>NC_091459.1:17084643-18284643 GCF_027789765.1 Dendropsophus ebraccatus | reverse complement strand
TTACTTAAAGGGGTTGTCAAGCGAAAATATTTTTCTTTCAAATCAATGGATATCAGAAAGTTATATAGATTTGTAATTAAAGTCTATTAAAAAAATCTCAAGTCTTCCCATATTTATTAGCTGCTGTATGTTATGCAGGAAATGTTGTTTTATTTTCACTCTGACACAGTGCTCTCTGCTGACATCTCTGGCCGAGACAGGAACTCTGTCTCGGTTTTATATGAATCCCCATAAAAAACCTCTCCTGATCTGGACAGTTCCTGTCTCGACCAGAGATGTCAGCAGAGAGCACTGCGTCAGACTGAAAATAAAACAGCATTTCCTGCTGGACATACAGCAGCTGATAATGGAAAGAATTGTGATTTTTTTTTTTTAATAGAGCTTGCTGCACTTTAGGGCCTTGGGAAAGCCTCTTTGACATTTCATACTGAAGAATAAAAGCATTGATGAATAAATGCTTACTTGTCCAGCAAGAATGTTTCGGCCATATCTGTCACATCACCCTCATTTATAAAATTTTTGTTAATTAAGATACATGAAATGCTGGTACAAGTATTGTATAAGTATAGCTTATTGGTGACCTCAACGGGAGTAAAAAATTTTAACCAACTTTACCCCCTTTGAAACTTATATTGATTATTTTCAACAAAGTAATTTTTATAATAATACAGTATACACTAAACAGTGCTTCCCACTATGGTATTGTGTGTAGTACTGCTGTTTTATATTATATTATATTTATGTATTTTGGTCATTTAGTTGGTTTGCTCTGGATAGGCGTTTATTTTCATGACCAAATACAAGAATTACTGTGTAACGTTCAGTATCTCTAGTATGAAATATTTCAGTGGGAGAGAAAGGCAAAGGGCCTCTAGTTCCCCTGAAATCTGCCTAAAAGCGATAATCCGTATATCTGTAAATGAGGGTAAATTACAGTGTCTTTCTGCAGATTGGATTATATGAATACATTTATCAGGATTTATTTATTTTTTTAATAGAAAATCACTTTATAATATTATACTTGCCGTCTGTGTATGGATAGTGTGTGGGTAGCATCCTTTATCCGTATTTTTTAGGGTTCTGAAATGCAACTGATCTACTGTATATTTTAGGGGTTTCCAACACTGGTAGCTCTGGTTGACGTCTGCTTTTCCCCCCATATATCTCTTAGGGATATGGTACAGGAAACTCAACCAGTTCGGTCTCCGTTAACTGTGATGCCAATGCCCCTGATGGTAAGTTGGTTTAGTTTTTCATTTGTTGGATAGCTGCTTTATGATATTTCATTCTTGCCGTTTAAACCTCCTGCATAATGAAACGGTGTTTACATCTGTATCCTATATTTAGTTAACGTATATCTGTCTTAATGTATAAAATATGTGGAAACCCAGGTCAAATGGCATTAGTGATGGAGCCTCAACTGGTTTCCAGTAAGCGAGACACCTAGTGGACGTTGTATTTCATATAGAAAACAGGCAATAAAATATATATATTTGTTTCTTTTTTTAATTGCAATATTTGTAAAAAAAAACAATAAAATATTTGTCAGCTGGCAGGGGGGATCATAACCAAGCACTACTTACCTCTCCCCGTGCCCATGAAGCGCCACCCTACCAGCCCCCGGACCCCTGCCGGAAGGCACTCCCCCCCCCCCCCCCCGAGTTGTGGTCACTTTACAAGGGGCAAAATGCCTGTCCTGACCTCTCAGGCAATCAGCCGGGTTGTGACTTTGGCTAAGATGATGATCCTGGAGGCAGACTGGCATCCCGGTGGCGATCTGGCACTGGACAGGCCGCCACTGCTTTCTCCAAAAATCATTGCAACGTCAGACTTCTCCTTTTAACCTTTTATACTTCTAGTTAATGCATTACTTGTACGGATCCTAAGTTCTAGTTCCTATGTTTTAACTTGATTTTGCTATTTGTCATTGAAAACCAAAAGAACCTTGTCGTGAAATATTTTGTAACAGCTGAGCTGTAATTCACGGGGACGGGGATTTTTCTCCTACTTCAGGCTGCTGTACTGTATTTAGTATAAAGAAGAAACCTTAAAATAAGATCTGTACAGCAAGGACTGTGCAGACACTAAATAAGCTGAGAGTGCTGGAAGATTTCAGATCAGTATCTAGCAGAATTTAGGTGGTATAGCATACAGGCTGCACCTCAGTAGACGAATATGGGAAATATTCAAAAAGTTAATGTGTATAATTTAACAACTTTTTTTATTCTTCTATGAACCACTCATTCTCTGAGGTATATTTTATGTGTTTATGTGCCCTCTGTACATATCTTAGGTCACACTGAAGCAATGCTCTACATTTTTCCCTACTTGCCTTGTAAGAGCCATAGCTTTATTTTTTTCCCTTTACTGGGCTGCTGTTATTGGAATACTGCCTGTCCTTCTAGACCAATCGTCCATGTCAATTTGACCTTCAAAAGGCCTAAAGGCCTTAGACCATTTACTTAATAGCAACAGTCCTATTGGTTGCCTCTATTGACAAAGTTGTACTGTATAATAACCTTAAAGTGTCACTGTCTCCCCCCCCCCCCCCTTGCAGAAATCAATACCACAGGCGATTTTAAGAAACTTTATAATTGGGTTTATTAGGTAAATATGCCATTATCTGCATTCAAAAAGACTTTCCCCAGCCCCCCCCCCCCTCCTCTCTCTCATTCACTGCTCACTATCAGGAAATCTTGACTCTTTTACATCAGTCGAACTCTAACCTATGGAGAGGGGAGGGGGGAGATTAGTCGCCAGCAGAAAACAAAGGATTGCACAATGGGACCTGTGTGAAAGCCGGTATTCAGAGGTCAGAGAGGTCAGTGCTGACTTCAGAGGAGAGCCCAGTGATGTAGCTGTAAATTAACTCTTTGTTGTCCTGTTTTGGTGCCTCCTCTCCCTCAATCCCTCCCCTCTCCATAAAACAACCATGAAGACAGGGGGGAGAGCTTCAAACTGCCTTTTCATGATAAAAATTCTTTTTTTTTTGGCTAATAAAGCCAATTACAAAGTTTCTTAAAATCTCCTGTACTGTTGATTTCTGCAAAGAAAAAATTAAACGACAGTGACACTTTAAAAATAGGTGTTTTAAAGATTTCACCCTTCAAGTTCATAGTGAAATCTACTGAGAATCCTTTCACTGTCATTCTAAATAAGTTTACATACTCGCAGCAGAATTTTTATCCAACGGCGAGTATGTAAACGCCGGCCCCCTAAACCCGTGGCTGCCCGATGCGTATATTACTGGTCTACGCTTCGGCCTGCTTCAGGGGCTCCCGGGACCCTGACGTCCCATTCAGCCAATCAGTACACTGCCCCGCCAAAGGACGTCAGGATGACAGCAAAATTTCCTGTCTTACATGAACATGTGCTTTGTGGCAAAAACATCAGAATGTAAATGTGTTTGATTAAGCGTAAAGGGAGATTTAAAGGGAATCTGTCAGCACCTGGGCCCTACCTAAGGTGCTGGCAGTCACCTTTTGGTAATTTGTCCGTGCAGTGGATGATGCACAATCCTACTGTTATGAAGTATCAAAGTGTTGTTTGTGCCACATACTGGCACACCTCACCACTTGTTTCTCTTCCCTCCTCTTCATGAATAATCAATGCTGCCCGGCCTCCTCCTCACTCAGCTGTCAGCCAGTGTCTCGATTGCAGTTCAGTCCTCTGTAGTCAGTTTATATCTGAAAGAAACACTCCAGGTATAGTTGAATCTCTGAGCCTAAATGTGTTGGAGCTGTGGTCTAGGGGTAACTCACTTGTCTACAGACCTGCCAGCAGGTCATTCTTTGGTTCAAATCCCTGTTGAAATTGAGTGGATGGCCACCACTTAATGGCAAATAATGGCCGTTATTTGCCATTAAATGGCGGCCATCTACTTTAATTTCAACAGTGTCTGAACATAGAGTTTTTCAATCCACTCCTGGTTTTGGTTGCAATATTACTGTGTGTAAATAGAGCCTTAAAAATCATCATCAATTATTATCGCTACACTGATGGGATCCCATAGTCTGCAGTGCCATGTTGATGCTTTAAGGGTGCTGACTTTGAATTCTATAGCAATGCTAGCCCCCTTCTGTGTCATAGCCATTTGTAATGGAGAAGGGGGCTGACTAAGCTACAGAAATTAGCCATATGGCCAGACCCCTATAGGCATGTCATAGAGAGTGTGGGAAAGAATTCCCTTGCTATTACTCACCTAGGATTAGGTTGCTATTAAACACATAGGGTCAGTTTATGGAACCCCAGCATTGGTGCGGACTTCAAAAACATATTTCATAATTAATCTCTATTAGGCTATGTTCACACAATGTAAGTGGCATATTAATTTTGGCCGTTGTTGCCAATTTGCAACGATGGCCGTGAATAATATGCTACTTACTTTGGGCTGCTGCTGAGGGAATTCATGTCAGTTTTCTGCGGCCGCTATTCATTGAATAGCCACCGCAGAAAACCTGTCAGTTCACACAATGGAGTGTGCGGCTCCGGCCACGCGCTCTATTGCATGCAGTGGGGAATTCGGTTGCGGGCGCACACTGATGCGCCCGCATCAGAATTCAGCAGAAACTAAGAACACTGGGAAGATCCTCTCTGACACTGGTTGTTCAGTGACATGGCCTGGTCACGGAACGGCCGGTGTCTTACGCAGTGGGAACATGGCCTTAGTCTGTAAAGGTAAGTAAATGAACCCATGCCACACAGTCAGTCAGGTCCCGATATAACCTTTCATTCCCGTATGCTAGAGAGTGTAAACTATTCATGTAGCAGAAAAGTTTCCATCTTTTGTAACTTAAATTACCTGTGCAGACTCACCACCTGTAACTTCTAATCACTTACATTTACCATTCAGATTTAAGAACTGTGTGCTCGAAATTCATTATTTTACACTATTTGTTGTGTCCCAGCAAATACTAATCACCCTATTAGGATGCCCACTGTGATTTGCCGCGATAATATCCCAATGTGACTTGATTGCCAAATGTGTAATTGCAGGTGATTGCATAGGCACAATTTGTTTTCCGTTTGATATTTAATTCCATGAAAACGTCTCCTCTAATCATATTCTTACCTAGATCCACGTTTGCATATAGATTTAATTTTTCACTATGCAATAGTTAGAACAGTGTTTTAGAATTAGTGTTGATTAAAAAAAAAAATTGCAGAACGCATGACGTTCTTTAACCCTTCAGTTTCCAAGGACAAAATGTAATACTCTGATTTTAAACGTTTACCATGACTATAATCTGATCTGAGAGCGTAGAATCCTAGCTTTCAAATGATATCAGGATCAAAACTATAGGGGCAATGCTCAGAGAGTAGCCGAGTAGCTAGTAAGGGTGCTGTGATCTCTCACCCCGAGATGCTTCCAGTGAACCTGGGGCAGTACACAAACTTTTCTTCGTGTTATCACTCATCTGTTGTCTTTAGGGAACCTTGTGCGAGGCAAGCTGTGCATTATGCTTTTAAGCAAAAATGCATTAAAGCATAATTGGTTGTCTAAATGTTAAGTAAATATAGGTATGGGGGTAGGATAACACTTTTTTTGAAATGTTCAAATAAAAAAAAACTTAAAGGGGTTGTTCACCTTTTTTCTTTCAGTTGCCAGAAAGTGACAGAGATTTGTAATTTACTTCTATTAAAAAAATCTCAAAACTACTTATCTGCTGCTGTATGTCCTGCAGGAAGTGGTATTTTTTTCCAGACTAGAGAGCAGGATAGGTTTTCTATGGGGATTTGCTGCGGCTCTGGACAGTTCCTGACATAGACAGAGGTGGCAGCAGAGAGCACTGTCAGACTGGAAAGAATACATCACTTCCTGCAGGACGTAGTTACATAGTTAATACGGTTGAAAAAAAGAAAGAGTCCAAGTTCGGCCTACAGAAACCCTACTGTGTTGATTCAGAGGAAGGCAAAAGCTCTTATATGGAAGATGCCAATTGCTCGCATAGTGTTCCTTTTTGGTGATTGAATTCTCTCGGATTTCCTAGGCTACATTATAGTCATGTCACTGCAACTTAGAACTTGAAAGACCGACTCTGATTCTTGCACTACTGATTCTATTATGAGAAAGAATGTGTAAAATAAATAAAACACCACAGTATTGCTGGGCCATAATAATAAAATAAACTGCTTCCTGTTGTAAGGTATAAAAAGCTGTGTGCGCAAATGAGCCTCTTTAGTTTTGTTGATATAAAAAGCCGAATCTACAATCCGTATGACACACACACATATATATATATATATATATATATATATATATATATATATATATATATATATATATATATACACACACACACACACTCCCAGCGTTTTACTGTATGTGGTGTTCTTGTAAATATAACAATGTATTGTACTGTGGCTAATTGATGTTTATCTTAGTTCAGCACTTTTCCTAAGAGCTAAAGTTGATATATGTCTTGTAAGCTCAAATTACTTAACAAAATTAGTATTGTAATCAATAATGCTAAGCATAATGTGTTTCGGTTCAGTAATTTTGAGCATCTACTAAATGAAATTTAAGTAACTCTATGGAAATTAGTCAAGGATAGATGCATTGCATGGGAGATTTTTCTGCATTTTTGATCTTATATTCCAGAATGCTACAGTATGTCACAATAAAATGGCTGCCTGTGTTGTGCTGGCAATAATTCTGGTTAGCACTAGGTAACTTGCTATATTTACATTAAAGGGGTTCTCCAGCGCTACAAAAACATGACCACTTTCTTCCGGAGACAGCATCACTCTTGTCTCCAGTTCAGGTGATGTTTGCAATTAAGCTCCATTCACTTCAATGGAACAAAGCTCTAAGGTTGTCTGGAAAACATGGATACAGCCAATGACTATATCCATGTTTTCCGCATAGCCTTAGGGCTTTATCCAACTTCAGCAGCCACCGCTAATCAAATGCCCAAAGTTCGGGTTCAGATGGACTCGAGCATGGTCGAGGTTTGCTCATCTCTAATACTTACCTGTCCTTACGCAGCCACAGCGCCACCAGCTCGCTGTTGGCCTCCGGTCTCCTGTTTTCTCCCAGTTCCTGTGTTGTCATAAACTGCCCATTTAGCCAGTCATTGACTGATTTGGCTTGGTGGGCATTTCTGAGCCAGGTGGTAACATCATCGGAAGTTACCACAGACTGCTAGGTGACTATGAGCTGTGGCATCAGGAGAGGTAAGTATGACTTTTTATTATGTTCCCATAATACGCTCATCCACCCTGTGATATAAACTGGACATTTGAAGTGAAAGGTCTGCCCTGCAGTGAATCTGTTCCCTAATGGCAGGAGTGGCATCATTGTGTGGGTGTCTGGATGTCTAGAGCAGCTGAGGTAGCAATAATTAATTGGGTTTGTCTCAATATGAAACTTATAACCTATTCACTGGATAAATGTTTGATTGGTGAGGGTTCCACTGCCAGTACCCCCTTGATCATGAGATCCTTTTTGGGGACCCTTTTCTCTCTCTTTTCTTTTTTTTTTTTTAATGGGCTACCATGTTGGCATTAGTGGTGCGCCTCATTTTAATGTCTTTGAGCCTGATGGAGCCAGCAGTGCTAATCTATCACTGTCAGTTCAATTGGGAGTGCAACAGGTTGCCTACCCAATTGTTACCCCTTTTTTTTTCTAATAGGAACAGAAGACTTTATTTTCATGATATGTGGGGGTTCTAGCAGTGGGACCTCCTGCAGTCAGACATGTATGACCTATTCTTGGGGGTAGAAGATAAGTGTCTACCTTTTTGTCTCTCTTGATTTTAAAATGAACATTGTTTTTGCAAATTTACTCTCCTAAGAAGTCCAAGTCTGAACATCATGCTTTGTGTTAAAGGGGTTGGCCACTTTATAGTAAAATAGTTCAGTGTACAGTATTAGTAAGTGTACTCACTGTATATACTGACAGCAGCTCCCTGTGTACCTCATAGAGCTAAAATCAGACTCCCCTCTGGCTGTACCGTCCTGCTCTGTGGTGAGTCTGTCCATAAGATGGCCGACATGGAGAAGCATGTGACTATGCCCCGCCTCCCCGCCTGTCCAACACTCAGCCTGTATATGCCTGTGGTGGACATTGGGGAGCAGGACATAGTCACATGCTCCTCCATGTCAGCTATCTTTATAGGCTGACTCACCACAGAGCAGGACAGCACAGCCTGGTGAAGGGGAGTCTGATTTTAGCTCTATGAGGTACACACAGAGCGATGGCAGCAGATCGCTGCTATCCTGGTCGTTTGTCTTTCAACATGTTGAAAGACAAACTACAGCAATGATCAGCCGTTATCGCTCATGTCAGCTAATCGTTGTCTTCGATTTACACCAAACGATTATCGTCAGTAACGACCAATATCGGCCAAATACGGCCGATAATCGTTTAGTGTAATAGGGCCTTAATTGTTTACAGCTTTGGACAGTCGGTTGTTTCACTGTTCATTATAAGTAAACAAACCTTTTGACACCAGAGGACGTGTTGGCATTTTTATTCAGCTCCATTTCATCATTACCGGAGTAAGCGTAATTACAAATGCAATTTTGCTGAAACAAAGTGCAAAAGAGTTAGAAGAAAGTCTTGGTATGGATTAAGGACCAGTGGCCTTTCCATTCTTAATTAACTATGGTTAAGTAATCATTAACTTTGTTTTATTTACTTCTGAATTGTATAGTTAGCTTTACTTGTACTTATTATTTATATCATTGATTTTGTCTAGACTCCATTGTTTACTTTTTGCCCATGGTAAAGAAGTTTTAAGGACTAATAGCCAGAGTTCTTCCATGTTATAGTATGTGTATCTTTCTAAAATGGGTTCATACGTTTTTGAAAAACCGATTAGATATGTGCTTATCTTTTTGACCCTAGGGGTCATATCATATATATATATATATATATATATATATATATATATATATATATATATATATATATATTACATCATGAAACGTTTCAGCTTTTTCAACGCTTGATAAAGGCTCTTTAAGCTGAAACATTTCATGGTGTAATAAATGGGATCATAGACACACAGTGCTGCCGACTTCCATTTTTAGACATGTTGACCTTAAGTTCACACCGATCCAGTGCTGCTGTATTGTTTGCATTGTATGGCATGGTTATTATTCTTGTAGATTAAGGCGGGTAATACGAGTTTTCGTGGGTTTTTATTTTACATTAAGATGAAATGGCAGCACTGCGATGGAACTGAAAACTTGGTGCCAGGATCCGGCAAGAGTGCAGCCTGCAGTCATCTTTGTTTCGGGGTAGGGAGCTTCTTACAAAAGGGATTGCAAAAAGTGAACCTTCCCTTTAACCTATTCCCACTGAGGGACATAACTGTATGTCCCTTTTTGCGGCTCATTGCCGCTGAGGAACCGCTAGGATGACGTTGACGATGGGATGACATTTGGCACAGGAGTTGCCTCCGTGCCATCTACAGCAGGTCCCGTGTGTCAGTGATAGCCAGTCATCTGTCGCGACCTGAACCATGGCAGTTGCGATCAGTGTGATTGCAGCACCTATAGTGCTGAAAGGAAGGAACAGAGTGATCACACAGTCCAATGGTTGCTTTGACAACAGGAGGCCTCCTTGAGGCCTCCATTGTCATAGCTACAGAAGCTGAGCCTGATCAGCTTTGCCTATTACAGGCATTTTGCATTGCAGAGCATATTGGCACTGCAATGTCATATACTTGTAATCGGGCAATAACACAGTGAAGCCCCCATGGTGGGACAATAAAATAAAGAAAAAAAAAAGTAAAATACACACACAATCCTCATAGGCCCCCAAAACAATACTAAATGTAGAAAAAAATTATACATATTTAGTATGTCCACAAGCGTAATGACACTGACACAGGAGAAAACATTATCAGGATCACATTGGATAAGTTATAGCATCACGGAGCTATAACTGCATAAAGTGAAACTGGCCATATTTCAAAAATGGTCTTTAAGGCTGAAATCAGCCCGGTCCTGACAGGGTTAAATTTGTTTGCTCTTCGATAGTTCCCTGCTTTACCTAAACATAACTCTTTATTTATGAGTTAGTTATGATGTTGCACTTAGTGAAACAGAACTGTATACCGTTTTAATTGCTTTTATATGTAACATTAATCACGAGGAATTGTTTGTTAATAATGTATTACCCTGTGTGCAGTATACAAGTGTAATTTTCTTTTTACAGATGAGTCAAGATGAGTTAATAACCTTTTACTTTAAAAAGGGGGGAGGTGGGTGTTGGGTTTTCTTCACCTGGTGTATTAAAATTCTTTATTGCAAAATATTGTAGCAAAAGAAATCTGTACAAGTGAGGTTCTCCCAATGCAAAGCTACTGATTAATGTAATCTCCTCAATTCTGATGGGGAAACGGTACATATCTTTGGTGATGATTGTTAGTTTTCCACGGTTTATAAAGATTTTAATATTTGTACAATAAGTCAAAATAATAATTTTTTGATTGCTTTCTTACACATTCTTTTCTAAACCCTAAGGCCTTGTTCACACTACGGAATCTGCGCTGACATTCTGTGCGGAAATCCGTGTGTACTCTGCGAGCCCTCCCGTTCAAAGAGATTGAAGGCAGGAGTCTCTGCGCCGATTCCGTATTCCATACTGTATGTGATAAACTCGTAAATTTTTACATTAATAATGCTGGAACCCTAAATAGTGGGACTAAAGAACAAACATGTTCAGTTCACACAATACATTTATGGGCTACTGATTGATTTATTTATTTATTTTTAGTTTAAAGGGGTACTCCGGCACTGACAAAGAAAAAAAGCTTTTACATTTACCATCCCTCCTGAGTCTGTCTCCTTTTTGAATTTCCCGCTGTTTGCAGGTCCTTGAAGCTCCAGTTGGTGGCTTCATTTTTTCTTTACTTCCTGGTTTGGGCTTTCCTATGATGCACTTTGTCTCCTGTGATGTCTAACTGACTCTGTAGAACTGTTAGATGGCGCACGGTTTGTTCAGCCAATCAGAGCTGAGTAACCTGTGTCATGTGACAAAGGGAGGCTGGCTTAACAGGGCTTAGACCCACCTCTCTTGATGATGTCATTGTCACAAAATGGCTGCCACAGAACAGCCTGGGGTCAACAGTCATTGGGTAAGAAGGAGTTTACTTCACTTCCTGGTGGAGGGTTGAGGGGGGAAAAGATAGGGAAGGGGGGCAGACAAGTGATTGAAGCATATTACAAAGTTATATAACTTTGTAATGTGTTTCAATTACTGGGAAAAAGTTCTTAGCTGGAGAACCCCTTAAATTTACCTTTGGCTATGTACAGACATTGTTATAACGTCTTGCTTTTTTGCAAAAACAAGGATTCACATGCAGGGGAGGGAGAACAAATGTGAGGTGCATCCCAGCAATGCTCACAATGCCCTTTCTAGCTCTGACACCCGAAAAAAGAGAAAAAAAGTTGCTTGTTAAATGGCTAAAAAAAAAAAATAATTTACACATGATTTCTTTTTAACTCTTTAGTCTAAAAACTCTGTACACACAAAAGTTAGCCCTTTATTGAGCCAATAAACATTGTCCTGACTTCTCCATAAAAGGGGCTTTATACACCAGAAAAGTGGCATAACCACTTCATCAAAGTTGCAGTTTTTTTGGCATTTTGTGCAGAAATGTAACTTTTTCCTCTTTTCATGTTGCGTATGCCACTTTTCCTAGAGTTACTTAGCAGGAGGGTGATGGGAACTCCTGCTACCTGACAGATTTAACACAATTCATACAGACATCTCTCCTACAGATAGTACCTGGTGTAGACTTCAAAGTTTGGCGCACAGAGAGAAAGATGCATGAAATTTATTACTTTACTTCAGTGCGTTTTCACTTTAGACTGGTGGTATTAAAATAAATAAATGAATAATTTATGCACACAGCATCGCTCATGTCTAACATTATGGTTTAACACATGACGAGGACACCGAATGCTGTGGTTATTACTGTAGAATTGTACATTGCACCAAGCTGGTTTCACTACAAACTGGTTAGTGTTCAACAATTCAGCATCATGAACACAATATCTTACCTGTGTGCTAGACATGTATAACTTTATTATTACTTTACCAGAAAATGTATATACACATTGGGGATGGTAGATAAGGAGCTTCTCTCTGCTGGACTGGGCTGGAGAGATTGGGTGGCCCGGCAGGGGGGATGGTAGATAAGGAGCTTCTCTCTGCCGCACTGGAAGGGGCTGGACTACCACTCCTGTCACTTCTCCTGGCCGTGGCTAAGGGCCCTTATCATGCAAAAAAATCTTTATATCGTTTGAATTTAAATGATAATTGTTCTGTGTAATTGCAGGCAACGATCGAAAAATCGTTCTTATGTCGTTGATCGTTGATTTAGATCTGAACCTAAAATTATGGTTGATCGTTCGCAAATCGTTCCCTGTAATTCCACATTCGTTTGCTCAAGTTCCGCATTTTTTCACTAATCATTCAGCGTATTTGCACATTGCTCATTGTTTCACGGCGATCAGAATGAATAAACGATCATAGTGACGATCGTAACTAATGACTATCGTTCTGTGTTATATGGTTTTCAGGTTAACGAAAAACAATCTTGTTTGCAATCGTTTATTGTTAGTCGTTAATTGTTAAAAATCGTTCCTTGTAATAGGACCCTAAGGAAAGGCCCTGTTAGCATTTTTTACTTGTAACTTCTACATATACTGCACCCCCTGCTGGACCCTTCAGGTATAGACTGGGTCATGGCGTCACTTTCTACTAATTTGAGGAAAATAGCAGTATTTGTGCATTTTCCATAATTAGTGTACATTAGGAATTTGTCTAACTTTGCTTATGTAATAACATATTAAAAAATAGATTTTGGCCAGAGTTCTCCTTTAACGGACTGAAACCCCGTGCTGCTCCTTCCCGGGTGCTGGGAAAAGCTGGATCCAGTCCTGGGAAACTCTTCGGAAACTCCCAGAACCGGGGTGGAGCAGCAGTCAGTTAAAAGGCAGCCGGCTGATGAGCGGATTGCAGATATAGTGAAGAGCTTTGCTTTTTTAGTGTAATTTTGCTCATTTCTACTAAGAAACTTGTAATATGTTATGTTAAAGTCTTTTCTATGAAACAACCTTTAGAGTTTCCCTTCTTTAAAAGCAAAATAGCTATAAATCTTGGGTTTGAAACCTGTGAAAATGAGTATAGTACAAATTCACTGTTCCCATGAGCTCAAGTTATAGTGCTGAACAAAATAGTGCAGAACGGAAATGGAGACTATTGCAGTGTTGGATATACTTTCTGCAATGTTAGATGATCTACAAAGGACACGTGAAGTGCGGTGGATGCTGCAGTAAATGTTTTGTTTGCCACTTATTACCCTTGCTACAGTACTGTGCCTACTTTATATTCCTTATCAAAGTAAAGTGTATATCTTTTCATTGTATAATCAAATGTTTTTTTTGCTAAAATTAGAATACCCCTTTAACTCCATCCTAAAATTTGACATGTACAGCACTGCGAAATAACTGATTCCAATAGTTACATTCAATGGCAAACATGGCAGGGGAGCTACTACTACTCCTACTACTTGATGGTTTTAGTACTCCTGTTAGTGATCGGGAGTCCCGATCACTCAGTGACACACTTGTTCTTTCATTGACTTCCTTAAACGACGCGATTGCTATAGATTGTGGCGTTTAAAGGGGTTAATGAGATGCAGCTGCGGGAACGCAGCTTTCTCTCATTACCTCCAGCCCCGGGCACACTGATGTGTGCTGGACCGCTCTCACTGCAGCGGTCCCGCACACATCAGTAACCCAGTCAGTGCAGGAACGTATATATACATTCCTACTGCACGGGGTTTGTGCAGTAGGAACGTATGTATACATGTTACTGACGGGAAGGGGTTAATTTGTAATTAAGTATCAAGATTAGTCTATTATTGTTTTCGGGGGCTAGCCGACTGTAGGTAAAGCCTTCTTGACAGTTTTTGATAAGGGTAAAAAGAATTGGCATTAGACGGGTCACTATTATTTTCGCGTAGATTTTGACCTCCTCATTCAGTACTGAAATGAGTATGTAGTGGGATGTCTAGTCTGTGGACTGGTTTGGGGGTGGTGGTAATTTCTTGTGGGAAAGATACGCTAGTCATTGCAGTTTTTTATATGTTAGTCAAGTAGGCTGTGATATTACACCAGCACAAACTCGCAAATAGTATCAGCACTCCCAACATCATAATCAGGGCTGTGGAGTTGGAGTCAGAAAAAAATGTACGGACTCCAGCTTTAAAAAAAATGTAGAATTGAATTTTGATATGAATTTTACAAGTTTTGCTCATGAATATATATTATGAGCATCATTCTAATAGGACACTGGCCCTATTACATAAGGGTGGTCATGAAAAAGTTGTCGGTCACTATTTGGCAGTTTGTTTCTGAGCTGGAAGAGTTCGTGTGTGTGTGTGGTGGGGGGGGGGGGGGGGGTCTGTGTGTGTGTGTCTGTGCATGCTATTGCTTGCCCGCACAGTGACCTTCTATATCACTGTGTGACCTGTATCACTATGTGTGACCACTCTCTATATCACTATGGCTGACCTCTATATTACAGGTATCTGGCATTGTTAGCAGTGTTTCTTTAAAGTGACACTGTCACCCCCTATTTGCATTTTGACTGCTCTCCCCAGGTGTAAAGGGTAAATGTTACAGCTTTCATTGCTTATTTTATATCACACCTCATAGTGCTTGTTCTGGTATAAAGTTGTTTTTATCACCTGTGGATTGGTATATGTGGGTGGGGCCTTGCGGCCTTTGTGCCACATATATCTGCCCCTTGTGCCACTTAGCCCTGCCCCCATCTGTGACGTCATTGCCATAGGCCCCACCCCCTAGATTTTCACAAAATGGCCACCGAGGGGGTGGGGCCTATGTGGCAACGACGTCATGGATGGGGGCGGGTTTAAGTGGTGATGGGGCGGAGCAATGTGGCACGTAGGACGAGAGGCCCCGCCCACATATACCAATCCACAGGTGATAAAAACTACTTTTTACCAGAACAAGCACCATGAGGTGTGATATAAAATAAGTAATGAAACCTGTAACATTTAACCTTTACACCTGTGGAGAGCAGTCAAAATGTAAATAGGGCTCAGGGAAGAAACAGAGTGCTGCACATCACACCTATGGCTGATACTAGTGCCGCTTGGCTAAATAAAAAACACATCAGAATTTTGTGTATGAATTGATCAAGCCATACTGCCCCATGTACCTCGTGCCGGTATCTGATACACATGGGTCCCTACACTAAGTCCACACCGTGCCAGTCAGTGGCCACCAACCCCGCAGGCGTGCACAGCCAGGGAACGGGGGCCATGGGACGGCCCTGCGACCCCCATGCCACAGGACCAGACCCAAAAACACCACCCCAGAACCCGGCCAGCACCGCCGGCGGAGAAGGTCGCCCCCAAGCAGCACAAGTCTGGATAAGGCATTGCGTGTTTTTGGGTCTGGTCCTGTGGCATGGGGGTCGCAGGGCCGTCCCATGGCCCCCGTTCCCTGGCTGTGCACGCCTGCGGGGTTGGTGGCCACTGACTGGCACGGTGTGGACTTAGTGTAGGGACCCATGTGTATCAGATACCGGCACGAGGTACATGGGGCAGTATGGCTTGATCAATTCATACACAAAATTCTGATGTGTTTTTTATTTAGCCAAGCGGCACTAGTATCAGCCATAGGTGTGATGTGCAGCACTCTGTTTCTTCCCTGAGCCACATTTTGTTTCTCTCTTTTCTCCGTGTTTTGCACTCCTCCTGGTGAGACCCACATGACCGCAATTAGCAGGAGACACCTGAGTGCACATGGTTTTAATCCCTCCTGTTTTTTTTTCCCATTCTGTTTGCTGCAGCTATGGTGAGCGCAATACCTTCTCCAGACTTGTGCTGTTTGGGGGCGACCTTCTCCGCCGGCGGTGCTGGCCGGGTTCTGGTGTGGTGTTTTTGGGTCTGGTCCTGTGGCATGGGGGTCGCAGGGCCGTCCCATGGCCCCCGTTCCCTGGCTGTGCACGCCTGCGGGGGTGGTGGCCACTGACTGGCACGGTGTGGACTTAGTGTAGGGACCCATGTGTATCAGATACCGGCACGAGGTACATGGGGCAGTATGGCTTGATCAATTCATACACAAAATTCTGATGTGTTTTTTATTTAGCCAAGCGGCACTAGTATCAGCCATAGGTGTGATGTGCAGCACTCTGTTTCTTCCCTGAGCCACATTTTGTTTCTCTCTTTTCTCCGTGTTTTGCACTCCTCCTGGTGAGACCCACATGACCGCAATTAGCAGGAGACACCTGAGTGCACATGGTTTTAATCCCTCCTGTTTTTTTTCCCATTCTGTTTGCTGCAGCTATGGTGAGCGCAATACCTTATCCAGACTTGTGCTGTTTGGGGGCGACCTTCTCCGCCGGCGGTGCTGGCCGGGTTCTGGTGTGGTGTTTTTGGGTCTGGTCCTGTGGCATGGGGGTCGCAGGGCCGTCCCATGGCCCCCGTTCCCTGGCTGTGCACGCCTGCGGGGTTGGTGGCCACTGACTGGCACGGTGTGGACTTAGTGTAGGGACCCATGTGTATCAGATACCGGCACGAGGTACATGGGGCAGTATGGCTTGATCAATTCATACACAAAATTCTGATGTGTTTTTTATTTAGCCAAGCGGCACTAGTATCAGCCATAGGTGTGATGTGCAGCACTCTGTTTCTTCCCTGAGCCACAAAATGTAAATAGGGGGTGACAGTGTCACTTTAAGTATGGTGAATATTTAGTTACAAACATAGAAGCTTGTCAGCAGGAAAAGACCACCTGCTCCATCTAGTCTAGTTGTGAGCATTCAGGACTTGGAGGCTGGAGACTGGCTGCATCCACTGCACACACAGGAGAATCTGCTTTATACACGGTATTCCTTTATTCCCTCAGAAGTCGCCCCAGGATCATGTAGGACATTCGGGAGAAGCTGCTGAGCCAGTGTGATAAATAACTCCCCTGATATATGACTGGCCATTTATGAAGGAGCAGGAGTCGGGAGTCGGTCCTGATAAAATTCAGGAGTCTGAGTTTGAGTCGGAGCTGCGGCTTACCGACTCCACAGCCCTGATCATAATCTTGATGCGGGGAGCTCCGAGATCGTCTGCGCAGGACACTGTTCCTATTACGAAGAGTTTGCAGAGAACATGTAAAAGCACCCTTAGGGTGGGTTCATACTACGGAATCCGCGCGGAGAAGTTCGTTGCTCGTACCCGCTCACGGCGATGTGCATATCCGCTCATGCCATAGACACTATTCTATGGGCGGGCCGTTTCCGCATTCTGCCAAAAGAACTGACATGTCTGTTCTTTCGGCGGAACGCAGAATCTGCCCGCCGTGAACGGGTACGAGCCACGGAATCTACCGGAATTTCATCCGTGCGGATTCCATAGTGTTAACCTACCCTCAAAGTATAGTAAAACTTTTTTTTTTTTTTTTTCTTCAAAGCGACCATTTCACTTTACAGTTTGTTTTTTTTCCCCCTTACGTTTAACATGGATAACTACTTTTCTATCTTTGTTGCTTTTTAAAATAATTCCTAAATATGCGCAATAAATTGACTCATTCAGCCACATTCTACATGCAACAGGACAGTATTCTGCATACATCTATGGAGTAAGTCAGCCTACAGCAATATAGATCCATTGTAATCTTTTAAAGATCTATTTTTTTTTTTTTATGTTGAATACGATATGAGAAGGAAATCTATAAATTCAGCCCAATATGCTATACGTTGTGTATGATGCACGCATGTCTACACTTGACCCTATAAATAAGCAACACAGAAAGGGAAGTGCTGTAATTAGAAAGATTTTCCTGCAGTTTTCTCACTCAGACTGTGTGCCCATCTGTTCCTTCTATGAACAATTGCTTCATCAAATACTTTACTGGGCAGAAATCCAAATGGCTGAGACTTAAAACTAGCGAGAAATTTATGATAAACCCCAGTGACACACTCCTTGGGTCATCACTTCTGTAGAGTCCTGGAAGCCCTGCAAGACAAGGTCAAAGGAAATGCTTTATTAGCCAAGAATGCCCTTTTATATTGGAAAATAATACCATGTGCCAAGAAATATCAGCAAGGGCACAGTGGTAGGAACACAGTAGACACTTTATCATTTAGTAATCTATTCAAGCTGTGTAATTTTAAAAGAAAAGTTAAATATGGTCTCACATCTTGCCAAGATTAAGGATGCAATACATCTCATTCTGATCCATCTCTTTTGTGTGATGATCGCTTCTTGTAGTAAACATTTTAAATATTGAATAGCCAAACTGGAGCGTGCGGCGTAAGACCAATAAAACTGTAATGTGCCGTAGAGTCTTTTAGACAAATGCTAAACTTGAGACGTTCCTGGACGTTATAATGTGCAGACTGACGAATGAATATTATCATGTTTTGAGGATGAGGATATTTTTTCGGCCCAGTTCTTATCAATATCTTTTAGTAAGTGGGGTCTTTAGAATTTTAGTAAGACCACATCTGGAATACTGTATCTAGTTCTGAACAGTGGGATTACAGTCTCCCTCTTCCTACTGGTCATACCTTTAGCACAGGGGTAGGTTGTCCAGGCATTATGGGATTAGTAGCTTTGCAACAGCTGGAGAGCCAAGGTTCCCTGCCCCTGCCGCCCTTGCAACTAAAACCAGGAGTGGATTAAAAAAAACACACTGTTGAAATTGAGTGGATGGCCACCATTTAATGGCAAATAACTGCTGTTAGTTTAAAACAGTGTCCGTTGTTTTCAAATAACAGTTGTAATTTGCCATTTAATTTCAGCCATTCAATTCTCCTACAGCTGCCTTTCATTAACCCCTTAAACGCAGCAATCTATAGTGATTGCAGCGTTTAAGGTACTCGGTGACAAGACAAGCTCCTGTCACTGACTGATCGGCACCCACCACGGGCAGGGGTAAGCCACTTACCTCTGTCCTGTCAGATTGGCATTCCATGTATAGAGTCTGCTCTCAGGCAAGCTCTATGCATAGATCGCTGATATCACTTATCTATGCTATGGCATTAATTGCATGTTTTAAAGTGAAAAAAAGTGTTAAAGTGTAATAAAAAAAGTTTTAAAAAGTATAAAAAAAAAAAACTTCTAACCCCCTATAAAAGTTTAATATACCTCCTTGTCCATTATAAAAATACAAATATAAAAAAATAAACATATTACATATCGTAGTATGCGGAATTGTCCGGTCTATTAAAATATAACATTGTTCCACCACAATTAACATTGTTCCACCACAATGAACCGTGTTAAGAAGAAAAAAAAACACCAAGACTTCTTATCTTTTAAAATCATATATAATCAGAAAAAATTATTTAAAAAGCGATCAAAATTTTTCTTTTACGCCAATATGATATTAAAAACTAGAGATCATGGTGCAAAAATTGACATCCCGACCAGCCCTGTAGGTAAACAAATAAAAGCGCTATGGCTCTTAGAAGGCGGCGTGGAACACTGCATTAATTTGACCCGGACATCCGTGCATCAGTGGGCTCTGTCTTGAAGGGGTTAAACAATAGACCGCAACACTTGTGGCCACTTTGGGTCCATTTACACAGAAAGATTATATGACATTATCTGACAAAGATTTGAAGCCAAAGCCAGAAACAGACCTATAAACAGATCAGGTCATAAAGGAAAGCCTGAGATTTTTCCTCTTTTTAAATCCATTCCTGGCTTTGGCTTCAAATCTTTGGCAGATAATCTGTCATATTATCTTTCTGTGTAAATGGACCCTCAGACCAGCTGATCTAATACCGATGTTCTGAGGAGAGCTTGTTGTTTAAACCTTGGATATTCCTTTACACTCCACCCCTTTCTGGCAGAAAACTGGCCAAAAAATAAATAAAATAAATTGTCTCTGGGACAGTCAAATGGAAATCAGGGCTGTTGACAGATATGATTGTGTCTCTTAGAGTATTTTTTTTTTTTTTTTTTTTTTTTTTTTAAGCAGTGTTTTTCCCCAAAAGGTCAGAACAGAAGACGTAGTACTGTATCTGTATAATAACATTATCAACTCTACGGCTTTTCTCTGTGCTGGCAGCAGCCTAAGTTACAGAGGAGAACTACCCTGATGTTGTTACGTTTGTCATTATGAGAGCTGATCTGCGTCTTTTTAGACCCAGCAGCTCTTATCACATAACAGGTCATCACTTCACATCTGTCACATTCGCACTGACACTAGATGCCAAAATTTCTAGATACTATGTACTCTGCACTATATAAAAATCTGAGTATGTAAAAGCATCAGTCCCTTTCTCTGACCTACAGCTGTAATAGACAGGGTACCCCCATGCTATAGACCCATAGGATTTAGACTTAAAGGGGTACTCCAGCGGGGGCGGGGCATTTTTTTCCTGGGACCAGGGAGGAGGTGACTGAGACAAACAACGTCCACTCACCTCCTCGGTTCCAGCAGCGGGTCCCGCATCGCGGCGCTCCTGTTCCCGGCGGCTTCCTGGTGTCTGACGCGGGCCCGAGACGTGACGTCTCAGGTCCGCTCAGCCAGTCAGTGACTGAGGCGGGATCCGTTTCAAGTCCGCTCAGATCCCGCCTCTGTCATGGACTGGCTGAGCGGACCTGAGACGTATTGTCTCGGGCCCGCGTCAGACACCAGGAAGCGGCCGCGGACCGGAGTGCCGCGATGCGGGACCCACCGCTGGAACCGGGGAGGTGAGTGGACGTTGTTTCCCTCAGCCACCTCCTTCCCGGTCCCAGGGATAAAATGCCCCCCCGCTGGAGTACCCCTTTAAAGGGGTTGTCCAGCAGAAATCTTTTTCTTTCAAATCAACTGGTGTCAAACTTATTTAGATTTGTAATTTACTTATACTTATAAACTGTTGTATGTCCTGCAGGAAGTTTTTTTTATTTTCATTCAGACACAGTGCTCTCTGCTGACATCTCTAGCCGAGTCAGGAACTGCCCAGAGCAGCAGCAAATCCCCATAGAAAACCTTTCCTTCTCAGGACAGTTCCTGACTCTGCCAGAGATGTCAGCAGAGAGCACTGTGTCTGAATGAAAATAAAACACCACTTCGTGCAGGATATATAGTTGCTTAGAAGTATGGGAAGACTTGAGATTTTTAAATAGAAGTAAATTACAAATCTATATAAATTTCTGACACCGGTTGATTTGAAAGAAAGTCCTTAAGTCATTACTTTTTAATTTTAAGAGAAACGTATTTTCAGAAGGACAACCGAACAAGTTCTCATTCTGTTTTAAGGTCAAACATTTTGAATATGTGAGATAATTTGTGCAATCATGTTTCTATAGTGCGCCATCTGTATTTTCCTGATCTGTCAGTAATTCAGGTGAGCAGCTGCAGGGTTGCAGATGGTGACAAGACTGCTATCCCCATTGGATCTGTTTTCATTTATACTTTGGAAACGGGCATAGGCTTAACTCTTGTAAAGCCACAATTATCAAATGTAAAGCAATCCTGGAAGTTTTAAATGTCTAGTGTGAAAAAATTAACTCTAGAGATTTATTTTAGTTTTTCTTGGGTGAATTGTTACATTTCCATCTTTTTAGGCCATAGTTTCTGTATAGCATAACATTGTAAACACATAGGTGAAGTTATAGAATGTGACATTTGCAGGAAATGGGTAAAAAGTAAGGATCTGAGCAAATGTGACAAAAGCCAAATTATTATTATGTATCTCAAAAAGCAGGCCTTGTGGAGTGTTCTGGTATACAGTGGTTAAAGGGGTTATCCAGCGCTACAGAAACATGGCCGCTTTCTTCCAAAGACAGACCCACTCTTGTCTCCAGCTTGGGCGGGGTCTTGCTGCTCTGTTCCACTGAAGTGAATGGAGCTTACTTGCAAATCGCACCTGAACTGGAGACAAGAGCGGTGCTGTCTCTGAAAGAAAGTGGCCATGTTTTTGCAGCACTGGATAACCCCTTTAAAGGAAACTATCGGCAAGACTCTAACCTGCTCATACCTCCCTATCGTGCATGGGGCACTGAGAGTGAAGGTAAGCTTCATACCTTCATCCTCAGCGCTGTTTCTGCATTATTGGGAGTTTAGGGCAAATTGATACATTGGGGTTGGGACTACCACCCCCAGTGCACTGATCTACCTCTGTCTTTTCCTAATGAATATTAGCACTACGCACTGGGGGTGGTAGTCAAGGCCATAGGCATTAAACTCCTAATAGCACGGAAACTGCGCCAAGGGTGAAGGTACGACACTTATAATCATCCTCAGCCCCATGTGCATTAGGGCCATACCAGCAGGTTAGATTCTACTAACCTGTTGATGGCTTTCATTTAATACCTAACAAAAGGGGTTCAGGAAAGGACAACTAGTGAACCAGCAACAAATTCATGAGCTCCTAAAGTGTAGCTGTCATGACAGCCGGCTGCTGGACCAGTGGTGGGTTCCTCTGTTCATCCAAAAGTTTGGGTCTCCAAAGACTTGAACACGCAATGAAACCGTAATGGATCCAGTGCTGGCTCTCGCCCATTACTGTTTCATTGCGTGTTTGTATCTATGGAGACTTAAGGATGAACTGAGGAAATCCCTACCGATCCAGCAGCGTCCCGCCATGAGAGGTACATGTTAAGGCTCACTGATTTTTCTTGGGGAAAAGCTGCATCAAGTAGCCAGAACAACGTGAATTATCCCCATTAAATGGGTCTAATTTTGTGTCTAAAACTGTATTCTCAGTAGGGGAAATAAATAGAGATGAGCAAATTGCTCATCTAAGCCGAGCGAATCTTCATTTGATCAGTGCTGTACTCATCAAGCTGCCAACCTCTCAGTGCTGCTCCGCTCCCTCATACTCCTCCCATGATGCCGGAAAAAGCTGGATCCAATCCTGAGAAACTTTTCCCAGTTTCCAGGATTGCACCAGCTTTTCCCCGTCACCCAAAGAAAGGCTAGTGGCTTGATGAGTAGAGCGCTGATCAAATGAAGAGATTCGCTATCTCTAGGGGAAAAAAAAAAGTGTGATTATGTGTTTTGTAAAAAATAATTCTAAACCTTTTCTAAATCTTTTAGAAATTCACTGATAAAACCAGTTTCCGCTTTAGTTTGAATATGAGGAATCTCTGCATGTAAAACTAATTTATTCACTGTAAGCAAATTTATGGAAACGGTTTTCACTTTTTGATTTTGGTGAACGCAGTAAAAGTGGTCTAGGTGTTTAAAATTTCAAGATTTTTATGATGTTTGATTCAATGAGTCGTGTGGCAAAATCAGCAATGTAGCAAAAAAAAAAAAACTGTTTTATTATGACCAGGAAAAAGATACACAAATGTCAACAATTACTACATAAAAATTTTACTTAGGGCAATAAAGTCTATTGTTGCTTTTGTTTTTGGAGTATCTAACTATTAGCCAATTGGGATGAAGTTGTGAAACCTAAGAGACCAAATATGCTTGAATCTGTGCAAATCTATTGTATTGTAGAGCATCGTGTATAAACACACACACACACACACACACACACACACACACACACACACACACACACTGTATTGTACTACAGGCACTTTTTAAGTGTTCCCTTCATGAGTTGTGAGTTTCAACTGTTAATGTATTTAGTTATTGCTGAGCTCTAGAATCTTTTTTTTTTTTTGTATTATAACTTTTAGATGAATTGTAACTTCAGACATAGAAACCTAATTTAGTGCAGTGAGAATATTTGGCACTAATTTTAGGCACATAAAATCTTTTTTCTTTCTTCTTCCAGATCAGTGTACGATTACACGAACATACTTGTTTCTGCATAAATTTTGGTTTTTCAGCACCATTTATTACTTTGGCAACTGGGTGTTTATAGCGGTAAGTACCATACTTTATGTACCAGCTTTTATCTATGTATCCTAAAATGAATATTGGTACCTGTCTTTTAACCTCTTAGTTCTAATCTAAAATTTCTTTTTAGACACTCATGTGTCATTCTTCCATTATACAACTGCCTTGCTCGCACAACCTGTCTCTTTTCTGTGCAGATTTTGTGGAGTGTCCTATGTGATGCAGTCTGACACTGTCTCTTTGGAAGGGATTTCAGCTCTTACATACAGGAGATCAGACTGCAGCTGTATCACATATAAAAATCTATATAGTGAGTTAGGGGCAAGAGAAAATGCAGGGATGAGACTCCACCTAGTCTGTCTGCAAAGCCAGAGGCAGCATGGCAATCGTAGATACAGTTAGGGCAATAGGAGTCAAGATGGCAGACAACCCATGCATGTCACGCTAACTAAAATGGGTATATACAAGACATACACAAGACTCTTTCCATTAATCTCTAACAATAATAAGCCTATGCTCCACTTTGTAAGCAAAAAAAATAAATAAAAAAACCTGATGCCCTTTTAGATGCAAAACACCAAGGTAAGTACTGACCAGCAACAACCAAACATACATGCCTATGTAGGTAATAACCAATCACTACGGCTCAGCAGCTCTAGATGAGTATGCAGTGATGCTCAGCAGTATAACAAATGGAAGTCCCCTTGTATTATTGTCCCAAAAGTAGGGGAAAAAATGTAGCACTTAACAATACTTCTTAGGACTTTATTACCGTATAAAACAGAATCAATATTGCAAATTTGGGAAACAACTGCTTCACGTCTATGAACGTATCCTCTAGGTCCCGTGGGATCTACACTGCCTGACCCTTAAATACATGTGTCGGTCAAATATAATAATAAAAAAATGCATAAAGTGAGCATGGCTGGCTTATAGCAAGTAGAACCCTGAAAGTGACATTAAAAACATATAATGGACAGCAGCGAGATAGCTGAATGTAAATCTTGACAGGTTATTGGAAACACGAACATCGCTACAGTCATTAAGAGTCTCAAAAAAAAAAATTACAGGAGGCAGGGGAGGTGCAGGAACATAAACAGTATACTTACCTGTGCCCTCATAGTGCTGTTGCCTGGTCTCATATGTCAGGTACCAAGCTCCTCCAGCTTTAACATCACAGCTCCACTGATGGATTGCCTGCACAGCCAGTCAGTGACTGGGACATTATCCCACTTCAGTCACTGATTGGCTAAGAGGGCAGTCCGTCAACCAGGCATGTGATGTTGCAAAAGGAGGAGCTGCAGGAGGCGGGCGACTGTTAGTGAGACCCTTCAGTGGCACTCCATACCACTGGGGTGGGTAAGTATAATTTATTTATTATGTTCCAACAGCATCCTCCTCGCACCTTCCTGTCACTTTTTAATTTCAGTCTGACTGTTCCTAGTGACGATGGGACGAGAATTCAGTCTTTTTCTGGAACGTTAGTCTAGTATCTAAAAGAGACGGTGGACTAAATAATACTATAGTGTACTTGTCCCCAGAGTGTCTTCTACAAACAGTCAAAAACAAAGTAACAACCATGGTTGACTATGAAGTATGAAAAAAGAAAACTTTTTAATTATTTCTCGTTGTCAAAAACATAGGTTGGTGGGATAGCAAAGATAATCACCGTGATCGTAGTAACTGATAGAGAATGGTACATTGGTGAATGTCCATGCAAGATCAATAGGCAGCGAGAAACATTTATGAAGCTGCGAACCTTGCATTTTCTGGTGCAGAGGGGCCAGGTGCAAATAAATTGATTTACACCCGCTTAATACATTTTTGCATTAGGCCCCTCTATGCCAGTCGTGCCGGTTGGCCGGAGAGGAGGCGGAGTAAAAAGTCGGAACGGGAGCGCAGCTTCTGCATCCAAAAATTTTGCTGCGGAAAAATGTTAAAGAAATCTCTCAGCTCGCGTATGTTTCACTATGTTCACACACTGATGTGTACTGGACTTATGTAGAGGCATTGCACCTCTACGTAAAACCGGAAATCATTGGCACTGCGGGAATATTTTTAAGCCTGACGCAAAAAAAGGCTGACCTTAATAAATGTCCCCCACAGTGTTTACCCTAGTTTGTCCCTTTCTAATCGCTCAGAATCTGCGGGTTTGTGCATTCCCTGTGCCAGGTGGGACTTAACCCTAATAGCAGTCGCTAGCATGTGGTAGGTAGTGCAACTAAGTTAAGGCCATGTCCAGTCTTTCGACACGTTTTACCCAGAAGAGAATGCTGGGTTCTTCAAGAATTGTGAAACTACCAGGTGTTAACGATTTTAGAATACACAATCTTATGGTCCGGTTACACGGAATGATTATCTGTCGAATTTTTTCGATAACTATCGCATTTGAGCAATAATCTTCTTGTGTAAACACAGTGAACGATCAAGCGACGAGCAAAAAATCGTTAATCATGATCTTTCAACACTTTCTCAAATCATTGTTGGTCGTTCGCTAGAAATTCGCAGATAGCTTTGTGTAAACAGTCTTTCACAGATTCACCCTATGTGTGAGATGAGCTTAAGCGATCTTAAAGGGATCACAATATTTTTTTTCTAACTATTTATCTCTTCGTCTAAATGCTGATTGTTTTAAAAACCAAATCTTTGCTTTAAAATCGTTAAACAATTGATTGGGCAAATTATTGCTCCGTATAAACAGACCATTAGATAGCAATATCTGGATATTTCTAGTAGGCACAAATTATGCCCTGTTCTGTCAAGTCCTATTCTGTCATAGATAAGCCTGATTTTGATGCTTTGATGTTGTTGGCGTTCTGTGTGGATGGGTAAACGCTGCTGATGCCTGGAAGTTACCACATTTATAGTTATTACTTTTGTTATCCCAACTTCCCATGTATTTTACCATTTTTATGTATTTTACCAGGTTTTATTCACACTTAGTAGTCAACAACAGTTGTTACTTCGTAACAATAGTCTATTCAGATCCCCAGCAGAATTCAACAAACTTAAAGTGACACTGTCCCCCCCCCCCCCCTTTTTTTTTTTTTTTTTGCATTCTGACTTCTCTGCCCAGGTGTAATGGGTAAATTTAGCAGTTTTCATACCTTTCATACCTTGTTCAAGTAAAAAGTGATTTTTTTTTTTTTTTTTTTATCAATTGCAGATTGTGCTAAGTCGGTGGGCTTCACTGCAACAGCGCCACTTAGCCTTGCCCACTGCACCACAGTTGGCCCGGCCCCACCGTGACGTTATCAGCCCGTAGGCCCCGCCCCTCTCGACACCCATTGATATGGGCCGACCTAGAGGGGTTGGGGCCTAGACCTCTAGGCCAGCCTGTTCAAATGGCTGGTGAGGGGGTGGGGCCTATGTGCCTATGATGTCATGGAGGGGAGGGGCCAATGGTGGCACTGTGGGCGGCTAAGTGGCGCTGTTGCCGTGAAGCACTGCCCACTTGACACAATCTGCAGTTGATAAAAGATCACTTTTTACTTCAACAAGGTATGAAAGGGATAATATAAAATAAGGTATGAAAACTGCTAAATTTACCCATTACACCTGTGTAGAGAAGTCAGAATGCAAAAAGAGGTGACTGTCACTTTAAGGCAAGTACTGTCACAACTGATGTTTCTCCCAAATAAGTTGGATAACTTTTGAGACATCTCTTGCCTGTTCTAAAAGAGCATACTGTATATGCTCACTAACCCAGACATACATCAGTCTTTTTTTTTTTTTTTTTGGCCAAAATGGAAGCACGATTTATTTATTGAGATAACTTATTGGGACATTAGATTCTCATGCCAGAGGTTTTCCATAGCACAGATTGTAAACCTACTAAGTTGTCAGAATGCATACAGCAAATTTATTCTGCTTTTGCTTGTCCCTTTAAGTCCTGTCTTTAATAATTGCAGGTCTTCATTATTGGATTCATTGTCTCCTGCTGCAAAAGCAAGAAATCTGTTGTTGAAGTGGAGGACGATGATTCTGATCTAAGTGATGACGACGATGATGTCCCGTCCCATACGTATTCCTAATGTGTATTATATTAATGATCTCTTGAAAATACTGTTTACTGTAAGTTGAAAATATGAAGTTGGAAAAAAAATGGATTTTTAATTTATGGTTAAAGTGATTGGCATGTATACAGAATGACATGGGCTGAACCACAGGCTTCAAGTGTTATTAATTTACTTGTTTCTGGTATACAAAATTATGCACAAAATACTGCATCTAAGTTTGGGTTCACACTATATTTTTTTTTCTTTCATTTTTGTTTCATCTGTTGGAAAAGATGGGGAAACGGATGCATTTTTCCAAGACGCATCAATTTTTAGCCTACACCAAAAATGTGGTTGAACGTGTAAAATAAAAAAAAAAAAAATTTTTTTTTTTTCTTAGAGTGGAAGTCAATCGAAAAAACAGTGAAAACAGATGCACACAAATGCATCAGCTTTTTGCAAAAACAGATGGGGAAGAAAAAAAGTAGTGTGAACCCAGCGTAAAGCTAATAATGTATGCAACCCTAGAGTATTCTCAACTATGCACTAAGAAACTGATGCCAATAGAAACACCACCATTGTACCGCCTAGCCTCTATCTACAGAGTTGCTGTTATATTCTTTATTCTATTTTATTGTGAGTGATTGGGTCTCCTGGTAAGAAAAAAAATAAATATTATATATATATATATATATATATATATATATATATATATATATATATATATATATATATAATATATATATAATTTTTTTTATTTTTTGTTTTTGGGCAGGTGGCATTTTTTTCCCTCCAAACTACTGACACTTTAATTTATAAAATAAATTGCTGAATTTTATATATGGCTAATAAAACATTACTGTCTTGAACAATGATGTGTGAGATGTTTGTGTGTTTCATTGCATATATGCTCCAAGCAGGTAAGCATTAGAAATATTAAGCAGCTTTATATAAATATTTCAATGTAAAATTAAGATGATTGTGTTGTACAGATTACCCCTGAGCTGCAAAATAGTCATCATTTCTGCTTACCGCTAAACATTTTTTTTTATTATTATAAGTTCCAGTACCTACAGAGCATGCTAGTTCCTTGCTTAACATCTGAGAATCTGTTCTCTTCTGCTAGCTCATGTAGAGCTATAGTTAGGTTTAAAATGAATCTGTCAGCCCATCTGCATGCTGTGAGCTGTAGACATGGTCTGACAGATAATTGTGCAATAACACAAATGTTCCCTTTTCCAAAGCTGAAAGCTATTGCAGAAGTCCTAAAATGATGGCGCATTCACACATTTCATGATTACACTCCATGCACGGAAGAAGTTCTACAAACGGAAATGCGGAACTCTCATGAATCATGATGCCGAGAGCTGTCGATGGAATCTGTCGTCTCCAATTAAAGTAATCAGTATATGGACTAAAAGACAAGTTACAGAAGGACTAATTAGACCCCTGCGTTTGTAGATTTGCAGGGGGTGAATGCAAGTTACTCTGAGAGAGTTCGTTTTGGGACAAAATGTACTTTTTGTTTTAATAGTAAATTTTGGTTGATATATTTTTTTTTTCCTGCTTTTTTTGTGAACTAAAGCGAAAAAAAATTTACATTACAGTATGTCTACTCTGTTGCCATTATTTGGTAAATGTCCTTTAGGACAAATATATAAGTATAATTATGGTATACTCACCATGTGTGTAACTCGTATCCCAAGCTATTAGAAATACAAAATGTAGAAGGGAAAGGTAAGCTAAAAGATAACTTTTATTGATATAAAGATAAGATTGTAGCGGTATACAAACAAGTGTCAAACTACTATACAATATATACAATGTGCATAACGCACTAACTCTCCAACCATGAACAATACCACAAAACCATCGAGATGACAGTGGCTACAATGTACCACTATGTCCTATGAAGTCGGTATCGTGTGAAAAGCGGTCCGTACCGGTCACTGTCTGTTAAAGGAACGTGTCAGTCCCAAGTATATCACAGCGTGTCTAAAGGTACGTATGTATGTTATCCAGGTCACTGTCTGTTAGGGATAATAATTCCCAAAAAAAAGGTCACAGTGTATTCTAACAGACAATGACCTGGATAACATACATACGTACCTTTAGACACGCTGTGATATACTTGGGACTGACACGTTCCTTAAACAGACAGTGACCGGTACGGACCGCTTTTCACACGATACCGACTTCATAGGACATAGTGGTACATTGTAGCCACTGTCATCTCGATGGTTTTGTGGTATTGTTCATGGTTGGAGAGTTAGTGCGTTATGCACATTGTATATATTGTATAGTAGTTTGACACTTGTTTGTATACCGCTACAATCTTATCTTTATATCAATAAATAATAATAATAATTTTTATTTATATAGCGCCAACAGATTCCGCAGCACTTTACATTTCTGGAGGTACATACATAGACAAAAAATCGACATTACAGAGATATACATATAATTATCCATACATGAGGAGTGAGGTCCCTGCTCGCATGCATGAGCTTACATACTATCAGGAGGGGGTGCGAGACAAAATGGCAGAGGGGCAAAGTGCATCGTTGTTCTTATGGTCCAGCCATCTTTATAAATAAGGCAGTGCGGGTAAGGGGGGGTCAACCTGTCACCAGCCAATGCCTGCATGCACAGGTCTAAGTGCTTAAATGCTTGGTGTGTGTGTGTGTGTGTGCGTGTATGTATGTTTCTGTGTGCGTGGTGGAGGTGTGTGTGTGTGTGTGTGTGTGTGTGTGTGGAGGGGGGGTTGAGGGTTGAGTCAAAATTAGGGAACCTGGTAAGCCTGTTTGAACAGATGTGTTTTGAGGGCACGTTTGAAGCTTTGTGTATTGGTGGTGAGTCTGACAGTCTTGGGTAATGCATTCCATAGAACTGGTGCAGCTCGGGTGAAGTCCTGGAGACGGGAGTGAGAGGTGCGGATCAAGGTGGATGTTAATCGTAAGTCATTAGAGGAGCGTAGGGCACGGGTAGGGCGGTAGACAGAGATGAGGGAGGAGATGTATGGAGGTGCAGCACTGTGGAGAGCCTTGTGGGTGAGCAGGAGGACTTTATATAGTATCCTGTGTTTAACAGGGAGCCAGTATAGTGACTGGCACAGGGGGGAGGCATCTGTATAGCGGCTGGACAGGGAGATGAGCCTGGCCGCTGCATTGAGAATGGACTGGAGAGAGGAGAGTTTAGAGGAAGGAAGGCCGATTAGTAAGGAATTGCAGTAGTCTAGACGGGAATGAATAAGAGCGACAATGAGAGTTTTAGCAGATTTGACAGGAAGGAAGGGACGGATTTTAGAGATGTTTTTTAGATGCAGATTACAGGAACGTGAAAGAGATTTAATGTGAGGAGTGAAGGAAAGATCTGAGTCAAACATAACCCCAAGGCAGCGGGCTTGCTGTGTAGAAGCTATGGTCGCACCACAGACAGAGATGGAAATGTCAGGTGGAGGGTGTTTAGCAGAGGGAGGGAAGACAAGAAGCTCAGTCTTAGAAAGGTTTAGTTTTAGGAATAGGGAGGACATAGCTTTGGAGACGGCAGACAGACAGTTACTGGTGTTCTGTAGAAGTGCGGGGGTGATATCACGGGATATCTTTTAGCTTAAATGTCCTTTAGGTTAAGTTTTAGGTACAGTAACTCAGTAACTAAGGTGGCGATTTGGAACAGTAACTGGGCAACGATTAGGTACAGTAATGGGACAGGGACAGCATTCAGGTACATCAACGGGTAATGAAAGGTACAGTATTGGGACAGGGACAGCATTCAGTCCTGACATTTGGTGTAGTAGGTTAAACATTCACATGACTATAATTTACAAAATCCTTGAATGCTTATACCTAAACTTTAAAATATCTAAACGTTTGACTCTGTTAGAAAGCTGTTAGGTCAAAAAGACACATGGATCCTGTCTGTGCCTCTTCACATAAAGAATCAAAGCATTTTTGTATGTCATAGAGTCAGGATTTTCCAAGCACCTTCTTGTCTCCTCCTTCCTCCCATCACTATCGCAGTGTCAGTAGTTTGGAATCTGAATTGCAGCTGACTGCTCCCTATTAACCTCTCATAACATTGTGAATTTCACCTGGCACTTAATTAATTTATTATGTGGCGTGTACTCTATTATTTTGGCCTAATTCCTTCATAAGGGTATGTTCACATGAGGCATAAACTCTGGAATTTTTTTTTTCTCTCCATCTCGGGGCGGGGAAGGGTTAGGAGGGAGGGTTTGTGGGGATAGGGATTCATGTTTGTAAGAGTCTATTCTGTTTATTCTGGTATATTTTGGTTTATTTATATATTGGTATATTTTATTTGATTTTGGGAAATAAAAAATTAAAAATCTAAATTAAAAAAATTGGTAAAACTGGAATTTTACCTATGGATTTACATCTGTGAAATCATGTAATCTTAAATGTGCTCTTAGGCTGCCTTCACACACACCACATTGGATCCAGTGTCCGTTCATCCCTATGAGAATACATACTCGCAGCGGGATTGACATCCCACTGTGAGTATGTAAATTAACACACACACCCCCGGCGGCCGGAGCATACATCACCTCCTCCCCGCTCCGACTTGCTTCGGGGGTTCCCAGCGTCTGCTCGCCCCGCTCAGCCAATCAGTGCGCTGCCTTGCCGCAGCAAGAGGGATTCTCATAGGGATGCACTGACACTGGATCTGAAGTATGACATCCGCTGTGGATGCAATGTGTGTGAAGGCACCCTTAGGGGTAGGTAATTATTTACATTGTATGCTGTGTATAAACCAATCTCTATAGTGCATACACTCATACACTACATGTAAACATACTCTATATTATCAGGTTATGTCCACAGGTAATGCAGTTTTTTGGAAATATATATATATATATATATATATATATATATATATATATATATATATATATATATATATATATAATATATATTAAAAACCAGGAATATTGTCATTACTTTTTAATTTTCACATGTACATCTTCACCTAGTACGTCCAGCAAAGCCATAAGGAAATATATAACATAAGGCTAGGTTCACAAACTGTAAAATAAAAGCTAAATATGATCTTAATTTTGGGTAGATATAAAACAATGTGTGTGCACACATGGAAAAAAAACAACAAAAAAAAAACACCTTTTTGTTAAAGCAGGTGATAAATAATGAGCATGATAATTATTTGGACTGCTTTAATTAATTATGGCCATTATTCCATCTGCTTCTACATTAAAGGAGAAGTCTGGCGATTTACTTCTGTGTGTGTGTGGGGGGGGGCAACACAACAAAGTTTTATATTTATTCTTCCCAGTGGCCATGCAGCACCACAACCCACTCCTGGACCCCACTGACAGTCTGCAGATCTTCCCTGCAGCTACTTACCTGGTTGATGGATGCCCCACTCAGCCAATCAGTGACTGAGGCAGGACATCGCAGCAGTCACTGTTTGGCTGAGCAGGCTAAATCCTACCCCTCAGTGACCTGTCAGCTGGGTTGTGAGGTTCCCCGAAGGTGGGAAAAAGTGACATCTAGCGGGGTTTGGGAGCCTGGTGATGTGACGCAGTGTGGGCACTAGGTCTGGTAAGTATACGGTCTTTATGTTTCTCCCGCCCCCTGCCTGAATTGATTTTTCAAACCAATCCCCCCCTTTCTTTAACTGAGTGCATTATTCTATTTTACCTTTATTTTACACTGTGTGTGTGTGTGTGAGTGAACATACCCTAAGTCTGCAGTGCATTACAAGTTCATGTAGGCAATTACCAGCTATGACAGGCATGTCCAAAGTCCGGCCGGAGGGCCATTTGCGGCCCGCGTTCCGAACTTTTACGGCCCCCCAGGAATCCAGCTTGCTATTATCTGCCTGTGTTATAAAGCATATAGCATGTAGCATGTAAAATGGTCGGCCCTCGCACATGTTCACTTCATCAAATTTGGCACTCTTCGAAAAAAGTTTGGACATGCCTGAGCTATGACGATTAAAAAAAAAATTAACGGAGAAGTCTGGCGAAAGTATTGTATTGCCCCCCAAAAGTTATACAAATCACTAATATACACTTATTATAGGAAATGCTTATAAAGTGTTTTTTCCCTGCACTTACTACTGCATCAAGGCTTTACTTCCTCGATAACATGGTGACGTCACTTCCTGGATAATATGGTGATGTCCCTTCCTGGATAAAATAGTGATGTCACTACCCAACTCCCAGAGTTGTGCGGGCTGTGGCTGCTGGAGAGGATGATGGTGGGGGGAGACGGGGCACCGGAGGGACACTAAGCATCCCCCTCCCATCATCGCCATTTTATCCAGGAAATGACATCACCATGTTATCCAGGAAGTGAGGCCTTGATGCAGTAGTAAGTGCAGGGAAGAAGCTTTTTATAAGCATTTCCTATAATAAGTGTATATAGGTAATTTGTATAACTTTTGGGAGGTAATACAATACTTAAATAAAAATGTGGAGTGGCAAAAAAATATTAGATATTTTGTTTTGCAAGTTAACACACACAAATTTGCCTTGCATGTCTTTTTTTCTTTTTCTGACCCCTTGCAGCTGCATGCTTCTGCAGCACTTTATCATTCTAAACCCTGGAGTTGATTTCTTATCAGTATAGAGCAGCGTAGGCCCCAGGTTCAGATTCACTCCAGCAGATAAAGGAAAGCTACTTTGTCATATAAGGATGTTACCCGGCTCTTCTGTGTCCCCAGAGTGCAGGAGGATTTCATTATTGGAGGAGGATAAACATTAATTAACCAAACGAATGAGTCTTACAACAGCAGGTAATAATTCCACTACAAACACAAATAAAAAGATTCCTTGGCATTTACAAAAGAAAATGTGTCCAGTTATTTTAGTCTTTAATATTAATATATATATATATATATATATATATATTTATTAATCTTGTTAGAAATTGACTTTACCAAAATGGTGATTATTATCTACAATAATCTAAATAATGCCTTACAGCAATGTATAGTAAATAGAATTACCAAGAAGTAAGCAAAACATGTAAAGTCACACAATCTCAATGCATAGATGTTGTTCTGTGCCAGGTGCCACTCTACTTACGGGGGCAAATGTGACAACTAATCCACAAAAGGTGCTCACAAAGCAAAATGGTTCCTTTTTTTTTTTTTCAAGCAATAAAATGCACATTAAGGCTATGTTCACACAACGTCAAAAACAGAGCAAAGGCCGACGACTTTTCTATTTAAAATAATGGCCGATTTTGCAGCGGTTTAACTGATTGCAATGCATTCAAGTCAATGGAAAGACGGACGTTCAATGCACACGATGTATTGAATAACGGACGTTTTTGCCGCGGACGTCAACCTCATGATCAGTATTTTTGGACCTCGTTTGTAGACAGTGGACGTTTTTTATTACTCTGTCACAGTTTTTCTTTTGTCACCGTTCTTTCTCTGTTTTCACTATTAAATTTAATGGACTTTTCAATTTAAGCCGCACCCAAAGGGCAATTAGTAACTCCAAACTAGAATAATGTACCATTAGCTGTCATTGCACTAAGGGAAGGCTATACAGCTAAATAACATCCGTTATTTTAGACTCAAAATGACGGACCTCATTTTAAACACAGCTGAAAAAACGTTGTGTGAACATAGCCTAAACCAAGATTTTACTTTTTACAGTCATAAAATAGGCTGACTTTTAACATTTTTTTTTTTTATTCAATAATGTATTATGCAAAATTGGCTTAGTGTACAAATAAGGTAAAGTAATGTCCATTATTTCATTTTCTGTTTTGGCATACAACTAATGGTGCGTTTACACAGGCAGATTTATCTAACATACACAGACCGTAAGACCAGGCACAGACCATAAACAGGGAACGCGTCATAAAGGAAAGACTGAGATTTCTCTTCAAATCCATTCCTGGTTTTGGCTTTCAAAATCTGTCAGATAAATCTGTCTGTGTAAACGCACCATAATTTTGTAACTGAAAATAATGACTAGAAACTGTGTGTGAACATGGCCTCGAGCACCATGCTGGGTAGGTGAAATTCGCTTCTAGCATGTCATCACGGCCGCATTTTTTAGTTTCAGCAACAGCTGTCTTCTGTCAGTCAAGCCCTAAAGGCTTCTTTGTCAGTTATGATCTCCAGATGCTGTCCTCTGCAGGTTCTTGCAGCAATTCCAGGCCTTGCTGCCAAAAAACAAAACAAACCAAAATCTCAGCCAGAACTACTCACTTTACTAAGGAGATCAGGGATCGGGGTAGTCATACGGATGCACTAGAGCAGCAAATACACAATTTTTCCCCTACTATGGTATGTAGTAAGATCTCGAGGATACCCATGAGGTGAATCGACAACTAACCACGGCCTACGTCCCCCCCAAATAACCACAAAGTTACAGTTTCTACTACATTACTGAGAGGAAACAGACTACCCATAATGCCACCACTTTCACTATTTAGGGACATTTTTTTTCTTTTTCAAGCTATTCCCAGACCTAACCCTTGTTCAGTTGGCAAAGATGTGTACCTAAGCCCTACCTTGGAATCTTGCAACAGTAAAAAAAATTGAGAAAAGTGGGATTTACATTGCTTTCTTTTACCTACAAGCAAACTCTCACTGTCCTCTCTCCTGATGACATCATAAAGTGCTTTGTCTAGTGTGGCTGGATTCCATCCCTGCTGAGGTCATCGTCTATCCGGGATGACAGAGTAAGTAACCACCATCAGCAGTATAACCGCTCAGGCTATCGCTCCTGCACATACTGTACTGTACATTCTAAGCCACACTCACACTTCCTGTGTTCTGTCCTGCTCTGTCTGTTACTAGAGGCAGTGTAACAAAAGACAGCGAACAGCAGTTTGCAGGTAGCAAGTAGTGGCAAATGGTGTTTGATTTGTTTTGATGTTTTATGTGCATTTGCTTTTTTCTTGTGTCCAGTTTCACTGTGGACCACAAAACCTTTCAGGCATATTGGAGGAGATATCAAACTGGTGTAAAGTAGAATCAGCTCAGTTGCCCCTAGAAACCAATCAGATTCCATCTTACATTTTCCAAAGAGCCTGCGAGGAAAGAAAAGTGGAATCTTCCCTATTGTCTATCCAGTCACAGGATTCTAAGAAGGTGAATCAACAACTTCTAAAAGTCATAAAAAGCTATATAAACCTGCTGTAAGATCAGAGGTACAAATGTGTCAGACATTCATTGACTTGTTTTGTTTATTTTTCAGCAGTTTCAGTCGCAGCTGCTGCAAAACAACGACATGGAGAGAAGGGAGCGGCTGCACATCCCACCTATGGCTGATACTAATGCCACTAGGCCTATTTTAAAAACCAACGCCAGGATGTCGGTATATAATTTGATCAAACCATATTGCCCCGTGTACCACGTGCAGGTCCCCTGGTTCACACGGGTCCCTATGCTAACTCCACACTGTGTCGGTCAGCGACCGCCATCCCCGCAAAACAATAACATACATCTCAGATTCTATAGACCTTCCGCCTTGGTGCATGTCTAATTGATTAGTTGTGGACAGTTTAAACCTAGTTGTTCCAACACTTCAGGTGGGAATCATACGGAATAATGTTACCCCAAATGCTAAAGAATATAAAAAGTCACTTTAGTGTATAAATGTGTCTGGGCTGTGGTTACATGCTTTTATAAGTTCATGAAGCTCATTAGATGAAGGATCTAAAATCTGCACAGGACATTCAAACTATTTCTTTACACCCAGCCCCCTAGTGGATCACAGCATTCTTTACGTGCTATTTATTTATTTATTTTTTTTGGAAGGAAAAACAATTTAAAGGAAATGCGGCATTTCCATTTTCCAGAGCTGCCATGCCTGGTCCCAGCTGCAGCGGCGACAGACAGATTTCTGCCTGCTGTAAGATGGCATCCTTTACCTCTGGGGCGCTGTGCTTCTTACGACCCAAGCTGATAAGCTTGAGCATGGCCTGCTAACGTCTCCCCACGCCAGTGCTGTAACGTTTCTAGCTCACCGCTGAAGGCGATTTTACGGAGGAGGAGGAGAGGTTGTCAGAGCCTGTGCTGGCAATCTTAAGTGGGGGGAGGAGGTAGGCTGTCCGTGCTTGAAACCCAGTACCCGCCTCCACAACATTCACCCAGTGTGCCATCAGTGGGATATAGCATCCTTGGCCGCAAGCACTTGTCCACGCCTTTGTGGTCAAGTGGACCTTCGCGCTAACTCAGGGCCCGCCCGATGTTATGGAACAGGTGCTTGTCTCCACAAGCCTTAATGGCAACATCTCCATGGCCAACAATTTGGAGATGTGGTTGTTTAAGACTTGGGCAGAGGGGTTAGTAGAGGCGTAATTACGCCTGTGATCAAATGCCTGACTGATGGACAATTGCAGTGAAGAGGTGCATGAAGGAGCAGACGCAGGCAAAGAGGAAGGTGAAGAAGGCACCAAAGTGGCCGAAGCACAGGCAAATGGCGAGTTGTCCTGGCTGGTGGTCTGGACTGTAGCGCTAGCAGAGAGCAGGGGAAGAGTCAGCAGTAGCAACGCCGGGCACAGGTTCTCCTGCGTTTGCTCTTTCCCACTGAGCCCAGTGCTTTGCTTCTAGGCGACTCCGCCTGGCGGAGGTGGTCAAGTTGCTCTTCTCCGAGCCTCTACTCAGTTTGGAGTGACATAGCGTGCACACCGCGCTCAGCTTGTCATCCGCGCAAATATTAAAAAAAAACTTCCACACCAAAGAACTGCGTGACCTCAAGGGGGGAGCTTGGCCTGACTAGCTGCTTGGGGGGAAAGCTTCGGCCCTGGTGACTCTGGCCTGCCTTCGCTGACTCATCTGTCCTCTACCTCTGGACATCTCTCTACCTCTTTGCGCCTTTTTTGGTGCGGCGCAGGCCTCCACACCTCCACTACTTTCCCCACTGGACATCACCCCTTGCCAGGTAGGGTCGTTCGCTTCATCGGCCAGCCCCTCCTCCTCTATCTCCTCACTCTGCTGCTCCTCCTGCACACTGGGCATGTCAACTGTTTGGCTTAATGGCACTTGCAACTTAATGCTCCAGATTTTGTGCACTGCTACAGATAAAATCCTCAACTAGCTCCTGGGATTCATAAAGTATTTGAACACTGTCCGATTGGGGAAAAGGACCTGAAAAGAGGTTCTCGAAGTGGGCAAGGGTGCGATGACTATGATGGACTAATTGTGCAGGTTTGGAGACATGAGTTTCAGACTTTTGGCTAGCCTTGAGACTGGAGTGAGTGGATAAATTACTGGAAGCACTCTCTGACATCCATCGTAACACTGCACAACTGTCCTATAAAGCCAGGGATGGTGCAATACTGGACGTTCCTCTGAAGCACGCGCTGTATGCCCAATCACTTGACTGCGGCTTGAAACCCCAGCAGCATTTTAGTGTCCCTGTCCTCTTCACTTTGCACTACGCATTGTAGTAGCCGTTTAACTTTTTTCAATACAATTTAGCAGTAACAAATTTTTAATTCATCCCACCCTAACAGTATACAACTGTATATCGGATATAGAATTGTTTTTACAACAATAGAAATAAAGGGCTGGTCAGCGCCTTCACTGGACGCAGAGTACACAATTCTGTATTAGAAATATAAAAGGTATTATCCCACAATTACAGTATACAGCTGTATACCGGATATAGAATTGTGTTTACAACAATAGAAATAAAGGGCTGGTCAGCACCTTCACTGGACGCAGACTGCGCAAATCTGTAGTAGCAAGATAAAAGGTATTATCCTACAATTACAGTATACAGCTGTATACCGGATATAGAATTGTTTTTACAACAATAGAAATAAAGGGCTTGTCAATGCCTTCACTGGACGCAGACTGCGCAAATCAGTAGTAGCAAGATAACAGCTATTATCCCACACACACAGTATACAGCTGTATACACTATCAGTGGGTATACACACTGTGTATACAACTTCCTGTTTCACAACAGCCTTTACAGTGTACACACTGCGTGTCTCACAACAGCTTACACAGTGTGTGTATACACTGCCTGTCTCACAACAGTTTATACAGTGTGTGTATACACTGCCTGACTCACAACAGTTTGACATTTTTTTTTATAGTTTTAGCCCTACCTAACTTCACCTAAAAGCTCTCTCTTTCTGGTATACAGTCTGACTTCTCTAGCTCCAAACAGCAAGTGACACGAATCTCAAATGACTATTCTTGTATTCAGGAAGTCACATGGTTTAGCCAGCCAATCACAGTTAGAGGTTTTTTTTTACATTCTGCCTATTCCTAGTGCCTGTCCCTCCCCCCTGCATGTTTATTGGCTGGAAAAAAAGTGCCAGGGGATGTGGGAGGGCAAACTGAATTTTTACTGTGTTTTGGCTTGAATATTCGACCGCAGTCGAATACCTCGAATAGCGTACTATTCGATCGAATAGTATTCACTCATCTCTAGTCATTTTTTCTTTTCAAAACATAGAGTAAAAAAACATAGCGGGAACATAGCCAATCAGTTTTCTTTTTTTATATTTATATTAGTCTTTATATTTTTTTTTTATTCCAGGAGTCCATTTTCCTCTGTATCTTTAAAACCTTTTACTCCAATTTTCATGTTTTTTTTTGTTTTGTTTTTATTTTTTATACTTATTTTCCATATTTATGTAAGTGAAATACCTTATGTCTTGAGCAGAATATCCCACTTTAATAGAAGTTAAATACTGTTATTTTTATACATTATATTACATTAACCACTGCAAGACACCATGGAGAAGGTGTACGTACGTTCCTGAATTCAACACTAATAACCAATTCAACAGTTCGCCTTTCCATTAGGCATAATAGGAGACAATTTGTAGGTGAGATTCCTTAATGTAACCCTTTACACTGTAGGTTTTTATGTTTTTCAAACAAACATAATTCCCGGTGTGTTTCTTTATAAGGTACAGTAATGTGTGTATTATTAGGCTAGGTTCACACTACGTAAGTTTCCAGCCGTAGCGCGCTCCGTGAATAAGCGGCCGGAGATTTACCTAGTTTGCGTACAATGGAAAGTATACGATGTACGGTTGCACAGTTCACACTACGTAAGAACTTACGCCCGGATCGTATGCGTCGCTGTAAAAAATGAACCAGACCATTGTTTCGGGACGGAAATGCTGTAACTTACGCCCGTAGCGTAACATGCGGTCCCGTGCGGAGTAGTGATTTCTTCTTTTTTGCACTTATTTGCCGATCCAAAAGGTTCTGTGGGGTGTCCGGGGCTAGCCGAAGATATCCAAGTAAAATACCGCTGTCAGATCGCTACGTATGCCGCTTGGAAAGCGTAAGTAGACTACGGGCGTAAGTTCGCGGACCGTACGTAGCCGGCCGCAACTTGCGTAAATCCCGGCCGGAGTTTTACACGTATATGTCCGGCCACGAAAAATATGCAGCCGGACATATACGTAGTGTGAACATAGCCTTATTCTGTATGTATTTTTCTAATAAACTGGACTTTTCTTTACCACTTGTATTGTGCTAAAGGTTTTTTTATTCATGGCTAACAAAAAAAACCTTGAATTCGTATTAAACATCAAAAAGCATGAAAAGGGTTTATGGAAGTATACAAATCAGTATGTGCCTCGGATGTCACACGCAGCCTTAGATGCTAAGCAACCACATGATACCAAAGCATAGCAGTAAATATGTAAATATACCTATGCTTGCAAAACAAGTCTCCCATGTTGCTAGGAAACCTCATAAGGCTAACTAGATAACAAATAATATCCATACCAGCGTCTAAGAACCAGACTGCCCGCATAGAACTCGCCGGATAGATATTGGTGTAATTTATGCCGTGCAAAATAAATAGCATAATCTTCTCCAATGTGAAACATTGTGTACACAAAAGTCTTGGTTTTGAGCATGAAAATTGGCACATTCTCAGCAACATCTTTTTAGAAATGTGGCACATTTATCAAGGAGCGCAGACTTGACTGTGGAAGCAATAAATACATCCCTATATTCCTCCATGCGATATATTCAACAAACAGATTGCATGCATTATTTGTAAGCATGGTCACATTTTGCAGATCGGCTTTCATCTCCATTCTTTCGGCTTTGCCCTTATCACAGAAAACTCGGCATGAAAATTATATTATTTAGGAATGCGAGAGAAAGATCATAAATCTAGTTTAGCAAGATGGATAGGGACCATTCAGTCTATGTCTTATGGGACTATATAGCTTTAATGCGTAAAGCCAACCTGTCGTTTTAATTTTCAAAATCTAAATCAACTGTAGATGTGATATAAAGCAAGTCTGCAATTTACATGCATTCATTTTATGTTTTTTTTTTTAGTTATCATGCTTTAAAGCAAAGCTATACTTACTTGTAAACAGGTCCAGATTCCTGACGGCAGCTATATAACAGCTATACTTACTTGTATCCAGGTCCAGTCTCCTGAAGGCTGCTATATAACAGCTATACTTGTATCCAGGTCCAGTCTCCTAACGGCATCTATATAACAGCTATACTTACTTGTATCCAGGTCCAGTCTACTGACTATAAGACTTAAAAGCTGACTTCAGGAGGCTGGACCTGGATACAAGTAAATATAGCTGTTATATAGCTGCCTTCAGGAGACTGGACCTGGATTTCAAGTAAGCAGGAACGTATATAGCTGAATGGCTGATGTGAAGGGGTTAATTTAAATGTACATTGCAAACATGTTTTATTTCCCACTGTCATTGAACGTTATAATGACAGTGCCCATTTAAAAAAAAGAAGGAATTATTTGTTTTGCTGTTTTGCTCTTTTGTTTATTAGAATTCATCCATTCTAAGTAACCCAATGCTATATACTAATGTTCTTACCAATCATTTGCAATATAGTACTACTACTGAATGTCCAGTGTCTAGTAGTGTCGGGCAGATTCCTGGCTATTTAATAATACATATTTTCTTTATTTGACATAGATCAGGTGGTTTTCTTGTACTACACACCATTGGCATTGACAAGTTGTCTAAAGGATCCTTTAGCATTCACTATTGACCCTTGTTGCAGATGATTTGGCATTCCGACTAGTTGACAACATTCAGAAGAGCCATAGTCATAAACAGTGAGTCAAGAATATTGTATAGAGTAATAGATGAAAGAAAGTCAAGGTCACGGGCGAGCAGTGGCTGACACGTGGGAAACGTTTTGATCTCCATATAGGAACAGATGTGCTGGAGACAGGTGGGCATGTACAAAATAGTAATTTTGTTAGCAAACTTCAAGGACTGAATGATAATGTCATATAGCTGCCATTTTTAAATTTAATTTTAAGTGACTTATGACTTTTCTACACAAGTGTAAATGGTAAATTTAGCAGTTTTCATGCCTTATTTGATATCATACATCATGGTGCTTGTTCCAGTAAAAAGTCATCTTTTATCATCTGCCGATTGTGCTACCTGGGCCGGGCTTCACTGTCGCAGCGTCGCTTAGCCCCGCCCACATTGTCATCGTATTCTCCATCCCTCTGTGATGTCATCGCCGAATAGGCCTAGAGCTTTAGGACGTTGAGGGGGACAGGCCTATACAGCTATGACGTCCCAGGGTGGGGTCTATGTCACAGTTGTGGGTGGGGCTAAGTGGCACTTTGGTCGAGAAACCCCATCCAGGTGGCACAATCTGCAGATTTACTGGAACAAGCACCATGAAGTATGATAGGTTATATCTGCAGCAGATATAAAAGAGAAGTCCAGTGATTGCTTTAAGCCAGCAGGCTGGTGGAGGAGGGGGGTAATTGATGACAAGTAGGCATTTATCTCTCCTCGTGCCTATGGTGAGCGGCTGAAGCAGCCATGGGTCGTTATCACAACTCAGTTGAAAATGTCTGTCGAGGCTGTGGAACTGGCTGCTCAGCCAATCAGTACTGGAGCGGTGTCCTGCTCAACAGGCTGAGTGTCCAGTCCATCAGCCGGGTCATGACATGGACACCCTGGAGCCCGACGGGGGTCACGCGGCTGCTTCAGCTGCTCACTAGAGGCACGAGGAGAGGTAAATCATCAATTTTCCCCTTCCCCTGTGCAGGCTGCTAGCTTTTAGCGATCGCTTGACTTCTCCTTTAATGATGCAGATTTTATGCTGTGTTCCATCATTTAGTTACATTGATATCTGAAAATCTGCCACTGATCCTTTACATGTGAATGAACCCTTAACTAACATTTCTGATCTGCACCTTGCTCAAAGTGCATGAGGCCCAACATGAAAATATAAATGGTAATACTTTGGGAGGCTACCAGCTAGAGATGAGTGAATAAAGGCTACCACCTGTGCCAAAAGCTAATATGTGCGGCCAGCATTGCGGCTGCCATGTTTAGCAAATTTTCAAAGTGTACAGTATGTGGCAAATTCGCTAGAAAGTGAATTTAATTCCCGATTCGCTTTCAATCGGAATTTGTCAGGTTTGCTTCACTCATCTCTAGTAAAAGCGGTGAAGGAACGGTAAAAAAGAAAAACTGTGTGGGAACAACTAAAAAATAATGTCCGTTCTTTGCAAAAGATGTCTGATAGACGTCATTATTTTCACATCTGCCCAGATGTCTGTTATTTAATACGTTGTGTGCATTGGGCAGTCATCATTCCATTGACTAAAGGCATTGCATTAAGGTCAATCAGAATGCGGTAATAATGGACATCTTTTTAAAAAGAAAAGGCAAACGCCTATTTTCTTTTTTTTTTTACTTAGTGTGAACATAGCCTTAGGCTAAATTAGTGAGTGTTCTCAAAGCCAAGCTATTGAAATGCACAGTGATAGATATGAGAAGTTAAGCCCCTATTACACGGGGCGATCTCTGGGAGCAAGCGAGCGCTGATCTGTCAGGTCAGCACTTGATTGCGCCTCCTTACCCACTTGCCTACGGCACTATTATATACGCCAACAGCGAGCGGGAAAGTGCTGGGGGGATGCACAAGGGAGCTCCCCGGATGATCTATAGATCTATAATGTCTGCTACACAATACTGACTTTATTGACCCCAAGACCTGCTGGAAACAGACATAGAATGCAAGGAAGTTCGGACCGCAAATACTGTGCAGGTTACATGTTATATGTTAGATTTCCTTCACACGCCTTACTTATTGTATTTTCCTGCGTATAAGACTACTTTTTAACCCAGGAAAATCTTCTCAAAAGTCAGGGGTCGTCTTATATGCCGGGTGTCGTCTTATAGGGTGTGTGCTAAAAAACTTCTAAACTGGACAGGAGAATCTGTGGTAGCCGCATACGGTGGGGGAGCTCAAAAACGGCTGCATCCCCACCATATGCGGCGACTGTATGAAGAGCAGAGAAGAGTTACGGTAGAGCGGCGCTGTGCCCATAAAAACACCTCTTTCACCCGTCTGGCCACCCATGTATCCTACCGGTATTACTGTACCTCCTTCTCTGTTGTCTGTTTTTTTATTGATCCTTATTTGGTGTGCATTGGAAGAGGGGTAGTCTTTTACGGCGAATATATCCCAAACTCTATATTTTAACTAAAAAAGTTGGGGGTCGTCCTATACGCCGGCAAATACAGTACTAGAATCTAGACTGAGTACCCGGAACTGGGATTGTTGGCAAAGCAAACACCACTAATGCCATGCTAAAGTATAAGAAATAACATGAGCAGTGTAGAGTGTTAAATCATTATCCCAGTTGGGAGTGATGAGAGAGAAACTATAAATGGCTGTTATTATAAAAACATAATCAGTTTTCAGTAGAGCATTAGAAAAAAATTCTATATTGACATGTTTCCATAAGAACAGTCAATCATAGGAGTATTATAGCAGAAACAATGCTTCTGACATTGAGTGTATAATAAAAGGGTGAAGGCCTCTTGTGATACTTCACCTGAGTTTATTACAATATACAGTAAAACTGTCAACACTATAGAGTATATACAATTATTGAAATTGTTAAAGCATAAGTGACTGAGTAGAGAATTTTTATTCACTCAGAGAGATTGTTTTAGGGTTCTGATCGCCTGCTAATAAATTAACAATATTCTCATTTATTGAAAAGATGACTCAAAAATCAATCAATAAAAGCTCCGGGCATAGTATATTAGCCCTATAGCCCTCTGGGGGTCGTACGGAAGACTCACAGCCTCACATGACAGCTTTATAGCCCTGATCTGAGCACAGTTTACCTTCCCGCAGCCTGCTGGCCTGAAGCATCAACTAAGAGGGAAAGGCACGTCCAGCCAAATACAAAGAAGTGGCAGTTGGCTCACTATCGCCCCAAGATATAGAACTTACTAGTTACAGTATATAGTAGCTTATAGTAGCGATAAATTCCAGCGGTCAGAAAAGGTCCAGTTTTTTATTCGGCTATTTTTAACATTACCTGTTGGAAACGCGTCAGTCTTTGGGGGACATTTATGAAGGATCTGGCAGGGGAGTGCGCCAAGGAGAAGGTGCAGATTCACCCCTTCTCCCTTACGTACACCTGCCGTATCCCTGGATAAGCTGGTGAGGGTGGGGGGTGGCAGGGCAGGGAGGAGGCATGACCTGCTCTCAGTGAATTTGACCGGGGTGTTTGAATTAGGATTTTATAAGAATTCAAAAAGAGCACTGTAATTTATTGCTACATGATCTGCTGAATTGGGGTACTATCTGCAGTGTGGTGAGCTGAACTTTGCCCTCCTTTACTTATATAATGTTACCAGAAAATGTACATGGCGCTGCCCGGGTATAAAGTGTCAGTGTGTCAATTAGATTTGTTCCAAGGTCGCCCAGGAGGCAAATCTATGCCCTTGTTTTTTTTTTTTGTTTAAGGGGAAATCGCCAGGAGCCCTATATACCCCTTTATACACTGTATACCCCGGCAGTTCTGCACTGTTATATAGATTCATAGAAAACCTCTTCTGCTCTGGACAGTTCCTGTCTCGGCCAGAGATGTCATCAGAGAGCACTGTGTTAGACTGAAAATAAAACATTTCCTGCGGGACATCCAGTAGCTAATAAGTATGGGAAGTAATAGAAGTAAATTACAAATCTATATAACTTTCTGACACCAGTTGATTTGAAAGAAAAAGATTTTCGCTGGACAACCCCTTTAAAGGGGGTCACACAAAACGGGACTGCAGAATAGGAAAAAGTTTCTAACTTGTTTGGAATCAACGCACAGTTCATCTTCCACCTGATGTTGAGGTATACAAATATCAATTAATATTTACAAAAACATGTTAATTTTTTGCAAATATTTTAAATATTAGTATTATGCAGAACCCTCATATTACCAAATAAATAAATATTATTGTATGTTCATAGTTTTATTGGATGAAAAATACAAGAAGACATGTAACATCTGAAAACGGTATTCATCATTTTAAGCAAATAATGGCTTTTAGTGTACGGTAAAGTGATCTGTAAGGGAGTAAGTGTAACTGAAGATACAGTGGCTGCAAGTGGAACTAATCTTTGTAATTAAAAGTATAGCTCACCTGATATGGCCAATTACCTTCTGGTTAGAACATAATGAATGTCTCATTGGAAGTATTTAACTTCTTTGTAACAATATCTAAGCAATGCCATGAATATTTAATGTTCTGTGTCAGCCAAAAGGACTTCCATAACTGTGAAGATATTTTTAGGGATCAAACGCATTAGGAGCATTGTACAGTAAAGTAATACGCACAGTTAATTGCACTCCGTGTCATACTTTCCCTGTGGACCATTAACGTTACAGTAACCGCAATTATAAAGCATATTGCAAATTAGAAATGAAATGTTTTATGACCAAATACATTTTTCTTCACATTTTTTAAAATTCAATTGTGGCATTTTTGACATTTTATAGACTTAAAATAAAATAAAAAAATGTGTTTTAATTCATCAAAAAACAAAATGACAGTAAGTTAAGATTTTTGGTTGGAGAACGACTACATACCATTAACCCCTTAGCGACCCATGACGTACCTGGTACCTCATGGTGCCATGGGGGGTGTTCAGAGAGCGCACCCGCCGGGACCCCGCTCTGAATGGCGCTGCTCCCAGCTGCAATCTGCAGCCAGGGAGCGCCTCTATTAGCCGGCGCGGGTCCCGTTGCCGCTTCGGCTAATTAAGCACTTCAATGCAGCTGTCAAACCTGACAGCTGCAGTGAGGTGCTTCATTCATAATCTCCCAGGCGCCTAGTGGGTCGGATCCCCCCCCCCCCCCCCCGTTCTTCTGCCCGTGCCGGGGCTCAGCATCACAATGACGCTGATCCCGGCTTGGTAATAGATTGCTGTGGCCTGCAGCAGGCCATAGCAATCTATCACCAATTACAATGATTTTTGCTGTGTACATACACAGCATTGATCTCTATGAGAGATCAGTGCTGTGTATATACAAGTCCCCCAGGGGGACTTACAGTTAATGTAAAAAGAAAAGTGTTTTTTTTTACTAAAAAATCCCATCCCCTAATAAAAGTCCAAATCACCCCCCTTTTCCCATTTTATAAATATAAATAAATAAACAAATAAATAAACATGTTTGCTATCGCCACGTGTGTAATCGCCCGAAATATTAATTTATCACATTCCTGATCTCGCACGGTAAACGGCGTAAGCGCCAAAAAATTCCAAAGTGCAAAATTGCGCATTTTTGGTCGCATCAAATCCAGAAAAAAATTAATAAAAAGTGATCAAAAAGTTGTATATGCGCAATCAAGGTACCGATAGAAAGTAAACATCATTGCGCAAAAAAATGCCACCTGACCCAGCCCCATAGACCAAAGGATAAAAGTGCTATAAGCCTGGGAGCGATTTTAATGAACATATATTTGTTAACAATGGTTTGAATTTTTTTCAAGCCATCAGATAAAAGAAAAGTTATACATGTTACATATCGTTTTAATCGTAACGACTTGAGGAAAATGCATAACATATCAGTTTTACCCCAGGGCGAATGGCGTAAAAACAAATACCCTCCAAATAAAAGAAATACGTTTTTGACGTTCGCTCATCTCTACAAGTAAACCTTAAATATGCTCAAGGGCTAAGTAAGGTTCAGGAGGGAAGTGTTTTAATAAGAAAAATTAAAAACTTAAAATGAGAAAAAGGGAACACAACCTCAGGGTTAGCTGGAAAGATCTGAAGCAACATAAGAAAGGAGTAGTAGATGTTTAGAACAAACTTCTAACTGGTCTGGTTGGTATATCCACAGTAAATTTAAACATGCCCCGGATAAACATGTATCGTAAGATAATCATAAAAGACATAATATTAGGGCAGACTAAATGGACCAGGTGGTGTTTTTCTGCTGGCAATCTTGTGTTTCTATAAAGGTTGATAGAAATCCTTTGTTGTTTATTTTAGGTGTAAAAAAAAACCCTGAAGTGGAATGTAAAACCTGGCAGCTTGCAGGGGGGGAATCTATTACAAGTACTAACTTACCGCTCCCTGTGCCCGGCTCCAGGACCCCTGTGGAAGGCATTTTCCACCAGGTTGTGATGACGGCACGACTCGGGTGAAAGGGCCTGTCCCAGCCTATTGACACGCCTCTCAGCCAATCAGTGACTGAAGCGTCTCCCCCCTCCCCCCTAGCTTCTGACTGGCTGAGCAGCCATACCATCATCCGGGTCATGACTTGTCAGTGCTGGAGATCCCAGAGCCCAGCAAGGGTCTCATGGCCAGTCCAGCCGCTCAGCACAGGCATGGGGAGAGGTAAATTAGTACTTTTAATAATTTCCCTACTGCTGGCTTATAATCTGGCGGATTCTTCCTTTAACTTCGGCTGCTTTTCTCATGCACCCAGCAGGCCCTCTTTGTCCAACTTGGACATCAGTTCTGGTACATATGGTTCCTCCTTTACTTCTAATAAGATGTAAAACCTGAGAAATAGAGACAAAGGTGCACAGCCCCAAAGTCAGATCTACTCACAATGATCAGGCTTTCACTCTCTTTACTGCAGTCTGCACTGGAGTGTTCTTGGCTACTCCTTTGCTATGATGTCACAGAAATAACATCTAAGGGGTTGGAAAACAATCTATCAGCCACATTAGCACAAAATGTAGGATAGGGCAGCAGAGCCATAAACCCATAGGACCAGACCAGACACAAGACCCGACCCGAATGTCATCACACCCCAGTCCATAAGTTCATCAGAACCCAAAATGTATCAGATCCTATACCAGACCCCTAATTTCATCATACCAGACCCCTTCATTTATTAGACCCTAGACTAGACCCATACATTTACCAGACCTGTCTATGATCAGGACCTGGTAGGCTGAGCTTTGCACGGAATGTTAAAGGCAATTCTTTCTACATGTTACTTAATCATAGGATATACAGATTTTCCCACCTGGTCTCCGGTTTCCTTTGTGGAATAAAATTAATATATTCTAACATCTGTTGTGTTCGTAGTTCTCTCTAGTGGGTCTTTATTTGTTTATAGAAGCGGAGGAGCACCTCACAGTTGTTGTTTAGGCTCTAGTAAACAATGCTATGCCATTTTAGGAAGGTGTACCTTTTCTTTTTTCCATAACTGCATTTGCAATGGTCAACAAGTATGTTATTGCAATTTCATCTTTTGGCCGTATGGTGTTCTCAGCTACTACAGCACATCAATGATAAGGTTTGAAAAGTTATATGTTCCGACATTCTTCTTTCCCTACAGCTGGTATACACAGCTGTTAGTTCATTAACAGCACAAGTCAGCCTCCATTATTCCCTTCATCAATGTCTATTCCCAACCAAGGCAGAAATTTTGATTGGAAACCAGATGTTCAAAACCAATATTTTTGTAACTTCTATAAAGACATTAAAATCAGGTATATATTTAAATATTTTTATTTTTGCTTAGTCCCAATCCCCTTTGCTTGTCCGCTACAAAATAATAATTTGATTCCTTAATAATTGACTAAAATAGGCTTGTCTGCAAATGCAAAGTAATTACTTCAATGCAAAATAAGAATTTGTGGGGAAAGTGCAATTACAAATTGTTTTATTTATAGAGAAATAATATTAAAGGGAACCAATCACACAAAAATTGGCTATAAAGCTAAGGAAACGTGCTGGTAGATCAGCCAGCACGCTTCCTAACCATCCCCCTGTCCCCTCCGTCCCCTCTACATAGAGCCCGCAAAGTTAGTTTATTAGTCTCCCGGGCTCTATGCAAATTACCATCTAAGTAGTCACGGTGGGCGGGTGTCTTCTTCAAGTAGTCACTGTCCTGGGCCGGCTCCGGCGTTGTTATCACGCCCCTCTGGGCGTGTGTAAAAAGCGCCGCATGGTGACATCATTAGGGGGGGGCGGCATTGCACGTCGGCCTGGCCGACGTCTTTACTAAGCTGCGCATGCGCAGTACTGTGGGTGAAGCCGCTGCTGTACTACGCCGCGCAGGTGCAGTACCGCAGCGTCTTCTCCGGCTGCACTGCGCATGCGCAGCTTAGTAAAGACGTCGGCCAGGCCGACGTGCAATGCCGCCCCCCCCCTAATGACGTCACCATGCGGTACTTTCTACACACGCCCAGAGGGGCGTGATAACAGCGCCGGAGCCGGCCCAGGACAGTGACTACTTGAAGTAAACACCCGCCCACCATGACTACTTGAAGAAGCCACCCGCCCACCGTGACTACTTAGATGGTAATTTGCATAGAGCCCGGGAGACTAATAAACTAACTTTGCAGGCTCTATGTTCATGGGACGGAGGGGACAGGGGGATGGTTAGGAAGCGTGCTGGCTGATCTACCAGCACGTTTCCTTAGCTTTATAGCCAATTTTTGTGTGATTGGTTCCCTTTAAGAATACAATAATTGCTCAAGACAATATTTAGAAGTCCTAATTGAATAAGTTAGTCCATTGATATTTTGTACTATAGGTTAGCTATTTGGTTGTATATGAATATTTTTACTTTGTGCTTTTACTTTTTCATACTTTTATATTTGCTATTTATATAAAATCTTCTTTGTGATTACACAATTTTAAAGGTAATGTGTAATCAGAAAATGACATATTAGTTTACATTAAAAAAATATATATTTAAGAATTTTTTATTTTCCTTTTTTTTTATATATATTATGAAATGACCCTCTGATTTAGCTATTTAGTCTGGACACTAAGGCTGGGTTCAAACTGTGTTTTTTACAGTTCGTTTAACGTATCCATGTTTAAATGGTTACTTTTAATGTACACAAAAACATGGTCGAACACATTTTTGTGTACGCTAAAAAAAGGAAAAAAATGCTTCTGTTTTGATCCTTTTTTTTTTTTAATAATGAAAAACCAGATCCAAATGGATTGTAAACATTAGGACCTGTTTTTTGCATGTTTTTTTTAATTCTTTTTTTTCCCTTCATCAAACATTTTTACGTTAAATGAAGTGCAAAAATGTCGTGTGAACCCAGCCTAAGCATAATATTCCGTTTAATGTATCCATTTTAAATGGTTACTTTTAACGCACACAAAAACATAGTAGACCACGTTTTTGTGTATGCTAAAAAAGAAAGCAAATGCATTTGTTTTGATCGTTTTTTTTTTTTTTGTTTATAACTGAAAACCAGATCAAAACAAATTGCATGCAATTGCATCCATTTTTTCATTGTTTTTTTCCCCATAAAACATTTATCTTAAACTGACTGCTAAAATGTCATGTGACAGCCTAAGCCTAATAAAATGCTAAATAAAAAGTTCCTCTTTTTTATACATCATTTTTTAGTAGCCTTTACCTTATCATCATAGCAGAATTACAATAAAAGATTACCCTATGGTATAAACAAAATTTGTATTGGACCATTAACAGTAGTTGTTGTTCAAGGTTCAATCACCCGCACAATAACTAGAGACGAGCGGACTTTTCGGATTTCTGGTTCGTAAAAACCAGAACGATCGGCGTTGGATTCCCGCTGTCTGCTCGCTCCGTGCAGTGGGTGGATACTTCCTAAGGAACGCCTGGAAAACTGGGATACAGCCATTGGCATTGGCTGTATTCCAGCGGGAATCTCACGAACCAGAAATCCGAAAAGTCCACTCATCTCTAACAATAACCTCTGCACAGGTCAGAGAACATGCCTTGAAAATTCTCCCATAGAAAGGAATAGGATCAGTTTCAGTCTATTGTGTCTATGTTTATAAGGCCTGTTCTAAAGCATATCAAGAGAAAGGCTACTTAGCTGTAAAAAGCTGCTTAGGCAAAATAGATGAAACTACAATAACATATTAAAAATAAAAAATGTAATTGCAATCATAACATGGAAACAGATTAGGAAAAAAACCATTTACGTACAACTAGGTATTATATTATTTATAGGGTTTTCAGTAATAAATATTAATTTACTTATGTAAAATATAAACACATTTTCAATTGAAATAATTAAAAAAAATGTTTGTGTCTATCAATTGCTGTTACATACATTTAATGACTCCTCCTGCTGTTCTACTGATTGAAGCTCAGGTAGATACACATGCTCATTAGCTCAGTCCCACTGCGGAAATAATTTTGTACACAAAGGATATAATGATTTCTGGTCTTGTCCAGGGTAACCAATCACCTTTTTCTGACCTACATTAACTACATGTTCTCTAAAGGAATCAAAGGTGGGAGTGCCGTAACAAGCATGTGACAGCGATATCTAGACACAAAGCATTGCTTTTAGTTATTCCAATAGAAAAAATTATCTTTTTACCGTTATTCTCCCTTTTTTTTTTTATTGTGTCGATTAAATATTAGATCATTTTATACTTGTAAAAGGATCCTCCCAAAACCTGGCTCAGTGCAATGTAGATGGTTATAAGGAATGCAGAACCTTCTGTAACATGACTGGAGTCTACAAATTCACTGCAGAGGAGGTAAAATAAAAATAATAATAAAAAAAAGCAAAAACGGAAAGGTCTACTAAAATGTTTTCTTCCACTGTAAGCATTCTCATGTTTCCTTTGAACTCTGTTGTAGAGTGGGGAGGCTGCTGCCAGGGGAGGAGGTGGGGAGTGAATGCTGATGCTGCTGCCGGGGGGGCTTGGAGAGAGGGAAAAAGCAGAGGGCTGCGATGGGGGGGGGGGATTGTGGCATTGCTGCAGCCTGTGATGATGATAAGAGATCAAATGCTGCTGTCAGTAAGAAATGGAAGGTTAGAGGAAAAGTGCTACTGCCAGTGGTGAAGAGGTAGGAAAAATTAGTATGCAAGTGGTAAAGTGTAGAGATGAGCGGACTGTCGAACTTTTGGTCCGACGGCTTCGGCGCTCTCTCGTCATGCCTGTGATCCCGGCCACATAGTTGCGATCCCGTGAATATGCGGCCAGGATATTCCAGGGATTTAAGCATTGATTCCCTGGAATATACTGGCCGCATATTCCCGGGAGGGCAACTATGCGGCCGGGATCACAGGCATGACGAGAGAGCAAACTGCTTTCTGACCAAAAGTCTGAACAGTTCGCTCATCTCTAGTAAAGAGGTAAAGAGCTGAGACTGGTTGCACTGATTGATTGCTGTTGTAGTTAAAGGGATATTCCAATGGAATCAACTTTTCCCATATGCACAGGATAAGGGAAAAGTAGGAGATTGCGGGGGGGGGTCCAATCTCTTGCAAATTTTTTTTAAAGCGACTCCGTACCCACAATCTAACCCCCCCAAACCACTTGTAGCTTCAGATAGCTGCTTTTAATCCAAGATCTGTCCTGGGGTCCGTTCGGCAGGGGATGAAGTTATTGTCCTAAAAAAACAACTTTTAGGGTATAAACCCACACACCGTATATGCAGCGTATTTACTGCTGCGATACGCAGCAAACTCGCAGCAAAATCGCTGCAAAATCGCAGCAGATTAGATCTAAATAACTGAACACAGCATCAAATCTGTACCAACAAATCTGCTGCGTATTTGTTGCATATCTGCTGCATATACGGTGTGTGGGTTTATACCCTTAAACTTGCAGCCCTGTGCCCAATGGGAGTATCTGTGCCCTAACTTTGCACCACCCCTCCGTCCCTCCTTCCCACCCTCTTCATCATTAGGAATGCTCCAGGCAGATTGTCTCCTATTATCAGCTGTGTTAATACTAAACATGGGCTGGATCGTTAAGGCACCTGTGCAATGTTCAGCATAGAGAAAATGTTCCAGTGGCATTCCTAATGATGAGGAGAGTGGGGAGGAGAGACGGAGGGGTGGTGCAAAGTTTGGGCACAGATACTCCCGTTTGGCACGGGCTGCAAGTTTAAAAGTTGTTTTTTAGGACAATAACTGCATCACCTGCTGAACGGACCCCAGGACAGATCTTATATTAAAAGCAGCTATCCGAAGGTACAAGTGGTTTTGGGGGGTCAGATTGTGGGTACAGAGTCGCTTTAAGGATTGGTCAGTAAGGGTAAAATAATGTCTCAAGTGGAACACTAGTGTTGAGAAGGCTGAGGCTGCTACCAAGAAAGTTTGGATGTTGGAAAGGATCAATGCTGCTGCCAATACATGAGGGGTGGGAATAGATTGAATACTGCTTCCAAATGATGAGTCACAGGAGTGGGGAGACTACTGATGCTAGTAACAATTTGGGTCAGGCTGAGATGACACTGTGTTTTTGCCGTCCATTTAACATATCCATGCTTAAAGAGGATGTACCGCCCGCCCCCAGTGGGAAGGAATTCCCTCCCCTGTATGACGCGGCTCCGTTCATTCTAAGGGAGCCGCGTCATACAGGGGAGGGAATTCCCTCCCACTGGGGGCGGGCGGGCCAGCCTCCAGTGCTTGAGCACCGGCCGGTTCCCGTGCATAGAACGGCGCCGTGCACGGGAACGGGGCCTTGGTCCGAAAAACTGACCGCGGCACCGGCTTCCCCGTGCCGGCGCCGTTCGATAGGTGGGTTCAGGTTAAAGAGGATGTACCAGGTGGTACATCCTCTTGAAGTGGTCACGTTTAATGTACACAAAAATGTGGTCAACCACATTTTTGTGTATACGAAAAGAGGGAAGTCTATGGGAAAACTCACCTACTCACCCTCAGCTTGTCTCTCCACCTACTCCTCCATGTCATGACTTAATCTACTGCCATAGGTCAGTTCGTCATTAAGGTGAGTTGTTTCACCTGTAACAGGTTACTCTCATTGGTTGAATGGCGCTTAAAAAGAACAGGCTTCCTCCCATTACTCACATCCCTTGATAAAGCCACGCGAAACGCGCGTAGGGTGAGTAGGTGAGTGGGACCTCATGGAATACAGACATCCTCCATTGTTTACAAATATATAAAGGTGTTTGGTGTTTTTTTCACATTGGAGATTCTTATTTAGCATCTCCTCCATTTCTCAGGGTTTCTGCCCGGGTATATATAAATGTAGATATATATATATGTATATTAGTGATTGCTATTCACACCAATTAGTGTGCCATCTAGTGGAGGCTGTTTGTATTTCTCTAACTTTGTATACAGCTATTAGTATGTGCAATATATGATCTTATAAAGTACATCCACATGTCCCCTCGCTGCTTGTATGTTTTCTATCTGTTTGGTTTTGCTTTACCCCTTTTTTGTCTTCATTTTTTATGAATTTTATTAAATATAAATCAATTAAATAAAAGCTTTTGATATATTTATCTGAGATTGTCCTGCATTTTTTGATCCTTCATTGGATCTTTCCTTTGGTGTTTAGAGTCGTTGGTGCGTTTAGGACTAGTTACTTTGGGCATTTTTTTGCTTTGACTATGTTCACACAACGTCAACAGTAGAGAAAAGGCAGCTGCTTTTGCAATTTAAAATAACGTCCGTTATTGCCGCGATTTAACTGACTGCAATGGCAATGCATTAAAGTCAATGGTAAGATGGACGTTCAATGCACAAAATCTACTGAATTAAACGCGTTATTACCACAGATGTTATAATAATGTTCATATTCATTATTTTCGGACGTCTTTTGCAAACAGCGGACATTTTTTATTAGTTGTTCACACACAGTTTTTCTTTTGTCACCGTTCTTTCTCCGTATTTACTATTAAATACAATGTACTTTTTAATTAAGCCGCACCCAAAGGTCAATTAGTAACCCAAACTAAAATAATGTACCAACAGCCGTCACTGAACTAAGGGGAGGCCAGATATCTAGATAACGTCCGCTATTGTAGATTCAAAATAATGGACGTAATTTTAAACAGAGCTGAAAAGACCTTGTGTGAACATAGCCTTTATTTATGCAGATAGTTAAAAGCTACATTGGCATTTAGGAGCCATTGTCTGCCACTCAGCTCCATAAGCCCCTTTGGACAGGTCTCCATTGAAGGCAAGTACTATGATGTCAACAACATGCCTGACTGCTTTATCCCACAGGCCACATAGTCTAGGCAAAAACTTCAGATGGCACAGTGATTGGCTGAGCAGGCTGTCACTCTCCGGAAAAGTGGTACTGGAGTAATACAGCACTCTGTAATAGGGTGGTGCTCGTGGTTGGAACTGGTCCCAGCAAGTAGTAAAGGATGATCCCGGCAGTCACCAATTTTAAGTGTTCTTTTATTGAAGTGTCACATAGTACAGGAACAAACAGGTGGACACGGCATTTCGGCTTGTGGCCTTCATCGGGATGTGTAGCTGGAGTTCTAATAACAATCTGTAAAGGATATTGTTAAATTGTGTATTCAGGGAAAAATGGACAATAAAAAATAATTCCGTGCAATGGTGCCCATCGCCTTTAAAGGAGAAGTCCGGCGTTTTTTGTTTTTTTTTTTATTTTAAAATCCATCAAGGGCAGGGGAAACATCATAAGGAACAACTACTTACCTCTCCTCATGCCCGCAAATTGCTGTGCCAGAAGGTCCAGGTCCCCCCAGTTGTGACGACAACATGAAAATGCCCAACCCGGCTGATGGACAGCCCGCACAGCCAATCAGAGACAATCAGCCAGATCGTGATGTTGGCTGAGAAGATGATCCCTGAGGCCGACGGGGGTCCCAGAGCGTCGATTCGGTGCTGGACAGGCACAGGGATGGGTAAGTAGTGGTAGTTATTATGCCCCCCACCCTGCCGCTCTGCCTTTTCCAAAAATAATTGCAGCCCCAGACTTCTCCTTTAATGTTTTGTATATTTTTTTAATTAAAAAAAAATATATATAAACACTATTCATTGTGATTTCATGATCTTTTTTCCCATAATGAAGCACCAGATATAACATGTAAAATACGAAACTGAATAGGTTACTTCATAGTAAAGTATATTGCAAACATTGAGATGAGACTACGATATCAAACCAAAGGTCAATCAGGAAAAGCCCGTAGCACGGGACAACCTAGCTTATCTGAAAATAATCAGCGGCAATGAACTCTTCCTATACGCAATCAACAATTCTAATAACATCCTAATTTGTATTTATTGTTCAATCAGCTGGATTCATTATCCATGACCTTATCCGAGATCTCTTCTCCTGGAAATGGAGCAATAGAGTTAAGGCTGCCTGCATGTTCAACAGTTCATAGAAGAGCGGCTTCACGTAGCTTTACATGCCAAGGGCATGATGTCTTCTTTTTCTTGTATTTTTAGCCCTAAGAGAACTTTAGGAGGTCCACCGGGAGATACTAACGTTCAATATATCGGCACCTAGAGACTGGGTGTGTGGGAAAACAAAAAAGCCCATCGGGCCAAATTCAAGGTTAACGATGCTATGAAAAGAATTACATTAATTATTTCACAGGGGTTTCTGGCACCTTTGTCAGAGAGCATTTATTTTATATGATAAGTTATTCCGTTACAGCTGTATTACTATTTAGACATCCGATGCGGACTAAGACACAGCTGTTATAATCATGATGATCTATCTGGAGAATGAACAATAGCATTAGCAGATGATATGTTAGATATGCACACATTGCCGTGATGATGCTCTCGACTTTAATGGGTTATTAAGAACTCCTCAAGAGCACCAGGATTGGACTTTTTCAATAATAATGCCTCAACAGAGCTGACCCCAAAAAGCTTTTGATTACTAAGTACCATAAAGTGATTCTGCTACGGAAATGAACTTAAAATGGTGTAATATATTCCGTGCATTGAGGAACATTATGGTAATGGGAAGCGTATCACTGGACGTGTGTTAACAGTGGAAAGATCAGAGGTAGATGTAAAAGGGAAAACAGTTTATCACATCTGTAAGGCTGGGTTCACACTACGTTTTCGCATTCCGTTTCTCTTATCCGTTTTTTTGCAAAAATGAAAAATGGATGAAAAAAACTGATGCCTTTGTGTGCATCCGTTTTGATCCGTTCCATTGACTTCCATTATTTAAAAAAACGGATCAAAATAGATCCTTTTTTTTAACGTACACAAAAACGTAGTTGACTTCATTTTTGTGTCCGTTAAAAAAAAAAACGGATCTGTTTTGATCCGTTTTTTTTTTCATAATGGAAGTCAATGGAAAAACAGATCAAAATGAATCCAAAAAGCATAGTGTGGACCTAGCCTAACACTGAAATGGGCATAATGTTTTAATATACAGTGGTACCTTGGTTTAAGAGTAACTTGGTTTAAGAGCGTTTTGGTTTAAGAACTCACAGTTTTTCAAAATTGTGACTTGGTGTAAGAGCATTGTTTTGGTTTAAGAGCTCCCTGTACTGGGTGGGAGGGGGAGTAGGGGAGGGGCATGGCAAGTTGTTTTTTAGGACAATCACCTGCCGAACGGACCCCAGGACAGATCTTGGATTAAAAGCAGCTATCCAAAGGTACAAGTTGTTTGGGGGGTCAGATTGTGGGTACAGAGTCGCTTTAAACTTTCCACCAACATCCCTATGTTTCTGTTTCCCATCACTTATGTAATTTTTCTCTTTTTCCTGTGTCATTTTGTGTATAAATATCTGGTTATTCAGTTATGGATAACTGGACACGGTATTCCAGATGCGGTCTCATTGGAGCTCTATACAGCAGGATCACAATCTCACTCTTCCTATTGTTTGTACATGTACAGTAGATGTGCCGCCCAGCATTTTACTTGCTTTCTCTACTGCCTGACTGCAATGATGACTTATCCTGGGGCTGTCAGAAATCATTACCTTTGTTGCTGAAGTCTTTTCTAGCACAGAACTGCCGATATGATACTAAGATAGAGGATTCCTTTTCCCAAAGTGCATTATTTTACATATGAAACTATAGTTTCTATTATTTTGATCACTTATCCAGTAAGGCTAAATCATTTTCCATATATCAGACACCTCTAGACATGTATGAACTTTTTTGTGTACATTTTCGTCTTCCTTTAACCCTTTGAGGGCCAGGCCCAAAATGACCCAGTGGACCGCGCAAATTTTGATCTTAGTGTTTTCAATTTTCCCTCCTCCCCTTCTAAGAGCTCTAGAACTTTCAGTTTTCTATCTACAGGGCCATGTAATGGCTTATTTGTTACAGGAATAGTTGTACTGTGTAATGGCGTCTTTCATTTTACCATAACATGTATGATGGAATTCCAAAATTATTATTTATGAAGATATAAATAGGTGAAATTGTAAAAAAGAATGCAACATGGTAACGTTTGGGGGGTTCCTGTGTCTACGTAATGCACTATATGGTAAAAGTGACATGATACCACTATTCTATAGGTCAGCCCGAACACAACCATATGCAGGTTTACACAGATTCTCTAATGTTATATACAGTATATTTTTTTAATGAAATCCTTTTATTTTTGGCAATCAATTATTAATAAAATGGGCCTATTGTGACGCTTATAACAGTTTTATTTTTTTACCTACGGGGCTGTATGGGGTGTCATTTTTTCCGCCATGATCTCTAGTTTTTATTAATACCATATTTGTGAAGATCGGACGTTTTGATCACTTTTTAATTTTTTTTTAATATATAATAATATATTTCGTCTACGCTGTTCACAATGACGTTTGTTATATTTTAACCCCTTAGTGACCGCCGATATGGCTTTTTACGGCGGTCACTAAGGGTCCTTATTCTGCTGCCATCAGCTTTTTACGGCGATGGCAGAGAATACGGCTGCGGGGCCGGGACGGCACCCACCCCCTCCCCCCAACTACCGGAGGTAGCTGAGGGGTTGGGGCAGTGTGTGGGGTCCGTCCCGCCCCCCCCCCACTTACCGACGATCGCCACTATTAACATTATAGCGGCAGCCGTCGGTAAAGGGGATTACCGGTGCCGTCGCCTTTCATTTCCCCCCGCCGTGAATCCACTCCGGGGGGAGATGAAATAAGTGTATATCAGACCCCAGATCAGACCCCCCTAGTACCCCGATAACTAACCCCCCTCCCCCGGCGGCCATCATTTCCAAGATGGCCGCCGCCATCCCTGCGAACAAACGATGTTTGTTCGCAGGGATGGAAAAGTTTAAATGAATGAAAGCCCCATACTCTCCGCCATCAGACGTAGCGGAGAGCATGGGGCAGTCATCGGGGACCCCGCTGATCACTTGTACCATGTGCCGCCCGCACTTTTTATCCCCTGTCACTATAAATGATTGGTGACAGGGGATAAAAAGTGATGGCCCCCCACCCCCCAAGTCGCCCCCCACCCCCCCTGTCACCCCCGTTCCCCAGTCACCCCCCCCTTCCCCTTATACGTTACCTGATCCTGGAGCTCCTTCCTCTTCGGCGTCCTGGCTGGTTGTGAAGTGCGCATGCGCTTCACATCCAGCCAACTCTGGAAAATTTAAAGTGACAGAGACCAATTCGGTCTCTGTCACTGAACTATGATTACTGTGATAGAAAATATCACAGTAATCATAGTAATACAGTGAAAATAAATGTATAAAGTACAAAAAGTGACAAACATACAAAAAAATAAAACACACACTTTTTATTATAGTAATAATTGCAGTTTACTCCAAAATTACCCCTAACCCCCCCCAGATTACCCGTAACCACCGCACGTTGCCCGTAATCACCGCACGTTGCCCGTAACCACCGCACGTTGCCTGTAACCACCCCAAATTGCCAGTGACCCCCTCCAGATTGCCCGTAACCACCCCAAATTACATGTACCCACCCCAGATTACCTATAAGCACTTCAGTTTATCAGTAACAATCCCAGAATGTCTGTAACCCTTCCAGGTTGCACATAACCCCCCCAGGTTTCCCGTAATCATGCCAGATTACATGTAACCCCCCAGATTGCACGTAACCACCGCACGTTGCCTCTGACCACGCCACGATGCCTCTGACCACCGCACGTTGCCTCTGACCACCGCACGTTGCCTCTGACCATTGCACGTTGCCTCTGACCACTGCACGTTGGCTCTGACCACCGCACGTTGCCTCTGACCACCGCACTTTGCCTCAGACCACGCCACGATGCCTCTGGCCACGCCGCGGCGCCTCTGACCACGCCACGTTGCCAATGACCCCCTCCAGATTGCAGTGCCCATGCCAGATTACAGGTATGCACGCCAGATTGCCTATAAGAACTTCAGTTTATCCGTAACCACCCCACGTTGCCCGTAACCACCCCAGATTGTCTGTAAGCACTGCAGGTTGCCCGTAACCACCCCACGTTTCCCGTAACCACCCCAGATTTTCTGTAAGCACTGCAGGTTGCCCGTAACCACCCCACTTTGCCCGTATCCACCCCAGATTGTCTGTAAGCACTGCAGGTTGCCTGTAACCACCCCACGTTGCCCGTATCCACCCCAGATTGTCTGTTAGCACTGCAGGTTTCCCATAACCACCCCACGTTTCCTGTAACCACCCCAGATTGTCTGTAAGCACTGCAGATTGCCCGTAACCACCCCACGTTGCCCGTATCCACCCCTGATTGTCTGTAAACACTGCAGGTTGCCCGTAACCACCCCACATTGCCTGTAACCAGCGCACGTCGCCTCTGACCACGCCACGTCGCCTCTGACCACCGCAGGTTTCCTTCGACCACCGCAGGTTTCCTCCGACCACCGCAGGTTGCCTCTGACCACTGCATGTTGCCTCTGACCACCCCAAATTGCCAATGACCCCCTCCAGATTGCGGTAACCATGCCAGATTACAGGTACCCACCCGAGATTACCTATAAGCACTTCAGTTTATCCGTAACCACCCCACATTGCCCGTAACCACCCCACGTTGCCCGTAACCACCCCAGATTGTCTGTAAGCACTGCAGGTTGCCCGTAACCACCCCACGTTGCCTGTAACCACCCCAGGTTGCCGTAACCACAGCAGGTTGCCCATAACCACCCCTGGTTGCCCATAACCACCTCACATTACCTGTAATCTCATTTTTTTTATTTTATTTTAGTAACTGTGCTATTCTAATAATCAATACTAGCTGCGGTTTTGCTCCAGTAAATTGGCACTCCTTCCCTTCTGAGCCCTGCTGTGTGCCCATACAGTGGTTTATGCCCACATATGGGGTACCGTTGTACTCAGGAGAACCTGCGTTACAGATTTTGGGGTACGTTTTCTCTCCTGTTCCTCGTCAAATCGAGAAATTTCAAACTAAACCAACATATTATTGGAAAAATTCGAGTTTTTCATTTTTACTTGCCAATTTTGAATACTTTCCTCTAATACCTGTGGGGTAAAAATGGTCACCACACCACAAGATGAATTCTTTGTGGAGTGCACTTTCCAAAATGGGGTGACTTTTGGGGGGAATCTATTCTGCTAACACTACAGGGGCGCTGCAAACGCACCTGGCGCTCAGAAACTTCTTCAGAAAAATCTGCACTGAAAATGCTAATTGGCGCTACTTCCCTTCTGAGCCTGGCTGTGTGCCCATACAGTGGTTTATGCCCACATATGGGGTACCGTTCTTCTCAGGAGAACCTGCGTTACATATATTGGGGTTACATTTCTCTCCTGTTCCTCGTGAAATTGAGAAATTTTAAACTAAACCAACATATTATTGGAAAAATTCGAGTTTTTCATTTTTACTGTCTAATTTTGAATACTTTCCTCTAATACCTGTGTGGTCAAAATGCTCACCACACCCCAAAATGAATTCTCTGAGGGGTGTACTTTCTAAAATGGAGTGACTTATTGGGAGATTTTACTCCGCTGGCACTACAGGGGCGCTGCAAACGGACCTGGCGCTCAGAAACTTCTTCAGCAAAATCTGCATTGAAAAAGCTAATTGGCGCTCCTTCCCTTCTGAGCCCCGCTGTGTGCCCATACAGTGGTTTATACCCACATATGGGGTACCGTTGTACTCAGGACAACCTGCGTTACAAATTTTGGGGTACGTTTTCTCTCCTGTTCCTCGTCAAATTGAGAAATTTCAAACTAAACCAACATATTATTGGAAAAATTCGAGTTTTTCATTTTTACTGTCTTCTTTTGAATACTTTCCTGTAATACCTGTGGGGTCAAAATGCACACCTCACACCAAGATGAATTCTTTGAGGGGTGAACTTTCCAAAATGGGGTGACTTATGGGGGGTTTTCTCTCTGCTGACACTACAGGGGCTCTGCAAACGCACCTGGCGCTCAGAAACTTCTTCAGCAAAATCTGCATTGGAAAAGCTAATTGGCGCTCCCTTCCTTCTGAGCCCTGCTGTGTGCCCATACAGTGGTTTACGCCCACATATGGGGTACCGTTGTACTCAAGAGAACCTGCGTTACAAATTTTGGGGTACTTTTTTTCTCTTGTTCCTCGTGAAATTGAGAAATTTCAAACTAAACGAACATATTATTGGAAGAATTCGAGTTTTTCATTTTTACTGTCTTCTTTTGAATACTTTCCTGTAATACCTGTGGGGTCAAAATGGTCACCACACACCAAGATGAATTCTTTGAGGGGTGAACTTTCCAAAATGGGGTGACTTATGGGGGGTTTTCTCTCTGCTGACACTACAGGGGCACTGCAAACGCACCTGGCGCTCAGAAACTTCTTCAGCAAAATCTGCATTGGAAAAGCTAATTGGCGCTCCCTTCCTTCTGAGCCCTGCTGTGTGCCCATACAGTTGTTTACGCCCACATATAGGGTACTGTTGTACTCAAGAGAACCTGCGTTACAAATTTTGGGGTGCTTTTTCTCTCATGTTCCTTTTTGAAAATGAGAAACTTTAATCTAAACGTATATATTATTGGAAAATTTTAATTTTCCAATTTTTTACTGCCTAATTGTGAATATTTTCCTCCAGCCCCTGTAGGGTTAAAATGCTCATTATACCCCTAGATTAATTCTTTAAGGTGTGTAGTTTCCAAAATGGGGTCACTTATGGGGGTTTTCAGGATACCAGACTTCTAAATCCATTTAAAAAAAAGAACTGGTCCCTAAAAAAATCAGTTTTGGAAACTTTCACGAAGATGTGATGATTTGCTGATAAATTTCTAAGCCCCATAACACCCTAAAAAAGTAAAATATGTTTACCAAATTATGCTAGAATAAAGAAGACATATTGGTAATGTGACTTAGTAACTAATTTATGTGCTACAACTTTCTTTTTTTAGAAGCAGAGAATTTCAAAGTTCATAAAATGCTAATTTTTTTTAATTTTGCATGATATTTTGATGTTTTTCACAAAAAACACACAAAGTAGTGACCAAATTTTGCCACTAACATAAAGTGCCATATGTGACGAAAAAACAATCTCAGAATTGCTAGCATACATTAAAGCATCACTGAGCTATAAGAGCATGAAGTGAGACAGGTCAGATTTTGAAAAATTAGCCTGGTCATTAAGGCCCAAACTAGCTGCAGCACGAAGGGGTTAATAGATCGGACAATTACGCATGCTGCGGTATATTATATGTATATTTATTTATATTTATTTTTTATATGTTTTATTTTTATAATGGGAAAGGGGGTGATTTAAACTTTTATTGGGGGGGGGGTTGGGATAGTGTAATAATGTTTTTTACTTTTTTTTTGGGGGGGGGGACTTTTACATACACTTGTGTGATTATTCACACTGATCACTGCATATACTTTCAAGCACCACTTTAAGTGAAAGTTTAGTACAATAGGTAAGTATTACCTGTTAAACCCTTAGACGACCAAGGTCGTACCGGTACGCCCAGGGTCGTCTGGGCACAGACTTCCACAGGGTCTGCATAGTGTGGTCTACAACACTGTACTCTGACCAAGGAAGTCTCCCTCACCTTCCAAATCATAGCAGATCCACTTCAGGCTGGGGCTTACATCAGGAGACAGTACTGTGGAGGTAATCTCTTCATAGTTGTAACCCCCCCTTCCCGGACAGAGAGTGCTGCTATATTGTGTCCTGCTCATTCCTTTACACTTCCTTAAGTTTCAGTCATCCCTTGTGTTTCCCATCCTCTCCATTCCTACTGAAAAATATAGATAAGTTGCAAGGTTTACCACCCTGTAAATGACATAAATATAAATAAAAACTAATTTGAAAAATCGTTTTTCCAATTTCACCCCATAAATAATTTTTTTCTGTTATCTCTGCATACCTTCATGGATAAATTAAGAGTAAAATTACAACGTACAATTGGTCCCACAAAAGCGCTCATATGGTTTTGTACAAATAAAAAAGTTATGGTTTGTTAAAGGCAATTAGGAAAAAACAAACACTCAAAAATGAGAACTGGCTGTTGGGTTAAGGGGTTAAGTACCACTGTATGTCAATCACAAATTAATAAAAATAATAGGACCTAGAAAAGACCCTTGTGGCACACCACTTGTAAACCAAACATTCCGAACCAAGATTCGTTCCTAACTTTGCAAAAAATTAGACATAATTCATTAAATGGTTTATCCAGTACTACAAAAACATGGCCACTTTCTTCCAGAGACAGCATGACTCTTGTCTCCAGATCAGGTGTGGTTTGCAATAAAGCTCCATTCACTTCAATGAAACTAAGTGGTAGACCCCACCTATGTTACAATCCGGCTGATGTATGCCAGTGACTGGGGCGGGACACTGCAGCAGTCACTGCTTGGCTGAGCAGACTAAATCCCACCCTTTGGTGACGTGGAACCGGGGTCATGCCGTACACGGAACTGGGGAGAAAATGACAGCTGTCAGGGTCTGGTTCTGTAATGTGGTGCAGCTTGGGCTCAGGGAATGGTAAGCATAGTGTCTTTTTTTTAGGTTCCCCGCTGGACTTCTCCTTTAAGAACTAGTATCTCTTTAGTTGGTCATTCATTTGTACTTTGGAATATATAAAGTATGGGACATTGATTTTTAGTTTTGATTATGTAAAAATGGGAATGACTAAATACAAATTCTAATTTACAATTTCTACCATCTTTTATTTCGGTACTTATTGTTATTATTTCCTTATTTTTCCCGATTGCTCGCCTTCTATAATTATATGACAGGTTATACTTTAAGCCAGCAAAATATTTAATAACTTGTATTGATGCGCTGACTTATATCTCATGAAATATTCCGGATAAATGTTTTAAAGCAGTTGGCAGCAAATTAGTGGCAAAAAGACACATGTTTTAATTACCATGAAATGCTATATAATGCTAAAACTGGTCTTACTTAATGATGTCAATATTAACAATGTAGCTTAAGGAATTGTAAAAGCTAGCAAGGCTGAAAAATTATATTGCACATCATGTATAATTTAAGTTAAATATTCAAATTAAAGTTTGAGCAGAATAAGGAACTCATAAATCATACATAATCTAATTCTCAGATTTTTTTTGATGTGAGTTAATTACAATAAAGTTGAAAATCAGTAACAGCTGGGCAAATGGAGTCATTTATTAACAGTACAAATCTGCAAGAAGGACCAAAACTAAAAGTTGTGGAATCTTTTATTCCACTGTTCAACATGCAGTAGTGCTATCAAACTGTTAAATCATCTATTGAAAGGGTTTGTCCAGCAAAGATCTTTTTCTTTCAAATTAACTGGTGTCAGAAAGTTGTATAGATTTGTAATTTACTTTTATTAAAAAAATGTCAAGTCTTCCCATACCTATCCGGCAGGAAGAGTTGTTTTATTGTGAATCTGACACAGTGCTCTCTGCTGACACCTCTGGCCGAGACAGAAATTGTGCATTAAAGCAACTCTGTACCCATAATCTGACCCCCCCGCTTGTACCTTTGGATAGCTGCTTTTAATCCAAGATCTGTCCTGGGGTCCGTTCAGCAGGGGATGCGGTTATTGTCCTTAAAAACAACTTTTAAGCTTGCAGCCCTGTGCCCTACGGGCGTGGCTTAGAATATCTGTGCCCTAACTTTGCACCACCCTTGTCAGGATGGTATCTCTGCAGAGCATTATGCGTCCCCCTGCTCGTGCTGTTCGGCCGAGAAGGCACTGATTTTCTTGTATCCTGTTTCTGTGTTTTGTTTTGCTGTGTGTGAACTCTGGTTTATTGCTCACCTGGGTTGGGAGACACACCTGACTTCACCTGCTGAGTTCTGTCTGGCCATGTCATGGTTAATCTGTGTTTTGGTTCTGCTGTGACTGACAGGTCTTCCTGCCAGTGGATCTGTTTTGTTCTCAGCTGTCTGTGCTTGGGGATCAGGGGGATGGTCCAATTATGTTCTGGATCAGAACCCTGGCCTCCTATATAACTACCTCAGTCTTGGATATCATTGCCGGTTATTGACTTAGTCTCTGCCTGCTTGTGGATTCTGTTTCTTTGCATCTCCTGACTACTGCTTTGTGTTCTGACTATCCTTGCTAGCTGCCTGCCCCTGACCATATTGCTTGTTTGTTGACTCTGATTATAGGATTGTGATTTTGTACTGTGCTGCCTGATTGTTGTGACCCGGACCGTCGACTATTCTTTATTGTGTTTTGTCTGTCTGTCTTGTCTTTGTGTCCCACCTAGCCAGTGCAGGGACTGCCGCCCAGTTGCTCGCCGCCATCTTAGGGCGGATTGTGGCAAGTAGGTAGAGGACAGTGGGCGGGGCTGAGCTTAGGGCTCACTGTCTTGTCTTGTCCTGCTGTCCGGATCCTAACAACCCTACTGTCCCTCCTCCCCGCCTTCTTCATCATTAGGAATGCCGCTGGAACATTTTCTGCATGCTGAACACTGTACAGGTGCCGGGCTAAACAGGTGGGGAATAGGAGACAATCTGCCTGGAGCATTTCTAATGATGAAGAGGGTGATGAGGAGGGACGGCGAGGGTGTGCCAGCCTAATGCATACACAATCTAAGCCCCGGCCATTGGGCATCAGGCAGCCAGTTTAAAAGTTGTTTTTTAGGACAATAACTGCATCACCTGCTCAACGGACCCCAGGACAGATCTTGGATTAAAAGCAGCTATCTGAAGGTACAAGTGGTTTGGGGGGGGTCAGATTTTGGGTACAGAGTCGCTTTAAGATGTGGTTGCACAGTTTCTATAGGTATTATGTAAACAGACAACACTTGTAAAGTTCCTATATATTATATTTGATTTAAAAGGGAACACCAGGCTGGGGTGATTTTTGGCAGAGTGCTGGGGAGACGGAGGATGAAAGAATGAACATGCTCTCACCTCCCCGGCTCCAGCGCTGATGCTGGTATCCCGTAGCACCAATCCCCTGGTCCTGCCCATTTCTGGGACAGAGCAGGGACCTGGGATGTGACGTGTTAGGCCCGCTTAGCCAGTCAGTGGCTGAGATGGGACCCTGCTACGGTCACTGGCTGAGCTGGTCTAACACGTCATGTCCCAGGTCCCTACTCAGACCCAGAAGTGGCCGGGAACAGGGGACCGGAGCTGCAAAATACAGGCATCAGTGTGGTGTGGGGGACATGAGAGCATGTTCATTCTTTCATCCTCCCCCAAAATCACCCCAGTCTAGAATTCTACGTTAAGAAGTAATTTAAACAGCTTATTAAAACTATTTAAAAGTATTATATATTATCTTATATTATTTTTGCACAAATGCTGTCAGGGCAAGGGGAGCCCGAGGTCACTACATCTGGTTTCACTTGCTTGCGCTGGTGGCCGAGGTGCAACAGAGAGCAATGTAGAAAGCACACAGCAAGGAAGAGGTAGCAGGGAACGGTGCAACGGACAGGAAAGGACAGGGTAGGGCTATTTATACACATATACTGCATATAGCAGCCAAATAAGGGTGCACTGATCCTTTAAATCTCACTGACCCAGTACATGCTCTCCATATGAGGTGGGGACGTGCGCACCTGTAAAGAAAGGACACGCCAGGAGCGGGGACGGGTAAGTGGCCATGAGAGGGGGCAGAACTGCAGGTGGACCCGACATCTGAGACGTGGCATCTGCTGCAGCAGAGGGGCTGAAGGATGGATTATCCAGGTTTAGCCCCTTAACGGCAAAGGCCGTAAATGTATGCTCTTGTGTCGTTAAGGGTGTTCAGAGGAGGGCCGTGCGGCGACCCTGCTCTGAACCGCCGCAATCTCAGGTGCTATATGCAGCTCGTGACCGCGGTTGTTAGCGGGCATGGTCTGATCGCCATGTCCACTGATTAGCCTTTTAAATGCAGCTGTCAAATTTGACAGCTGCATTTAACCCCTTAATGACCACGGGCGTATATTTATGCAGCCTGGGACTGCGGCTATTGGGGGGCACGGTCCGATCGCAGTGCCCGCTAATTAGCTTTTTAAATGCAGCTGTCCAAGTTGGCAGCTGCATTTAAAATGCGGGCTTTTCACTTCCCTGGTTTCTATTGGGGGTATTGCCGTCAAGCCCCACCCGCGCGACATGGTTGCGGAGAAGCGATCCCCGCATCTGAGCTGGTCCGGGGTCTGCACTGTAATGGCGCTGATCGCGGCTTGGCACTCTCTTGCTTCAGGCTGCAGCCGAAAGCAGTACAACACTGATATCATTGATCTATGCAGTATAACTATACTGCATAGATCTCAATGCAGTATAACTATACTGCATAGATCTCAATGAGAGATCAGTGTACTTATACTAGATGAAGTGACGCTAAATAAACATGCGTCACTACGTCTTCACGCCACGGGCTGGTTTTTCCAGCTACACAGCGTGCGCAGCCGCAGATTCCACTTCCGCTCGCCATCTACTTGATGGAATAGAATTCTTTGCAGGTATATATACTGGCTAATAGCCACATTGTACTTGACTCCTGACGAAGCCGCAATGTATCGGCAATACGCGTGGAGTATTCCTTCTGCTACTTGGGGACGTGCTACCGTTTGTAGGTATGATACACATATTATATAGGATTGTACGTTTATTTTCATAATCTGTGTTATTTCCATATCCCCCCCTTAGTCCCATCCCTGTCTGCCTATCCAGCCTGTAATCTTGTAGTAGTGCGGTTCACCTCTATCATAAGTGCTGCAGTTCTTTTCTTCCCTTTTATGGGTTTTTAGGTGTTTTTAACTATTTTTGTTTTGCCGCTGTTCAATAAAGCTTATTATTACTGCAGTTGTTATTGGTGTGCGGTTGACTTTTTTTGCCCCATTTTTCTTCTGCCCCCCTTTCCATTTACATTGTTGCATATATGGGCTAGTCAGCTGCACCCACATTTCTCACCATCTTGTTTTGTATGTCTGGTGGTGCCCACCCTATCCTTTTTACTCTCTATTCATTGAATAGTGGCCGCAGAGAACCTGTCAGTGCACACAATGGAGCATGCGGCTCTGGCCGCACGCTCTATTGTGTGCAGCGGGGAATTTCGATGGCTTTCGAATTCAGCAGAAGTAAAGATCATCCGGCAGTACCGCCTGGGATGATCTTCTCTGACACTGGCCGGGTCACAGAATGGCTGGTGGCTTACGCCATGTGAACATGGCATTAAGAGGAATCTAATTATAGCCAAAGTGCACTATAGTGATGCTGCATCCACCATGACAGTCCAGGATTGGCAGCATTGTTCATGTGATATGATTACACATAGATGTCACCGTCATGTAAACATTGGACCAATTGGGGAACGCCGAGGAGGCCACAGCCGTGAACAGGATAATTGTTTCTGAAGATGGTTATGCATATCACTATAGATTTTTAGCACGGTACTGTGGCCACAAACGAGGATTACAATATTGGAGTTGGAGTCTATAAATCATGAAGAGTATAGTTTAATCATGGATTTACACTAGCTTCTCATTTATTGCGATGGATAATTTTGTCATCATTTATGTGTTGGAATGTCATTTAATTATCCACCTAAGATAGTAACTATGAACAATCTAGAATATGACTTATTACTTTGAGATTGCATGTTCCCATTCCATGCCCCTGTACCGACTAGTATAGCTCCATGCATGACAGTTTCAATTAGCACTTTATGGTTCCTACAGTGTCTCCGTCACACAAGGCTTCAGATCTGTGACCTAGGCACCAGCGGGAGGTTAGAAAACAAGTGGAAGAAAACGATCCTTGAAGTCTGCCTCATAATTTTGAAGGACAGGTAAATGTACTCTGAATGTAGCAATTTTCTGTCGCAGGTGGACAAGATATATTCCAGGTGTGCCTTGCTTTTGACTTACTTGAAATGTGCATTGCCAAATATATGCCAAAAGACAAGCTTTGGCCATGTTCACACACTGTCTTTTTTCAGTAAAATAGGGGCCATTATTTGAGACTCAACATTATTTTCAGCCTTCAATAATTTCCATTAACCCTTTAATGACCAGGGACGTAATTTACGCCCCCACATGCGGGTCTGTAATTTACGCCCCCGCATGCGGGTCCGCATGCGATCCCGGCCGGAGCATATACTATGTGTATACGCTCTGGCCAGGATCCCATAGAATAGGCTGTGTTCCACACCGTGCAAAGTACGATCGTTGTTGCTGATGGCAACAAAGGCCGTACTTTTACTCTGTGTGAACATAGCCTAAAGATATTTAAGGAAAATACTCAGCACAGAATTGGGAATCTATTTAGAAAAAATGATATTGAAATGTGGACATTCACTTTAAAGTGTTATTATTTGTAGTTGTAGATCCTCCATATATCAATATTTAAAACCCATCGAGAATAAGTAAAGAAATGGAGCATCTGCTGTAACCTACTGAACCTGCACAACGCAGTCTGTTGCTTTTTGCAAATCTTAAAAGTTCTAGCGTTTCTAATAAGCTAAGGCCGTTTTCTGTTCCAGAAGATGATATGTTATTTTATTGGGCCCAATCTGTTTAGACTTCAGGAAGAATTAGTTAGCTAATGTTATAAGCGAATTAAATTCATATATAGCGGATCATTACTTTAAGGCTATGTTCACACATAGTAAACTAAATGCAAAATACAACTGTAAACTAGATATAAAATGCAGACATATTTGAAATTGAATAATGTGCTACATTAACCCCTTAAGGACGTATGACGTATTGGTACACAAGAGGGTCCCGGAGGCTCTATGAAGGGAGCTCATGGGCAGGGCTTGCTTCATAGAAGGTGAGGACCATCTGCTATGAGCAACCTGGTCCTCACCGTTAATGATGGGCCGCTGCGCTCATGTCACAGCCCGATCAGGACCCCCGCAGTGTGACTGTGGGGGTCCCGATCATTTTCTTTGACTTCCCGAGGTCTTTTACTTCTGTGAGCTCTGTGATGGTCTAATGAAGTCTGCCACAGGCAGACTCTATGTGAAGATCACAGATAACACTGATTAAAGGGAACCTGTCACCGTGGACACGGGCACAGAGCCCGCCCGACACCCCAGTGTAGCCCCCGAATATTTACCCTTTCCTGCGAGTCCTGCTCCTGGAGCCAGTCCCGGGACTAAGATATCAGCGCCCGAAGCCGTGCGTGCGCGCTGCCGAGATGAGTCCGATGCCCATAGAGAATGACGGCTCCATTCATTCTTTATGAGCATCAGACTCATCTCAGGTAATTTGCATACAGCGCGCGCACGGCTTCGGGCGCTGATATCTTAGTTCCAGGACCAGCTCCAGGAGCAGGACTCGCAGGAAAGGGTAAGTATCCGGGGGCTGCACCGGGGGGTCGGGCGGGCTCTGTGCTCACGTCCCCGGTGACAAGTTCCCTTTAATGCTATGACCAGTGTGTGCACTTTAATAACTGCATGTAATAATCCTCTAGGAGCTAGGAGGGGGACTTAAAAAGTGTAAAAATATATATTTTTAAAGTTTTAAAAAATATGATATAGCCTCTCCCCTAAATAAAAATTTAAATTACCCCCTTTCCCATTATATATATAAAACACACAATAAATAAACAAACAAACAAACATATTATATATTGCAGTGTGCATAATGGTCCAATCTAGTAAAATACAGTGGTATCTCAGTTCTCAAACTTAATTGGTTCCAGAAGGCAGTTTGAGAACTGAGCAGCGTCTTCCCATAGGAAATAATGTAAATGTGTTTAATTGGTTCCAGCACCCACCAATAATTACCTACTATACCTATTTATTACATTAAGTAGTGCCCAGTTTAATCACTACAGTACATTACAGAACAGCACTTTATACTGTACAGTACATTACAGAACAGCACTTTATACTGTACAGTACATTACAGAGCAGCACTATATACCGTACAGTACATTACAGAGCAGCACTATATACTGTACAGTACATTACAGAACAGCACTATATACTGTACAGTACTTTATATACAAGAAACATTCAACAAAATCAGCAATTATAGTACAGTAGTCACTAACTCCTCTCTCTTTACTGTATAGAGTCCCTCCCCCCCATCCCAGCACTGTAATGGATGGGAGATGGTGGTGCACTGACTGTACTACTACTGTACTGTGTATGTATTCCAGCAGTTTTGTACATTACAGGATGGGAGATGGCAGTGCACTGACTGTACTACTACTGTACTGTATATGCACTCCATATACAGTGGAAACTAGAGATTGTGATGCAAAAAATAAGACCCCAAACAGCCCTGTGGGTTAAAAAATAAAAGCGCTATCACTCTTAGAAAGCAAGGAGGACAAAAATAAAAATAAAAAATGAGTTAAAGTCTATAGAAAAACAGCTGTCTGTCCACACATTGTAAAGAATATATTCTATGATGTGTGAACAGATGGAACTTTTTCCATAGACTTTACAGTAGCACATTATTAAAGTGTGAAATGTTTGCAATTTACATTAATTACTTTTTTTTTTTTTTTTTGGTTCTCATGTTTGTGCTATTTGCACCAACTGTTGCACAATGATGTGATAGCCGGTGGTGAAATGATTGCAGTCGGCCCCAGCAGGGCACAAATGCAGATCCGATTAAGAACTATGGCTGTATTTTGCATGGCTGTATTTTGAATTTAAAGTGTCACTGTTGCTAAAACTTTTCAAAATCTAAATTAACAGTATATGAATTTTTTTTTTAATTGACGGATGCATTGAGCTGCGATCTCCTGCGTTTAGTCTCTTTTTTTAAACCAGCAAAAGACTAGAAAAATTTGATCAGGAGACTGGACCTGGATACAAGTAAGTATAACTTTGTTTCATAGCCTAATCACAGGGGGATAAAAAAAATGTAAATTGCAAACCTGCTTTATCCCCAGTTGGTTTAGATTATGAAACTTTGCTCTGCATCTGTTCCCGGTAGGGGATGACCGCCATCATTACACCACCGGCTATCACATCATTGTGCAACAACTGATACAAATAACAAAAATGAATTTAAAAATTAACAACGAAAAGGTGCAATTGACCTTATTAACATTTGATTCTATCCAGATTGTCTTTTCCTTTTTTTTCATGGTTTAGAATATCTATTTTGCGTAACGTAAAAGCACATTCAGTGGTTCTCGAGAGTGGATTGCTACTCTTCATTAGCAAAGTTCATAACCTGGTTGTTAGACCTAGACCGGAAGCCATAAGGCGCACATCATTTTCTCTGGCTAACGCTCATTACAACAAAGCGGCTTTGACGACCTTTGCAAACATTATCATGCTGTCTAATCTCCAGACAATGAATATAACTCTAAATGGCGTAGCACACGACAAACCCCAACGTATACCTCTTGCCTGGAAGAGTTGATTACTGCTGGAAACATTCTTGGTCCAAGCTTGTGGAACAAATTTTTTTTAATGTTCTGAAATCACATTCTCTTGGTTTTCAATGGGGAAGAAAAGAGCAGTTTGTGGAAAGATTATGAAGTAACATTGAAAATTCCCTATTTACTTCTTTCGAGCTCATTAAATTTAGACTGAAATGTGAAAGCGTAACTAGTCACATATAGAGCTGGATGTTCCTAGATAAAACCAAACGCAAATGCTTTTTATGCTTATTGGTCTGAAGCAAGTTAAAGGGCAAAAGCGTAAGCACTAATTCTAGCTTTGAAATGCCTAACATCTTTTTTAGTCATCTACATAGCAGATGCTTATTATATAAATTGCATTCGGCTTAGATAGCAGCGCTGACTTTGGGATGACATCATCTTTTATTTTGTTCATTATCTTGCTATATTGTACATATACAGGGAAATTGTCATCTTTACTTCCCTCTACACCCAGCAATCTAAAATCATATAAGAAAACAACCTTGCATGTATGTAACTGAAGTATAAGCTCTTTGGTGCCACCTATTGGAGGTTGTGTTTTGGCAAGTCAATGCTTGGTCTATTTAACCCTTAGAGGACCGGGCCAATTTAAATTTTTGCATTTTCATTTTTTCCTCCTTAAAAGGCCATAGCGGTTGCATTTTTTTCATCCAGAAACCCACATGAGCCATTATTTTTTTGCGCCACTAATTGTACTTTGTAATGATGCGGTGAATTTTTTTACTAAGTACACTGCTAAACCAGAAAAAAATTTAATGTGTGGTGAAATTGAAAAAAAACCCTGCATTTCTTATATTTTGGGGGTATTTGCTTTTACGCCGTTTGCCCTGAGGTAAAACTGACTTGTTATATATGTTCCTCAAGTCGTTAGGATTACAACGATATTTAACTTGTATAACTTTTATAATCTGTGATGGCTTGTAAAAAATTCAAACCGTTGTTAACAAATATATGTTCCTTAAAATCGCTCCATTCCCAGGCTTATAGCGCTTTTATCCTTTGGTCTATGGGGCTGTGTGAGGTGCCATTTTTCGCGCCATGATTTGTTCTTTCTATCGATACCTTGATTGCGCATATGCAACTTTTTGATCGCTTTTTGTTACAATTTTTCTGGATTTGATGCGACCAAAAATGCGCAATTTTGCACTGTTGGATTTTTTTGCGTTTGCGCCGTTTACCGTGTGAGATCAGGAATGTGATTAATAGTTTGGGCGATTACGCACGCAGCGATAGCAAACATGTTTGTTTATTTATTCTTTTTTATTTATAACATTTGAAAAGGGGGGTGACAACGTCCTTTGGGGGTGATCCACCCCACTAGGCAACAGGAATGGCTGACAGCAAGCAATCAGATGATCCTGGACGTACCTGTACGCCCAGGGTCGTCTAGGGGTAAAAGGGGTACTCCGGTGGAAAGAAAATATTCTTTTTCATATTAACTGGTGTCAGAAAGTTATACAGATTTGCAATTCATCTCTATTTTAAAAATATTTAAGTCTTCCAGTACTTATCAGTTGTATGTCCTACAGGAAGTGGCATATTCTTTCTAGTCAGACACTGTGCTCTCTGCTGCCTCCTCTGTCCATAAACAGAAACTAGCACCGGCTAATTAAGCACTTCAATGCAGCTGTCAAACCTGACAGCTGCATTGAAGTGCTTCAGACCTCACGTCCCTGGTATCTAGTGGGACGGAACACCCCCCCCGCAATGCGATCGCGGGGGGGAGATCCGTTGTTCTGCCCGTGCCGGGCCTCAGCGTCGTGAGCTTCTAGTTCATGTAAAAAAGTGTTTTTATTAATAAAAAATCCCCTCCCCTAATAAAAGTCCAAATCACCCCCCTTTTCCCATTTTATAAATATAAATGAATAAAAAAACAAATAAATAAACATATTTGGTATCGCCGCGCACGTAATCGCCCGAGCTATTAAATTATCACATTCCTGATCTCGCACTGTAAACGGCGTCAGCGCAATAAATTCCCAAAGTCCAAATTTGCGCATTTTTGGTCACATCAAATCCAGAAAAAATATAATAAAAAGTGATCACAAAGTTATATATATGGGCAATCAAGGTACCGATAGAAAGAACACATAATGGCGCAAAAAATGACACCTCATACAGCCCCATAGACCCAAGGATAAAAGCGCTATAAGCCTGGGAATGGAGCGATTTTAAGGAACATATATTTGTTAACAATGGTTTGAATTTTTTACAAGCCATCAGATACAATAAAAGTTATACATGTTATATATCATAGTAATCGTAACGACTTGAGAACCATGGATAACAAGTCAGTTTTACCATAGGGTTAATGGCGTAAATGCAAAACTTCCCGAAATCAAAACAAATTCCTTTTTTTTTTTTAATCTGACAGCGCAAATGATTTTTTTCCGGTTTCGCAGCATATTTTATGGAAAAATAATGCCTGTCATTGCAAAGTAAAATTGGTTTCGCCAAAAATAAGCGCTCATATATGTCTCTAGGTGAAAAAATGCAAGCGCTATGGACTTTTAAACATAAAGTGGAAAAAGAAAAAGCGCACAAACGAAAATTGGTTTTGACCTTAAGGGGTTAAGAAACATGACTGGATTATTCATCAAGATAGAATCTCACCCAGAAGGAAGAGATACTGTTTATGTGTGTCCCTGTTTGGAGCTTTCCTGATAAATTTTCCTATAGGTCTCAAGTCTCCACTAGATCCAGCCCTTCACCAACAAGCAGCTTAAAATTGTCTTATATAATATACTCTAAATATAATGGGAGTGTCCAAAAGTAAAAAAACACAACAGAGCCAGCATTTGATGCTACCTGGGTCATAGTGGGACAGTTGAACTTTAAAGGGGTTGCTCAGCAAAAAATTTCTTCTTTCAAATAAACTGGTGTTAGAAAGGTATATAGATTTGTAATTAACTTCTGTTTAAAAATCGCAAGTCTTCCCATACTGCTCAGCTGATGCATGTTCTGCAAGAAGTGTTGTTTTATCTACATTCAGAAACAGTGTTCTCTGCTGCCACCTCTGTCCATGTCAGGAACTGTCCAGAGCAGTAGCAAATCCCCATAGAAAACCTCTCCTCCTCTGGACAGTTCCTCTCTCGGCCAGAGATGTCAGCAGAGAGCACTGTGTCTGAATGTAAATAAAACAACACTTCCTGCAGAACATATAGGAGCTTATAAGTATGGGAAGACGAGATTTTTTAAAAAATAAAAGTAAATTACAAATCTATATAACTTTCTGACACTAGTTGATTTGTAAGAATTTTTTTGTTGTCTGGACAACCCCTTTAATCTTTTAGGGTATCAAGCTGATATCCATCACAGCAATAAATTTAAGTGTTAAACTGCAAATTCAGTACATGTTTTATAATTTTTTATTAATGTTTTGTTTGCTGAAAATCGTACAGAATATAAATTAGTAAATTTATAACTTTAACTTCCAGGGAACTGTAGAAATAAAAAATCGAGGTGTATAAATACAGAACAGGAATGAATAATTAAAGCGTACCTGTTGTTTCAGGTGACTTTTGACGATAAGCCGCAGGAGTAGCACTATATCTAGAAATAATATATCTTATATATGACATTTTTCTTCAGATTTCTGCTCTGCCAGCTAAAGCTGTAATAAGCCTAACGTCTATGGTATCTGTGCATGCAGGAGATCCTGCAGTTTTGTGTCTTTGTGCACAGCCAAAAAAGCAGTAGCATGGAAGCCATAATAAAGCTGTAGTGAGCAGTATAAACTGTATAAGGCCCTGGGGTAAGATATTTTAGTGTAGGGCAGTGATGGCTAACCTTGACACTCCAGCTGTTGCAAAACTACAATTCCCATCATGCCTGAACAACCAAAGATATGGCTTTTGCTGCCCAGGCATGATGGGAGTTGTAGTTTTGCAACAGCTGGAGTGTCAAGGTTAGCCATCCCTGGTGTAGGGCCACAGTGGGTTTCTACAATGTGTTTATTGTATCCATTTTATGGGGGGATGGAAAAACAGATGCTTTTTTTAATAAGCGTAAATGAAACCGTTGTTGATCACATTTGGCTGTCCCTTTTCCATCTCCCTTCTCTCTCTTCCCCTCCATAGACTTGCCTTGCTAGTAAATTGATCCTGAGCTAGCTACAGGATGGTACTAAGCTAATTTTTTTTTTCTTTTTTTAAGAAAGGATGGCAATTTAGTAGGGAAGGAGGAGGAAAGATGCTTAACAGGAGAAGGAAGCTTTTTAATCTGATAAGATATATTACAGAGATTTCTTATATTTGTTTATACTATTGATTAATGCAAAGTTTTTGGGGTAGTTTTTGATTTGTGACAGTGGGGGTTTAGGGCCATTCTATTGCCCCTCTTTCCTGCTTGCGCTTGCTTTGTGGGTTTGGCGTTGCCTGACTGGCACAGTGTCATTAAGGGTAGGGACACATGTGTATCAGAACCTGCACGTGGTACATGAGGCAATATTGTTGGATCAAATTATATACTAACTTCTGATGTTGGCTTTTAATGTAGCCTAACAAAATTTAGTATCAGCCATGGGTGCGATGTGCAGCCTTTTCTGTTCTTCAGGCTTGTGCTATTACGCACAAAGAGTATGATACGAAAAATATGTATAGCATTCAAATTTAAGCTTTAATCTTTCCATGAGTATGAAGGCAAAGATCAAACGACTAATGAAAATTTTTTGTGTGTTGTTGATTGCATCTCTTAAAGGGAATCTGTCAGCTCCCGGGCCCTGCTCAGAGTGCTGACAGTCCCCTAGTGATCATGGCACCTTTTCTCCAATTTGTCCATGGAGTGGATTATGATCTCGAGTCTCCTACTGTGATAAAGAGTCAAAGAGGAGCTGTTTGTGCCTCAGCATTTGTGGCACACTCTGGTACACTTCAACACTCCTTTCTCCTCCCTCTTCATGTATAATCAATGCTGCCCAGCCTCCTGCATGCTCAGCTGTCAGCCAGTGCCTCTGATTGCAGATCAGTCCTCTGTAGCCAAACCATGTTGGAGCTGTGCTCTAGAGGTAAGTCACCTGCCAAGAGAATACAGCAGGTCATGCTTTGGTACAATCCCCTGATGGAAAAATAGGTGTTAATTTTTTCTTTTCTTTTTTTTTTATTATTTTTGAAAAGGGCAAAGAATTCCCAATTAGACCCAAATTAGTTTTAATTTTTTTTTTTTTAATACAATGATGAGGAAAAAAAATATATAGTTATTATTTTTTTTCTCATTATTATATTTAACCCAATCGGGAATTCTTTGCACAGTTGGGCTGGGTTCACACACAGTATATTTCAGGCAGTATTTGGTCCTCAAGTCAGGTCCTCATAGCAACCAAAACCAGGAGTGGATTGAAAACACAGAAAGGCTATGATCACATAATGTTGTAATTGAGTGGATGGCCATCATTTAATGGCAAATATTTGCTGTTATTTTAAAACAACGGCTGTTGTATTGAAATAATGTCAGTTATTTACCGTTAAATGGCGGCCATCCACTCAATTTCAACATTGTGTGAACAGATCCTTTCTGTGTTTTCAATCCACTCCTGGTTTTGGTTGCAATGAGGACCTGACATGAGGACCAAATACAGCCTGAAATATACTGTGTGTGAACCCAGCCTTAAGAAGTATACAATAATCAGGGGGGAAAAAAAGACAAAAGAAAGACTTCTATTTAATTTCCATCAGGGGATTTGAACCACAGAAAGACCTGCTGGTGTTCTCTAGACAGATGATTTACCCCTAGACTACAGCTCCAACACAGGCTAGAAGATTCAGCTATATCTGATTGCAGATCAGTCCTCTGTTAACAGATACTGGCTGACAGCTAAGCAAGCAGGAGGCTGGGCATTTATTATTCATGAAGTAGAGGGAGGAGGAAGGAGTGGTGAGGCATGCCAGAGTGCGGCACCACTCCTGTTTGACTCTTCATTACAGTAGGAGACGTGAGATTGTGAAAAATCCAATAATACACTGTCAGCACCAGTGGTAGGGCCCGGGTGCTTACAAATTCCCTATAAGCTGACCATAAAATCATCTTCAATCGATCGCTAATTGTTTACTAATCATTCGGCCTATGTACACATGGATCTTTCTTTCATATAATATAGAGTATACAAACGATAATAATGAAGATTGTAACTGCCGAGTGTCCATTGAAAAGATAATATAATGAAAATGAAAAGTCAGAGTAAGACCGTTTCTAGCTTAATGTAGGTCAAGGCAAAATCAGAGTTTGCTTTGTAGAAAAGGTTTGTAAAATAACATATTAGTAAGAGACCTGGTCAGTATCGTAGGCCTTCCTTCCTTCTTTAACGAAAGACAATCATTTCAATCTGAGAAAATTATTTTTATTCACTTAGAGGTCAGTTTATATTATAGTATTTGGCTAGGTTCCACAACGTCTTTTTTGACCTTTTGACGGCCGTCTTTTGACCTCGCTATTTGACCTCAAAATGATGGACATCCAATAAGACAGCCATTGAATGGCCAAAAAAGATGATGTGGGAACCTAGCCTTACAATGCCAAGAATATTCACCTTCAGGTACCTCCCGCACAGTATTTTTGTTCAGTTTTTTGCAACCAAAACCAGGATTGGATTGAAAACACAAAAAATCTTTGTTTACACACTGTCAAAATTTTGGGGATGGACGCCATTTGATGGCAAAGGTTATTTTAAAACAATGGCTGTTATTTGCCATCCAGCCACCCACTCAATTAGCATTTCTCTGTTTTCAATCCACTCCTGTTATTGGTTGCAAAATACTGACCAAAATAATGAGTAAAAATACGGTGTGTGAACATAGCCTCAAGATAAAATTCAAATGACGTTTCGGTCACACACAAAATATATTTATAAAAAAAAGGAAAAAATACGATGAAATCACACGACGAAACACAATTTAGCTCTAAAATTATAAAATTCACCGCCATCTAGAGATGCTTGAGAAATTTGACAATTTATAGCTAATACTATCTCTATACAGTAATTATCTACAGATAAACTATGTCAGGAATCAGCCCATCCACGCCAAAATGTATACTCGAAAATCCCTGGGGGAAAAAATGTCAAATTTATTTTATTAAATTATTTTAAGGCAACAGCTATGGTGTAATTGACCACTGTTTTGTGGACCTTCCTTCCAGTTTTCATTCCATCCTTTGTTTCCCTGCCCAGCAGTCTCCACTTATCGTGATCCAGCATTGACTACCTAAGGCGCACAAAAAAAAAATCATAAATGTCAATACCACAAATAGTACTACTTATTTACATATGCAGATTAACTGGAAGATGGAAATTCCCAAAACTGGTGATAGAGAAATTCTCCAGAGAAATTATCCTTTGGCAGGGAATCAAGACAAAGTATGAAACAGCAATCCCTGACAACGAACTTACCCTCAATAGACAGGTTTAATTACTTGAAATGTTATCTCAGCGGTGCTGTTGCAAATGTCATTGCTGTCAAATACAAATTACTCTGTAGCTATAGGGATTCCTTTCAATACTTTTGTATGTAAAGATTTAGTGGTTCATGTTTACGAGGAAAGTTTTTAAACTAACTTTTGAATTGCATTTTTGGACATGTGAGATTAGGTAGGGCCACCAATTAAATGTTTGCAAGCATATAGCCCATGTATTTTTTTTTTTTGTCTATTTTGTATGTACAATAATAGAAAAAGCACAACTGGTAGTGGTTTTGCTACAATGTCTGGAGTGAATGAGAGTTGCACTGCAGTATCTAGTCACCACTAGAGAAACCATGTAGCTAGGCTTCTGGCGGTGTGGTTGTGCAGAACAGCTGATCAGCTATTGATGGCCTATACCATGGATACACCATCATTGGATGTTCTTGGGAAAACCCCTTTTAACCCCTTCCCTCCTGGGCTAATTTTCGTTTTTGTGTTTCAGTTTTTTTCCTCCTCGCATTTAAAGACCATAGCGCTTGCACTTTTTCTCCTGCAGACCCACATGTCCTGTAAAACCAGAGAAAAATTATATGTGCTGTGAAATTGAAAATAAAACGCAATATTTTTATTTGGGGTGGTTTCGTGTTTACGCCATTCGCCCTATGGTAAAACTGACATGTTATTTATGTTCCTCAAGTTGGTACTATTAACCCTTTTTCCGCATGAGGACGTAACTGTACGTCCTCGTGCGGGTGCGGGTGTTCAGAGCGGGGCTTCATGGCGACCCCGCTCTGAACCGTGGCGGTCCCGGGTGCCGCTTGTAGCCCGGGACCACCGGTATTAGCGGGCACGGTCCGATCGCCATGCCCGCTAATACAGTAATCAGATGCAGCTGTCAAACATGACAGCTGCATTCGATTACCGGATACAGCATTTCCCTGGTGTCTAGTGGCGAAGTAGCAATCTCCCTGTCCCTCGTCCAAGATGGCGCCGTCCCCGGCTCGGCACTCGTTTGTATTCGGCTGCAGCAGCCTAAAGCAAACGAGTGCCGATCTCATTGAACTTTGCTGTATATCTATACAGCAAAGATCTCAATGAGAGATCAAAGTATATATACTAGAAGTCCCCTAGGGACTATATGTGTAAAAAAAAAAAAAAAAAAAGTGTTGTCATTAGTAAAAAGCCCCCTCCCCCAATAAAAGTCTGAATCACCCCCCTTTTCCCAGGTTATAAATAAAAGTAAACAAATAAATAAACATGTTTGCTATCGCCGCGTGCGTAATCGCCCGAACTATTAATTAATCACATTCCTGATCTCGCACGATAAACGGCGTCAGCGCAAAAAAATCCCAAAGTGCAAAATAGCGCATTTTTGCATCAAATCCAGAAAAAATGTAATAAAAAGTGATCAAAAAGTCGTATATGCGCAATCAAGATATCGATAGTAAGTAAACATCATGGCGCAAAAAATGAAACCTCATACAGCCCCATAGACCAAAGGATAAAAGCGCTATAAGCCTGGGAATGGAGCGATTTTAAGGAACGTATATTTGTTAACAATGGTTTGAATTTTTTACAGGCCATCAGATACAATATAAGTTATACATGTTATATATCATTTTAATCGTAACGACGTGAGGAACATGCATAACAAGTCAGGTTTACCCTAGGGCGAATGGCGTAAAAACACATTCCCCCAAATAAAAAATGCTTTTTTTTTTCAATTTCACCACACTTTGAATTTTTTTCTGCTTTCGTAGTATACTTTATGCAAAAATTAAGCCTGTCATTGCAAAGTACAATTAGTGACGCAAAAAATAAGGGCTCATGTGGGTCTGTAGGTGTAAAAATGCAAGTTCTATGGCCTTTTAAGCACAAGGAGGAAAAAACGAAAACGCAAAAATGAAAATTAGCCTGGTCCCGAAGGGGTTAAAATGATAGGTAACTTACATAACTTTTATTTCATTTGAGGGCTTTTAAAAAATTAAAACCTTATAAAAAAACTAAATGTTCCTTAACCCTTTAAGGACGGGGCCCATTTTCGTTTTTGCGTTTTCGGTTTTTCCTCCTTGTGTTTAAAAGGTCATAGCACTTGCATTTTTCCACCTAGAAACCCACATGAGCCCTTATTTTTTGCGTCACTAATTGTACTTTGCAATGACAGGCTGAATTTTTGCATAAAGTACACTGCGAAACCAGAAAAAAATTCTAAGTGTGGTGAAATTGAAAAAAAAACGCATTTCTTTTATTTGGGGGTAAAACTGACTTGTTATGCACGTTCCTCAAGTCGTTACGATTACACTGATATGTAACATGTATAACTTATATTGTATCTGATGGCCTGTAAAAAATTCAAACCATTGTTAACAAATATACGTTCCTTAAAATCGCTCTATTCCCAGGCTTATAACGCTTTTATTCTTGGGTCTATGGGGCTGTGTCAGGTGTCATTTTTTGCGCCATGATGTTTACTTTCTATCGGTACCTTGATTGCGCATATACGACTTTTTGATCACTTTTTATTAAATTTTTTCTGGATTTGATGCGACCAAAAATGCGCAATTTTGCACTTTGGGATTTTTTTGCGCTGACGCCGTTTACCGTACGAGATCAGGAATGTGATTAATTAATAGTTCGGGCGATTACGCACGCGGCGATAGCAAACATGTTTATTTATTTATTTATTTGTTTACTTTTATTTAAAACCTGGGAAAAGGGGGGTGATTCAGACTTTTATTAGGGGAGGGGGCTTTTTACTATAAACAACACTTTTTTTTTTTTTTTTTTACACATATACTAGAAGCCCCCATGGGGGACTTCTAGTATATACACTGTGATCTCTCATTGAGATCTCTGCAGCATAGATATGCTGCAGAGATCCATGAGATCGGCACTCGTTTGCTTTCGGCTGCTGCAGCCGAAAACGAACGAGTGCCGAGCCGAGGACGGCGCCATCTTGGACGCGTCCCCGGCCGGCATCAGTAACGGAGATCGCTCCTCCGGGACAAGGTCCCGGAGGAGCGATCTCCCCCACTAGACACCAGGGAAACGTTGCCTCCGGTAATTAGCTAATTAGCGGGCACGGCGATCCGACCGTGCCCGCTAATAGCAGCGGTCCCGGGCTACTCGCGGCACCCGGGATCGCGGCACTTCAAAGCGGGGCCGCCGCGCGGCCCCGCTTTGAAGTGCAAGTGAGGACATATGACGTACCGGTACGTCATATGTCCTTAAGAGGTTAAAATTGTTTTATTACTATCATTATAACGCTTTTATTTTTTGGTCTATGGGGCTGTTTTTGCTCCATGATATGTTCTTTTTATTGGTACCTTACTTGTATATATGCGACTTTTTGATCTATTTTATCACAAATTTTCTGGATTTGATGTGACCAAAAATGCACAATTTTGCACTTTGGAATTTTTTTGCACTTACACAGTTTACCATGCGTGATCAGGAATGTGATAATTTAATAGTTGGGGCGATTACTGATTACATTAAATCAGTGTTCCATTACTCTGCTCTGCATCAGACCAGATACATGGATTGCCGAGCCGGGATCAGAGTCATTCCGACGCCAGTACATCGGATCCTCCCTCCGCAATCACATGGCGGAGGAGGGATCCAGCCACTAGACCACCACGGAGGGACTTTAAAGGACATTTAAATGCAGCTGTCATGTTTGACAGCTGCATTTAAATGTCCTAATTACCAGGTGCGACTTTCGGCTGCACCCGCTAAAAGCCGCTTCATGGGCTGCAGGAATCAGTCGGGATTGTGGCAGGTAAAAGCAGGGTTACTGCGCGACCCCACTCTGCAGCTCCCTGCCCACAGCATGAAGTTCCGGTAAGGACCAAGCCAATTTTTGTTTTGGCACTCTTCTTTTTTCCTCCTTGTGGTGAAAAGGCCATAGCGCTTGCATTTTTTCACCTACAGACCCACATAATTGTACTTTGCAATAGCAGACTTAATTTTTTCCAAAAAATATGCTGCAAAACCAGAAAAAAATTATTTGCAAAGTTAAATGGAAAATAAAATGCTATTTTTTTTTTATAGTAAATGTGACCTTTTGATCACTTTTTATTATAATTTTTGTGGATTTGATGTGACGAAAAATTTGTAATTTTGCACTTTGGCACTTTGGAATTTTTTTGCGCTTACACTGTTTACCGTACATGATCAGGAATGTAAATATTTAATAGTTTAGGCGACTACGCATGCGGCAATACCAGATGTGTTTAATTTTTTTCTTTATTTTTATTTATAAAATGGGAAAAAGGGGGTGATCAAACTTTTAATATGGGAAGGAGCTTTATATATATATATATATATATATATATATATATATTTTAAATGATTTATTTAACTACATTAACTTATAGCTGCATTTGAAAGCTGCGTTTAAGTGTCTCATTATCCAGTGTAGCGATTTTTATTTATAAAATGGGAAAAAGGGGGTGATTCAAACTTTTAATATGGGAAGGAGCTTTATATATATATATTTTTTTAAATGATTTATTTAACTACACTAACCTATAGCTGCATTTGAAAGCTGCGTTTAAGTTTCTCATTATCCAGTGCAGCGAACAGACGGCGCCCAATGATAGCTGGCTGAAAGCAGCCGGGAATGGCTAGATACAGAGCGGTGGTCACGGCACGACCCCCTCTAAACTTCCCCTAGCGGACGCATGCTGTACAGATACAACATGTGTCCTTAAGGGGTTAATGTTAGGGTTCCATTTAGAGATGAGCAAACTTACAGTAAGCTCAGCAGTCGGCTTATCAGCTTGCCGCCTTTTAAGTCCGTGCCGTTCTACTCCCAGGACTGGATCCAGATTTTCTAGGCTTCCGAATAGGAACAGCACTAAATTAAAAGCCAGCTGGACTGCCAAGCCAACAATCAATAAAACAATCTATAATTAACAATCAACAATTTTTTTCCCCAAAAACAACGCTAATAGCATAAAATACAGTATTGCATCCATTTATGCTTTTTCACAACTTCAAACCTACAAACAAACAGGTAACCAGGAGATCAATTAGGTAGATCAAAACATGGAAGATCGAAATTACAAGTGGCTAGTGAAGCATTGATTATTCCAACCATAGGGCCTGTGGCCAGCAGGTCCTAGCACAACTCAGAAAATGTGAGACCCCAGAGCTGAATGTGATTGGGCTGCCGTTCCATCACCCACTGATAATCACATGGAACTAAGATGTGACATGTCCACTTTTTCCTGCACAGTTTCCTGTCTCCCTATTTTTGTTTTACACTGATTGATAAATTTGGGGCCTGTGCATTTTATGTGGAAATTTGCATGGTTTCCGCGTCAAAAAATCAAACAGCTATAAACCATACACTTACTGAGTACTGACTTATAATAATGGAGATTATTATTATACAATCAGCCAACATCCATTACAGAGCCAGAAACAGTGTACCCACAACCCCCGATATATCCTTCACCAGACACAAATCAACTGAACTATCCAGGGATTAAGCCCAATTTTCTCAAATTCAGTTGTTTAAACTTACTTGATGCTTGTAGATATTTTTCCAGGAGGAAGAAAAACACGTTGTCGAGGAACAGCCAGATGTAATATCCATTCCAGATGTTAAAGAAGCAACTCCAACTATGTATGCCGATTTCACCTCCTCAGATGATTAAAGGGAAAAAAGAAAAAACCCTGACACCAATGAACAAAGAAGAAGCAATGTCACCCCCATACATTTCAGAATAGACTAGAATTGGACTTTTGACTTTTTTATATAAGCCCCTAAAGAGGTAGCCTATCTGCTAGACATGGGTTGTCCCTAATGTGATGAAGACCTCAGAACACATACACTGTGGGCAGATTGTTAGCCTTCTGACCTAGCAATAAAGGTCATCTGCTTTTGATAATGGCTTCAAAGGGGGGACTGTTAAGGATGTGATATTTTGTATATTTAGTGAAGCCATTACATGGCGCTGACCTTCTAAACAAGTAGAGATACTTACATTTCTTTCAGCTTACGTTAGTAAACATTAGTGCTACTTAAGTAACTCCTTTTGTACCATAGCCAATGAAGTACTGACACAAGCCTAAGTAGAAGTATACATGCCCCCAGTGTATATAAACTGGCTGCCATCTTTGAATAAAGGAGATCCACCTTAACCATCAATGTGTCAGGGTTAGAGATGAGCGAACCTTGAGCATGCTCGAGTCGATCCGAACCCGGACATTTGATTAGCAGTGGCTGCTGAAGTTGGATAAAGTCCTAAGGCTGTATCCATGTTTTCCAGACAACCTTAGAGCTTTATCCAAGTTCAGCAGCCCCAGCTAATCAAATACCGAACGTTCGGGTTCGGATCGGCTTGAACCCAAACCCGGTTCGCTCATCTCTAGTCAGGGTCTTTGATTCTCAGTGTGCACTACAAACTTATAACTTGAAATTTGGAGCAGACAGTCAATATGACAGCACTCTTTATGTGCATCCATAACAAGTACATCACAGCCCGTGCATTATTTAGCCGACACAGTAGTGTCACAGTAACTTAAAGCAAATGTACCATCAGGTACATTGCTTCAAAATTTTTTACATGAATGGATCGGTGCCGACACAGGGATGCTGATGTTGCGGTCCACGCCGAAGCCATTCCATTCATGTAAAAAACCTAAAGCCATGTACTTGATGGTACATTCATTTTAAAAAGGGACTGTCATAATTTTTTTAATTAATTAATAGGATTGTGATTGCAAGTAATTTTGTAATATACACCCAATGAGTGCACTCCTCTCTGCCCTTACTTGGCCGGCTGTGAGAGCAGATGACATCACTTCCTGAACACGCCCACAAAGTGTAGGAGAACTGCAGATAAGGTGAGCAGAGGAATGGGGCTGATTGCTGCCAAAGAAAATATTGAAAAAATATAATAAAAAGGGAAGTAGAGATGGTCCGAAACTGCCGAGGTTCAGGTTCGTATGAACCCGAACGCTCGGCATCAGATTCCCGCTGTCTGCCCGCTCCGTGGAGCGGGCGGATACAGCGGGATGAACGCCTGTAAAACTTGGATACAGCCTATGGCTATGGCTGTATCCCAGTTTTCCAGGCGGTCCTCCCGCTGGATCCGCCCGCTGCACGGAGCGGGCAGACAGCGGGAATCATTACCGAGGGTTCGGGGTCGTACGAACCCGAACCGAACTCGGTATGGACCATCCCTACTAGGAAGGATCACAGACACTTTAACACACTTGATAACAGGCACACCTTAAGAATTATTAGTGTGTGTTCTCCTCTCTTGCTTCTATGAACTTTGTCTGCTGCAGTTTCTTGTTTCTCAACTTTTCATCTTAGCGTATTACATTCTTAACAAGAAAGAAACAAAGAAAAATACAGCAATGGATTATCAAGAAAGCCAATGCGGTATAAGAAATGGTGTGGTCAGCCGTGATACACACTTGGCAAAGATTTCTGTAATGGTTCATAAACAGTTAATAGTGCATTCTTTTTACATATGCCATAACTTCCTTTTAAGACATTAGCAAGAAAACAGGCAGAATAATAAACCAATAAGCTCCATTATGTGGTCCGAGCCTTCTTGGTTTTTCTCATTAAAGCTATAATATAAAAGCTATCATAATCAGCCTAGATGTGTTTGAAATGTTTAACCCTGATAATTTTACATAAGGCCAAATAATTGACCAAACTATATCTAACAAAGTGATGTGTTTCTTAAAGGAGAAGTCCGGCCACAGCTGACTTCTCACAGGTGGCAAGGAAGAGAGTAACAATGAAGCATTGATTACCATTCTTGTGCCCGTGATGCGCCACCTGACAGACCCCAGGACCCCCGCCAGAAGGCATTTCCTCCAAGTTCTGATTACGTCATGATGGGGACAAATGCCCATCCCAGCTGATGGACAGCCCACTCAGCCAATCAGTGACTAAAGCTGCATTCCTCCCCAGTCACTGATTGGCTGAGTGTCTAGTCCATCAGCTGGGTCGAGACATGTGCAGGCCCTGAGATTTTGGAGCTTTGTGTGGGTCCCCCGGCGGTGATTTAATACCCTATGTTATTTTACCTGTGCCCCTGCCTTTTTAGGGGGAAAAACCTGGAGGCTGGGATTTGGATAATAATTTGAATAATATTGAGTGACACAGTCCCCTTTCTAATTGTATTATGTATGAAAAGTGTTCCCGGAATTGAAAGATTTAAAATATATATATATAGTTAGTTGTAATTAGTATAGATTACAAAAATAATTAATAGAGATTTGTTTCAGCCTGACCTGAGTTCCTTTTCACTTTATTGGACTATAAGCAGCTTAGTTTAAAGTGCACCTGTCACAAAGTTCGCTGACCTAATCGGCGGTGAATTCCTCTCTGTGGCTGGAAGTTCGAGTATCCATGGATACAAATATGCAGAGACCGTAATGCATGTGACCCCATTGGATCGAAATGAGGGTCACGCACATTACAATCTCTGGCTATGTTCACACATTTTTTTCAGCTCGGTTTAAAATTACGTCCGTCATTTTGAGGCTAAAATAATGGACTTCATTTAACAGCCTGGCCTTGCCTTAGTGCAATGACGGCTGTTGGTACATTATTCTAGTTTGCGTTACTAATTGGCCTTAGGGGGCGGCTTAATTAAAAAGTCCATAGAATAATAATAATAGTAATAGTAAAAAATGGAGAAACAGTGATAAAAGGAAAACTGTGTGTGAACAACCGCTGTTTTCAAAAGACGTCCGAAAATAATGATCATGTTCATTATTTTGGCGTCCGCGGCAAAAACTTCCATTATTCAATACATTGTATGCATTGGACGTCCGTCTTTCCATTGACTTCAATCCACTGCCATTGCAGTCAGTTAAATCGCTGCAAAAACAGACGTTATTTTAAATTGCAAAAGCGCCCACCTTTTTTGACGTGTGAACATAGCCTCTACTTGTTTCTATCCATGGATTCCCGAACTTACAGCTGCAAAGAGGAATTCACTGCCGATCGGGTCAGTGGACTTTGCGATAGGTACACTTCAAACAGCAATGCATACAGCATTGTAACCTACCTCCAGACCATTAAAGTAGGATGCCACAGAAGTACTACAGGAGCAGGGACTCCGCTGCAGATCCAGTGTTAGTTCATACCTATCATAATAATACATCCCGCTGCGAGTGTAAGTTAACCCCCCCGGCTGCCGGAGCATACATCACCTCGTGCCCACTCTGGCTTGCTTCTGGGGTTCTCGGCTGGATGTCCCGCTCAGCCAATCAGTGGCTGTGGCGGGCCACCTCACTGATTGGCTGATCAGGACGAACAGACGCCGGGAACCCCCGAAGCAAGCCAGAGCGGGGAGGAGGTGATGTATGCTCTGACTGGCGGGGGGGTTAACATGCATACTCAAAGTGGGATATCAAGTGTATTATCATAGGGATGAACTGACACTGGATCCACAGAGGATTTCTCTGCGAATCTGCAGCGTGAAATCCGCTGTGGATCCGGTACGTGTAAAGGCACCCTAAAGCATATGCAGACCAAGTATAATTCCTTCAGGGAAACTGAATTCCTAAACCATTGGATAGGTCATTGCAGGTAGATAGTTAAGGAGCCAATGATGTATCTGAAATGCCCTGGTTACTAATGATCACATTTCAGGCTGTGTAAAAGCTTAATGCTGCATTTACACGGAACGATTATCGTGCGAATTTGCACGATAATGATCGAAATTCGAACGATAATCGTACGTGTAAACGCAGCGAACGATCAAACGAAGAGCGAGAAATCATTCATTTTTATCTTTGAACAAGTCCTCAAATCGTCGTTGATCGTTCGCAAAAAAATCGCAGATTGTCTGTGTGAACAGTTGTTCGCTGATTTAACCAATGTGTGAGATAGGCTTAAGCAATTGCAAAACGAAATTTTCGAACGATATATCGTACCGTCTAAACGCTGATCGTTAAGAAAAAAAAATTTGTTACTCCGACATCGTTAATCGTACGATTGGGCCAATTATCGTTTCGTGGAAACGTAGCATTAGGCCCTATTATACCAACCGATTATCGGCCGTATTTGGTTGATTATCATCCGTTATGGCCTATAATCGCCTGGTGCAATAGGTTTTTTAAATGCCAATATGCACTGGTGCTCTAACTCTGGTAATGAAGAGTCACAGGAGGGCCGCGTGTTGTGCCCATAATACAAGAGCAATAAAGCACCCATAACACATCTGTCTCAAAGTCGCCTTAGTTCACATGTTACATTAGATTTAGGGATTTATGATTATAGATTAGGATTAGAGTTTATATAGGTAACTGGAAAATTATCCACCTATATAATAGCCTATTTCATTCGCATGCAAAAATAGGTTGGCACATTTTTGCGGTTCTTCTTGTGACGGTAGACACGTGGTATATGTAATCTTTTATTAATTTTTCCACAGAATATTTTTTTGCATACACCATCTGCTCGAATACACATTTTTTAATCAAATTAGCATTTTGTATGTGACAAAGTTAACATGCTTATGTAAACCCAATGGAGATGCTGTAGCAGAAACAGATATGAGCAGTAGAAGACTTTAAAGTCTCAAAGGAGTGGGGAGCAATTTAACGCTGTGTTTGAACTGCACTGAATGCAGTTGGTGCCAATATGAACTTTGGTTTAATGTACTGATGAATCAGCATTTTCAAGTAATTGTTTGGGTATGTGTACTTTATGCAATCCCCACGGATCAACCACCGCGGATTCTGTTCTGCAGCTTGCCCCCTGCTGGGGGACGCTGGTGGCCGCACATATCTCCATTCTATGATTTGCTAGATTCTATTGTCTGCGGACGGCGTAATCTGCCAAACCATAGAATGAAGCCTATGGGACCAGCGGGGATGCGAGCGGGGGCAAGTTGCGGAATCTGTGGCGGGTGATCTGCCTGGATTCCGTAGTGTGCACACACCCTTAGAATAAAACAGTTTAAACCAACATATTTTTTTCCATTTACGGCAGTATTTTTGGATGGCCATTATTTTGAGATAAACACGTAGCCAAAAAAGACATTGTATGAACATACCCTAACAATTTTGTGTGGATTAGGTTGCAATTGTTTCCAGTTTAGGTTTATGTGGCCAGCATTTTAGGGCTATGTTCACACTTTGTAATAACATTGGCCACTGTTTGACCCATCGTACATGTTCACCTGCTAATACTGCAGTATCGTCCAGATCAACATCATTTTCTTAAATTTGGAATATGGGTACATTTGGGTGTGTCTGCAATCCAATTACCATTAACCGCATTAAAACGTACGGCCATGAGCGCGGCCATACATTGTGAGAACAGTCTGCCAGCCAGAAATAATTGATAAGTCAATTCATTCCACAGCCGCAAGGGAACAGCGGCCGTTGTGCAATACCTTGTGCTCACAGCAGTTGCTGTTTCCCATAGGAATCCACCCAATTATTTTTATAGAAAAACTGCCGTTGTTGAAATAGCTAACAGCGCTCGTTCTTGTAAAAAAAAAAAAAAAAAACACTGTTTGAACATAGCTTTAATTTTTTTTTTTACGCAATGATATCCACGTGCTAAATGTTCTTCTACGCTTTGTTTTCATGCGTAGCAGGATTTCATTCATAACATAATACATGACGAATCTCTGTGACACTCAACCGGCCCAACTCACTTATAAAAAGGTCAGTCAGCGTATGTGGTTATTTCCGCCAAGTCGATGTTAAGAATAGCTCCGCAATTGCCATTCTTGCCGTCAAATCTGACAGAAGTGCATTTTACGTTCAACAATTGGAGACCCTATGGAAAGCAAATCTACGATGAAATGAATACCTAGAGAGCGGTGAGTACTCTTGTCATATCCCTGTATTTAAGTGACATTTACATTTGCATTACCATTGTACATACACGGCTGGATACGTGCGGGTAATCTACACTGTGTAAGCACATTAATCCCGACTCTACTGCAAAATATTAGTAATGTGATAATATAAAGCCTGAATGCTAGGAATAAACATATTTCATAATGAGCTTGCATATTCATTCATGTTGTTACCTAACAGAAACAAAAAAGGTTGCTGAAAAGGCAGGACTTATATACACACAATGGAATATAATACAAAGCAATACATAGCAAAAAGACTCATTTCCTACTAAGCCTTCTAGGCACATACTGCAGGACAAACAGCTGGTGTGTACAGATACTGGCCAAAAAGGGGTCCCAGGTGCATAGCATTGTGCCCCCCTGACCAATGTTGTCAGTAGCAACTAAATTTTCCATTGATCACATGCTATTCAATATACATAGCACATTTCATGTACCCCCTCAAGGTCCCATTGTTTTTAACACCGCCAACATTCGAGCAATTATTTTAGCCACAAAACTCCTTTAGTAAGTGAGCCAAAATTATTAGGATATATGGAAACGAGTGAAATACGGCCAGGTTTTTGGACTGCTTACAAAGAATTATTTGCTTGCCAACGCGTAGTATCCCATCCATTCAGATTAGAGTTAATGCGAGGAAGCACGGTAAAATAAAGGCTCTTTTGCCGTAAACAATCCAGTTCTAGTATTATAATCGCACATTCGTATATTTGCATAGATTCTCAAAAATAATGATGGCAATATGCATGGCATTAGAGTTAGGTAGCAATAACGTTGCTAAGGGGGGAAAACAATAATAAAAGCTTTGAATATTCAGTACCCCTGTATTCGACTCTGCTGGCGGGCAGACATTTTACACTCAGGTATTGTAATGCAGGAGATGACATGGTGCAGTATATTAAAGGGGGAGCAATTTGTAGAAAATCCTAATGCACAATCAAGTTTTAATAAAATGTAAGGATTAGACTAGAGTCCCAGAGCATTGCACCTAATATTAGAGACCCAGCAATTTCAGCAAGAATAAGTCACAGTCTATAACCTAATGTGAAGTACAGTTATAATGAATTACGGCTCCTGGCTTACAAAGGAACAGTTTATTAAAAGCAATACTATGGCCGGGGCTATCATATTTGACTTCTCTAGAAGTAACTTCATTTTTGTACAGGTTCTCATTCCAAAACAACTGAGTTTTATTGGGATATAACAAAGTATACCCTGTTGCCCCTAAATCATTTTTGTTCCCAAAGATGTGCTATGTCTTATTTTTAGGGGATGTCTCATTTTTTCCCTTCACATTCTCCCCTCAAGAATACTCACCAAGGTCCTGGGTCCTCAGTACTGTATGTGTTGGCTGCAGGTAGGAGCAATGCTGAGGGATGTCATCCAGCAGCCGGACCTCGGAACGCGTGTCAGGACCTGCGTAAGGACATGGGGGCCATGGACCAGCAATGGGCCAGCGGTGAAGGACCACAAGGGGCTAAGAGTAGAGGAGGGTGGCAGAGTGTAGTGGCATGGTGGCAGCGAGGGCCTTACATTCAGGGGATGCCTTATTTTTAGGGGATGCCTTATTTTTGGTGGATAACTTATTTTAAGCTTTTCTGTAAATCCTCCACTATGCCTTATTTTCGGGGGAAGCCTTATTTTCAGGGGGTGCCTTATTTTCGGGGGATGCCTTATTTTAAGCTTTCCTGTAAATCCTCTACGATGCCTTATTTTCGGAGGATGCCTTATTTTCAGGGAAACACAGTAGTGAGCGTTTATGATACATTGGACCACCACTGGTCCACTTACAGAGCTGGACACTTATGGGTAATTGACTCCTAATGAAATAAATAGGAGTCCCAGGTGCTCTATGCCAGAACTGGAAATGTGTTTATTATAATTTAAAAATGTAGTTCCCAATATTGACCATCAAAGCAAGCTAGTAGTAAAAGAAGTGGTGTTCAACCTGTAAAACGATTGATGCTAATTTGGCTTTGCTCCCTTTCCTGTGGTAAACTGACATGCTCCCTCTACTAGTTTAGGTTCTTGTTGTACTAATAATATGGCTACCACTGACAACATGCTGTGCTGGATATTATCTGCAGTTGCTGCACTAAATTCCAACCCGTGGCAACAGGATATTCTAACCAATAGCAGTATGGCAGTTGTAAGGGAGTCTGTAGACAGTGTATGGCAGTTGTAAGGAAGTCTGTTGACAGTGTATGGCAGTTGTAAGGGAGTCTGTAGACAGTGTATGGCAGTTGTAAGGGAGTCTGTAGACAGTGTATGTCTATGTTCCCACTATGTTCTTTTTAAGAAAAGAACAGTGGCTGATTTAAATGAAATCAGTGTCTGTTCTTTTCTGCAGGTGCAGCAATGCAATGCCGCCTGCTGTGTTCCAACATTGTTATTTTAATGCCCATTCTCCTACATAAAACAGCCTAAGTCTGATTTTTCAGACAAAATAGAGCCAGTGCCTTACACCTCCCAGCTCCCCACTACAGCTATGCTTTGTTACTACCATTATGTAGAATCTTCATGGACCACGCCTGTGTATGACAATGTAAACAGAGATACAGTACTTCCCAATTAAAGGGGAAGTCCGGCGCCAGGCCAAAAGATTATTCCGGCCTAGGGGTGGAGGAACATAAAAATGAAGTTATATTCACCTGTCCTGTTGCCCTTGCAACGCCGCATCCTGCTCCTGGACCCCAGCCAGCTATCTTCTTAGCTCCCCTCCAGCTACCTCTTTACCCAGTTGATGGATGCCCCCACTAAATCCCACCAGCTTGTGATGTTCAACCCAGGTTGTGATGTACCCGGAAATTTCTAGGAGAACAAAACACCACGGGCACTGGGACAGGTGAGCATACTGGGGGACATTTATCAAACATGGTGTAAAGTGAAACTGGCCCAGTTGCCCCTAGCAACCAATCAGATTCCACCTTTCATTCCTCACAGACTCTTTGGAAAATGAAAGGTGGAATCTGATTGGTTGCTAGGGGCAACTGAGCCAGTTTTACTTTACACCATGTTTGATAAATCTCCCCCCATTGTTTTTTTTAACTGCCCCCCCCCCCCCGAGCCATTGTAAATTTATGCACATGTGCATGAGCCTTTAAGTTTATTTTTCATAGTATATAACCAAGATGTAACGGGGGCCTAAAAGTAATAAAAACTGCCAGACAACTTGTCAAATAGTGTTTTTCTTACCTTTCTTCCTATCTAGCAGTTAAACATAAGATCTTTGCTTCTCCTGAAGTTTAAGAGCTTTTACTTCACTGTAAAAAAACCTTTTTTATAGAGTGAACAAAATAATCAAGTGAACATCAGAATATTATTGTGTATATTTTCCCCCACACTTACACTCTTAGTAACATGAATAGAAACAATTGCCATGTAATTGTTGTCAAGGTAACTCCATTATGTGAATACTCTAGGGTTATATGGTAAATCAGGAGCAGGAACAGATCCCTTCTCTGTTCATTTACAAGGTTTGTTTCAGTTTATTCCAAGAAAAAACCCTGAATATACAGTCACAAGCCGAGGTTCGAAAGGTGTAAATTGATGCTAATCTACAGATCTGTTTTCATTAATTGCTTTATTTTTTTTTCACCTTTTGTAACTATCACTATTTGCTATTCCGGCTTCCTGCAATATTTACCTAATGATAAAGCCCTAAGCTGTCAATAGAATAAACCTTCGAGAGACGGAAGCCACTTACAGGGGTTATCCGGGATTAGAAATAAAGGACTGGACGGTATTGAAGCTTACTACAATAAGTGATGGAGCTGAACTGCAATAACGTTCCCAGTCTACAGAGGGGAGTGGGCCGATTTCTAGTAGAATCCTCTTTATTATGCCGGATAAAGTACCGGGGCCACAAATCAGTGTCCGGCAGTTAATTGTCTATGAGATAAAGCATAAAAAGATTGGCTAAATAATATAAAGAACACTTAAGCAGGATAAAGCCAGAAGTGCAAGAAGCAGAAAGATTTTGTCAATCAACGGCAATTAGAGAATGACTATTGGAAAGCAATTATGAAGAGATGGTTATAGATGAAGACTGGAAGAGGTAAACTCTGAGATGATGAATGAAAGAAAACCTGTGATTCCATTTTTTACTGACGGTAAATAAAGTAAAGGACATCTTTAGGAAGAAGTAGCATACAATTTATTACGTAAGGAGTCTATTATTGGTGATAGGATATCGAAGCCCCTAAGGGTTATATACTGATGTGGTAGCAATAGAAAGGTTATGGTTACAGAGAGTTTTATTACAAATTCTTGGATTCCCTCATAAAGGATTAAATGTTTTAGTGGCAGGATTCATACATTGAGTTGGGGGGAGGGGGGGGGCTGAATGCATTTTAAATTTATAATTCAATACAAATGAAAAAAAAAAGCAGATGGCACTCACCAGTCTGTAGTGTGTAAAAATGCGGCTTTATTCAGGCATGTGAGGAGCGGGGAGAGGCAAAAATCGACTATGGCTGTATCCCAGTTTTCCAGGCGGTCCTCCGGCTGTATCCACCTTCTTCACGGAGGCTGCAGACATCGGGAATCAGAATCACTAATTGTACCTTGCAATGACAGGCTGAATTTTTGCATAAAGGACACTGTAAAACCAGAAAAAAATTCAAAGTGTGGTGAAATTGAAAAATAAAAACGCATTTCTTTTATTTGGTGGAAATGTGTTTTTACGCCATTCACCCTGAGGTAAAACTGACTTGTTATGCATGTTTCTCAAGTCGTTATGATTAAAACGATATATAACATGTATAACTTATATTGTATCTGATGGCCTGTAAAAAATTCAAACCATTGTAAACAAATATACGTTCCTTAAAATCGCTCTATTCCCAGGCTTATAGCGCTTTTATCCTTTGGTCTATGGGGCTGTGTGAGGTGTCATTTTTTGCGCCATGATGTTTACTTTCTATCGGTACCTTGATTGCGCATATACGACTTTTTGATCACTTATTATTACATTTTTTCTGGATTTGATGTGACCAAAAATGCGCTATTTTGCACTTTGTTTTTTTTTGCACTGACGCTGTTTACTGTGCGAGATCAGTAATGTGATTAATTAATAATTCGGGTGATTACGCACGCGGCGATAGCAAACATGTTTATTTATTTATTTATTTACGTTTATTTAAAACCTGGGAAAAGGGGGGGTGATTCAGACTTTTATTAGGGGAGGGGGCTTTTTACTAATAATACTTTTTTTTATTTTTTTACACATATACTAGAAGCCCCCATGAGGTTAGGGTTATTCCCCCTGGGGGACTTCTAGTATATACACTTTGATCTCTGCAGCCGAAAACAAACGAGTGCCGAGCCGGGACGGCCGGGGATGGCGCCATCTTGGAGCGGTCCCCGGCCGGCAGCAGTAACGGAGATCGTCCCGGAGAAGCGATCTCCCCCACTAGACACGAGGGAAGTGCTGCATCCGGTAATCGGATGCAGCTCTCATGTTTGACAGCTGCATCTGATTACTGTATTAGCGGGCACGGCGATCGGACCGTGCCCGCTAATACCCGCGGTTCCGGGCTACAAGCAGCTCCCGGGACTGCTCTGAACACCTCTTTACGGGCGCATGACGTACGGGTACATCATGTGTCCTTAAGAGGTTAAGAGCTCCCTGTACTGGGTGAAGTGGAAAGTCTCCCTCACCTTCCAAATCATGGCAGATTTACATCAGGTTGGGGCTTGCACCAGGGGACTGGACTGTGGAGGTAATCTCTTCATAGCTGTAACCCCTCTCTCTCCCACATAAGTCCTGCTCATTCCCTTATTCTCCCTGCAGTCTCTGTCAGTCCTTGTGTTTCCCATCTTCTCCATTCCTGCTGTAATGTGCCTGCACTCACACTCGGCTATACAAACTGCTGTGTAGAAAAGTTTCTCTCACTGTCCTCCTGCACAGCTCTGTCATTCTCACTTCCTGATTGGTCCATGCTGAACACACACCCCTTCTCCATTGCTGTCATGTGACCATACAGACCTCTGACAGCAGCCCTTCTTCCCTATTCTAGCCTGTTGGACTTACGCTACTGCAATATCGGGATCTGCAGCCCCATCCTGTATCTACAAACTGCTGCTGTTCTCTCAGGTTTATGTGCTTACTATACATTATACACCACATGCTGATTGCTATACTGTACAGTAACTTAATGACATTCAGCTGTTTCTAAATGTTTGTTTCATTAGTTTTACATGTTATTCAGAATAATAATTGCCTGCATTTATTAATCGTCTACATATGCATTTTTTCCCCAAGGGTATAAAACGTACATTAAATACAACCGCAAACAGTAAAAACCGAGCCTTAGTTTTTATCTCTGCCCTAATCCATCATCATTTGCTTCGAGTCTTGATTTCACTTGAGACATTGATCCAAAAAAATACAGGGCGGCCAAGATCATTGGAATTATGAAGTTTCCATTTGCCATGTATAAATATTATTTATTTACATATATCAATATTTATTTCCAAATTTGTTGACGAAAGAAAAAAACTTACAGAATTACAGGTTTTTTTTCCCGGTTCAACCCAACTCTATTAGTGGAAAAAACATTATAGCCCTTTCACTACTGCAACACAAAACGATATATGATTTTGTTTTACTGTGATAATACTGACACAGAAAAAAGTTAAAGGCGTTATCCAGCGCTACAAAAACATGGCCACATTTTACCCCTTCTCTTGTCTCCAGTTCCGGTGTGGCTTGCAATTGAGCTCAATTTACTTCATTGGAACTGAGTTTGAAACCCCACCCAATCTGGAGATAAGAGAGGGGGAAAAGTGGCCATGTTTTTGAAGTGCCGGATAACCCCTTTAACAAATACAGCTGTATCTAAAATCAGCATATGTAACATGATGTCACCAACTCCATGTTACTTTTGTAGCACACTCACCAAAGAAGGGCATTGCCCTCCTTCCTTTGGGTTATGCCTCTCTGCTGCCGTTCTGTTTGGCAGGTATGCACCAGCAGCGACAAGAAGTGGATTACATCCTGTTTTACGTGCTGATTTTTAGGTCCTGATGTATCTTATAACTTTACATAGAGTAAATAATTCCCACACCCCAGTACCTCCCGAGGAAGCCAGGTAGAGGCGAAACGTACATCAGAGTCTAATGTATGTATAAATCTTGCTAATGCACTCACTGCTGTGTGTATAACCTTTTAGGTGCTACTTGTATAGCCACCCGTACTTTACCACATGCACCTTTAAAGTTGGCTAAGCAGTGTGTGCTGATATAACACCGAATATTTACAACACTTTTACATTATAGTGATGATCCTTGACTGAGCTATTCTCAATTTTATTCCATACCACTGAAAACCACAGTGATCTTCTTTTTTCTTTTCATTTTATAGACTATGCATTATGCATCATTAAGGACCCCCTACCGCCACATAAGATTCATTGAATGGGACAGTTGTTGAATAAAGATTATTATTTAATTAACCCCTTAAGGAGTGGGCTAATTTTGGCCTCTGGGCTCAAGGCCTGTTTTTTTTTTTTTTTAATCTCTACCGTCTCACTTTATGTGCTAATAACTGTGATGCTTTAACTTATCTAAGTGATTCGGAGACTGGTCGTTGAGAACTATGTACAGTATATTAGACACCCCTATGAAGCACAACATTTTCAAAACTGCACCCCTCAAAGAATTTACAACAGGCTATAGAAATTTTGTTTACCCATTAGGCAGTTTACAGAAATTGAAGCAAAGTGGAGGCGAAATTTAAAGTGATGCTGTCCCCTCTATTTTTGGAGCGAATTCTAAGTGCCGCGGTATGTAATCTTCTTGTATATACTGGCATAATAAAACAAGGCTTCTTATTGTAGAGGTCAGGGACTAAACAATACTCAGCAGTATAATGACATACTGTATATGCTGATAACAGTCAATTCATACATCTAGCACAGGGGTACTCAACAACTTTTAGTGAAGGTCCACTTACCAGGTCTATTGTCAGGTGAAGGTCCGAGCTGAACATCAGTAGGAAACGTGTTTTGTTACTTTGTCACAAACGTTCAACTATTTATATACAGAATTGCTGCTTATTAGCGGGAAAACTGGCATTTTTTTCTCTGTCACCAGGCCTTTGATATTAGGTACAAAGGGGGTGACAGCCCTGGTAGTATATAGCCCCCCTGTTGCTCCCCCAGTAGTGTATAGCCCCCCCTGTGCGCTCTCCCTCAGTAGTATATAGCCCCCTGTTGCTCCCCCAGTAGTATATAGCCCCCTGTTGCTCCCCCAGTAGTATATAGCCCCCCTGTGCGCTCTCCCCCTGTAGTATATAGCCCTCTGTGAGCTCCCCCCAGTAGTATATAGCCTCCCCGTGCGCTCTCCCCCTGTAGAATATAGCCCCCTGTGAGCTCCCCCCAGTAGTATATAGCCCCCCTGTGCGCTCTCCCCCTGTAGTATATAGCCCCCTGTGCGCTGTCCCCCAGTAGTATATAGCCCCCTGTGAGCTCCCCCCAGTAGTATATAGCCCCCCTGTGCTCTCCCCCTGTAGTATATAGACCCCTGTGAGCTCCACCCAGTAGTATTTAGCCCCCGTGAGCTCCCCCCAAGTAGTATATAGCCCCCCTGTGAGCTCCCCCCTGTAGTATATAGCCCCCTGTGAGCTCCCCCTGTAGTATATAGCCCCCCCGTGCGCTGTCCCCCTGTAGTATATAGCCCCCTGTGAGCTCCCCCCAGTAGTATATAGCGCCCCTGTGCTCTCCCCCCAGTAGTATATAGCCCCCTGTGAGGTCCCCCCCAGTAGTATATAGCCCCCCTTGTGCTTTCCCCCTGTAGTATATAGCCCCTGTGAGGTCCCCCCTGTAGTATATAACCCCCTGTGCGCTCCCCCCAGTAGTATATAGCCCCCTCAGTAGTATATAGCCCCCTGTGCGCTCCCCCCAGTAGTATATAGCCCCCTCAGTAGTATATAGCCCCCTGTGAGGTCCCCCCTTGTAGATGCCCCCCAGACAGAAAAAAAAAATAACAAAAACAACTCACCTAGCACCTCGTTCCCCGCTGCGGCTGTCTTCTTCTCTTCCCGTCGGTCCGGCCCCCGGCTGATACGCGCTCTGTAGGGATGTCCCGGGGATTCCCCAGCAGAGCGCGCATCAGTGACCTCAGCGTACGCCGCCGGCCTGCACTTCCGGGAAGGACAGGCCGGCTGCGTACACTGAGGTCTGTGGTGCGCGCTCTGCTGGGGAATCCCCGGGACATCCCCAGAGAGCGCGTATCAGCCGGGGGGCGGACCGACACTGCCCCCAGCCCCACAGGCGTACTGACATCTAAGGACAGTACGCCTATGGGGCGGGAGGCAGTGCGGTGGGGAGCGGGACGGACCGGATCCGGGGCGGTTAGGAGGTCTGACCAGGGGTCCGGACAGCTGGCCTCCGCGGTCCGGGTTCGGACCGCGGTCCGCCAGTTGAGGACCCCTGATCTAGCAGGTGAAGTGTAAGGATTTTTGCAGCTAACAAGATCACCCATATGTTTTACACAATCTTCCCAGAAAAGCATCACCCTAGGAAATTGACAATTAATGATAAAAGCAACCATGCAATATATAGCTGTCAAACACAATTAAAGGTGAATTGACATCTTGTTACAAGATTATTAGAATGTATGTCTCATGAAAATAGAATATATTTCATCTTGTACAGCACTTCAAATGTTATCATTAGCAGAATGCCAGTTGGAAAACCACTATAAAACATTTAGTTATTGTCTCCTCTAACCCATTTCCATCGTGTACTTTCAACCTCCCTCGTTTTTTTTTTTTTTTTAATTGGTATTTCTAGTGGTTTTTCTATTTGTAGTATTGTCGACCCTATTAGAGATGAGTGAACCTCAAGCATGCTCGAGGAGTCCATCCGAACCCGATCGTTCAGCATTTGATTAGCGGTGGCTACTGAAGTTGGATAAAGCTCTAAGGTTGTTTAGAAAAAAATGGATACAGCCAATGACTATATCCATGTTTTCCACATAGCCTTAGGGCTTTATTCAACTTTAGCAGCCACCGCTAATCAAATGCCAAACGATCAGGTTTGGATGGACTCTAGCATGCTCAAGGTTTGCTCATCTCTAGTCCCCATCAGTATGTGAGTTATGTGTCTAATCTCCTCGTTCACCATTTCTCAGCTTGTGTCAGCCCCGGCTCTTCCCAGTACCCCTTGTGCCATTGGGTACTGGGTAGAGATTAGCGAACCTCAAGCATGCTCGAGTCCATCCGAACCCGATCGTTCGGCATTTGATCAGCGGTGGCTGGTGAAGTTGGATAAATTCCTAAGGATATGTGGAAAACATGGATATAGTCATTGGCTGTATCCATGTTTTCCAGACAACCTTAGAGCTTTATCCAACTTCAGCAGCCCCCGCTAATCAAATGCCGAATGATCGGGTTCGGATGGACTCGAGCATGCTTGAGGTTCGCTAATCTCTAGTACCGGGGTAATATTTGGGGGGGGGGGGGGGGTCCTCCATCACACTCTCCACTTGGTCCATAGCAGCTGGTGTCCCTCTCTCATCTCACCCTGAGCTCCATGCTTCCAACACTAGTTGCTGCTCTTTCTGCTAGGGTTTAAAGGGCCATTGTGCTCCTAATTATTCTTTTTCCTGAACCTATTTAAAGCCGCTTGCCTAAGCATTGTTCGCAAAGTGCATTGTCTGTTATAAACCTAGAGGACACTTAGACTGCTCCTTGTTGTTGCCAAAAGGAAAACTGATTTGGTAGCATGTTAACTTAACTTAACCCCCTGTGGACCAGACTGTGCTGTGGACCAGACTGTGCTGATGGTGCGGCTCCATATTTGAAGAGATCGAGTCTGGCACACTTGTATCTCAGTGTGCCAGGCTCTGCTAAAGAAAGAAGATATTGGGGTGAGTATTAATATGATCTTCCCAGCACTGTACTCATCCCAGCAAGGAAGGGGGCAATTAACCCCTTTCTTGCTGGGATTGGTACCATGTGACATCATGTGCATGGGATCCTCAGTTAACCCCCTGGGGGCCACATTGTTCAGTCTGGCACACAAGAGATTAAGTATGGATACCATGCATCCATAATTAACCCATTTTGTGCCATACTGTAAGCAGCATCTGCTAAGATGCTGTCTACTGTAAGGTGCGGAATACCTGTCACAATGATGGGTTCTTCTCTTGGCCTTTTTTTTGTGTGTGTTTTCCTTTTATTTGTTATTTTTTTAGATATTGGAAATTTACCAGTGTTTTTTTTTTGTAAATAAAATGGTCAACAAGGGTTGTTGTGGTGTTTTTTTTTCCAAATAAAATTCTATTCTCTATTGTGTTGTGTTTTTTTTACTTTCAGACTTAGTAGTGGAAGCTGTCTGATAGACGGCATCCAATACTAAGTCAAAACCTAGTGTTAGCCGGTATAAATTGCTAACACCCCTCAATATTACCCCAGAACCCAATGCCACCAGGGGTACTGGGAAGAGCCAAGTAGCAGTAGTTCTGAAGAATCAAATATGGCGCTCCTGAACTGGGCAGTAGCAGGCTGGTATCATAAGACTAGGGAGGGGCAAAAAAATGGTCCTTCCTACCCTGGTACTACTAGGCTGCTGCTGTTTGTTAAAGTGTCACTGTCGTTACAACTTTCAAAATCTAAATCAACAGTAGATGTGACATAAAGCAAGTTTGCAATTTACACTCATTATTTATTTTTTTTTAGTTATGGAAAACACGGCACTTCCTGTTTTCTGACTCTTTTTTTCTCATAAAGAAAACAGTCAGAAAACAGGAAGTCCTGTGTATCCCAGGTCATCTGAGCGCTCACATAGAGAAGGCAGTCGTGTGATTGATGGACACATTGAGCCGTGACTCTCTGTACTGGCGGGAATTCCTGTATTTAGTCTGTTTTTTTCAACTAGCACAAGTCAGAAAATCTGCCTTCCGGAGACTGGACCTGGATTTCTGGTAAGTTCAGCTTCGTTTTACAGCATGATAACAACAATGTATATTGCAAACTTGCTTCATTTCACATCTACTGTTGATTTTGATTTTGAAAGTTATAACAACAGGCAAAAAAGCACAAAAAATGCCATGCGTCGCATTGGCATTTTTGGTGGCATTTTTATTGGGGCATTAAAAAAAATGCCATCAAAAACCTGTGTGTGAGGACACCCTTAAGTGTTCAGCCACTTCATATATACTGTACATGTAGCTCAGTTTTGTTAATCCCTAGAGTAAAGTTTGGGTCACTTTTGGAGACTTGTTAAAATGAACATATTCTGAGTAAATTATTTTAAATCAGCATATGGCATGGCACCTAAACAAGCAAACACATTTGCGTTAATGCTTCTCCTGTTTTAAATAAAAATGAAATATTTGAGCTGGCTGTACTGAAAAATAGTACCTTGTATAAACATACTGTTAGCAGAACCTTGTCAGCCTCCATCTATGGTTTGCTTTGGCTATTTGAGTTGGATTAACATAATAGTTATTTTTCTATCCCACAATGTTCAGTGTTTCCTCAAATATAATTACCATTCATTACCTGCAAATAAATGTTATTTACAACAACACCTGCAAGTAAACAGAAAAGTACACTCAATACAGACAAACGGGAAACACATACAAAGGTACACAATGTTTTGAAAGCAGTAGCTGTTCAATCAGCATGTGTTCAATATCAAACGACACACATACAATTTCACCAGCTTATCATTTTCAGCTCAAAGCTTTTTTGTAATTATTCGTATTAAATCTAGTTTTATCATCAACTTGCCACTGTACCCAATCCATGTCCAATATAAACTGATATCAATAGATGCCATCTCCTCTTAAAGTGAATGTACCACTAAGGCTAATGATTTTTTAAATTTTTATATCACCTGGTCGCAGATGGCAGAGATCAGGTGGGGATTAAAAAAAATTGAACGCGTCACCGGGACCTCTGCTTTCAAAAATTCAATAGCCTTAGTAGTACATTCACTTTGAAACAGAAATACTGGTACATAAGGTTTCCCTACACCTAAGGCTCAAACTAATTTTGGACTGATTTTTTAGAACTCCACAAATATTTTTTCGGCACACTATTGTTCTAATGGTCAGGTGTTGGACTGCCCATACAGCAATTCTGGGAAATGCCAGTAGGGCCAGTGCCTTGCGTGGACCACTCTCCTAGAATTTTTTCTGTATACCAAGCTAATTTGCTGCCTGCTATAGTCAATAGCTATAAAAGCTGTGTAGTACAGCAAGCAGGGCCAGGCTTTAGTTCTCCCAAGTACAAGGACACTGTAATTACTAGTAAGCAGTCAGCGAAAGGCTTTGAACCTTAGTGTGCAGCTTCTTCCAGGTCAGCATTTATTTATTCTTCCCCATAGCCAGCCCCTGCTCTAACGGAAAGCTTTTATCTTTTCCTCTCCTGTGTTATGAAAGGCAGCCCAGATGGGAGCAAAAAGCATGGGGGAGGGGCGCACAACATCTGCACTGGTCAAGGGGCAGGCATAGATAAAGAGAAGCCACACTCCTTTCCTGTTCTGAACATTACTTCTCTCTTATACTGTGCTCCTGTCCTCCTCCTTCAGACCAGTGACTTTTCTAACTGATCATGGGTTGTTGCCCAGCTGCTTGTGAAGACAGCTGACTCTACAAGGGAGATAAGTGTAGGGTGGACGTTTTTTCCATTTAAAAAGACGTCCGTTATTGCTGCAATTTAATTGTCTTCAACGCATGTCGATAAGATGATGGACATCTAATGCACACAGTGTATAAAATGATGGACGTTGTCTGCACGGACGTCAAAATAATGATCATGTCAATTATTTTTCAACGTCTATTGCAAACAGCGGGCGTTATCTTTTTTGTTGTTCACACAGTTTTTCTTTTTTCACCGTCCTTTCATCATTTTTACAATTAAAAGGGCTTTTCAAATAAAGACACATCCAAAGGGAAATCAGTCCACCTGAACTAGAATAATGTACCAGCAGCCTTCATTGCACTGATCGGCGACCAAACAGCTAAATGACGACCATCGTTTTAGCCTCAAAATGACGGACGTAATTTTAAACGGATCTGAAAAAAACGTTTTGTGAACATAGACTATGGGGGAGATTTATCAAACACGGCGTAAAGTGAAACTGGCTCAGTTGCCCCTAGTAACCAATTAGATTCCACTTTGGACTCTTTGGAAAATGAAAGGTGGAATCTAATTGGTTGCTAGGGGCAACTGAGCCAGTGTTTTTGGCAAATAGTTTGAGAAGAGGAAATGCTTCTACTTGAACACCCTACTTTCTTGATATAATATCACTGTAGCCTGATCCCCGATTCACTAAGAGCAGCTAGTTCACTCTATTTTACTTATAGTTTAATGTGAATGTACCATCAGGCCTGGGCTGAAGCACAGGAGGCGGGCTGACCCACCCCCAGTGGGAGGAAACCCACCCCCCTCTATGATACAGCTCCATTGAGCAGTGGCATAGAGGGGTGTGGGTTTCCTCCCACTGGGGGTGGGTCAGCCCGCCTCCAGTGCTTAAACCCAGGCCTGATGGTACATTCCCTTTAAATAGTTTCATATTTTATTCAACTAGATAAAACACAGCTTTTTTTTGTACTTTTGTATTATTTATAGCCTATAAAACATAAGCAAGTAACCCAAGGTGCCTTACAAGACACCAATCACATAATCACATTACTAATTCGATGTTGACATTTGCTTCTGAACAGAGGACAAAAACACAACTTTACTTCTCAGTGTTTGTGACCATGTTTCCCATAGAGGTAGCCACCCACTCGGCAAGCTTACCTGCAATCTCTGATACTTTAATACTCGAGCTTCTCTATTCCTATGTGCACGCTATGATTATTATTCTGGAGTATTGAAGGACAAACCAAAAGCATGGTACAACATTTATTTCAGGCTGCCTGCTTTCACCACTCCCTTCATTTGACAGCTTTGCATAATAAATAAGTCAATATGTCGCATTTTGATCAATCATACTGTCAGCCTGTCTGAGAAATGTTTTCAGCCTAAAAACGAACAGGATAATCATACTGTATTAGAATTTAGAAAACGGCATATTGAGCTTTTGTCTTTTTGCATTTTAATACTCTTTATTCTTTAAAGTGTTTGGTTCAAACCAAATAAAGTGATATTGTATATTGCAAAGTTAGTACCTGTAGTTTGCCTACATCTTTTGTGAGGCTCTTGACTACCCAAACCCATGACAATCATATGTCCTAAATGCAATATGACACTAGATTCCAAGAATAGTGTTAAGGTACTATTACATGGAACGATAATCGGCTGATTCGGCCGATTAGCCGATGACAATGATCATTGGCTGATCGTTGATATAGGTTAGAACCTATATTTGTTGGGCGCCGACCGCGCATCACTAGGTGTAATAGCGCTACGCAGCCAGCAACTGACAACCACAGCGGTCCCGGCCTGTGATTGGCTGAGCGGCCTGTCAGCTGACAGGCCACTCTGAAGCTAGAGCGTGCGGAACCAGGGGAGAAGCGGACCGCAGGAGTAGCTCTGGAACGTGGATAGGTAAAGTACTGTATATAGTTTAAGCAAGGGCTGCTAAACGATTATGCTAAACGGCAGTTCAATAGGCCCAGTAAACGAGCGCTGATCTAGCAGATCGGCACTCGTTTACAGGTATTATCGGGCCCCCATCAGCCCATGTATTACCACCCTTAGAATATCATACATACATCTGACTATAGAGTCAACACTGCACCTCCTCCATCAGTATCAACATAAAGGGAATGTCCAAAGAGAACCTGTGTCTTTTATAACCTATCGTTCAAAGAAGTCATAAAGGCCAACGTACTCGTTAGGAAGAAGAAAGTGAAAGACAGTTTGCTGATGCAGCTATACACATTTTAGTCCATACTGGCCATTACAGTCACTTAAATTGACCCTTTGTGATCAATGACTCCAGGCAAAGAAAAAACAATTGTTCTGGGAACTTTCTTTTAAGGAGAAGGTCTGACTTTTTTGCAGACAACGATGCTCTCTCATCTAATTTAAATCAGCATGCCAGCCATGTGGCTGTAAGTGTTGACTGACGCGAAGGAGCGAATAGAGCGAGTTCAGGAGCGGACCCCGCTCCGTAGATAGTGGGGATTGGTTGCTTCGTGTGGCAAACCTCTGGAGCTAATGACCCCATTGCAGGGTGCTGATGGGTCACTTAACAAGCCGAAGGTCTATACTTACCTTCCGTTGCTCCTGAAGTGCCTCTGCTGATAGAGTCTGGCTAGGCTTAGATCAGTAGATAGGTAGATATACTAATGCTTATGAATAGTCCCTAGGGGAACTTAAAAAGTATTTAAAAAAGTTTGTAAAAAAAATTATGTACAAAAACTTCTATAATAAAAGTTCTCTTCCCCCTTTGCTGCATGCAGAATTGTCCGATCTATTAAAATATTATTTACTAACAATCCATCAATTTTAACCTGTTATGCTGTTGTGTCATTTTTTCCCCCGTACGGAGGGGGGGGGGATATCTAAGGAGCAGAAGATATGTGAAGAAAGGTGAAACATCCTAGGAACAGGGGGATATCTAAGGAACGGTGGGGGGGGGGGAAGATATGTAAAGAACTTTGAAACATCTTTGGAACATGGGGAATATCTAAGGAATGGGGGGGATATGTAAGGAACGTTGAAACATCTAAGGAACGGGGGATAGCTAAGGAACTGGGGGAGATATGTAAGGGATGTTGAAACATCGTAGGAACAGGGGGATATCTAAGGAACGGAGGGAGATATGTAAAGGACGTTAAAACATCTAAGGAATGGGAGGATATCTAAAGAACATTGAAACATCTAAGGAATGGAGGATATCATAATACGCATATGCAGTAAAAACATCCATTAAAGTAGGTAATATATAATTAAATTACATACTAGTATAGATCTAATATAGGATGTAGCTATGAAGTCTTTAAAAAGTAATAAATTATAATAAATAATACGAGATCGGGTTCAATAAATTAATAAATAATACGAGATCAGGTTCAAGAAACATATATGAATCAATAGCCTCTAGTATGGAACAAAGAATTCTGAGATGATACAAATTGAATGAGCTTATGAATGGATCAATGATGTGTAGTTATGAACTAATGCTAGAGCATAGTACCACGGAAAAAGGCCTATAATGGATAATGTAGTGTAATATGAAAAAGATCAATTAATTATTATAGCACAGGACACAAGGTCAGACAGTACTTAATGTGTGTATTACCACCAGGAACAGATTTTGTATGTGTTTTAAGTAATTCATTTTGTTATTTAGTTTAGACCATTAGGCTATATTTACACGTGGGGTTTCAGAAGTGTAAATTATTGCCCAATCGAGGTAAAATAGCTCTATTTTTGCTGTGATTTCATCAAAATGGCTGATAAGACGCCTAATAGGTGTAAATGAAATGTCATATGTTTTTACTGCTTATGTATATCGTGATTCCCCCCCCACACACACACACTCAAGACTGTTCCAGTTATTTTGATTTTCCCCCATAATTTTTGTTCCTTGGAGGGATGTTTAAACAAAATATACAAAAATTAGTACAAAAAAAAAAAAGGAGGATTAAAAACACAGAAAGGATCTGTTCACACAATGGTGAAATTGAGTGGATGGCCGCCATTTAATGGCAAATATTTGCTGTTATTATAAAACAACGGTTGTTGTATTGAAATAATGGCCGTTATTTACTGTTATATGACGGCCATCCACTCGATTTCAACATTGTGTGAACAGATCCTTTGTGTTTTTAATCCACTCCTGGTTTTGGTTGCAATATGAGGACCACAATACTGACTGAAATATACGTAGTGTGAACCCAGCCTTAACATGCTTATAATTCCATGACCTTATACAGGTTCAGCTTTTGGTATTGCCTATAAAAAGATGTTGCATTGAACTTCATTTGGTTTGTTGAAAATTGGCAATTTTTGTTTTTTTTTTAATAATTTTTTTTTTTTTTATAATCCACAATACAATATATAATTTTGATTTTCACATCACAAATCTAAACTCACTGTACACTTTTTAGTTAATAAATTGATTCTACCATCTCTACTGATAAATATGGCCAGGGTATTTTAGACTGAACCATGCACTTTCTACATAATGTACAAACAATTGCAGTTGATTGGCCCTTACTCTAATACAGGCCAGTAAGCACAATCGCAACAAATTTGTCAGATCATTTAAACAGCTTGACGTCCATTCAATCTCTACACAGGATATTTTAGGACAGGGGTTTGCAGGTCTCATCCTGTTTAAGAAATCTGTGTGGACAAAATTCTGCACTTCAATAATGCATATTAGTATATATAAAAAAAAGAAAAAGAAATTTGAACGTATTCTTTAAATTTTCTAAGCAATAAATTTGGCATCAGTTTCAGCAAAAAATATTGACTCCTGCTCAATCACATTAGCAAAGTGCATTCACTTTAGGTGCACTATGCATTCATTTACTTTGCTTGTCACAATCAAAGACAAAAATATGATTTGCTTGTCAAGGAACACTCAAGGTAGACTGTTTCCTGAGACACTATACTAGCTGAATATTCATGGCATATTGCTTGTCAAGATCTGATGAGGCGCCTATGCATAACATATGAACCTGCCACACTAAGTCATAAGAGGAAGGATGTCCGGACTGAAGACGGGATGGTGACAGTGGTTACAGATTCATTTTTTTCAAAGCCAATCATTAAACGTTTAATACAAAGTAAAAAAAAAAAAAGGTAAACTGATTGTATTGTCAAAAAATGAAAGCTCAGACTTGTAAGTATAATATGTTTTCATTAGGCTTGCATTGAAAAGCCGAGATGCCCAACGTGAAGGCACGATCCATGGCGGAGGGCTTATGGTTTTGTGCGGAAGCAATTTCAAATGCATACGTCATACATCAGATAACATGAGGATGGCGGGCTTCTTACACATGAGACATCCTAAGTCACTTGACGATAGAGAAATATGTAAAGTGCCACATCTAAACAATATGTTCACTAGGGAAAGGTTTGCCATTAGTACAATTTTATTTAATTTAACCTCTCCACGTTGGCCTTGTGGATATATTTATGTACCAACTGCTGATGCCCTGTGCGGTTGAAATATATGTTAGTGGTGTGGATGTCAATTAAGGTTTTTACATGAATAGACTGGTGCGGTGCGGGGATGCTGGCGCCGCAGTCCCCTTGTGACTGTGTCTGTGAAGTGACTGTGGGCCCGGGAACCGATACGGGGGAGATACTGTAGGTGCATGTTGTTCGGTTCAGCCACCTCCTCCCCCGCTCTTTTGAAAAACAAAAACACCGGACTTCCCCTTTAATGTTCTAGAATAGTTCATTGATATTTTTTTAGAGCAGATTTATGGACCACATACAATACTTTACGGTTATGTGTGCAAATTCTGAATATAGAAAAAGTAATTGACTACTAGAGATTAAACATAAAAAGAAACAAGGATACGCACCCTGGTTAGTCAGGTACTGCGCGAGTCACTTAGATCTCAGTCTTTCAAAATTAGTTCAATCCTTCTGTTCATTACTACTAGATGTATTACATAGCTATGTTTTATCTTTATAGCATTGTCGCCCACTGCATCCAATTTGTTGTTTTTTGTTATGTTAATCATTTCCATATCCGATTTTTCTTTGAACTACTACTTTAGAATACAATGGTAAATAGCCTTTTCCACCCAACAAGCTGTTCGCTCACTTAGAACAGAGCTACATTGAAAACCCCTTAAAAAGGAAACAATCAAAGAACTAAGCAGAGAACTACACTGGGAAATGAAATAATAAAAGGCAACAGATGAACACCAATGAATTTAATATTTAGACACCATAACAAATCACAAAGTAATTCTCGAGCACAGCTGAGGCCTGAAAAATGGATAGATTATGTTGTACAAGTGCACTATGGAGATAACAGGACTCTACTACATCTGTTCATTCTGTAGTGCCGGGAACTACTGTACAAATATATTCTTCTATCCGCCACCTAAGAGCTTACTAACCGAACCGGGCTACAAGTAAGCGTGTGATGTGCAACACATTTATGATCATCCTGCCAGTGTCTCCTCCATGCAGTATAAGTACAACCTGTGAATGACGGGCCATTAACCAATATGTTACTTATTAATGAACAAGGTAGCCATACAACTATTGTTCCAGTAAATTATGCTGAATAAAATTTTTACACATCAATTAACTTAGATGATTTTCCTAAAGAGGTTGCCCAGAGTTTATATCTGCTTAGTCAGGGATGGGGGGAGGAGAATAAAAAAAAATTAAAAAAGGGGTAAATAAATGCATTTCACTCATACATTTTCACTTATGAAAACTGACCTTAAAAATGACAGTAATTTATAAAAGTAAAGATGTGGGGGCAAATTTATCAAGACTCGAGTACGAAGAAGTCACTCTTAAATAAAGCCCTGCCCCCTTTTCAAGGAGTTCGTCAATCTGAATGTGCCTTCTCTCTGAATGTGCAGATGACCTGGGAAATATGGTACTTTCTGTGTTTAGTATCTGAAAAAATAGTATAAGCACAAGAAGTGGCGTTTCCCCCATGATAACTTAAAAAAAAAAAAAAGAATGTAAATTGCAACTTGCTTTATATCACATCTATTGTTGATTTAGCTTTTGAAAGTTATAACAACAGTAACACTTTAAAGGGTATGTACCATCAGGCTGAAGTGCTGGAGGCGGGCCGACCCACCCTCCAGTGGCTGCTTTAGAATCAATGGAGCCATATCATAGTGGGGAGGGGTTTCCTCCCACAGGCGGTGGGGTCGGCCCACCTCCAGTGCTTCAGCCTGGGCCTGATTGTACATTTCCTTTAAATTAGTTCAGTCTCAGTCCCACTAAAATAATAAATTTCTTCAAGAAGAAATAAAATTTAATAAAGAGGTACCTCCCAACAGCTAATAAGCGAGGGTACCAGGAGTCATACCCCTTCCGATTATCATGCAATAAATTCTAAGGATTTATTGCATGATAATCGGCCCCTGTAAAAGGCCCTTTTTGTCCTTGATTTTCAAAGTGGGCCCCAAAACTTTTCTGTATGTCTTACATCGACTTTTCTAAAGGCATACATATGTGAGAATCTTTTTCTTTGAAATGGCCTGGTTTCAGATAGTTATATAGATTTGTAAATTACTTCTATTTAAAAATCTCATTTGCCAGTACCAGTACATATCAGCTGCTGTATGTCCTGCAGGAAGTGGTATTTTCTTTTCAGTCTGACACAGTGCTCTCTGCTGAGAGCACTGTGTCAGGCTGAAAAAGAAAAAAAAACATTTCCTGCAGGGCATACAGCTGCTGAGAAGTACTACGAAAATTCTCGGCACTCACGTCTTGCTGCAATCATATATTTATTTCATACGAATAATGGACGCGTCCATTATTCGTATGAAATAAATACATGATTGCAGCAAGACGTGAGTGCCGAGAATTTTCCTACAACTTGATATTGTTTTACCTACGAGCACCACGGTACGAGGATAAAGGGTGGAGTGCCGGTATACAGACTTTACTGATTGGCTGAGAAGTACTGGGAGACTTGAAATTTTTTAAATAGAAGTTGATTACAAATCTATACAACTTTCTGAAACCAGCTGATTTGAAAAAAAGTTTCGCCAGAGTTCCCCTTTAAATTCTAGTTTTTTTTAGCTACTTTATAAAACTGGTTTGAGAACCGTCAACAAATCAGCTTCTAAAACCATTAAAGAATTAGCAAACATAATATCGTCTGTAAAATAATGGCTCTTCTAATTTTGTTTTCTGCCAGTTCATTTAAATTAACAATTAAAGAAGTTTATAAAATGTCGAAATTTATGGCAAACTCCTAATTGTTTATAAAAGAAAATTTCAATATTAAACAAAAATAAGCATAAAAACGGCATTGTCTTCTATAACAAATTGTGCATTTTCTACATCAATATAAAAGTGCAAATTACTGTGATAATAGCTATTAAGGAAAAACACTTAGCATAATTTGAGCTGGTGTAAGGCCGAAAATAAACGGCATTGTGTGTAATGTTGATAGTAATTGGGAAATAAATGTAGAAATGATTTCTCATTGCCCGGAGCAGAGCATTAGCTTTTAAGTATTAGAAAGCATTAATAATTTCTTTATCAATCCAGAGGAAAACCTTAATCAACGGAGTTTCCTTCTGCAGCGAGCCTCCAATTTTTCCAAGTAAAGACTAGAAAACCGCAAGGCCAGGGCTCAGAATGAGATCACTATATAATGTGTTTTTTTTTTTTTCCCCCCCCCCATCACAGATACTCGGAACACTGAGAGAAACTTCCAGAAATTAAAAAGAATATCAACAACTTACAATTACAGTTCTCTTATTATAGGAATTATCTAGAAAAAACGACCGCAATATTTAAAATTTGAAAAGGCTTAACGAAAAATAATTTTGAATGTATATTTCATAAAAAACAGCCATTGACGTGCAAACAACGGCCGCCGTTTCATCAATTTGCACAACAATGGCCGTTGTTAAGAAATACGGCCATTGTTTTGACAGTTGTTTTGACAATGTGAAGTGATGGCTAACCTTGACACTCCAGCTGTTGGAAAAACTACAGTTCCTATCGTGCCTGAACAGCCAAAGATATGGCTTTGGCTGCCCAGGTATGATAGGAATTGTAGTTTTGCAGCAGTCTCTCATTCAAAGAGTTGTCTGTATTTTCATGACTATGAAAATTGTTGTAAATTCACACTGAAGGCATCAAAACTATGAATTACACATGTGGAATTACTGTATGTACTTAACAAAAAAGTGTGAAACAGCTGAAAATACAGTATGTCTTCTAGGTTCTTCAAAGTAGCCACCTTTTGCTTTGAATCCTGCTTTGTACACTCTTGGCATTCTCTTGGTGAACTACACGAGGTAGTCCCTAGGGATGGTCCAAACCTGCCGAGGTTCGGGTTCGTACGAACCCGAACTCTCGGTAATGATTCCCGCTGTCTGCCCGCTCCGTGGAGAGGGTGGATAGAATGGGAGGACCGCCTGGAAAACTGGGATACAGCCATAGCCATAGGTTGTGTCCCAGTTTTCCAGGCAGTCCTCCCATTGTATCCACCCGCTGCACAGAGCGGCCAGACAGCGGGAATCTGATGCCGAGCGTTTGGGTTTATACGAACCCGAACCTCGGCAGGTTCGGACCATCCTTAGTAGTCAGCCGAAATTGTCTTCCAGCAGTCTGGAAGGAGTTCCCAGAGATGCTTAGCACTTGTTTACACTTTTGCTTTGACTCTGCTGTCCAGCTCACCCCAAACCATCTTGATTGGGTTCAGGTCTGGTGACTGCGGAATCCAGGTCATCTGGCGTAGCACCCCATCAATCTCCTTCTTGGTCAAATAGCTCTTACACAGCCTGAAGGGGTGTTTAGGGTCATTGTCCTGTTGAAAAATGAATGATGGTCAAACTAAACGCAAACCGGTTGGAATAGCATGCCGCTACATGAAAAAACTGAAAACTCTTTGAATGAGAAGGTGTGTCCAAACTTTTGGTCTGTAATGTATATATATATATATATATATATATATATATATATATATATATATATATATATATATAGGAATCTGTATTTTACATTTTGCATTATAGTATTGCCTTTTGGCATTTACATTTTTGGATTAGTCCTGTATCTGTATTTGCTATTTGTTCAGTGTGGATTTATTATTTTATATTTTTACCGTTACTTTTTGTTTGTATACTTAATAAAAATTTGTTATTATTATATCTATTATTATTATTGTCTTTAACCCTTTGAGGACCAGGCCCAAAATGACCCAGTGGACCATGCAAATTTTCACTTTTGCATTTTCGTATTTCCCTCCTCCCCTTCTAAGAGCTCTAGCACTTTCAGTTTTCTATCTACAGGGCCATGTAAGGGGATGTTTTTTTACAGAAGTGGTTGTACTTTGTAATGGCATCTTTCATTCTACCATAACATGTATGATGGAACCCCCAAAAAATATTATTTATGAAGATATAAATTGGTGAAATTGTAAAAAAGGATGCAATATGGTAACTTTTGGGGGGTCCCTATGTCTACCTAATGCACTATAAGTTTTTTTATTAAATTCTTTTTTTTTTCCCTGTTGTGACGCTTATATTGGTTTTAGTTTTTCACCTACGGGCCTGTATGTGGTGTTATTTTTTGCGCCATGATCTCTAGTTTTTATTAATACCATATTTGTGTAGATCAGACATTTTGATCATGTTTTAATAATTTTTTTTAATATAAAATGTAATAAAAAGTCGGTAATCCTGGCGCTTTTCTCCCTCTTTTTGTTGAAGTGATGACGATTGCGATGGTTCGCGATGACGATTGTTATATTTTAATAGATCAAATAATTATGCACGCTAAGGTCTATAATATGTTTATTTATTTATTTTTATATGTTTTATTTATATCATGGGAAAGGGGAGTTATTTTAACTTTTATTGGGGGAGGGGTTTTGGGGTACTTATACAAACTTTTTACCTTTTTTTTTTAAACACATTTTAAGTCCCCCAGGGGGACTTTTACATGCAATCCTCAGATTGCATACACTGTACAATGCTATGCCATAGGCATAGCATTGATCAGTGTCATAGGGGTTCTGCTCATTGAGCCGGCCTGTGGCAGGCTAAATTAGCAGAAAGCCGATCGGACCGCACGGAGGAGGGTGAGAGACCTTTGGCGGTCCAATACAGCGATCGGGACCCCTGCAGTCACACTGCGAGGTCCCAATCAGTAAGTATCGGGGGACTGCCCCTGTCACTTACAATTAAACACAGCGGTTGTGCAGTTTAAGGGGTTAATGACATGCTACAGCACGATCTCTGCAGCCTGTCATTAACGGTGAGTGCCGGGCCCCCACCTCTGCAGCCCCCACTTCATAGCAAAGGACGTACCGGTACACCCAGGGTCGTCTGGGAACAGGCAACCATGGCATACCGGTGCGTCCAATGTCGTCTAGGGGTTAAAGGTATAATAAATGAACTAAATTGGCCCAGTCCATAAGGTGTTAATTGCATCATACATTATGTTACTATTGCTCACACAGGATATATAATCAATAATGAGCTATGTGTAAATTAACTCACAAGAAATATCTCTAATTGAAAAGTTATTGGTTCTAAATTAGACTTTTTTTCTGCTGGACCTTTGGAACTGATAACTATCTAGTGATCTAGGCCTATAAAAGGATTACCATTCTGATCCTGCTTGTCTGGGATTAAAGAATAGGTCTATTTTGTCCTTCAAAGACAACAACACTGTCTGTGGTAACTGGGAGGAAAGGATATGCAAGCTCTCTCATACCACCAAGTAACTGGGTGCCTATAGGAATTTCCTGGGACCAGTGAAGACACAGTCCATATTATTCACTGTAAACTCCTATTGAATTACATTAATTTACTGGGATCAGTGAATTGAGCGTGCGCCTTACATAATCAGTGCTCGCACTCCACTGCTGTCCTGGGAAAAAAAATCGATGATACCTTGCTGATCCACCAAGGTCCATAGTGGAAATTGGCTGATTGACTTTTTTTTAAATTTTAATTGTGATTTTCCGATGTTTGACACTTTTACAACACATGCATTAACAAATACGCCCTTCTGTAATAGTCTCAGTATTTTAGCTACTATAGTTTAAGCTATTTTAATGGTATTCGTTAAGATTCGATAATTTTACCGTGTTTGACCCGAAATTCACGAAGCTTGCAAATGAATTTCCAGCTGCTTCTCTCATCTCTTAATATAACTTTTACCTCTAAATAACTTATGGGACATGCATTTTTAGAGCATACCCATGCCTTAAATTATATTTAGCTGCTGGATCAGAAGGATACTCACAATTTTGGACAAAGCATCAAATTCCTAAACTACATATTATCTACTCCAGGGTTATTTCTATCACATAAAGTGATGCCATGACTCCCATCCATTCCCAGAATGAATGCAGGGGAACTTTTTTATAAGAAAAGTCTTTCTAATTTAAAGTGAATTAACAAAGTTTATTGTAAATGTAGTTCTATAGAATGTAAGCAAATTCATTAAATCTAGAACTACAATCTCAGAATGTCTAATGCAGTAACCTGACCACTGTGAAATGGGTTCAAGTTAAAAACAAGGTACGCTCGACAATCCATTAAACCGACACAATCCATTTATGCCAACTTCAAAATCTGGCAAATAACAATAACGAGAATTATCTTTGCCTCCATAAGCTTGGAAACATGTTCTACGTTTTGAGGAAGCCGTGCCTAGGGGCTCATGCACACTGAGCAAAAGGTGAGGAATTGAAGAGGAATCCACTCTTAAATTCTGCTTGAAATTCCTCCTGTAAAATATGAACAGAGCAATGTCCCATTGTCTTTAATGGGATTTTCTGCCGCAGATCTGCTTTCCGCCCAAAGACCCCGTTCACACTGAGCAAGAACGGTGGAACGACAGATCCGCCGAGGAATCCTGCCGTGCTCAGTGTCCTGCTTTGAGTGAATGAGAGAGCGTGCGCATTCGCTTCCTCCCCTCTCTGCTCAAAGAAATGACGTCACTTCCTTAAGCGGAGAGCAATGGCAGCGGATAAGTGCGCGCACTCCCATTCACTTAAAGTGTGAACAGGGTCAAAGAATTGACATGTCACTTCTTTGGGCAGATTCTGCTAGAGGAATCCTATAGAAGTCAATGGGGCTTGAATTCTGCTTAAAAGAGTCTCTGCAGACTAGAAGGGGAATTTTCAAGCAGAAATCTTTCCTTTTCAATTCCTTGTCTATTGCTCAGTGTGCATGAGCCCTTAGAAAGGGCTCACTGTCTGCTGCCTTCACCTCAAAAACATTTCCTGAATTTGCTGTCTTCTCAACCCTGACTCCACAAAACTGCTCTCATTATCTCCCACTTGGACTAGTGCAACATCTTCCTCTTTGGCTTTTTATCTAACAACCTTGCTCCCTTACAGTCTATCCTTAACTCTGCTGCCTGAACAAACCACCTCTCACCTCGCTCTGTCTCTGATCCCATAACTGGCTCCGGATTGCCCAACAAATTCATTTTAAATTATTGAACATGACATACAAGGCAGTCTACAACCTGTCCCCTCCGTGTAACTCTGAACTCTTATCTCGCTACTGCCCCAGACGCAACCTCTGTTCCTCCAATGACCTCCTTTTGTGCTCCACCCTTGTTCATACCTCACACAACCGCCTCCAAGATTTTGACCGAGCTTCCCCCATACTCTCAAACTTAATACCCCCACATATTTGACTCTCATCCACCATCACGACCTTCAAAAGCAACCTGAAAACACATCTTTTTAAACTGGGTTACAACCTATAATAATTCTGCACCACTTTTGACTAGCTTTGACTTCCTTCTCCCTCCCCTTACCGTGTAGATTGCAAGCCCTTGCAGACATTTACCTTTTTCATGTAACATGTTTTGATTTTGTAACATTTCTGTTTGTCTATCGCTTGTATAGCATTCTGGAATCAAGGGTATTTTAAAAATAAATAATAATAATAACATTAACGACAACAGTTTTTCTGGAGTTAGGAGAAATTTTGGGCAATTGAAGTGACAAACATAGAAATGTTAGGAATTGCATTAGCTATCAAAACTGAGGCATGTCTGACATGACACAAATTTTGTAAAAAAAAAAGAAAAAAAGAAAAAATATACTCTGGGAGAGTCACTGATAGAGAATGATCTGGGTGTACTTGTAGATAATAGACTACAGAACAGCACACAATGTCAGTCAGTGGCTTCTAAGGCCAGCAGGATATTGTCATGCATTAAAACAGGCATGGACTCACGGGACAGGGATATAATATTACCGCTTTATAAAGCTTTGGTGCGGCCTCATCTGGAGTATGCTGTCCAGTTTTGGAACCCGATTCATAAAAAGGATGTTCTAGAGCTGGAGAGGGTACAAAGACGGGCAACTAAACTAATAAGGGGAATGGAACATCTTAGTTATGAGGGGAGATTAAAAGAATTACATTTGTTTAGTCTGGAGAAGAGACGTTTAAGGGGAGATATGATTAACTTATTTAAATATAAAAATGGCCCCTACAAGAAATATGGGGAAAAGATGTTCCAGGTAAAACCCCCTCAAAGGACAAGAGGGCACTGCCTCCACCTGGAGAAAAAAAGGTTCAGTCTCCGGAGGCGACAAGCCTTCTTTACCATGAGAACTGTGAATCTGTGGAACAGTCTACCACAGGATCTGGTCACAGCAAAAACAGTAGAGGGCTTCAAAACAGGGCTAGACAAGTTCTTAGACCAAAATAATATAGATGCATATGTATAGAACCTATCACCCCTCCCCCTTCCCTGTATCCATCCCCTCCTTGGTTGAACTTGATGGACATGTGTCTTTTTTCAACCGTATTAACTATGTAACTATGTAACTATGTAACTATATATATATACCGTATTTTCCAGCATATAAGACGACTTTTTAACCCAAAAAATATTGTCATCTTATATGCCGGGTATGGTCGCCCCATACGGGGGGGGGGGGGGGGCTCAAAAATGGCCCGCATCCCCACTGTATGGGGTGACCATTTAAGAAAAACAGTTAACTCACCCAGGCCCGTTCCCGGCCTCCGCGCGTCTTCTCCTTCGCTTCCGTTGCTGGTGCAGCCAATGTGACTTACACTGACTGCACTGGGGATGCCCGAAGCTCTCCCAAGCAGCCGAGCGTCTAATCGGAGATGCTCGGCTGCTCGTGAGAGCTTCGGAAGAATGACAGAGGCTTTGGGAGGCTCCGGAAGTACCAGAAGCCTCTGTCATTCTTACGAAGCTCTCCCGAGCAGCCGAGTGTCTCCGATTTTTGGGCATCCCCGGTGCAATCAGTGTACATCACACTGGCTGCGCCGATAACGAGGGCGGAGGAGAAGACGCACGGAGGCCAGGAACGGGCCCGTGTGAGTTAACTGTTTGTTTTTTTCATTAGTTTAGCTGCAGTCCGGTGTATAAGGCGAATCCCTGACAATGTGATTAAAAGTCAGGGGTCGTCTTATACGCCCAGTCGCCTTATACGCATAGATAGATAGAGTACACACACTCTATCTCTATATGTAAAAAAAAAAGTATACTGGAACTAGCGCTAAAGTAAAAAATGTACCAAATAATAACAAATTCTTTTAGTATACAGGTTTTACGTATCCCCCTTGGATGAAAAAGAATTTCAATGCCTGTTTATAAAGCCATAATAGTTACATCATAAAATCTGAAGGATCTCTTAATTTGTAGGTCAGGGTGACCACGAAATACATCATGATGCGTTCTGCTTCTATCTCTGGAAGGAAATCACAATTTACAAAGCGTCATGTAAAAAATCTGAGTCGCTCTCACATATAAGTACTAGTGTTAGCAGCAAATAACCCCTAACAATGCATTTAATCTTTTCAGCGTACTATGCAAAAAAAAAAGGTGAATGCTAACTATTGTTCAGATGTACTCGAAATGCTAATAAGGTTGTGGAGGGTTTATTAATTAAGTGAAGGGATTGTTGGAGTTGATTCAATAGACTTGTTATTGCCGTTCACATACCAATTACTCAGAGTCATTTGTGAACATTTTCACAAGGCTTATGTTTAACTTTCTTAGCATTTATTACCCAATACACATATGTTAGTTAGAAAATATATTCATATTTACCATTTAGGCCGTGTTCACACGCGCATTTTCATTGTGTTACTGCATAACTTAATTGCAGTAATTAATAATTTAATTGCAGTAATCATTTCATTGCCGCCCATCTATCCTTCACCGCGATACTGCAATGAAACTCCAATGTGTGCGAACAAACTCTTGTGTCCTTTTAGACAGAGCCATAATACGGTAGTATTATCAGTATAGCGATTACCTGCTGGTGTAAATGTAGGTAATGATCAAACGACAAGCGAGAAATCATTAAAGGAGAACTCTAGGCAAAATCTATTTTTTAATGTGCTATGACATAAGCAAAGTTAGACAAGTTCCTAATGTACATTAATTATGGGAAATGCACATATAGTGCTATTTCTCTCTATTTACTAGATCAGACAGGCTTTAATTTCTCTTTAAAAAAACAATGTAATGGCCTGTTCGTTATACCTAAAGCGTCCAGCAGGCGGCGGAGTATATGTAGAAGTCTATGTAGAAAGTATATGTAATGGAATTATCCCCCCCGTCTACCGGGAGAATCATGGGCATCGGGAAGCACTGGAAGGGAGATGGACAGGCACCGGGCAGTACGGGAAGGGAGATGTGTGGGAATCGGGCAGCACGGGGAGGGAGATTCATGGGCATCGGGCACCACGGGAAGAGAGATGCGGGGGCACCGGGCAGCAAATGTCTTTTTTTTTTTTTTCTCGAGATGAGTGAACCTGTGAGAATCTCGGATCGGCAGGTTTGCCGAACATTAATGTAAAGTCTTGTGTGTCCTATGTTTTTCAATCCACTAGTCAAGCAGAATATGCAAATGTAGTGTCTATGGGAAATGTATGCTGAACTGTAGTTCATTTTTTTGTGCTGCACGTCAGAGGATTTTTTCAGCTTGTCAACGTAAAGATTTTATGTTATATAAGTTAGAATATTTTACACGATAGTTGTCGTTGGTGTATTCTCCTACATCTTCTGAAAGCTTTACAATCTCACCTGCTCCAATGAATTAATCAGAAGTCCCGTCTATTTAGCTCACAGAGCATTGCCTGTGATACAATAGTACTAGACTCAATGAATAGTGGCCGCAGAAAAATAACATGTGAGTTTTTCATGCGGCCGGATGGATACCCGGCCGGAGCGTATACTATGTGTACACGCTCCGGTCGGGATTCCATTCATTCCCATACAATGTAAACTTTTTACAGCTGGAGAGCCAAGGGTCCCTACCTCTGCTATAGGGTAATAGGCTTAACTGGGTGGACGTATGATACCATGAAGTTTACATTCATAGGCTATGTTCACACAACATCAAAAATAGAGAAAAGGCGGACGCTTTTGCTATTTAAAATAACGTCCGTTATTGCTGCGATTTAACTGACTGCAATGCAATGTATTGAAGTCAATGGAAAGTCGGACGTCCAATGCACACAATGTATTCAATAAAGGACGTTATCACCGCGGACATAAAGACAATGATAGCGACAATTATTTTTTTGGGAAATCTTTTGCAAACAGCGGACGCTTTTTATTAATTGTTCACACTTAATTTTGTCACCGTTTTTACTATTAAATTCAATGGACTTTTCAATTAAGCCGCACCCAAAGGCCAATTAGTAACCCCAAACTAGAATAATATACAAATACCAGTCATTGCACTGGGGGAGGCCAGGCTGCTAAATGACGTCTGTTATTTTAAACTCTAAATAATTTTAAACAGAGCTGAAAAAACCTTGTGTGAACATAGCCTTATAGTGATAAATCCTTAAATTTACATGAAATTGTGAATATGTTTACAAATTGGAATGTCACAATACATATAGTCTCTCTGTATTCCCTGCCTTTTTTTGATTTAGTTACTTTTTTTTCTAATTATTATTATTTTGTTGTTTTTACCATCTGGTTCAGAGCCAAAATTCTTACTAATTTAGAAAATAAAAATAGTGAGTATTATATTTTGGATTCAGTTGTTTCACCAGCATGACATTGTATTCCTTATTAGTTACATAGAGCATTATCTATAAATCCAAAACAAAGGGGAATGAAAAAAAAAAGTTTCCAAGTCTAACACTCTTAGAATCAAAATCATGGTGGGTGATGGAAAGATGAATGGGTGATTGGCTTCTAAGCAATAAGAACATGATGAACTGTAGATGTTATATGACATTGTAGATTTTTAAATCTCACCGTCAGACAGATAAGGTGAAAGGAAGATGAACGGTAGTGCAGGGAACTATCCTGTCCATTCCATCTTGTGTCAGCGCTGGGAGAAACTGAATAATGTGAAACGCATTGTGAAATACAGGACAGAACCTCACTAGTGTAACATCTCTACCAAGAACCAAAGCCAAGAAACACGACAGCATGAACTATGTGAAGATTAGCTTTCCTTTTGGAGAAAAATGTAACCACAAGAACTCCTCATTACAGAACGGCCTATAGATGTAGAAACAAGCTTGGTTTAAATACCTTGGTCTGCAGATAAAATGTCATAAACAGTAATAAATTGTATATGTATCATATAAAGCTTTCCTTACAATAAAACATTCCATAATTTTTTCTATATGAAGATGAGTATTAAAAAGTTGTCAGATCTGAGGATGATACCTGTAGCTATCTTAGAGGAACATACAAACCAAAGTCTATCAAGTGAATGTATTACCTAGGTTTTTTATTTTTGTAATTTATAAAAACAGTTGTCTTGTTTAAAGGGGAACTGTGGCGCCCCCCCCCCAAAAAAAACAAAACAAAACACAACAACAACAACAACAAACAAACAAAAAAAAAAAAACAGACACACCACACACAGAATATATACTTACCATCCCTCCGGTGACGTTCGCTGCACGAATTTCCCGCAGGCCACGTCCCCGACAGCTGTCCTCACTTCCGGGTGTAGCGAATGGAAGAGAAAAGGCTGCTGGTGCACATACGCACCGTCAGCCTTTTCATTGGCTGAAGCGCATCACATGGCTTCCAGCAAGCCTAGCCAATCAGGGCTGAGCAAGCTGAAAGCCCCAGCATGAAAAGGCTGCTGGTGCGAATTCATCTTTCCATCACCCACCATGATGGGCCTAATTATATAACTTTGTAATGTGTGTTACTTAAGCAGAAAAAAAAAACGCCGCACAAACCCTTTAAGTTGCCTTTAACTGCATTATAGAGATATGCTTTAAAGCAGTGGTATACCACCTGCAGCCTAAAGCTGTTGCAGTTCCCATCATGCCTGAACAGCCAAAGCAATCCAGGAATGACGGGAATTGTAGTTTTGTAACAGCTGAAGGGCTACAGGTCAGACGCCACTGTAAACCCCATTGACATAGACTAGACAGACGCTATTCCTATGGTAGTTTTCTATGCATGCTCTATGACCTGTGAAGAGGTCATTCTACAGAGAGGGGTTAGGCTAATCTTTGGTCTTAAACTATTGTGAATGGTTATCTGCAGTATATACTAATGTCGCCTTTTACTGTTAATCCTGCCTGTGATGAAGAAAACACTTCTGATTTGTATAGAACAGAAAGTGTCAGCTTTATTAGGCTTAGTGGCCGAATAAAAGTTTAGGTTAAAAAAAAACAACAACTTTATAATATGAATGGTAAAATTACTCCAACATGTTCCATGCCTCGCCAACGTTTTTAATTTGGTGGTGCAGCGCTTTTTAAAAACCTACTTTGACCTGCCGGAGCTACTGGTTAAAGTGCAGCGCCTGTGCACCCACTTTCGGATGTCCACCATCCATCGTGCTGGCCTTAAAAAGTTACAAAAACACCTGCATTTGCCCGAACACTGGCTGTTGTGCAATGTCACCACTTGCTGGAATTCTACATTTCATATGTTGCCCTGGGTGTGTTAGCAGCAGAGAGCGCTCATGGAATACCAGCTCCAAAACCCACAGGTGCCTTCAACTCAGCTCCCTCTGTCTGCCAACCATGAGTGGCCATGGATGGCAGACTTATGCAATGTTTTTAGGATATTCGACGAGTCCATCAACAGGGTCAGCTGCATTGATGCCATAGTGAGCGTAACCATCCCAGTCCTATGCATTGTTAAAGAATCCCTCATCGCCATCAGGGAGAATGCCTTGCAAGCACAGGAGGCCAGGATAGGAGGAGATGTGATGGAAATAGACACAATACACTCCTTTCAGCTTCTCAGCATTGATTTCTCGAGGAAGAAGGAGGTGGAGGCTAGAGAAGTAGGGGGAGGCTGTTGGTCACACTGTCGGCCAGGCTAGAGGTGCAGTTGTGTGCGTCCCATTGGTCCAGCGAGGATGGGGCGAAGAGGAGGCAGAGGAGGAAGAAATATTAAGCGATCCCTCTGGTGGGGGCAGCAAAGTGATGCCAATTCACAGCCTGGCACACATGGCTGAATTTATGTTGGGCTGCTTTGTGAGGGACAAATGCGTTGTGCATATAATGGGGGTTCATGTCAATGTCGTTCATTCCAGTAGAGGAGTGGACCACCAGACTACTTAAGTACCAGAGAGAACTGCTGCAGAATATGATGGAGATATTCCCACCTTCCATTGCTGGTGGCAAAGAAGAGAGTTCCTTCAAAAGCCGGACAACATCCATCAGATCCACGGCCACCAGGGGAACACTCTCCAAAGTATGGGACATGTTCATGGCTGAGACCCCCACCGATTGTTAGAATGAAGGGAAAGGCGTACACAGCAACGTGCACACCGCCTCTTCATCTCCGTCTCACTGCTAAAGTAGCAGCTGCTATGACATGTCAGACGTTTGTTTAAATGATGGATGCCCTTTAACCCCGTTACAATTTTCTGGGAAAATTTTAAAGTGTTAGGGCCCTATTAAACAGGACAATTATCGTGTGGAAAATCATTATATTGTTTAAATTTAAACTATAAGATCGTCCTGTGTAATTGCAGGCAATGATCGAAAAATCGTTCATGAGTCATTGATCGTTGATTTAGATCTGACCCTCAAATCATTGTTAATCATTTGTTCACTGTAAATTCCACATTTGTTTAATAATCATTCAGTGTAATTCAGTGGATCAGATGGAGTAAATGATCACAGTAACGATTGTTGTACCCATCACTGTACCGGTGGTAACTAACTGACTATCGTCCTGTGTAACATGGTAAACAATTTCAGGTTAAGGGTAGCTTCACCCGTACCGGATCCGCAGCGGATTTCATGCTGATATTTGCAGCGAAATCTGCTGCAGATACTGTACTGTAAATCTGAATGGGTCCCATACACACAGCAGATCGGCTGCCTGTATGGGACCCAGCCCCTTTAACCCCCCCCCCAGCCCCGTCCCCGAGCATACATTACCTGCTTGGCGCCGCGGCTGTGTGAGGCTCCCAACTCCCCTCGCTCCTGTTCAGCCAATCAGTGCATTAATTGGCTGAAGAGGAGCGAGGGGAGCCGGGAGCTTCACACAGCCGCGGCAGGGGTGGTTAAAGGGGCTGGGTCCGATACAGGCAGCGGATCCGCTGCATGTATGGGACCCATTCAGCTTCACAGTACAGGATCCGCAGCGGATTTTGCTGCAAATACCCTAACAGTAAACAATCTCGTTTGCAATTGTTTATCGTTACTCGTTAATTGTTCAAAATTGCTTCGTCTAGTAGGACCCTTACACCATGTTTATATTGGCAAGAAGCTCCAAAACCTACAATAGTACACCTTCAGGAGTTCGCTATGCAACATAAAAAGCAATCCAAGCAAAATACTTGTTCACGCAATTGATTCCTTTATTGTACATGCCCAGATTCCTTGTGCTTCATGTAGCTAATCCTCCTGTTCTTATTTGCTTATCTCTGGCTCTGGTTCCTAACATTGTTCCAGCATGGCTCTTTCTTCTGTAGAGAATTTCATGTCATTCAATAGCAGCAAACATAAAGCTTGAAGAAGGTTGTGTAGCGGCTGAAGCAAGGTATATTATGAATCAATTTCCAGCAGCTTCAGGGCCTCCATTGGAGACGATAGAGGAGATTCAAGTCCATTGATAACTGCTCTTTCAGAACCTCATCATATGTAACACAATCTGCTGCCGAGATTGAAAGAGAGAGGGACAAGGTGCTTGATACCGGTCAGCAGATACTTATATATGACACTCCTTGTTCCTTTTTAAAACATGATTAAATAGCAGTTCGAATCTGTATTATATAACCCAAGGGAAAAAAGCTCCAAAATAGCTATTTTAGATGGTATTTATAAATCTCCCAAATCACTAACTGAATTTGAAATTGAATTTGAAGAGTATATACATTAATACTAAGAATGACTGAGCTACTATTTCGAAGTTGAGGTTTCTTCTCTTTAACTTCTTCACGCTCCATGATCTACGTGATTGTCATTGAATGCGTTATGATAAGGCTGTACGTTATGTGCGTTATAATAACACTGTGCATGTTAATGTTACTAGGACAAGTGCAGAAGCTGAGCACAAGCAATCAAGTCCTCCGGTGATTGATGGTCAAACTGTGGCTATAGCCCTATCATATGATGTAATTGCTTAATTACCATGGCGACCAGGGACACAAAGTTATAGCGATTACACCCTTTCGGCGTATTTCTCAGGCTCCCTGAGGAAGATGCAGCTATGGAGTAGAAACCTGTTGGTCCATGTTTTTTTATGTGATTGTTTGAAATGACACAATAAATATTGATCTGGGGTGTATTATGATTGTTTATGTTGAGTGATCTCTGGGTCAGATTGGGTTGTGGAGTCTCATTGATTGGACTCAAGCAGGATATGTGTTGGACATGTTAATTGTTTTTAATTTAATGGTAGTAATTTAGGTGGCTTGTGTCCCTTATAACTGCTCCTGCTCCTATATTTCTAAAGATTCGGTATTAGAGATGAGCGAATCGCTTCGTTTGATCAGCGCTTCACTCACGAAGCCCGACGGCTTTCATCGCTGCTCCGCTTCCTGCCACTCCACCCAGGATGTCGGGAAAAGCTAGATCCAATCTTGGGCAACTTCTATCAGTTTCCCAGGATTGGATCCAGCTTTTCCCTGCCACCCAGGGTGGAGCGGCAGGGAGCAGAGTAGTGCTGAAAGCCGATGGGCTTGATGAGCGGAGTGCTGATCAAACAATCATCTGATCATCTCTATTCAGTATAAAAAAAAGATTTTTTTTTTATATGCAGCAGTATGTGCATTTGCTTTTTCCTTTTTTGAGTTGTGTTTACATATATACTGTGTGCATAGGCTTGGCACTCTATTATATACTTGTGCCCATTTACAAATATGTGAAAAATTTTTTTTAGGAATTGTTGCTGTTTTATTTGATAATTTTCCATTTTACTTTCTTACAGTTTTCAGTCTGGCCACCAGGCTTAATATTTAGATGAGACTTTCGGTGTTGCCTGTGATGATAAGGAGCTCAACAGTCATGTGGCTATATGTATTCCAAACGCCAATGCCCTGTGCAGTTTGACTGTATAAATACATTTGCGGCATTGGAGGTGTCCTTATTGTGTGCAGCACTGCTTTAGTGTGAGACGCACTGCACACATTAAAGTGCCAGTAGACAATACAATGATTGACCCCTTGGTAATTGCCATCAACAACAACTGCGGGGGTTCTGGTCAGTTTCCCTCACATCTGGAGGTCTCTTACCTATCTCCATGCTGTCCAGTCATCATCTGCTCCTAGAATTTACCTCAGGCAGACTCCATCTACACCAATATAATAACAATAAAATTATACATCATAATTCCAAAAAAACCTAGCCCCCCCAAACCCCTATAGGTGGAGAATTATGGCTCTTAGAAGGCTTTGGAGGAATAAACGTAGAGCACTGCTTCAGTGTGACCTGGACATATAAGCATCAGTGACCTTTGTTCATGATGGGGTTAAATAGATTGCCATCCATGCATCGTTTGGATGTGGGTGTGGCATAAGGATGGGGGTGGGGCATAAGGCTGCCCCATTAATGAATAACCGGTGCCTACTAGTTAGCCTATGTTTGACTTTCATTGATTTGAACTAAATGCCATCTTTTACATGACTGTAAGTGTCAGGATTGTGCAGTGAGCCTGGAGTGAACTGGATCTGTTTTTACTTTTTGGCTGGCACACCCACTTGCCTTTCAGCCTCCTGGCAATGCAGGAGTTACACTGCTCACTGCTAGCCTTGATCGCTGCAGCTGAGCAGTGTTGTTTGATTGATGCATGCCTGTCCAGAACCTTGAGAATCAGAGCGCCGGTCCAATGGGCATCCGGATCGGGCTCTTGATCCTCATAAATGGAAGCAGAGCCAGTTTCTTCCCTGCTGTCAATAAAGGTTCATACCCTGATCCCAGCTCCCCCTGTCCATTCCTGCAATCCCCTTCCCAATTACTCTGTTGACCTTTTGACTATCCGATTCCGTTTGATTTTGTACTGCGTTGTCCATTTGGTTCTGACCTGGCTTGTCGACTCTCCCATATTGTGTTTGTCTGTCTGCCTTGTTCAGTGTTACACTTATTAAGTGTAGGGCACATTTTCGTGGTTGTCTTCGGCCCTCTTGTCTCATACCTCCCGTCCTGACAGTAAGGTTTTTGGTAACTGGATAAAAGGAAACATTTTAGTTGCATAATAAATTATAAAAACAGCAAAGCTGAAGAACTGTTTTTACTAATTTTTCAATCACAATGTGATGATTCATAATCAGACTGAGAAAAAAGTATAAAAATAGTAACTTAAAATGTAAGAATCAAAAAGGAACATGATCTTTTTTTTTTTTCACATCCACCCCGCACAGAAGACTGCAAAATCTCCTTAGGCAAAAGTCTAATAATTAGATTGCATTTATTGAAATGTACCCAATCTTTCCTTTCTCGTCAGAATGCAATCATGCTCTCAATAATCATCACCAATGAGATCTTTTTCTGCTTCCAAATTTGGACTTGTTCTTTTCTATTGTTTCACTCTTTTTTTTTTTTTTTTTTTTTTGCAACAAGAAATGTTGTTTCAATCAAGGTAATAATTTGAAGCCTTAGAACTGACGTGTTGTTAAATGTTCTGATTTCAGTGGTTGATGAGTAATTGTAAATGATCATGCAAAACTTTGTCGAAAACTTTTTTACATTAAAATATTATCTCACTCATTTTATAATAAAGGTCACATAAAACATAAATATGCTTCCTGAGGATCATGAGAGAGTAACATTAATATTCCCAGCTATGTTGCTATTGCAAAGATGAGGATGTAAAATTCAGTAATTTCCTGGTAACAACTAGTGATGAGCGAGCATGCTCGTCCGAGCTTGATACTCGTTCGAGTATTAGGGTACTCGATGGTACTCGTTACTCAGACGAGCATCTCGCGATACTCGAGACAATGGCATCTTCCTCCTCCTGCATGTTTACCAGCTTTTTTTCAGCCAATCATCATGCAGGAGAGACTTTCAGAGCTTGTAGCATCACATGGGAATCCTACATGTCGATAGCAGCGATTGGCTGGCCAGATCAGATGACCTGCGCATATAAGAATCGAGTCCCGCGATGCTCGCTTCAGACGCAGGCTTGAAGGGATTAGGGAGAGAGGGGCTGTCTGTCAGGGAGAGTGTTAGGGTCCTATTACACTGAGCGATTTTAAACGATTAACGAATAACGATTACCAATCGCAAATGAGATTGTTTATCGTTAACCTGAAATCGTTCACCACATTACACAGAACGATAATTGTTAGTAACGATCGTTAATATGATTCTTATTGCGATCGTTACTATGATCGTTTATTCCTTCTGATCCCAGAAAAACAATGAACCATGTGCAATTACACTGAACGATTAGTGAAAAAATGCGGAACTTGAGCGAACGAATGTGGAATTACAGCCAACGATTAGCCAACAATTAACGATATTTTTAGGTTCAGATCTAAATCAACGATCAACGACATTCGAACGATTTTTGGATCGTTACCTGCAATTACACAAAATGATTATTGTTTAAATTCGAACAATTTAATGACTTTTCGCACAATAATCATCCCGTGTAATAGGGCCCTAAGGCAGGGAATTAGTGTGCAGTTGGGAAGGAATCTGACAGGAAGAACCCAACAGCCCTTCTAAAGCCTTAACATTTTTAAAACATATTTTTTTGCTACTCTTGGCTGCTGCTTGGACTTGTAGTGCAGCTGTCGGTTGTCAATTTGTCCTGTTGCTGACATTCTCTTGTCTGACTGGGATCTGTAGTTCAGCTATACCTATCCTCACTGGGTGTAAAATTTTGACTATTTAGACTGGTGCAAACTGGCCACGGCAACCAATTACAGCTCAGCTTCTAGCTCTGGTGAAAGGAAAGAGGAGCTGTGATTGGTTGCTGGGGGCAGTTTACACCAGTCTAAATTTTACACCCTTTGATAAATCTCTCCCACACTCTATACGCCTACCCCCAAAACTGCTGTCAGTAGTCAATTTGTCCTGTTGCTGACATTCTCTTGGCCGGCTGGAGTAATGTTGCGATTAGCCAGTCCCAGAGACATCCATGCATGCTGCCCCTGCTGTTTCCTGTCCATTTCCGTGTTCTGTCCATCCTTTTCTGAGGTTTCCAAGTTTTCAGGGAACCTTCCCTCTGCAGAGCTTTGGTCGCCTGCAAAAATGCTCGAGTTTCTAACTGACTTGAATGGGGTTTGTTACTCGAAACGAGCACCCGAGCATCGGGAAATATTCATTTCTAGTATCGAGCACCCAAGCATTTTAGTACTCGCTCTTCTCTAGTTACAACGGATATAGGTGAATGTCACAAAGTAAATATGGAGTGTAAATGTAATGGCAAAGCCGCACCAGGGAGCGGAGTCTAAGGGCTGTATTACGCTGGATGGTTATTGTTCAAAAAATCGTTAGCTCATTCAGATTTAAACAATAATCGTTTTGTGTAATAGCAGGTAACGATTAAACAACCAATAGGAAACAGTTGATCATTTAATAGAATCTGGAGCTATATTCATCATTGATTGTTCACAAATTGTTCAAACATCTGGTGTAATAACACATTGTTCACAAATCGCTCGGTGTAATAACACGTTGTTAAGTCATTTCCTGGTCTATCAGCCAGGAAAAGACGAGCACAAGAATGACCGAAAATAATGATCATCGTCCTGTGTAATACGGTGAATGATTTAAGATTGTTTGTCATAGCGATCATTTGAGATCGCTTATTGTTTATCATTAATCGCCAAAAAATCATCCCATGGAAAACCAGTCTAAGGGGCAACTGGCAACTGGCGAAGTAACAGCAACACCAGGCTCCTGCACGTGGGATCCGGCGTCTGCAGAGAGGGACTGGCGGGGAGAGCTGCTTTTGTAGGAGGAAGGGGTGAATGAATAACTTTCACTGGGATGCGCACTTCCCATAGGAGGTAACGTAATATGGAGAATCTGGATATGTGGGTTTCTATAGTTACCAACGATTTTGAGTTATCCTAATGGTATCCAGTTGTTCTAAAACGGCTGCTTGGTCATATTTTTTGAGGTTAGGGCATCCTAGTTCCCCTTTAGCTAATGGTAAGCACTAGGCTTGATCGAACATCTGAAAAAGCTAGGTTCAATTGAACTCGAACCTAGCCAGACCTTCCGCATTTAATTGCTGATGTTCTAAGGTTCTAAGGGGCACTCTGGCCCTTTAATGTTTCCAGATGAACCCCATAAAGAGACGCTGAAGTTAAGTGATTCTATGCATGGGAATAAGGATAGGGAAATTACAAAAGTAAAGTATTTGAGGTAGGAGCATCATCTTTGTGGTGGATTTGCTGCCTAACCAGGAAACTGGTGAGGTGGCGAAGTGGGCGATATCTTACTTAATTGTGTTGAAAAGAGTTGTCCAATTTGTTAGCTTATAAATAGAAAATGTAAGTATTACCCCTAAATATGGGATGTGACCATCAGACCATTGGTATGGAAAAGTGGATTGCAGGAGCCTCTGAACATTGGTGTGTGATACCCATGGTCAGGGATCAAAAAGGACACCCCTGTCTTTACCTGTTTGTTATTTTAAAGTGAATCTGTCAGCTACTGGGCCCTATCTAAGGTGCTGACAGTGTGCTGTAGCTGGCAGTCCCCTAGTGAGCATGGTGCCTTTTGGTAATTTGTGCATGCAGTGTATTATGGACGGTCTCAGGTCTCATACTGTAATAAAGAGTCAAAGAGGAGTTGTTTGTGTCGAACTCTCCACTCCTTCCTCCTCCACCTTCTTCATGAATAATCAATGCTGCCTGGCCTCCTGCTCACTCAGCTGTCAGCCAGTGTCTCTGATTGCAGACTAGTCCTCTGTAGGCAGTTTTTGTCTGAAAGAAACACATATATTTAAATCTCTGAGAACAAATGTGTTGGATCTGTGGTCTAGGGGTAACTCACCTGTCTACAGACCTGCCAGCAGTAAGGCTGTCCCCCCAAATGCAGTTTGACACAGGACAAAGTATTTATACAATATTGGTAATCCCATTTCACAATCAACTCACAAATGTAAATGAGTATATGACATATCATTATATACCCTCTGCTTAAACTGTACTACCTGTATTAACATTTATCATCAGTTTGATATATATATATATATATATATATATGTATATATGTATATACACCTGTTTTTGCACTGTCATACCAAAGTATTGTATACATGCACCTGTATATTTTATCTTTTTAGTACCACTACTCAGATGGAAACTTGTTATTCTAAGGGAATTTTTTACTTTTGAAAGTGCCCAGAAATCTTGGACGGGTCCGTTCTTGTGATTAGTGGGGGTCCCAGCAGCAGCACCAATCAGCTTGCCATCCCTATCTCAATCAAGTTCAGCTTCTTTTATTGGTTGAGTCGGTGTAGTCAACGGGAGTAGTAGAAGGAGAAAACCCTCCCTTATTATTGTCCTAGTTTTTAATATTGTATCTCTTGTTAATATTTATGAACAAAGAATTTCAATAGGAATGGTTTACTCTCCCCCTCAACCACCACCATCCTTCAGAACACATGAACTTTTGGCCCAGGTAACCATTCATGTGTATGAAGAAATGGGAAGAGGTAACTGTCTGATTTGTCCCACAGCTATCAAATGATTACTGGCTTCTGTTTCCTTAAATCATTTTTTAAAGGGGCGAATAAGCAAATAGACCAATTGGGGGAATGCATGATAGAAAATGTGGTTTCCCGGCTGGTGCCATTTTGGATATAGACCAGCTTTTAGAAAAACTTGTAACTTGGAATAACAGCAGCTAGAAAGACAGAAGACGGCTTAAAATACTCAGGGGGACTTGGTGAGTAAGAGCAGCTAGCATTTAATTTTTTTTTAGCTCTTAGGTGGATAACCCCTTTAAGTCTAATGTCACTTTAATCATCCATAGAAGATTTATTTGTAATGGCAAAGCAAATATAGTAGTCCAGATTATTAGGTGTTGATCTAGGTCCAGGTGTTCCATGCCCCTGTGAATTTTAAATTAAATTAATAATAATAATAACAACAACAACATTATTATTATTATTATTATTATTATTATTATTATTATTATTATTATTATTAGTAGTAGTAGTAGTAGTAGTAGTAGTAGTAGTAGTAGTACTGCCTTAATAATATTTTCTCAACCCATCACTAGCCATCTTTTTCCAACAAAGTTTCTGTATGCCAAAAAAATACAAAGGCACCAGTACCAGTATAAAAATGTATTCTTTATATATTATTATGTTCTATGTGTTTGCAGCTCCAATAAGCTACTAGTGTATTGCGGACTAGGTTATTCTATTACTATAATTGAATTAATTGGAATTAATTGAATTTAAGCAGCACTGATAGACATGTGTCAATCAAGTGCCCTACAAGCTGTACATAAGTATGATCTGACTGTAAATCGTGATTTTTCCAATGTGCAGAATACCGCACTTTGTGTTCTTGTTTTTTTTTTTTTTTTTACAATAGATCCTTTCTATACCTTATGTTGTATTTGTCTTTGACATGAGTGCCTGAGTTGTATTTATCTACAATACATGTAAATTGAAAGATCTACAGGGGGTTAACACTGCAGGAATCCTTTTATTATGCTTACACAATAAACATCACACTCAATCTATAGATGAACAACCAACACGTAAACATGTCTACGCTTTCTTCTCCGCACATATTTACGTAGATACAACATGCTCTCATTACTGCGATTCAATTAGAATTTGTGAGACACTCGCTTCTTTTCAGCCTGCAGGTGGCACTGTGTGCACTTCAGAGTTAAAATACAGGTTGAACATGCAGAAAACTGAACGGAAGTAAAGGAAACCTGGAATACCTGGATCTATTTCCTAACCATATACTCTCTATCACTAAAAATGAAAAAATGATGGCCGTCTTTCATAAAAACAGCGACATTGCACTAATAACGTCCATTATTTCTGAAAGATGGCCGTCATTTTTACATAGAGTGAACCGAGTGAGCTTAAGTCTGTGAGAAGAATGCGAGGAATGACTACATGGCTGAGTAAAAGCATCATATACCATCTACTGCATTTTATTAAAGAGCACCAGACAATCCATACATTTCGAGGAATTCTTTCTCTGAAAAAATTAGGTTAGCTTCACCCAGAATATTCTTGTGGAAGAAAAAAAAAAAGGGATAGATGTACAGTATATTTACAAACGTAAAAATGACGGAGATTTCTGCTACAGATCTGATAATTTAAATAGGGCTAATGCATGCATTCTTTCAATGCATGTGAATGGCATACAATGCATTAACTTGAGTAGGGTGCATAATGTTAGCAGATTTTAGTGTAGATATCAGCAGCTGATAAGTACTGGAAGATTTGAATTTTAAATAGAAGTAAATTACAACCCTATATAACTTTCTGAAACCAGTTGATTTGAAAGAAAAATTTTTGGGCCTGATAATTCCTTTAACCTTCTAAGGGGACAGTCAGTTTTGGCCTTCACGGCACCACACCGCCCCCTTGCCCATTATAAAAATATAAATAAATAATCAATAAACATATTACATATCGTAGCGTGCGTAATTGTCCGATCTATTAAAATATAACATTATTGTTCTTGCACGGTGAACGGCGAAAAGGGGGGGGGGGGACGCACCAGGATTGCTGATTTTATTAGATTATATAAGACAAAATTTTTTATAAAAAGCGATCAAAATTTTTCTGTTACACCAATATGATATTAATAAAACCTAGAAATCATGGCACAAAAGAATTACACCCCAACCAACCCTGTAGGTGGAAAAATAAAAGCGCTATGGCTCTTAGAAGGCGGGGAGGAACATTGAATTAATTTGACCTGGACTTTTGTGCATCAAAGGCCTCTGTCTTGAAGTGGTTAAAGGGCTATTCCAGGAAAAAACACATTTTCCCCTATCCACAGGATAGGGGAAAAGTAGGAGATGGCGGTTTGGGGGTGGCATCTGTACTCCCCTCTGATCTCCCTATTGGGCCCCCACCTTTTCATTATGAATAAAGCCACCGGTACGGAACATGATCCACGGCTCTATTCATTCTTATGGAGTTTACTGACTGACAGTGCACTGCTATTCTGATGAAGAGGACCTATGTTCCTCGAAACGCATAAATATTGTGCACTTTTAATAAATGTTTTTACTTTATTCAGCCTCAAATTGGAGTCTTTTGGGCAGCGCTAACATTTATGGATTAGCCACGCACCATTTTTGTATTTAGACTAGCCTTATTCCCACGGGCCCCTACTTGGGAGCATCCTGTTTGGGCTATCCTAGTTGGCTTGCAGCCCTGCACTCTCCACTGAAGCGCCATATCCTGGCATCTTCGGAAGACCTGGTACCCATTTGGGTGATATGCATAAAGCCCAAGGGGCTTGAAGGTGAGCACCCCATCAGCACCTTGCATTTTTAACTGACTTGTTTGTACGGTATCACACGGGGCGCTGCTGTCTGTCTTTTTATCATGCAAGCTGTCCAAATCCACCAAAATCTACTTATAAAGTGAAGTAGATTTAATGTCATAAAAAGTAAAAGGATGCTCACCAGATGATGCCAACATAACATTGCGAATATGAATGTATTTTTTTATATTTTTTTAAATAAAAAATCAGACCCCTCCTCACTAATTCCCCTATACATCTCTGCTCCTCCCTCACCTCTCCAGTCCTTCTTCACTTCTTTGATCCCCCTTTCATCCCCTTAACCTCTCTAAACTGGGTCATGACCTACCTGTTATTAACCCCTTAGCGACCCATGACGTACCTGGTACAACATGTTGCCGCGGGGGTGTTCAGAGCGGGGTCCCGCCGGGACCCTGCTCTGAACGGCACCGATCCCGGCTGCAATCTGCAGCCGGGCAGTGCCTCTATTAGCCGGCGCGGGTCCCTTTGCGATCGCTGGGGGGAGATCCGTTCTTCTGGCCGGCCCGGGCCTCAGCGTTGGAATGACGCTGATCCTGGCTCGGCAATAGATTGCTATGGCCTGCAGCAGGCCATAGCAATCTATCACCGATATGATGGATCATTGCTGTGTATATACACAGCATTGATCTCTATGAGAGATCAGTGCTTTTTATATACAAGTCCCCCAGGGGGACTTCTAGTTTATGTAAAAAAAAAGTAAAAAAAGTGTTTTTATTAATAAAAAACTCCCTCCCCTAATAAAAGTCCAAATCACCCCCCTTTTCCCATTTTATAAATATAAATTATTAAATAAATAAATAAACATATTTAGTATCGCCGCACGCGTAATCGCCCGAACTATTAATTAATCACATTCCTGATCTCGCACGGTAAACGGCGTAAGCGCCAAAAAATTCCAAAGTGCAAAATTGCATTTTTGGTCGCATCAAATCCAGAAAAAATGTAATAAAAAGTGATCAAAACGTCATATATGCACAATCAAGGTACCAATAGAAAGAACACATCATGGCGCAAAAAATGACACCTCACAAAGCCCCATAGACCAAAGGATAAAAGCGCTATAAGCCTGGGAATGGAGCGATTTTAAGGAACATATATTTGTTAACAATGGTTTGAATTTTTTAAAAGCCATCAGATACAATATAAGTTATACATGTTATATATCATAGTAATCGTAATGACTTGAGGAACATGCATGACAAGTCAGTTTTACCATAGGGCGAACGGCGTAAATGCAAAACTCCCCAAAATCAAAACAAATTCGTTTTTTTTTTTTTAATTTGACAGCGCAAATGATTTTTTTCCGGTTTCGTAGCATATTTTATGGAAAAATAATGCCTGTCATTGCAAATTACAATTGGTTTAGCAAAAAATTAGCGCTCAAATAAGTCTCTAGGTGAAAAAATGCAAGCGCTATGGACTTTTAAACATAAATGGAAAAAGCAAAAGCGCACAAACGAAAATTGGCTTTGACCTTAAGGGGTTAAAGACTTCTAGGTAAGCAGCAAGCAGTCACCAGTGATAGGACTGGGTATTGTCAGAATGTGTATATTTTAAGGTTTCGTACACATGGTGTGAGAGTGGTCATGGTTAGGTGGCATGGTCTGATATAAAATATGCCTTGAGTCCTTCTTTCTGTTATTTATCATATATATAGGGATTGTATATATAACAGTGGTGGTGATGGGTACCCAGTCAAAATGTTTGAACCATGGCCCTTTGCCATTAGCCATGCCCCTGGCCATATGGGCTAGATTTGAACAAATTTCATGTGGCTTGGAAATCTTTCTTTGTGGTGGAGATTTTAAATTTTATTTTGTAGTAAAATTCACAGCAAAATCAGCAGCAATAGAGATAGGGCCGTATTAGATGTCCCGATATTTCAGAGTAAGCGAGCCCTTGTTGACCTGCGCCTCGTTCCCTGCTTGCTTTCTGTGCTATTACATGCACCACCATTAAGCAGGGAGGAGTGGGGGAGGGCAGCGGGAGGGTGGCCCAAAGGAGAGAGCGGCGGTCTACTGCTGCCGCTTCTGTTACACTGAGCCATGGGCAGCAGATCATTGCTATTGGTATTGGGATTGCCCTTTTTTGAACTGCGGCACCATTCGGGGATGAAGCACTGGAGGCGGACCGGCCGGCCCCCAGTGAGGGGGAACTTCTGCCCCTCTATGATGCAACTCTATTAGAATCAATGGAGCCGCCTCATAGAGGGGCAGGAGTTTCCTCCCAATGGGGGAGGGCCAGCCCACCTCCAGTGCTTCATCCCTAGCTGTTGTCTTGGAATAGAATGGCACCATGTGCAGGAACCGGGCCGCAGTTCTAAAAAGGGCCACTACGTCGGCGGTGAAAAACTTTAGCGAATGTACTTATGGTACATTCACTTTACATGAACGATCAACCGATATCGTGCATGTTGACTGATCGTTGATTTAAAGCATGACCTAATACACAAAACTATCATCGTCCGGAACAGCCGGTGCGGCCAAAAATTACTTTGTGTAATAGTACCCTTACTTGTGGACCACCCACGGATTCACATCACATCTAAAACCCTTCCTAGGCAATCTGTAAGGAAGTCTGCAGTTACTTAGACTTCCTTAATCCACAGATAATTTCTAGTATATAATGACATCGTTATATGATAATTTTTCTATAACATTACTTAGATTCCTAATAGGAAAACTATGCTCTACATAGAATTAAATTCTTTGGATTTTTTTCTCTCTGTGCGAGCTGTGTGGTGCATTAGCATATTTCAGCATTGTTCTGAAGCTTATCCAGTCATGAATATATTGCTTACAGGAGAAAAGCACAAACGAAAGGGATTTAAACCCATTTTAGGTGTTTAGTCATGTAGAAAATAATGGCAAAGCTGCAATATTTACAGTGTAATTGGGAATAGCATGTGCACATGGAGACAAATCATGTCTAGAAGCTGACGGTTTGTCATTAGATGATAAGAAACACAACACACGAAGAAAACAGACAGTCTACAACTCTAGCAGAGCCAAGAACACATCATCAATAGAATGGGCAATATGACTGGTGCTGAGGAAGAACAGAGGATCAATATATACAGTCAGACAGGTAGGAAGCCAGATGATAGATATGAGATAGATAGATAGATAGATAGATAGATAGGAGATAGATAGGAGATAAATAGAAGATAGATAAATAAATAGATAGATAGATAGATAGATAGATAGATAGATAGAGAGATAGATAGATAGATAGATAGATAGATAGATAGGAGATAGATAGATAGATAGATAGATAGGAGATAGATAGATAGATAGATAGATAGGAGATAGATAGATAGATAGATAGATAGATAGATAGATAATAGATAGATAGACAGATAGATAGATAGGAGATAGATAGATAGATAGATAGATAGAGTTTAGATAGATAGATAGATAGATAGATAGATAGGAGATAGATAGATAGATAGATAGATAGATAGATAGATAGATAGAAGATAGATAGATAGATAGATAGATAGATAGATAGATAGGAGATAGATAGATAGATAGATAGAAGATAGATAGATAGATAGATAGAAGATAGATAGATAGATAGATAGATAGATAGATAGATAGGAGATAGATAGATAGATAGATAGATAGGAGATAGATAGATAGATAGATAGATAGATAGATAGATAGGAGATAGATAGATAGGAGATAGATAGATAGGAGATAGATAGATAGATAGATAGATAGATAGATAGATAGGAGATAGATAGATAGATAGGAGATAGATAGATAGGAGATAGATAGATAGATAGATAGATAGATAGATAGATAGATAGGAGATAGATAGATAGATAGATAGATAGATAGATAGATAGATAGATTGATAGGAGATGGATAGATAGGAGATAGATAGATAGATAGATAGGAGATAGATAGATAGGAGATAGATAGATAGATAGATAGATTGATAGGAGATAGATAGATAGATAGATAGATAGGAGATAGATAGATAGATAGATAGATAGATAGATAGATAGATAGATAGAAGATAGATAGATAGATAGATAGATAGGAGATAGATAGATAGATAGATAGATAGGAGATAGATAGATAGATAGATAGATAGATAGATAGATAGATAGATAGATAATAGATAGATAGATAGATAGATAGATAATAAATAGATAGACAATAGGATTTGTTAGCAGCACAATGCCAGGATGCAATAGTCGGGTGCCAGCAGGAGCGATCTTGACCATAACCCCCAATTGATCTGTAAAAAGATTTCCCACAGCACGTCCACGTAGAGTGAAGCAACAGTGATTTATTTCATGCTGAATAGCATAACAAAGTGCAGCACAGCAGATATCGCACCGTTTAATAAAGACAATAAAGCTGATCGTTTTTCAGCATGTTATAAAATCATTGGCCGCCGACAGCACATTTCTCTGTGTAATTGGAGGTGTCCGGTCAACGACTGATAAAAGTATATAGTAAATAATAACCATACTTTCCTGCCCATGGTCCCGTGTCCTCCTGCCTCTTCCCAGCTGACTAAAGTTTCTACACCATTCTCTGAAGTGATAGGTCGTTCATAGAGATGAGTGAACCAGCTCAGGTTTGGGTTCGTATGAATCTGAACTATCGGCTTCTGATTCCCACTGTCTGCCCGCTCCGTAAAGCGGATGGATACAGCGTAAGGACCGCCTAGAAAACTGGGATACAGCCTATGGCTATGGCTGTATCCCAGTTCTCGACTATCAGAAGTTTTCAGGAATCAGAAGAGTTCATAGGAACCCGAACCTCAGCCGGTTCGCTCACCCCTAGTCGTTCAGCCAATCACTGGCCATGGCGCTGTTCCATCTCGATCACTGTAGAAGCTTTAGTGGTGGCTCCGGTCAGCTGGGAAGAGACAGGAGGACACTGGGGAGCATGGGCAGGTAAGTATATCTGTTTATTATTTCAAATAAAAAGCAAGGGCTGCACAGACATTGTTATTGATGTCCATATAGCCCTTGCTGACTGATAGTCGAGCCATGTAACAGGCTAGAGGATCATGACATCATTGAAGGTCCTTTACACACTGTAAGTACAGAACCTACGCTAGTGTAGTCTTTGCCTGGAGCTCCTGCTGTGTGCCGTTGTTGGGCACAGACAGGGACGTCATGTCACACAGTTTCAGAAGCACCGATCTAGAGTATATATATATATATTAGTAAACATGTCCGTAATTCAAACAGAAGTGTGTTTGGCCAGTGAGGGGAAACCCCTGCCCCTCTATGACGCAACTCTGTTAGTTTTTCAGCATGTTATAAAATCATTGGCCGCCGACAGCACATTGCTCTGTGTAATTGGAGGTGTCTGGTCTTTACTGGGCTTTATTCTGTCCCCGTTTGCTCTTTACGGCGGGGACAGAATAAATGGTACTGTCACAGGTAATTTACAGCTCTGGGTTGTTTTAACCCATTATATGCCGCTGTCAAGTCATGACAGCGGCATGTAACGGGTTCCAGTCAGGTGCAGTAATATACTCACCTAAACAGGCCTCCGATCGTTGTCATGGCAATCCTAGGGGCCTTCTGAGGGCCCCCCGGGATTGCCAGGGTGAAGCCTCTACACAGGTGTGCGAAAGGCAGGGTTGTGTAGATTGCCTGTCAGCTCGTTGTAACAGTAATCAAAAGATCACTGCTTAGTATACAGTATAGTGTATACATGTATACATAAAACCACGTAAAAAAACATAAAACCTATATATGTTTGCTATCGCCACATCCGTAATGACCCAATCTATAAAATTATTTTATTAATCATATCGCATGACACAAGCTGTAAAAGAGAGGAAAAAAAAGAAACCAGCACCAGAATAGCTGTATTTTATCAATCCACTTCCGAAAATACGTCATAAAAGAGATCAAAACGTCATATATATGTATAGTAGTAAAAACTACACCAGCTCTGTTGGGTGAAAGATAAGAACGCTATGGATCTTGCAAAGTGGCGACAGTTTTTATCCTTTTTTTCCCAGGAAGATAGTTTCTATTGTGCCAAAGTGGTAATAATAATAATAATAATAATAATAAACTATGCAAATTTGGCAGTGACATAACCGTAGTGACCGAGAGAATACAATAATTATGTTATTTTTACCACATGCTGAATAGCGTATGTTTGATATTTAAAAAACAGGAAAAATTAATTATCATTTTTCCAATTTTATATGATATTTTGATGTTTTTAACAAAAAACACACAAGAGAGTGACCAAATTTTGCCGCAATATAAAGTACATTATGTCACAAAAAACAATCTCAGAATCGCTAGCATACATTAATGCATCACAGCGCTATAACTGCATAAAGTGAGACAGGTCAGATTTGAAAAATTTAGCTTAGTCATGAAAGCTCAAACTAGCTGCAGCACTAAGGGGTTAAAAAAAAAGAGTAGGATGGTGCAACACATGAAACAGATGCCCATCTTGTAGCATCCTATTGCTGTACACTTGTAGGGTACATAAAAAGTAATTCAGCCAACACTATTTCCTTCCCACTACACTTTCATGACTATAAGCAGGAGTTGGCTGAACTCCTAGCTAGAGTGTCCAGTACACAAGAACAAGAAGTCTATTACAGGATTGAAGACAACAGAGCAGTTTGAAACAGAAACAAAAAAAAAGAATAAAAGTAAAATAACCCTTTATTTATCAATATGGGTTGATTTAATAGACAATAAAAAATAAGTTTTAAGTAATCAGGTGGTCCTGCAAATAAAAGGTGTGCGTTGGAGCTTGGTGGTATGCAACATTTTGGAATAATGATTTGTTTTTGTTGGGACTCTTGTAAAACATTAAAAAATTAGTTGCTATCTTGTTTTCTTTCATGATACGGTCTATTTCAGGATAGTTTGATACACACTCAGTCCAGACAGTGCCAGACTGAGAATAGGCATGCCATGTTGATAAGTGGAATGGTAATGTCAAATTGTTAATTTAGCAGAGGAATGGCTTAATGCAGGCTTACAAATGAAAAAACTTCAGGATTGGCATTTAATAAAATATTTAAGTACCATATTTTTTGGACTATAAAAAGCACCTGACCGTGGTTTAGACCCCTGAAAACAGGGAAAAATATATTTTACACTGCTTAAAAATCTTCCAGGTGGGCTAAAGCAAAGGAGGAACTGTCTTGTTAGTCTAGGGTTGAAGGGAAGGTTAGATTCTGTTAGCTTTGTGTATCACCATTTACATTCAGAAATGTTAAGCCGGTTTCACACAAGCATAATATGAGGGCATTTTTGAGTCTTTTTTACAGGCTAAGATCCTGCCTGGCCAAGGGTGGACACAGACTGCATAGGGCTTATCTGCAAATAATGTGCCTGTGCCCCCCCATAAACAAACAACACCCCATACTCCTCCTCCACCCAGGCACATGTAGTGTCCCACTATGGGTTTTTCTTTCTTTTCTTACACCTTGGTAAATGTGTCTCACCCTAGTGTCATATGTTAGGACAGGAGGCCTCCGTTACATACTCCAACCACTAGATGTCACACTAAGTAACACTAGGTCTAGCTACACACAGTTTCCCCTTTGTTATTGTGATAACTTCCTTTTAGCTGGGGAGTTAGTGTCTGACTACAGGCTAGGAACGACATGTAAATAGTGGTTCCTGCAGCTAGTTACCCAACTACCATAGGTTGCTACACTAGACCCCTAGAGAAAATGGGGACAAGGGAATCTTCACCCTTGCCTCCACCGAGGACTTACTTGCTAAAACAGGATAGTTGACCACCTTAGAAAAAGGGAAGGATAACTCAAGACTCGACCTGCAGTAGAGCACAGTGCCAGAAAGCCGCTCTATACTGACAAGATGCTCAGCTTTGTAGGAAGGGTTGTATAAGCCAGCTCCACCTAAAGCAGAGACCTCGTACTACTCCATTAGGACAGAAATTCGACACTGGGGCAGAAGGCGGTTAGGTGTGATAACTGAGACTCATCCATGCGTGAGTACAAGGATACTTTCAACACTAAAGAGACACTTTAAAGTGCTTGCACCTACACCTCGCACCTCACCTTCGTCCTAACCAAGGTCCTGTTGCCGTGTGTCCAGGGGTGGGTTTTACCGCTCCTGGCCACTGTGACAAGTAGCCACGAAAAAACCAGACCCCACCAGCAGGCCCAACATTAGTTCCAGCAACCTGGGCCACGGAACACATATAAAACTATGAAAAATAAATGCAGATACTGAGGATTAGACCCAGCAAAAAGGACAGGAGAAGTGGTAGTATACAGCATCAGTACACAGCATTTATACACACAGACATCTCTTATGCAAGGTACATATCACATTTTCCCAGTACAATTTTGGTATAAATAGCAAACATATCAAGAATGGATGCTGATGTATTGTATTTCACTGCATACTAGCATTGGAAATATTGGGCGTAACAGATTCTTGTGTTACCATATTTTATTTCTTGCCATTTTATTAAATGGTTAGCCATTGGCCGTGCATGGCCATTACACATAGCAATGCGCGCTCGGCGGCCAATAATTTTGGGGGAGATCTAATGAAACGATCAGTTGATGATCATTGTCCTTGGCTGATCATTGTCTCTATGCAGAGCGATAATCGGCAGAAGTTTTGTTTGGCACCTAATGAACAGGTGTGTGTTTTCATGGTCATACACTTGGCAGTAGCCACAAGACCATCATGGTGGACTTATATCTTTCACAATGCAGGTACTGGCATCTGTTCATGACTGATTTATCCATTGTGCAGAGAGCACAGTATAGCGACAGATTCGTCACTATCTGTAGTATACATACAGTGTGCATATACTCACACAGACATATAAACGCAGAGACACATACATATACACATATACAAATACATACTTACCATACTTGATGTCATGTTGAAGGTCCCTGTAGGAATTAGGAACTTATTATACTCCTTCCCAGGACAGTAGTGAGAGGGTTCTTGGATCTTCTGAAGGTGTCTGTAGTGGGGATGGGCACAGGACAGAAGTGTGGAGCTTCATATCTTTCATTGCTCCTCTGTAATGTCTGCCTTACCAGAAGCCAGAAGCACTGAAGCACAATAAGCATTACACAATTTTTTTTTTTTGACATGTCAGAGAGACTTGTCAAAAGATTTGATTGGTCTGCGTCTGAGTGTTCAGACCCTGACTAATCATAAGAATGAGTCGGGAGAAATCCGTGCTCAGAGCATTCCTCTCCTGGCTCTGTGTCACGTGATGAGTGACTCTTTTTACTGATACAAACTGGAGAGCAGATGGCACTGCAGAACAGTCTTCTCCTCGCTCGTTCTCGCGATCGGTCAGGGTACAGGAAACTGCTTGGAGGAGCGTGCATGTAGAGTGCTTCCCCTTCGCAGTAGAAGCAGCACACACACACAAAGCCCCAGGGATCTGTTTAGCGTCATCCTTGCTATGTATTCGCCCGCACGCTGCACGTCGTACCCCTTGACTGATAAATCTTTAGATATGAATATGAGTTAGCATTCTGCACGGTAGTTATTTTTCTAATATGTATTAATATAACGCTGTAACATGTTTCCTTTTTCCCATTTTCCCTGTCCCTGTCTCCATAGCTCCCAGTGCCCAGTTATGAACATCATGGTTCAATAATCACTGGAGGTACACGTTAAGGCCAGGTTCACAAAAGGTATGACAGCGGCCGTTCTGTGTCACTGAATGGCTGCTGTCAGTGAAGTACACGCCGGCTGGTACGGCAGTACCGGCTGGATGAACTTTGCGTCTTTTGATTTGGAATGCGGGCGCGTTCGGGTGTGCCCGCATTCCAAATCACCATAGCAGACAATGTAAAGCGCTGCTGGAGCTGCACTGTACACTGTCGGCACTGTCAGTTTTGTGCGGTCACTATTCAATGAATAGTGGCCGCACAACACTGACGTGAATTTTCTATGTGGCCGCATGGAATCCCGGCCAGATTGTATACAGAGTGTATACACTCCAGCCGGTATTGAATAGGATATGAATAGGACATGTTGTTTTAATTTTTAATAAATAGCGGCGATGTTGCAATGGCCGTTATTTATTGAAAATTTACGTTGTGTGAACTGAAAAAAACCAAACCCATAGCTTGTTGACTCTTACATTGTTAAAATAGCATTTAATATATAGAGTGAAGCCTAGTGTACTCAGTGGAGATCAATATCTTTTTCTTTTTTAACTTGCATTTTACCCATTTAAATAACAATTACTTTATTACTGATAATCATTAATGTTGCAGTACAAATCGCTGAATGTATTTGACAGAAGATTCGACCACCAGTGAGTCCAATATCAAGGTTTTACCCCCTAAAAATCCTGCTTAAATGATTGCTACAGAAAAATGGAAATATAACAATTGCACGCACTTTCTGTCCAGCTAGCATTTCCATTGTCTCTCAAAAAATATGTTTCAGTGAAATACTGGACACAATATTTGGTATTTTCAAGTGTGTATAAAACTTCACATTCTGCTTTCAATCTGTCTAGCAGAGCTATATTCAATCAGAATACCTGAGAAAAGCAATCACAGGAAGTAAGCTAGCTATCAAACACACAATACTGTGACAAGTGTCATAAAAAATCATTTTACCAGAGTTTTCTTCATATTTTTACCTTCTGAAACACAAGCGGAGAATGTACTGATATGGATAGAAATCATTAGCATTTTATAATGCAGTGCTTATAGAGAAACACTGTTAGAGTTCAAAGGACAGAGGACAGAGAAGACACATGGCTAGGCCACAATTGACAAGTGGTACTTAAAGGGGCTGTCCAGCAAAAATATTTTTCTTTCAAGTCAACTGATATCAGAAAGTTATATAGATTTGTAATTTACTTCTATAAAAAAAATCTCAAGTTTTCCCATACTTATCAGCTGCTGTATATCCTACAGGAAGTGTTCTTTTATTTTCAGTCTGACACAGTGCTCTCTGCTGACATCTCTGGCCGATACAGGAACTCTGTCTCGGTTTTCTATGAATCCCCATAGAAAACCTCTCCTGCTCTGGACAGTTCCTGTCTCATCCAGAGATGGCAGCACTGCACTGAGCACTGTGTCAGACTGAAATCAAAACAACATTTCCTGCAGGACATACAGCAGCTAATAAGTATGGGGAGACTTGAGATTTTTAAATAGAAGTAAATTACAAATCTATAAAACTTTTTAACACCAATTGATTTGAAAGGAAAAGATTTCCGCTGGACAACCCCTTTAAAGAGGTATTCCAAGAAAATCAACTTTGTGGTTAGTGGAAAAGTAGGAGATTGCGGTTGGTCTGACCTCTGTACCCCCCCGCCAATCTCCATTCTGTATTATGAATAGAGCCACGGGTACAGCATGTGACCCGCAGCTCTATTGATTCCTATGTAGCCCAAGGAAAGAGCCGAGTACATCGCTCTTCTGGTGCACTCGGCTCTTTCCAGCACTTCATAGGATGGACAAGAGCCGCAGGTCACATGCCGTACCCATGGATCTATTCATAATACAGAACTCGGGGGTCCAATACGGAGATCGGCGGGGGGATACAGAGGTCGGACCCCTGAAATCTCCTACTTTTCCTTATCCTGTGGATAGGGGAGAAGTTAATTTTCTTGGAATACCCTTTTAAAAGCAAGCAATACATTTTTATTTTTTCAGTATGTTATGTGCTTTTATAGGCTATGGCTATGTTCATACATCGTATTAGACCGGCCGTTCTGTGACCGGCCGGTCTCTGAAAAGATCATCTGGCCGGTACAGTACCGGCCAGATGATCTTTTCGGCCTCAGTGTTCTGATGCGGGCGCATCCATGTGCACCCGCATCAGAACACTTCACTACGCGCTATGATGCGCGCGGCCTGATCCACTCGCTCCACAGTGTGCACTGAAAGGGTTTCTGCGGCCGCAATTCAATGAATAGCGGCCGTAGAAAACTGACATGTCAGTTATTTGCGGCGCCGCAAGAGATCCCGGCCAGACCGTATACTATGTGTATACGCTCTGGCCGGGATCCCATAGCAGTATAGGCAACGTATCTTTTCTCAAAAGGTATGTCCGTTGTTGCAGATTTCAACAACGACCGTACATTTACAAAAAGATACGTTGTGTGAACATAGCCTATAAGTGGAAGTTTGTGGTCAGTTTTTTACTCTCCAAGGGAAGAATGGAGACAAGAGACAAACTGTACGGTCTGGTTGACCCTAGTATGTTAAGATACAGTATGTATAGACAGATGTTGTTGGGTATCTAGTTATTATGTTGCCTAATGGATCCATGATGCATATCAGAATACTGATGTTATGTACGTAATACAGAACATTAACCCATACTATAGAGCAAACACATACACAATACAGTCCTACTAACACAATGGGCATCATATATGTAAACTGGTGAAGACAAGAACTTGATCTGCAGACCATAGTAGCAGCTACAATTCAAGAAAATTGGTTGTTATAGTCAACATCTACTGTTCTTTTTTTTTAACAATTTTTAATGCATATTGATTGTTGACCAACATTCCTATTTAAAGGGGTAGTGCGGCGCTAAGAAATTATTCACAAAATAACACGCATTACAAAGTTATACAACTTTGTAATGTAGGTTATGTATGTGAATGGCCCCCTTCCCCGTGTTCCCCACCCCCCGCCCGTGGACCCGGACGTGTGTGGTGCATTATGCATACCTGATATGTGTCGACCCCCATCCACCGTCTTCGACAGTGATGTAATCTTCGGGAGGCCAGCCGGATTATATTGATTTATGATCAGTGGAATCCCCAAAATCCCACCCAAAAAAGTCCTAAAAATGAACGGGCTGCACTGCTGGTGTAGTACTGTATCCTCTTCACTGTCTTTGTTCCACAATGGCTGAGTAGGCAGCTGCCTAGGGTACAGTTCGGCTTGTTACTTTTTTTTTTTTGCAGAGTCGGGTAATTGGGAATGTCACTGTACAAGGAAAACTTCAAAGACGGGATGTAGAGCCGCAATTAAAACTTGTGATATGCCATTACTTTATACAATGGAAATATCCATATAATTGTGTACAATGCAGATCATTGCTTAACACCAAATTGTAGCATGGACAATAATATCACCTGATCAAGTCTAATGATGTCATTTTAAGGCTCATTCACACTACGGAAAACAGGCGGAGATTCTGAGCGGGACCCCCACCCACGGACTCTGCTTAGAATCCCGTCTGCTTTCTGTTTTAATGGGATTCCTGACGCGCCTCCACCTCGCACATAACGTGTAAGCGAGCAAGGTATCCCATTGAAACAGATTGAAAATGATTCCAAGCGGAGTTCGCGAGTGGGGTTCTGCTCGGAATCTGCCTGCTTTCCATAGTGTGAACAGGCCCTTACAGACAAATAACGTCAGAGGTCAAACTATAGTTTCCTTCGATTAAATACAGCTTATGCATTGTATAAAAATTTGTGCAGCTTTGTAATACAATTTGAGTTTCATCTCTATACTGTTGCAGTTATCCCTGCCTGTGGACTTCAATGGAGGAAATCTGACCTACTTACAGTATGTGAAAGTCACACGTGTTCAGCTGATCACATAACTATGCAACTCTGAGTACATTACATGAGCAGGACAGATTTTCTCATCTCTTGAAGTTAACAATGATCATTCCTATTCTATAAAAAAATCTATGCACAAAAATACTTTTTTTTTATGAAATTTACACAAAAACCATATTAAATAATTGCATAACTTTGTATCATATAATAAATAAGATTTATATGGTGGAAACATTATTTTAGATACAGATGGCTACCACAGTTAAAGGTCTACTCTGTTAGTTTTTAAATCAGCTAGTGCCAGAAAGTTATACAGATTTGAATATTACTTCTATTTAAAAAAAACAAACTCATTTTTTTAGTACTTATCAGCTGCTGTATGGTGTATTCTTTTCAGTCTGACATACTCTCTGCTGCCACCTCTGTCCATGTCAGGAACTGCCCAGAGCAGTAGCAAATCCCCACAGAAAACCTCTCCTGCTTGTTATATATATATATATATATATATATATATATATATATATATATATATATATATATATATATATATATATAACCTGTATATATAAAGATATATAGATCCCATGCTATTCTATATACATTGTTTGTGTCTGTGATATAGCTCAAATATCTTTGATGCAACTTTTTTTTTCCAATTTATTTTATTATTTTCAATAATAAAATCTCCAAACATACATTATACATCCCTCTAACAAGAGGACAAAATGAAAACTATAAATCAGCATTATACATATACCCCCCCCCCACACACACACACACACCACCACCCATGGACTGAAGGGAGAAAACAAAATCTTTGATGCAACTTTAAAATAATGTTGTAATTCTGACATTTATTATATGAAAATTTAATAAAAAGATTGAAGCAAAAACAAAAAAACAAAAAAAAACCTCTCTTGCTCTGGACAGTTGCTGACACAGACAGAGGTGGCAGCAGAGAGCAGTGTGTCAGCCTGGAAATAATACACTACATCCTGCAGGACATACAGCAGCTGATTAGTACTGGAAGACTTGAGATTTTTAAATAGAAGTAATCTAAAAATCCTAAAAACTTTATGACCACCGATAATTTAAAAATATATTTTTCCTCTGGAGTTCCCCTTTAATAAAATACATTGTACATTCTTTCCTGGATATCACACATGGTATATCTGAAGTTGTATATTCTTTAACAATAGGTTAAAATGATAAAAATTTGTACTGGAGACAGATCGTTCTCAGACAAAACCTAGATATTCCATCATATTTATGTGCCACCATATACATCTCCCTTAGTCCATAAACATTTCTGATGTGTTAGAGAAGACAACAGAAACGGGGCTGTAGACAAAAGTTTATTTACACCATACAACATTTTAAATATTTTATACAGAGCTGCAGCAGAGAAAGCCACCATGAGCTTCCCGAGAGAAAACTGCAATAATAAAGATGTGAAATATATTATTCATATAAAAGTGAGATTATTACTTTATTGCATTTAAAGCAATGAAGAACGTAGCTCAACAAACATTCATTTAATGACAAAAATTTTGCTTTTTTTTTTTTTTTATATTATAAAGTAAAAAGTGTAGTAATGGCCAAACAGACTGTTATAAATTTTTTTTTAAAAACTGCATATATACATTGTGCTTCATGGTGAAGTTTTTTGAAAACTAAACCAAATGAAGCTGTTACAACATGAATCGTTGTTTGAGGTTGATCTATAAAGATTACCTTACAAATCCATTCCACGGGTACTTACAACACATGATGGTAAGATTTGTACACCTGGTTCTGCACTAGATCTTCTAGTGAGAGTAGACAAGAAATTGAAAAAAATAAAATAAAATAAAGAAAGAAAAAAAAAAAAAAAAAAAAAAAGAACACTGACATTTGGCACATGAAGTTCCTGACATGAATTTGTCACAAAAGTCCAGGCGCCAGGCTTCTAAAGTTTTTTTTTTTTTTTTTGTCAGTGCAAATGACTTGTTTTCTTCTTTCAGTCTTTTTTTTTTATAGTAATATTAAACTTCTGTTTGAAAGTCGCCTTCCTGTACATCTAAAGGCAAATTTAGACACTTTTCCCATTCCGAGGGTCTAAGTTCTAAAGAATCTTTTGCTTCTGAATCTAATACATTTATTGTTGTATAGTGTTGATAATCGCTTGGGCCTTTGAAACTGTCCCATGGATTCTTGTTTACTGCTGGGTTATCCTGTTCCAAAAACAAACAAAAAGAAACAATAGTAAAAATGTTGTACTGTAAGGGCTAAACATCTGAGCTGGCTGGTAATATACAGGAATACCAAGTACTACAACCATTTTATATGCATTGATGTAAACCTGCTGTTTCAATACCGGCATCAAACAAAGATATTTAGCAATAAAGAGGATTTCCAGGAAAAACTTTTCCTCTATTGAAAGGATAGGGGAAGAGTAGTAAATCGCAGGGTGTCTGACCTCTGTACCCTCCGCTGATCTCTGTATCGAGCCCCAGTTTCTGTGTAATGAATACAGCCACGGGTTGGGCACATGACCCGTGGCTCTATTCATTCCTATTGAAGTGCCAGAGAAAGCAGAGTACATCACTTTTCTGACAGACTTGGCTCTTTCCGTTGGATCCATAGGAATAAATAGAGATGTGGGTCATGTGCCGTACCCGCGGCTTTGTTCAGAACACAAAGGCCGGGGGCTGATACAGAGATTGCCGGGGAGTGCAGAGAATCTCCCCCTGCAATCTCCTACTTTTACCCTACCTTGTGGATAGGGGAAAAGTTTTTTTTTTTCCATGGAGTACCCTTTTAGTTACGCAAGGTCTTTAGTTTGATTAGTTGTGGTTGCAAGGAGCTTCCTGTACATGTGCCTGGCAGGGATGGTACGAACCGAGTTCGGTTCAGGTTCGTACGAACTCGGACCCTCGGTAATGATTCCCACTGTCTGCCCGCTCTGTGCAGTGGGCGGATCCAGCAGGAGGACCGCCTGGAAAACTGGGATACAGCCATAGTCATAGGCTGTATCCCAGTTTTCCAGGCGGTCCTCCAGCTGGATCTGCCCGCTGCACGGAGCGGGCAGACAGCGGGAATCCGATGCCGAGCGTTCGGGTTCGTCCGAACCTCAGTGGGTTCAGACCATCCCTAGTGTCTGGACTTCTTTCAAAATGACGAAAGTCCCTGCTATAAACAGGGTTTCTCATTTAAGAGCAAAGGATGAGCCACATTTGATACCTTTTGCTACTGAGGGTTCGGGTCCTGCTTGGTTTGAGCAGGGGGCATACACTGGGGTCAATATATAGATCTACAGTATATAGATTGTTGCTTACTGTCACCATTACATATGCAATGTAGAACCTACAGGTTTGCTGCCAGTTATCAGCATAGATCACAAAGCTGAAGTGTCTGGTAGAAGCTTGCTCCCCTGCTAACCGGCTATCGGTACACATCACTGGTCTTTTACAGAATCTTACGGAACCCCAGTAGCTTCCCAGGTGCCTTAAAATACAGATAAAGAGCCCCACGCGATCTCTGTCAGTGGAACAGGGGCAAGAGAGCCATGCCTATAAAAATTACTTAGAGTAAACCAGGAATGTTCCTGCTCCTATCTTTATGGCACCCTTCACTAGTACTGGAATCTACCTGTTGGGACCTTTGCACACTCCTCGGGACATAAGTTACGACTGAGACTTGTGTATTGCTGCCTAGGGCTGACAATGGCAAGTAGGTAGGGACAGTGGGCGGGGACTAGTTCAGGGTTCACTGTCCGTATCTCTTGTCTGTATTGTTACTGCCATACTCGTGACAAATACACCATACAATTGATGTTGGCTAAATGTACACACATAAACGTCATTATTAGGCTTGATCGAACTCAAACCTAGCCTGACCTTCCGCATTTAATTGCTGATGCCTTCCCGGTCCGTGCGGAAAGAGAAGACATCCCGGGGACTGCCTGGAATTCAGGGACACAGCCTATTACCTAGGCTCAATCCCGGAATTCCAGGCGGTTCCCGGGATGTCTCCTCCTTCCACACGGACCGGGAAGTCATCAGGAATTAAATGCTAAAGGTTTGTCTAGGTTCCAGTTCCATCAAACCCAGCTTTTTTCGCTGTTTGATGAAGCCTAGTCATTATATGGTCCCTTTTAAGCTCTAATAGCAGTTAGACAGTAGACAGTACACTAAAAATATATAAGAATTCTACTAACCATACTTCCAGTATTTGGTATATCCCGAAATCTGTCCAGAGTTTGAAATTTCTGGTTTAATTCCTGAAATAGCTCCATATGCCTCTTTCTAGTATGCATAACCTTCTGTGAAGAAAAAAAAAATACTTTCTTTATAATAAAGAAATACACTGTAAAAGTAACTATATATTAGTCAGTAATATCAAATACATAATGTCTCATTGATATTATAAATGGTAAGGTTATACATTTGAAATGGGCTTTACTAAACTGTACTTTTTTTCTTTTATATACATAGTAAGAATACATAGTAACATTAACAATTTAAAATAAAAAAAAACATAAAAACATGCAAGTTTAATAGAATTAATCAAATGAAAGATAATTTTCTGTTAATAGATTTTAAAGTGTCAGTGTCATCATAAGAAACTTTTGACATGTCATAGAGACAAGTCAAAAGTTTGGATCGATCCGGGTCTTACTGTTCAGACCCGGACTGATTGTGAGAATGAGCCGTGAGAAAGGGCGGTCTTCTCCCGACTCTATGTCACAAGTCGGACTCCTTTTGCAAGTCTATAGAGCCTGACTTTTTTTTCTGACACAGGGCATGAGTGGATCGCATTATAGTGATGACACGTTGCCTTTAAAGGGGTATTCCAGTGATCAGCACCACACACCGAAACGGTAGCTACGTGATGTTAGTGCATGTGAGTATGCCTGCTTTGTTACTTTAAATGCACCCAAAGTCACAAAAAATATTAGTAATTATTGAATGCTGGAATATCCCCTTTAAGTGCTCATGTATATTAGGGTATTATGTCTCCATACAACCTCCTAGCTTAATCCTTTACTAAGGCGTTAAATGGTTCCCACAGAAGTATAGGTAAAATATGTCTAAAGTTCTTGGAGTAAAAGCCAAACCTCTGGTAAGCTGGGAGACATTGGGTGAATTGCAGTCACATAAAAAATTCTATAGGTTGTCATTAATTCAAATGAAGTGAAAAGTGCGAATAACGTTATGTAGCATTGTACATTATCGTGTGCTAGAACGGCACAAAGAGATTCTTGAGGTTTGTCTCCTCAATCGTAAAAATTCTAGCTATTCCTGGAAACCTAGTTTCTCAGCCATATTTATTGTGTTTATTTGCCACCTTGCACCCCAACAACCAGCTGTTCAGGGACTTAAACTTAGTTCCACTAGAAGTAAATGAACACATTCTGGCTCTGTTATTCCTTGATTACCCGAATACTGATTTCTCCCAACAGTATAGGAACAGGGAACCGTTAACTTTCAAACGACAAGGATTTCTTTCCTTAGCCAAGCTTGTTCCCTTACTGTACATAACGCTTAGATGTGCACAACTAGGTAACATAATGGCAAAAAAATTACTTTTGCTGTGCTGTTTTTTCTTCTCGTTTACAAAAAAGTAAAAAAAAATAACTGGGGGTCATTTCCGAAAATATCAATAAAAAGCCCTCCCACTGTTGTCAGATTATTACTAAATCCTGTGTAAAGGTCTATTGGCACATCACAAATAGGATTTGAGTGTTTATAAATTTTTCTAAGACTACTTGTCTTATGCAAACACAAAAAAATTCCTGGATAAAAATTTTAAGGGCCTGTACTAAGGAATTTGAGCGGAATTTAAAGCGGAGTCCGTGCCCTGGACTTTGCTTGAAGTTCAGTTTGCTTGAAATACAGATGGTTCGAGTTCGTACAAACCTGAACATCAGCACGGTTTGATCGTTTCTAGTTATAAACTGAACATTGAGCTCCTTCTCTGTCACGCCAGCTGGACCTAATACTGCAGTGAATCCTATTAACTTTGCATTAAATGGATCCTTTCCTGACCAGGGGTTTACTGACCGAAACTCACAGCATCATTCTCGTACTCTACTATATATTACGCGTATATTACGCTGTTACGTGTTACTCATTGTCGGCCATAGAAACATTATTTTCCACCCATACAAGTCTGCTGGCCATATGGGTGTGAACGAAAATCAATTAACCATTGACTTTTATTCACACTACGGCCGGCAGTACAGCCACACAGAGTGTGAACAGTCTATTTTTTATGCCATTTGTTCACGAACAATGGGCATAGAAAAGAGACATGGTCAGTATTTCGTACAGCAGCAGTGAACAACAACCGTAGTTGATGCACTGTGTGCACAACAATGGCCATTGTTCTATTGCAATTAATAGAAATCAATGAATTTAGACACCTATGGCAGTTGGGTTCCATGACCACTACGGCCGTAGGTTTACAAATTCATTACAGACTGTGAACATAGCCCAAAAATGTACCCTTAACATGCTTATGTGACAATGGATAGGGGGTAAGTGTCTGATCATGGGGACTCAAGCACTGGAACTCCCCACCCCCACATAAAACATCCAGAATGGGGACCCTATTCTCCTCACTGCATGTCTAAGGGAGTGTCAGGTATTAGAAATGAGTGAAGGGGATCTAGTGAATCAAGATTTGCTGCAAATTGTGATGTCAATTCACTTCATTGTGCAAAGCAAATTCCTGCCGATTCTTTAAGGAAATTCACAAACAAAATGGTGGGCGCACATGCTGTCTGGAGCGTCACTGGAAAGGCAAAGGGATTAACCATAATCCCTTGCGCCCGTCCAATTAGCTGCAGGCCCCTCTGTGATGTCAGCACCTCCCCCTCTATATAAGGAGGTTCGGTAACGGAGGCGGCCAGTCAGCTGTGTGTGGAGGAGAGAGCAGAATGGCAGCAGGCAGTTACAGCAGAGCAGGGAGAGACTAACAAAGTGATATGGAGATAGAGAGGAGAGGGATGGCGGAAACTGGATGACTGACTATTTTCTTTTAAGTCGTGATTTTCCGATTTTTGACCCTTTTAAGCAACATGCTTTAACAAATTTGTCCTTCTGTATTAGCCCCAGTATTGTAGCTAGTATAGCTTTTACTCCTTTAATGAAATTTGTTAAGATTCAATTTGTGAATCTTTACGAGTTTGACCGAAAATTCACAAAGCTCGTGAACAGAATTTCTGGCTGCACCGCTCATCTCTACCAGGTATCTCTGTGTGTGGTCATATACTTGGAGAGCTACAATTTGGGTAAAACTCTACACTCACTGTTATTTCAAAGCATTTAGCTATAAGAATCTGTAATCTTCTAAACTTCAATATAGTTTATTAACTTATAATTCTTCACTATGTTTGGCTTTATGCAAATGTGTTTTGCATTTTGCATTTGAAATGTCTGGGAAAGTTTTAGGAACATTACACCCCCCAGGTCAAGTGGAAGTTTCTTTTCTACAAAATCCTACAAAGGCATTCTGGATATACTTGGCTTAATGATATAATTATACCACATTGGGTCTGAATTAAAAAAAAAAAAAAAAAAAAAAGATAAAAAGCAACTGGGCCATTTTTATACCTTTTTTTTTTTTAAAGGATTTTGGAACAAAGAGCCCAATAGGTATTTAACTGATCCAATTAAGTAATCAGAGGTGTTTGCGTTCACAGCTGAATGGAAGTGTTAGTCAAACTGAGAGCTGGTTGTGAATCACTTCATTACTCTGAATGCCTTGAGCATTGAAACTCCAAAATAGCCAATACACTTGCTCTCTTCTCTTAGGGAGCAGTATACACAGTTATTATAACATCAACTACTTGGTGTCACAATAGATATTTTCCAGTTAAAAATGCATGAAATTTATTCTAGGATGTCAAAGTACAAAGGTGAATGCATAATGATGAGCTGCGCTTGTTCACATTTGCATACAACAGAAAAGGAGGAAGAGAAAGAGGAGGGAGAACATCTGATGGAGTTTGCCAGATTACATACAAATCTGACTGAGATTCCCCTAGAGGGTCCAAATGAAAGTCGCGGCAAGCAAAGGTGCGGAAAAGTCTGCAGGCAACTCTAAGCAAGGCCAATTTTTGGTCAATACAAGGTGAAGCTGCTATATGGCTGTGTGCATGGACCCTTATACTGGCCAATTCTCATTGTGATGCTTGCAATTTTACAAGAACTTGTTTTTTAGGTCAATAGACCGTCAGTCACATTTAGATATGCAGATGTTGTACAGACCCAAAATGCAGCGCTATTATGCTGTTCTGATACAAGCCTAAAAATGCCTAAATTAGACTCTTAGGGGGTGATTTATAAAGTGAAACTGGCTCAGTTGCCCCTAGCAACCAATCAGATTCCACCTTTCCTTCCTCACAGACTCTTTGGAAAATGAAAGGTGGAATCTGATTGGTTGCTAGGGGCAACTGAGCTAGTATCACTTAACACCATGTTTGATAAATCTCCCCCGTAGGGTATGTGCACACTGAGGAATAGGTGAGGAATTTTAATCTGCTCCTAAAATCCGCTTGAAATTCCTCTGTAAAATATGAATAGAGCAATATCTCATTGTGTTCAATGGGATTTCCACTCTGTTGTTCACACAGCAGAATTTTCAAACAGAACTTTCTGCCGTGGATCCGCTTTCCACCCAAAGAAATTACATGCCAATTGTTTGGGCGGATTCCGCTAGAGGAATCCTATAGAAGTCACTGGGGCTTGAATTCTGCTTGAATTCCGCTTGCATTTCGCTTGCATTCTGCTCAAAATCTGCTCCTATTCTGCCAGAGCTGAGGAATATCATGCAGCAAACATTCCTCTTCAAGGGCTGTGGCACACTACGAAAGTCACGTGGATAAGCTCCGTCGGATTCCGTGTGTGCTCCTGCTTGGATGTCCCATAGGCTCCATTCTATGGTCTAGCGGATTCCGTCGTCTGTCCAAAGAATTGACATGTCAATTCCTTTTTGGGAGGATGGCGGAATAGAATGGAGCCTATGGGACAGGCAGATCGTCAAACAGGAGCATGGGGGACGAGCGCACAGAATCCACCGGAGGTTATCCGCATGATTTCCGTAGCGTGCAATGGCCCCAATTCCTCCCCTATTCCTCAGTGTGCCCATACCCTTAGCCTTATACTCACAGCCATGTTATAGCACTCTATAAGCTCTGAGTTGTACAAAGTGATAATACAGTACCATTGTAAATGTGCAGGACCATATTGTATCTCTGTATGTTACTGACTAGAGATGAACACTACTCGAGCATGGTCAAGTCTGATCGTCCGCCCTTTGCATGCCAGTGGCTAAAGAAATTGGATACAGGAAACTGGATTTATCTACATGTATCTAGGCTTTCCAGGACTCCTTAGGGATTAGTCCAACTTCTTCAGCCAACAATATTCAAATGCAAAACGAATGGGCGGAAGCAGGCTCGAGTTGTGCTCATCTATATTGGCTGATATCATACGGAGGCACTTTGTGGTATGGAGCCATAGGGCATGGCCATACAGCCTCTGTGCACATGGCTTTGCCATAAGGAGAAGTCTATACATTTTTCATTGCATGCAATTGGATCAAATGACGGTCATCTTTATCAAGAATTGGCATGTTGCTGAAAATCTGTATTGGTCATTTTTTTTTTTTTGCAGTCTGTCCTTTTGCTTAAAGCAATGCGAATACGATTGATCAAAAACTGCAGCTCCTTGTGTAGACGTGCCCTTGCTAATATCTTCTGTACATATTCAATGATGTAAATGCAAGATATGTTTTCGGTTGCCTCTCTCCCCACTGAATAACACTGCCTCCTGTTTAAGATTAAAAAAAAAATGTGTCTGCTAAGAAGTCTCTTCAGATAATGATGTCATCATTTAAGACCTTTAAATCTCCTAAAATGATGATATCTCATGTACCAGGGATTGAATAATTCTGTGCATACCCCTTCATTTTGTATTCTCCGTGTACTTCGAGGCCAGCTGAAGCTATACTGTATTATTTGTTCAAATATCCGCAGTGCATTCTGCAATCACCGTCTTCCACATGCAGCACTGAAGCAACAACGTCAGACTAAGGAACCTTAGCAACAGTTGCCATAGCGAACATTCTCTTTTAGTGTGTACTGCGGCTCTATAAAACGATCCATAGTGATTATTCATTGTTCACTCTTGGCATTTGTAACTGTTTTTTTTTCTCTCTTCAAACATTACAGAGAGTTGTTTTCTATCTCTGCTGATCTGTACCATTTATTTTATCACTAGCAAAGTACGGTATAATGTCAATGAAGAAAATAATGTAATCGGGGACTTAGGCTGGTTGGGGTGTACAGGCAAACTTATAAAAAAAAAAATAAAAAATCAGATTTGCATGTATGTATATATTTGTCACAGGTTAGATGATGTATACATAGGGAGATTTACCTGATAGACATGCTAGTAGTGATGCCAGCATTAGCTTACTCACATATGGTTCAGTTAGCATTATAACTAGAGATGAACGTACTTCAGGAAAGTGCCTGGGTTCAGCCACGTGTTCGCCATTTAATTCCCGGGGTCTGGAGAAGTTTGGATCCAATTTCTCCAGGCGCCAGGAAATGAATGCTGAGCCTCCTGATTTAAACAAATCCAAAAACTTTTCTGGTCTTTGCTCATCACTAGTTATAACTTCTATCAATAATGGATGCAAGCTTGCACTGACAGACTCCAATGAACGAGGTATCTGTAAAGGAGTTCCATTGGGCGTTCAGGAGGTCGGATGGCGGACAGAAATGACTCTTAGTGAAAGTATGTACAGAACCTTAAAGGAGAAGTCCGGCGCATTATAAAATCCGTCAGCCGGTAGGAGCTTACAAGTATTAACTTACCTCTACCTGTGGCCGTGGTGAGCTGCAGGACTGGTCGCGGGACCATCGTCAGGCTCTGGGATCCCTGGAGCTGACATATCATGACCCGGCTGATGGACTGGCTGCTCAGCCAGTCAGTGACTGGGGCAGGACGCTGAGCGGCTAGTCCATCAGCCTGGACAGGCCTTTTCCCCCAAGTTGTAATGTTCTCACAACTTGGGGGAAGATCCCTTCCAGTATGGCTGGCCCCACCGCTTACTGGGGGCATGGAGAAAGGTAAGTTAGTACTTGTAATCAATTTCAGGCAGCAAGCTATAAACACCATATTTTGGGCCAGAACTGGTGAGGCTTATGTGGGAAACTAGTGAAAAGATTGCATTAAAATTTATATAGGCATTTACGTCTCTATATTTTCAATAGGAGTTACGTTTTATATACCGAGGTACCTCTTTAAAGTTAGTAATGGCTTGGCCAGGAACTTTTTTCTTAGGAATGCTGTGGTGAGAGATATATCATATAGAGCAAGCCATTTGCCCAGGTAATTATATGTAAAAGTGTATTTTTAAAGAGTTTTTCCGATGCCTAAAAATCCCAAGCTTTTCAGTTCTTATCAGCAGGACTTTTCTACCGGAAGTGGTGTATCCCTTTTAGTCTGACACAGCGCTCTCTGCTGCCACCTCTGTCAGTGACAGGAACTGTCCAGAGAGGTAGCCAATTCCTATAGAAAACCTCTCCTGCTATGGATAGTTCTTGTCACTTACAGAGGTGGCAGCAGAGAGCACTGTCATACTAGAAAGAATATACCACTTCCTGCAGAACATATAGCAGCTGATAAGTACTGGAAGACTTAGGAATTTTGAGTAGATGTCATTCACCGTAAAATCTGTAAAACTTTCTGAGACCATTTATTCAGGGGGAAAAAAAAATCAGCGGAGTACCCCTTTTAAGTTATTTTCGGTTTGTTAATTTTTTTTTTTTTTTTTTTACTAAATTCAAAATATGAATTAGTGATCACAACAAACACCTTGTTTCTCAAAATTGTGAAATGATATCATTGATAATTTCTATAACACCATTTCAGAATAGTTTGTAGTTTCTCTACATTCCCCCCAATGTATTCCTAATATCTATGTGTCTCATAAAATGAAACCTGCAAGAGGCGATATTAAACTTCAAAGAAAAGAAATAGCCATCTTTGGATTCAGTGCAATCTTCTTTCTTATTCATAAATTATAGTTTTCATCAAGTTCTCGGTGAAATACAAAATAAAAAAAATACCAGGATATTCATGGTGCATCTGGCATTACTACAAATAGCAAGAGATTTATGAAGAGCTCTCGGATTGTTATGGAGTGTTATGGACAAGTTGTATGTTTGCCTTAGTATGCCTACGTGTTTTGCAATAAAAGAATTTCAGAATGACAATATCAAATGGCTTCACTGAGTAACATCAGTAATCTATCATCTATATTCGGGAGGCCGTGGCCCCGTTGTGCATTGCTGCACCTTCGCTGCCCACCGATCAAGCGAGCAGGGTGTAGATCATGAAAAGTCACAAATTTTTGCATGAACTTTTTACTGCTCAGACCCTGCAGTGATTAATCCCCCCAAGCATCTGCTTCCTATAAGGCTGGGTTTAGGGTAAATTCATACGGACGGATCCACAGCGAATTTAACGCTGCGAATTCCGCTGCAGATCTTATGCCGATGACTTTCAATGAGAATACAGACTCGCAGCGGGATTTACACCCCGCTGGGCGTATGTACGTGACAGCGCCATTAACCCCCCCCCGCTGGACGAAGCAAGTGCAAGTCAATGCGGATCCTGTATGCTCCGGCCAGCGGGGGGTTAATGGCACTGCCTACTTTAAGCTCCGGCTTGCTTCGGGGGCTCCCGTCTTCACATCCCGTCCAGCCAATCAGTGGCTGCGGCGGGGCAGTGCACTGATTGGCTGAGCGGGACGTCAAGCCGAGAACCCCCAAAGCAAGCTGGAGCGCAGAGCAGGTAATGTATGCTCCGGCCAGAGGGGGTTAACGACACTGTCACATACATACTCCCAGCGGGATGTAAATCCCGCTGCAAGTATGTATTCACATTGAAAGTCATCAGCATAGGATCCGCAGCGGATTTCGCTGCAAGTTCGCAGCGTAAAATCCGCTGCAGATCTGTCCGTGTGAATTTATCCTAATGCTGTGTTTTTGCAGTCCGTTTAAACATGGGTTATGCTTTATAAAAAATAAAAAGATGAAAAAAAAATGATGCCAAATGGATACAATTTTGTGCAATCTGTTTGGATGCAATTTTTTCATTGACTTGCACTATAAAAAAAAAAAAACTTCTAAACCGATGGTGTTTTTTTTTTTGTCTTTTTTATAGTGTACTCAAAAATATGGTTGACAACATTTTTAAAAGATATAAAAAGATTTTCTAGTCTGTATCCTAAATATTTTTTATGTTATCAGAGTAATCAATATAAAAGTATGTAAAATATGGACATTTCTTATAAAAATCACCCCGGCTGGTGTCCTAGAGATGAATGGACCATAAATGTTTAAAGTGACTCTCTACCCACAATCTGACCCACCCAAACAGCTTGTACCTTCAGATAGCTGCTTTTAATCCAAGATCTGTCTTTGGGTCCGAAAAACAATTTGCAGCCCTGTGTCGAATTGGCATGGCCTAGAGTGTCTGTGCCCTAACCCTGCACTGCCTCTCTGTCCCTCCTCCCCACCCTCTTCACCATAAGGAATGCTCCTGACAGAACTTTTCCTATTCCTCACCTGTCTGAACACTGCACAGGTGCCTTAAAGATCTAGCCCATGTGCAGTGTTCACGCAGGTGAGGAATAGTAGAAAACCTGCCTGGAGCATTTCTAATGAGGAGGAGGGTGGGCAGGAGGAACAGAGAGGTGGTGCAAGCCTAATGCACAGACACTCTAGGCCACGCCAATTTGACACTGGCCTGCAAGTTTAAAAGTTGTTTTTTTTAGGACAATTATTGCATCATCTGCCGAACGGACCCCAAGACAGATCTTGGATTAAAAGCAGCTATCCAACGATACAAGCAGTTTGGGGAGGGAGGATTGTGGGTACAGAGTCGCTTTAAAGCCTATCTGTCATTATACAGATATTCCCAATCAGCATGCAGTCTTGCCATTGGAAAATCAGGTAACTATGGAACGGAGTGTGTTCCATGCATAAGACCTATTGAATAAGAATAGACTTACCTATGCTCAGGACCCTTAATAAACGATTGACATTTGTGGCTACCCATGTGCCTCAAATTCTAATCTACATCGGCTAGGAGCCTAAGGGTTATATTAGATGGCCCGATATTTAGGGTCAAGTGGGCGCCATCTTGTCATGTCAGCTCTCGCTTGGTCCTCGTTCCCCGTTTGCTGTCGCTGACAGAATTGCTAGTAATCAGCCAAGTACGGCCAATAACCGCTTTGTGTAATAGTACCCTAAGTAATAAATCCAGCAGGAGACCACTTTTCATTTATGCTAAGCCCCACACACTTTAGGCTAGCAAAAAAAGGCAAAAAAGTCATAAATCTTCTTTAAACTGGGGGCCCCAGCAAAAAAGAGGACATTTTTGATACCAGAAACCAAACATACTCATTAATTTGTTCTACAGACCACTGGGAAACAGAGGAGGCAGCCATATAAAACATTATTTAATAAGTTAACTTACTTCAAAGTCAAGGTCAGAATACCGAGATTTTCTTCTCTATTGTGCAGACAAGGAAGAAAAAAAGAAAAAGAAAATGAAGAATGGTATTAAATATGTGATTAATGTTTAAGCAAATGCATTCTTATCATTTATAGTAAAGCAACTTCTTTATTAACATTTCTGAGTTTAGGAGTTCTTATCGATGTCAGTATTCGCACCTTCTGTACACAACTGGAATCAATCTTTTTACGCAAATACTGCAAATCTGTAGTTCCTTTATAACAGTAGGTGATATGCGCTTCCCAACAGCGGGCAACTTGGATAAGTAACGATAAGCATCTTTAATTAGTCAAAGAAAAAAGACTTGCCAACAGATACGTAGACCCTGCCACCACCATACATAAAGAAACATAGGAGATTTTCAGCACAAAAACACCACTTGGTCCATCTAGTTGGCCCTTTTAGTATTTCCCTTCTTATCATCTTAGGATATATATATATATATATATATATATATATATATATATATATATATATATATATATATCAGATAGATAGATATATATACCAGGCAGGTTTACATTCAGTTATTGTAGATTTACCAACATCTGCCAGAAGGATCTTGTACTCTTTTAAGTATTTTCTGTTAAGTAAAATTATTTTGCCTCCTTTCTCTTCTTTCATCCAGACTATACAGATTCAAATCCTTAAGTCTTTCCGGTATATCCACCATTTTTGTTGCCCATTCTATTTTATCAATATCTTTTTGTAGATAAGGTCTCCACAACTGGACACAATATTCCAGATGTGGTCTCACTAGAGCTCTATACAGTGGGATCTCAATCGCCCTCTTCCTACTGGTCATACCTCTAGCTATACAGCCCAGCATAAGATTAGCTTTCCCTACCACCTGGCTGCATTAAATCCCGCCTAAATCCTTCTCTTCTGAAGTTTTTACTAACACTGACGATATAATACTGGAATAAAGGATTGCTTTTCACAAAGTGCATTATTTAACATTTAAAAACACTGAACTGAAAAATGGTGTGTGAACATAGCCTTAAACTCAGCATGTCTCCGAATGTCTAATGGAACCACAATACAGTAAATCACAACTTTTGAACACAGCCTTAGGGTGCACATCACTGGCCCCACTGGATTTTTTTGACTGTATGATTTTTTTGTATGTTGGCTATTAGCAGCTAGAGATGATCGAACAGCGGAAAATCTTAGGTTCTATTGAACTCGAACATTGCAGAACCTTCCGCATTTGATTCCCGATGCCTTCCCTGTCCGTGGGGAAGGAGGAGACAGCCCGGGTACCGCCTGGAATTCTGCGATTCAGCCAAGGTAATAGGTTGAATCCCAGAATTCCAGGCAGTACCCGGGCTATCTTCTCCTTCTCCACGGACTGGGAATGCATCGGGAATCTAATGCAGAAGGTTCTGCAATGTTTGAGTTCGATAGAAGATAGAAGATTTTCAGCTGTTTGATCATCTCTATTAGCAGCCACACTTGTATGGTACTAATTTGCACCATTTTGTAAACTTTATCTTTACAAGTCATACACACTTTTCTAAACATTTGTATTTGTACTTTAAAGGGTAATGTCACAAGTTTTGTGCAGTTTTGGCATACTATTAAAAACAAAGTATACTGTTAGACAATTTTTAAAAAAGCAAAACATTTTTTATTATGTCCCATTCCTATTTTCTAAATATGCCAAAAGGGGTCCGTGGAGCCTCAGTTACGAGTCTCAAAACATGGGAATAGCTAGATATCCCTCCAGGGAAGGAAAACCTTTTGTTAAGGGGTGCCTATCAGTGGGGAGGTCACCTAACCACCCTGATACGTAGCCCCTTAAGTCCCACTCGGTTGCGAGTATTGGGACACAAATAGGGAAACACCAGGGTGGCCCTTTTGTGTCAAAGTCTAACTCAGTTGCGAGTATTGGGACATAACAAGGGAAAACCAAAGCCAGGCATCCATCCACAGACAGCTGTTTCAGGGTATTTCCCAGGGCCGGGACAAAGAGTAGGCAGGGATAGGCGATGGCCTAGGGCTCCATCTGGTGGGTAATTACAGGGGGCGCAGTTCACTCAGCAAGGAGAAAGCTCCTTGCATGTCCCTGCAGCCTGGCACCATCCCCTCCCCCACAGCCTCTCCCAGCCAACATGCCCTATCCCCTCCACAGAGACAGATGAGGAGTATGATCCTCCTCATCTGTCTCATCTGATGCTGTGTGTGCAGAGAGCAAGCCGCAATCACCATATCAGGGAACAGTGTCAGGCTCCGCCCCTCCTCTCAGTCTGTGAGGAGGAAGTGAGGCTGCAGACCTCAGAGGCAGAGCAGCCAGGACACAGAGCACACAGGAGAGCCTGGTCCTGTAGCTGCTGCCTGTACAGGAAACTCACAGACTGCAGCTCAGGAGCCGCTCTCACAGCTACTAACAGATCACCTGCCCATTGTCTATAGTCTCTCTGTCCCTGGCAGAAAGCAGCCCCATCTCGGCAGTATGAGGCTCCGCCCCCACCTCCATACTGTGTACTCCCAGCATGCTCTCCTTCTCCAGTCCTCCAGGCACAGTAAGTTTTTTTAGTGAAAGATTAATTGTCATGCCCAGATACCTGAAAGAGCTTGGGGGAGTCCTATACTGTACTATAGTGCAGCTGCCCCCTTTCCCTCAGTCCCCAGTCTGCAGCATACTGCCCAGCTCCATCATCTAAGGCTGATTGTGGGTGCAGCTATACAGTATTTGTGTGGGGACACCTGCTACACACTATATGGGGGCTATACACTCTATTTGGGGGTTATACTCTATGTGGGGGTTATACACTGTGGGGGCTACACTATGTGGGGGGTATACATTGTGAGGGCTACACTATGTGGGGGTATACATTGTGAGGGCTACACTATGTGGGGGTATACATTGTGAGGGCTACACTATGTGGGGGTATACATTGTGAGGGCTACACTATGTGGGGGTATACATTGTGAGGGCTACACTATGTGGGGGGTATACATTGTGAGGGCTACACTATGTGGGGGGTATACATTGTGAGGGCTACACTATGTGGGGGTGAAGACTACACTATGTGGGGGTGAAGACTACACTATGTGGGGGGCTATTCACTGTGTGGGGGCTATACCTTGTGGGCACTATACAATATATGGGGGCTATACTGTGTGGGGATTATACACTATGTGTGGGCACTATACACTGTGGGGGCTATACTATGTGGGTACTATACACTATGTGGGGGCTATACTGTGTGGGGATTATACACTATGTGTGGGCACTATACACTGTGTGGGGGCTATACTATGTGGGGATTATACACTATGTGGGGACTTTATAGGGGAGCACAGGAGTTGGCCCAACTACTATCTGTGGCACAGAGTTGCATAATTAATACTACAATACAATCCTTGTAGCTGGAGAAGATGGATGCAGCCTATGCATCTATCTTCTCCAACCATCAGCATTCAATTATCAAGATTTTATGTTTGTGTGAACCTGAACTTATATACACATTTTTAAATACAATATGTCTTTTTTTGCACGTGTGTGTGTGTGGGCGCTATTTGCCCTCTGTGCCTAGGGCACTAAAGCTCCTTGTCCCGGCCCTGGTATTTCCCCTCAGGGTGGAGCAGGATTCTGGCTATCGGGGGCAATGCTAAATTTTCTGAAAATAGCATAGTGATTACATTTTAGCTTTTTCTTAAAACATCTACATTTCTAAAAATGTGATATTTAGAAAAACTAACATGATACATATTATCATAAAATGTCAGAATGTGATTATAACCAAGGGTGTATGAATTTACAGTAGGAACCGCTCATCGAGCTGCGGGGCTTTGAAGCATGCTCCACTCTGTGCCGCTCCTCCCCAGGTGCTGGGAAAAAAGATGGATCCAGTCCTGGAACACAAGGAGAACTTTCCCAGGACAGCACCAATCTTTTCCAAGCACCTGAGGAGGAGCGGCACGGAGCGAAACAGACTTCAAAGCCCCGCAACTGGATAAGCAGAATGCCGGCAAAGACTAAGCACTTTGCTTCATTCCTACTGTAAATTCGCTCATCCCTAATTATAACCCCCAAAACATTGAGCAATCGAACAATCCATATAAAGTTCTTCCCATATAATTAGTATATTTCAGTACTAGTTTATGTTTGAATATAAATCTTCTGTTCGTGTACATGGTCTTTTCCTCATGGGGGACGTACCCAGCTACTAAAGTGCTTTGGATGCACACTTAAATCAGTGCTGTCCTTAAATTACCATACACAGTACAAGGATCTCATTCACTTAGGACTACACAATCATTTTATTTTACTTTATATTTCAATAAATGACTACTGGGTTTATATGACATTATACTTGTTTTGGTATTTATCTCCCTTGCAATTTTATTCCAAATCGAAGTGGCTCCATTAAGTTTCAGTTTAATATTTTTTGACATTTAACACACAGATATGAAGAATTCATAAAAGGGCATTTTTGCAATATTCAGATTAGTATTATTATGAAGGTATGTGTTTACAAATGAATAAGGCTATATTTACCACGTTGGCATTCAGATCACTCTGGTTTGCCTTGGTAGATAACTTTTTATAGTTAGTAAAACTGAGCTTCTAGGATTATATAGCATCCTGCCTCATTCTAAAAGTACTTTGCCTTTTGGAACATGTTTCTCTTTTTGAAGTTCGTCTCATATAGAGACTCTTGAGAGGACATGACTAGAGATGATCGAACATCTGAAAAAGCTAGCTTCGATCAAACTGGAACCTAGCCGGTCCTTCCGTATTTGATTGCTGATGTCAGGCAGTCCCGGGCGGACCAGGCGGGCCCTAGGTAATAGGCTGTATCTCGGAATTCCAGGCAGTCTCCTTTGGCACGGACCGTGAAGACATCAGCAATCAAATACGGAAGGTCTGGCTAGGTTTGAGTTTGATCGGACCTATCTTTTTCAGATGTTCGATCATCTCTAGACATGACATGTTCTATTACTCTCATCTTTTACACATTAGAGCAGCCATGGATATTGGACATGCTCTCCATTGGTGTTGAGAGCTAAAATCAGCTATTTCCTTGGATTTAGACCTAGGAAAAGAAAATTAAAACCTTCAATGCTTTACTGATCCATTTTAAAATGTCACCAATGTATTTTGGATGCATGTATGCATCGATAGTCATCGTCAACCATGAATAGGGGCCCTATTAAACAGGACGGTTATCGTGCGCGAAAGCGTTATATCATTTGAATTTGAACGATAATCGTCCTGTGTAATTGAAGGCAACAATCAAAAAATTGTTTGTGTGTTGTTGATCGTTGATTTAGATCTGACCCTAAAATCATTGTTAATAGTTTGCTCATCATCCCCTGTAATTCCACATTCGTTCATTGTTTTGCTGCCATCAGATGTAGTAAACAATCGTAGTAACTATCATTCTGTGTAATATGGTCAACAATTTCCTTATTGCCTTATTGGTCGAGAACTTGAGATGAGCGAACCTCGAGCCTGCTTGGGGTCATCCGAACCTAAAATCTCTGCATTTGATCACCGGTGTCTGAAGAAGTTGGATGCAGCCCTAAGGCTGCCTGGAAAACATGGATACATGGGGGAATTTATCAAGGGCTTAAGGAATAATTGGATTTTTCGCCCATTTTTTAGTCTATGTTCTATTTATGAACCAGTATTAAACAGGCAATTTTTTTAAAAATGCAATTAAAAAAACAATTTAGCCCCAAAATTCACATACTCTGAGATTTGCACCCAATCTACCATATGTGAAAAAAATAAAAATAATAAAAATCACACAAACTGGTGCAGACATATGTCTCGTCTGTAACAAGTGAGTTTTTGTGATTATTCTGTGAATATTCTGCAATTATGTGAGTGTTTAATAAAATTGGTTCTATTCTACTAGATAAAAAACAGATGAACACTATGTAGAAAAATCATAAAACACATTTGCCAAAAGATTACACAAACCTTGGTTCAAATAAGTACTGTTAGGTTGGGTTTATACCTGACTATTGCAAATTTTTGGAATGGAATGCTGGCGTATACTACAGCTGGAACCCATCAGAACCTTTCTTTTTTATGTGCTTATTATAGTCTAAAATTATGTTTAGCATATTTGCAAGCATATACTTCTACAGTTTAGACTATGTTTAGCATATTGAAATAAATGGATCTCGGAGGGTCCTGCCATGGTATTGGCGAGCATCCTGCCAACATATATCACATAAACTTGAACTGGATGGGTACAAACCCAGTCTTAAAAAGACAGACATAACATAATATATCATTTGTTTTATCACTAGTAAAGTATACCTACTCTTTTAGAATACCAAACAATTGGGATATAAATATTTTAGGTATAGTTTTCTTGTTTTCTCCGCAAAGCCTGAGTGAGTACAGAATGCAGCCATGTTCTTTCAACCACAATTGCCGAAGGCAACTTCATAACCTTAAACTTCAAACCACTAAAACACAGTAAATAAAGTCTGCTAGTCTATAACATGGAATTTTGACCATGTTTGAACCCATTGCTATTCCTGAAAATGAGTAATCTGCATACCTGAAATGTTTTATATGATTCATCCTCTATAGCACTGAAGAGGACGATAACTTTGTATAATTTTCTTTACTTTACTAATACTTGAAACCTACAGCTCAAAACATGGACAGAAATGTACTTAAGTGTTTATAAGCATGTGACTATATAGCAAAATACATTCCTATCAAATCCAGTCTTGCATACAGAAAGTTAAAAAAAAAAGACAATTATACTTTTTCTTTCAAGTCAACTGGTGTCAAAAAACGATACAGATTTGTAAATTACTTAAATCTTAAGAAAACAAACAAAAAAACAGCCTTTAAGTACTTTGCAGGACAGGAAGTGGTGTATTCTTTCCAGTCTGACATGGTGCTCTCTGTTGCCACCTTTGTCCATGCCAGGAGAATCTTTTTATGGGGATTTACTACTGCTCTGGACTATTCCTAATACAGACAGAGGTGGCAGCAGAGAGCACTGTGTAAGACATGTCCTGCAGCTGATAAGTAGAGATGATCGAACATCGGAAAATCTTAGGTTCTATAGAACTCAAACCTTGTCGAACCTTCCGTATTTGATTCCCAATGCCTTCCTGGTCCGTGGGGAAGGAGGAGACAGCCCAGGTACTGCCTGGAATTCCGGGATTCAGCCTAGGTAATAGGCTGAATCTAGGAATTTCAGACGGTACCCGGAATGTCTCCTCCTTCCCCACAGACCAGGAAGGCATAGAGAATCAAATACGGAAGGTTCGAGTTCTATAGAACCTAAGATTTTCTGATGTTTGATCATCTCTACTGATTACTGGAAGGCTTGAGTTTTTTAATAGAAGTCATTGACAAATCTATTTAACTTTCTTCCACCAATTGATTTGACTTTTATTTTCTGGAATACATCTTTAAATAATTTGGTATTTTTTTCTACTTTAACTAAAGACAAAAACATATTTGAGGAACAGACTCATCCTCTGCTAAATACTTTATTTGTTTAGGATAGGGTTTTTCTATTTTCTGTTATTCATGTTCAATGACCTTCGTTAGGCTAGGTTCACACCATGGGAAAGATTCATCAAACATGGTGTAAAGTGAAACTGGCTCAGTTGCCCCTAGCAACCAATCAGATTCCACCTTTCATTCCTCACAGATTCTTTGGAAAATGAAAGGTGGAATATGATTGGTTGCTAGGGGCAACTGAGCCAGTTACACTTTACACCATGTTTGATAAATCTCCCCGCATGTCTTTTTTCGGGCATTCGACGGCCGTCTTTTTGGATGTCCGTCAATTCGAGGCCAAATATTGTCCCTTATTTTACAATGACGTCTGTGTTTTCAAGATAATGGACGTTATTTGGTCTCAAAATGATGGGAGACCAAAAAGGCGGTCATCGAACGGCCATAAAAAGACATGTGAACCTAGCCTTACAATGATCTTTGGAATAGTTTATATTATATCCAAGCAGTGTCATAAATTGGCTGTAGAATTGAACTTTAGTAAAATTAAATGGAACCTGTCACCCCCTGCTACAGCCCCCTATACTCACCTGATCCCGCCGGGTCCCGCTTCTGGATCCGGTCGGGTCACGGAGATATCAGCCGCTGCAGCCCGGCGCGCTGAGAGATAAGTCCAACGCTCATAGAGAATGACGGAGAGTCCAGCGCTCTGTCATTCTCTATGAGCGTTGGACTCATCTCTCAGCGCGTGCCGGGCTGCAGTGGCTGATATCTCCGTGACCCGACCGGAGAGCCTGTCACCCTGGCACGGGGGGGGGGGGGGGGGGGGGTGACAGGTTCCCTTTAAAGACAGTGTTCAAAATATTCTATTTGTTTGACCACTGCAGATGCTAGTTTGGTAGTTTTCAAAGAACATGACCTGCAACAGTTTTTGAAGACCTGTCCTACGAGACATAAGGTTAGTAGTCATTTTGGAGGCTAATAAATATTTTAAAAACTGTTATCTTGTTACTATTAATGAATCAGTGAAATAGGCTGTAAGCATTGTGGACAATATTTAAGCAACAAATATCGATCTTACATAATGGATACATTAGGAAAAGCAAGAGATTCTTTGTGGATAAATCTATAAAATACATTTTAAGAGATAAAATATGCCGGTTACTGCCATCTTAGATTAATGAAATTAGGATGAATCAATATGCTAAGGATAAGGTGCACTTGACAAACATTAGATTTGTAGCCAATGTGCAGCTTCCAAATCCGATAAGATTTGTAAAAAAACAGGCATTTATCCGAGAGGTATGTGTATACAACACGCCAATCCAGAAACTTGATAATTAAAGGGGAAGTCTGTTGATTTTTAAAAGCTGTCTGCCGGCAAGGGCAGGGGGAACATAATAACCAAGAACATTTTACCTCTGTGCCCGTGAAGTGCTGCCCCATTAGCTCCCAGGCCCCTGCCGGAATTAATTTCCCCTCGAGTTGTGATGATGTCGGAAAATACCCAGCTGATGCACTGGCCACTTAGCCAATCAGTGACTGGAGCGGCGTCCTGTCCCAGTCACTGACTAGCTAAGTGGGCTGTCAATCAGCTGAATAGTGACATGGACTGAGAAGAAGATTTCCGAGGTGGGGGTCCCGGAGTGGCGATTCAGCGCTGGACAGGCATGGGTACAGGTGAGTAGTGGTGGTTATTATGTTTGTCCCCACCCCTGCCGTTTACAAAAATAATTGCAGGCCTGGCCTTCTTCTTTAATGTTAAGCAAAAATTGTCCCAATGAGAGACCACCCAACAATCCAGCAGTGATACTGCAGAGAAGACTATCAGTACCTTTCCCAAACAGGATATTGGGGACAATCATGGAGGCATCATGTAATGGGTTACATGTTGGAGGTATCATGTTGTATGTTACATTTCTCATTTAAACAATCAGGTCCTTCTCCCCCCCGCTCCGAAGCTTCTGCTGCGTGCGGGACCTGGGGAGAAGAAGAGCAGGAGAAGCTCTTCAGCCTGGTGAGGTAATGTATGGTGTTTAACAACAAGGGCTGCAAGGACATTGGTAATGATGTCCCTGCGGCCCTTGCTAAACAATTATCGGGCCGTGGAATAGGCCCAGTTTACATTATTGATCAGGCCCGTGGAATAGGGCCCTTACAGTCTAAAATGAATCAGTCAGCCCATCTGTATGTTATAAGCTGCAGACATGGGCGGTGTAATAACGGTGTAATAACATGAACGTTAAGTTTTTTTTTATTCCGGACTGAAGTGTCAAGGTGGTGCTGCATTGCCACGCATCTCTGCTTCCTTGCCACTTTACCCGAAATAAAAATCTTATTTTACAACTGACAGCTTTATAAAATGTAGTAATAGTCAGTTATTGCACCATTATCTGTCATCCATCCCCATTATATGTCTGTAGCTTATAGAGACAGATTTACTTTAACAAACCAGGAATCATTATTGCATCTCTATAATTCATACTTTAAGGGGAATTTTTAGGATAAAACTATTGATAGCTTATCTACAGTAAAGGCTATCAATAGTTGACCGGTGGGGTGCTGACACCTTGCTCCCATGCCAGCTGTTTGGTGACTGCACTACAGTATGAATGGAGCCAGAATCAATTAGCTCTGTTCCTTGTGCAGCCTTGGCCTCTATTCACTTTAATAGGAGACAAGGCTGCAGTTCCCTGGTGACGCTGGTACACAGGGAACGGAGCCAAGTTCCTCCTGCTCTATTCTCACTATAATATAGGAACCGAACATCTCATAGGCAGGGGAGCCGGTGGTCTGCACCCCACCAATCAACTATTGATATTGATCATGTGGATAGGATATCAATTGTTTTATCCTGGACAATCCCTTTAAATGGGCAGTTGTATTTGAAAAAAATGTTCATTGGACACAGTTGCATGGTTTTCCCTAAACGTTTTAATTATCAGGGATTGTCTTAACATCCGGGCCTCCATCAATGGAAAGGTTTTATTTTATATGACAAATACACTTTAAGGCTATGTTCACACTACGTTAAAGTATGGCCGTTGTTTCCATCTGCAACAATGGCCATACTTTGTACGGGGTGGAACACTGCTTATTTCTGTATAGGATCCCGGATACGCTCCGTCCGGGACCCCATGTGGCACCGCAAAGAACTGACATGTCAGTTTTCTGCTGCCGCAATTCAGTGAAATGCGGCCGTAGAAACCCATGTCAGTTCACACAATGAAGCGAGCGGCTCCGGTCGCTTGCTTCATTGTGCGCTATGGGAAGTTCTGATCAGAACACTGCGGCTGGAAAGATCATCCAGCCGGTACAATCGTTAGCGAGGGCTGCAGGGACATCGTTGCTGATGTCCTTGCAGCCCTTGTTTCATACATTACCTGTCCAGGCTGCAGGTCTTCTCCTTCTCCCGGTCCCGCGCGGCAGCATCAGCTTTAGTGCGGCCTGAGTGAACTGACAGAGCGCTCAGCTAATCACTGGCAGCGATGGTCCCGGCCAGTGATTGGCTGAGCGCTCTGTCAGCTCAGACAGGCCGCTCCGAAGCTGATGCTGCTGCGTGGGACCGGGAGAAGGAGAAGACCTGCGCCTGGACAGGTAATGTATGATGTTTGTGAAATCTTTGGTTTGATTTTAGGTTTGAACCTAAATGAACGATCAGCCGACGACATGATCATCGGCTGATCGTTCTCTCTCTTCCACAGAGCGATAATCGGCCGAAACGGGCTGATTCGGACGATTATCTCTCCGTGGAATAGGCCCCTAACCCTGAAATAAAGCTGAAATAAAGTATACACCGAGAGTTATGTGAACAAATTTAAAGTAACTGCTATTAATACATTCCACCTTAAGGCTACTGTATGTTCCCACACTGTCAAAATGACATCCGTTTTTCCTGAACAGCTTTCATTTAACATCAAATAAAGGCCGTTGTAAAATGATGGTTGTCCAATTTATGTACCATTACAATATGCTGTATTTAAAATATATGTACAAGTACCATTCTCTTACAACATTATAATATATTGTATTTACGATATATGTGCATGTACCGTTCTCTTACAACATTTGGCTATGTTTACATAATGTATATTTTCGTAAAACCACGCCCGTTGTATACCGGCCGTGATTTTTATGGAGATATACGTTACATAGCGGTCTATGGGATATTATGGGGTATACTATGTTTAAACGATCCAGCCGGGATACCTCGTGGTGCCGCAACAAACAACTGACATGTCAGTTTTCTGCAGCCGCTATTCAGTGAATAGTGGCCGTAGAAAACCCTGTCAGTGCACACAGTGGAGCGAGTGGCTACGGCCGCAAGCTTCATAGTGTGCTGTGGGGAGTTATGCGGGCTCGCACGGATGTACCCGCATCAGAACTCTGCAGTGTGAAAGATCATCTGGCTGGTACTGCAGTACCAGCCAGGGTGATCTTTTAAGAGACCAGCCGCTCCATGACCCGGCCGGGTCACGAAACGGCTGGTCTCTTACGACATGTGAACATGACCTTACAATATGATTACAATAGGAATTATTTAGAAATGGAGAAGTAGATGTCCGCACACAGTTTTTTGTATCAACATACATGCATGACCTAAATTTTTTTCTTCTAGATTACTTATCAACTGAACAGCGGCAACTCTTCATTTAGACGAGAAAATAATAATTAAAAAAAATTATAGGCATTTACGCAGCTAAAAAGATAAACAATTTGTTTATCTTAAAATGTACACCATCATCAAGATGGTAGGCTTCCCTTTTTTCGTCTAATACTCTAAATTTGAAAGCTCCTTTATTTTAGGAAATAGATTCCATGTACACTTCTGGGAATGGGTGCACAAATAAGCTTCCTCCCTACCTATTGGTTTAAAACATACATTATGGCATACATCCATTGCCTACTTAAAGCTACATGGTGTTTTTTGCATTAATTCATGTCTTGCATCAATCTTTAATATAATCTTTAAATAGTAGTGACATATTAAAGTCAATCTGTTAGCCTCAATTCACAGTCCAAACTGCCTGCACCAATAGCTGTTAGGTCAAGAAGACATGTTACCTATTTTATATATCCGTCTAAACTTCCAGAACGTACAAAAATTACTTTATTCTCCAATGAAAAGTGTCGGAGAGGCTTTCCCAAGCTCTTGATTTGCTGCAGCGAGAATAGCTCTGAACTACCCCTCCCTATACCTGATCCTGCTTGATTGACAGTCAGCTGCGAGCAGTGCTCCAAGCAGGGTGGGGGATGGAGGGCAGGAGGTGTTGCAGCCCTAAACACTTTAGAGGCTTGGGTAAGACTTTGCACTTGAGAATAAAAGCATTTTTCTACGCTCTGTATGGGTAAACAAATATATGAAAGGCAACATGTGTTTCCTTGACCTAACCGCTATCCAACAGTGTCAGTAGATTAGACCTGAATTGCAGCTGACAGATTGTCTATAAAGGGGTTATTTGGTACTTAAATATTTTTTAAAGAACCAGGCTGAGGTAAAATAAAACAAAATAGTACATCACCCCCCCCCCACACACACACACACAGTCATTAGCACTTTCACCCAGTACTTGCTGATTACTGGCTCCTGGTCCCTTCTCAACATGCAGAAACCATCTTGACATACTGGACCCAAACACACTCAGTTATGGCTCAACAGAAATTTTCTCCAAGTCATGATGGGGACCAGAAACAATGAGTAGTAGAGATGCTATGAGTGTCCTTATGGCAGTGGCAGGGGATCATGGAGATACGTATTTATTCTATTTATTTAATTAGCCTGGCCCATAAAAAAAATCCAGGACAGCCAGGCGATCTCATTAAACAATGTAAAAATTTCTTGTTTAACATAATTTCTTGGGCATTACATTTCATGTGATTTAATGCAATTCTTCATTACTGCACCTATAGGCAGTTGTTTATATTATTGTTTCTGTTAATTTCCCCTCTTATATTCTTTCCTCCACACATCAATTCTACTGGTGCTATTTCAAATACATGCACAATTATAAGCATTATGAAAACTGCATATTAATGAATGGTTTTATTGCAATTTTCAACAAGTGCACTAAAATAGCATATGTTTTATATTTTATGCATTTTTTTTTCTTTTTTCATCCACATTTGAATACCTCTTATGCTATTTAAATAAAATTCACCATTACAGCAGGAAAGAAAAATGCATTATAATAAATTACTTCTTGGTGTTGATGCAGTTGCGATTTTCCCTGTAAGCGGTCTATGGAAGAAAAGGCTGCACAATCTTACTGCAGCTCTAAACCTCACGTACAAGTCTAAGGGTCCTATTACATGGGCCGATGGGGGCCCGATGGACATTGTTAACAAGCACCAATCTGGGAGATTAGCACTCGTTTACTGGGCCTATAACACGGCCCCATAATCGTTTAGCAAGGGCTGCAGTTAGTCTTTGCAGCCCTTGCTTAAACAGTAGACATGCTTCCTCCCGGGTCCCGCGTGCTGCAGCTTCAGAGTAGGCTGACAGGCTGCTCAGCCAATCACTGGCCGCGGCGTCCTAGCCAGTGATTGGCTGAGCGGCCTGTCAGCCTGCTCTGAAGCTGCAGCACGCGGTCGTTTCATCGACTTATCATTCTCTATTGCACTGAGCGATAATTGGCCAAATTGGTCCGATTTGGCTGATTATCGCTCCATATAATAGGGCCCCAACACGTGATCTACACTCAATACCAAAGACATTGGTTTATATGTTTTTTTTTTTCTTACTGCAGCTTTCAAGTTGCATAAACTGTAACAGAAAGAACCGAAATGGGCTTCAAGTAACTGTAAATAACGGAATGACATTGCAATCTAATAGTCTAGTTACCATCTCCGATGGATCCCCGTAATAAATATAAAACACGTATATAGTAATATAGTAAATGACAAACCTCTAGGGAGCTCATAGATATCGTTGAACCTGTTTCGCTCCTTGATAATCCTGCACTGTCATCCATCTCTGAGGCTATGAAGTTCTTTACTGCTGTGCGAGGTTCAAAAGGAAGGCTCTGCATGTGTTCTTGAGACACAAGATGCTGATCTAAATTTATACCAAATTGTTCCATTACAGCTGGATTCATGCTAAATTCAGGACTGACTTTGTAGTGTAATAGCCTCTCATGAGGCAGTGTATCCATAGCTATGTTCATTTTATTTTCATCTTTCATTTGTGACTGCATGTTTCCAGAGCCTCTTGGCATTACGATATAGTCACTCTCCATCATTCGCTCCTGGGGATGGACCATATCGATGTCTCCCGCTCTGAGGTTGTCATCTGTGCATAAGTACACAGTTCGTCTTAATTCGCTATTCTCTTTTTTCAGACACTGATCAGCCATCTCTCCCATACTCATGGGCATGTGCAAAGCAGATGGTTGTTGGATAATAACTTTAGAAATGATGTTTCCTGGCAAGGTAGAGTAGCTCATTCCTTCTGGGTTCATTGCTTTTTCCTCTTCCTCATCATTCAACGAAATCCTGGAGAGGGTGCCTGTTATTGTAGCAGCTCTGCAGGGGCCGATGTCCTTGTGTAAAACTGCAAATCACAAAGCATTAGATTATATTGTGCTTGTATGCATGGTTTGTTGCATATCAATGTTTAGCCCGGAAATATTTTGCATTAAAAAAAGCTTGTGTTGAAAAACTGCTGTTTTGTTTTTTTTTTAACTCTAGTTTATTAACATACACTGTGGTTTGGGTTGATCACAGTTGACATTTAATCTTCTGCTCATAATAGACTTGTCTTCACTGTGTATTCAAGTGAAACACTTCATTGTTTATACAGTATTTGTGTCTTTCAAGTGATCTCCAAGACTCCAAACTTTACATAATGCTTATACTCTCAATAATTGAAAACACAAGAACTTGTATTAGAACAAAACTCATTAAACCTTGAAGTGCACGTCCTTTTTTTATAGTGAATTATGTATGACGTTATCATTCCAGGTCAACAAAGTGGTAAAATCTATCTACAAATCTCATGGTTTTCTATTAGGATTAAAGGACAACTCCAGAGCTATTGAAAAAAAAAAAAAAGAAACACGTTTTTTATATTTACCCACCTTTCTTCTCTTCTCCACTTCCTTTTTCTTTGGCTGGCATCAGATGACTGACAGCTTGCTCAGCCAATCAGAGCTAAGCAAGCTCTGAGTCATCTGTTGACGTCTCAAGACACAAGATGGCACCGCCCGTGGTCGACAGGGATCAAGGCATCGAGGGGGGGGAGTTATAGGGAAGGGGGCAGAAGGGTGATTAAAGCACATTACAAAGTTATATAAATTTGTAATGTGTTTTAAATGCTTAAAAAAAAAATCACCGGAGTTGTTCTTTAACGTACATTAGGTGAATTTATTGAGGATTTTCCATATGTATTTGCACACTGAAAATCCCCAGTCAACTACAGTATAAGCCATGTTTGATTTAAATGTTATGTACACACTACGCATTTAGAGGGGATGATTGACAGGCAGACAGGCGTGTTACTGGCCTCTCTCCCTCTTAATCATCCTCACTGAGCGCGCTGACAGGCAGAGAGCGGTGACTACACGCTGCCAGGGAGCCACCCAGATGACTACCTGCCCGCCTCTGCCTGCCGCGCACAAGTGAATTAAAACATAATTTTCTCAAGTATAAAGCTTCAGCTGCAGCCACGGCCGGTACATGCCGCGAGCTGCACAGGAGCTTCATACTGTGCAGCAGGGAATGAAATCAGCCCAATTGGGCTGTTTGGTTCCCTTTAAAAATATGCGGCATGCTGTATGCATGCTTCTTTAAATATTCAGTAAGCACACTAAGTGTACAGAACAGTAAGGTATTCCATTGCTAGGGCCTAGGGAATGAAAGGCCCCCATCTCCTTGACACTATTTACAGCATAAAAAAAAGTTGTTTTTTTTTTTCTGTGGAAGTAAGAACAGATACATGTGACATGGGTATGTTGTAAATTATGTTATTGATATCTACCTGGTGTTGCCTCCAGCTTGCTGGGCATTCATGGGGTAATTATTAATTTACAATGTTGCTTATCTGGAAAAGAGTCTTAGGAAACTGAGGAACCAGCTAAAATGTTTCTAATCCTTGTAAGCCTCCTTTCTAATGTTTTACTGCATTGCAGTATATTTTAATTAAACTGCTGAGAATGGAGCTAGTTTTGGCCTTCACAACATGATCTTTTTTTTCTATATTTTCCCTGCATTCTTATTATCGTAACTTTTTTAAATTTGATATTTCCTTATTACTCTTATATGCCCTCAGCAATCAATTCCATCTCAGTTTCTTAAAGGAGAAGTCCGGCAAATTTTTTTATTTAAAGTCACCCCCCTTTGTGCATTCTGACTTCTCTACACAGGTGTTAAGGGTAAATTTAGTGGTTTTCATACCTTATTTCATATCATACGTCATGGTGTTTGTTCAAGTAAAAAGTGTCCTTAGCGCCATTAGCATTAGCGCCACTCGTTGGCCCGCCCCCTTGACGCCCATTGGTTGGCCGACGTAAAGGGGGTGGGGTCTAGACCTTTCGGCCAGCCTGTTCCAATGGCCGGTGAGGGGGCGGGGCCAACTGTGGAGTTGTGGGTGGGGCTAATTGGAGCTAATGTCGCGAGGCCCCGCCCACTTAACACAATCTGGAGTTGATAAAAGATGACATTTTACTTGAACAAACACCATGACTTATGATATAAAATAAGGTATGAAAACCGCTAAATTGACCCTTTATACCTGTGTAGAGATGTCAGAATGCACAAAGGAGGTGACAGTGTCACTTTAAGTATTGTATTGTCCCTGAAAAGTTATACAAATCGCCATTATACACTTATTACAGGAAATGCTTATAAAGTGCTTTTTTTCCCTGCACTTACTACTGCATCAAGGCTTCACTTCCTGGATACCATGGTGATGTCACTTCCTGGATAACATGGTGATGTCATGAGGCGACTCCCAGAGCTGTGCGGGCTTTGGCTGCTGGAGAGGACGATGGCAGAGGGACACTGAGGGACACAGGGCACTGGAGGGACACTGAGCATCCCTCTGCCATCATCCTCTCCAGCAGCCACACCACGCACAGATCTGGGAGTCGGGTTGTGACATCACCATTTTATCCAGGAAGTGACCACCATTTTGTCCAGGAAGTGACATCACCATTTTATCCCGGAATTGAAGCCTTGATGCAAGAAATGTTCGCTGGATTTCTCCTTAAAACTATTCTGGTATAATGTAAGCTGAGCTGTAATTGGTTGGTTGGTTGTAGAAATTATATAAGGTATTTTTTTGGTTGTAGAAATTAGTTTTTGTTTCATACAGATAAATGATCTAGACCACTGATGGGGAACGTTCAGTCCTCTAGCTGTTGCAAAACTACAAATCATATCATGCCTGGACAGCCAAACGAAGCCTCCGCCGTCCAGGAATGACGGGAATTGTAGTTTTGCAACAGCTGGAGGGCCAGAGGTTCCCCATCCCTGATCTAGACCATAGTTTTAAAAAAGTATCAAAAAAGTTGAACAAAATATCAATCGTCTTATAATTTTTTATGGCGCACACCAATTACTTTAATAACTCATTTACAGTAACAACTCAATGTCGCTCAAAAAAGGAATAATATGAATTAACTTTAACTATTGGGCTCAGCCAAAGCAATAAATAGCCTTGGAAAACATGAAGCGGATATTAAGAAGCTGTTTGTACAGTGAGCAGGTGGTAGGCTGAATTAAGCCGCTGAGACGTACATATACATTCTAAATTTACTGGCAAGAGCACAACTTCTATTAGTAAACAGCACATTGACTAAATGTTTACTATGAAATACAAACCACCAGACCACCAGATATACAGCCAGATTTTTCTGCTAATGCTACCACTGCCGCTTGTATAACCTGATGAACCCAATATCATTACATGCTAGCTCTGTAGTAATGTATTTGGTATACTGGGACTGTTAAAGTTCCAAAATATATTATTAAAGTGATACTGTCACTGACATCAGTTAACAGTTACGACAAGGTGGGGCTTCACGGCAGCTGGACACCATCTCCTGGCTGGGAAGTGGGCCCAACTGCTATGAAGCCCCGCCCAGGTGACACTGTCCACCAATAAAATTTAGCGAGTTTAGAGCAGAAAGAAGACACAGACAAGTTTTACACAGGTACATATCAAATGTGCAGCATCTTAGCTTGTGCATGGTGCGGAAAACTGTTCTTGTAATAAAGGAATATATGAAGTACCTTTCTTTACATTTTACATTTTCAGAGGTCCAAGGCACAAGTGGTCCAATAAAACCACTTGCGTTATTCAGCAATTCATAAGATATAACAATGTTTTGGTCATAGTTGACAGTCGTCAAGCCAAAACAAACATTTTATTACATTATCAGATCAATTAAACATTTTATTTTATGAGCAGGCAAGATAGATAATCCTGAGTAAGGAACAAACACAAGTATCTAGTCCAGGCCAGAAAATCCCCTGCAATGCAAGGAATTTGAGTTAAAATGCTATTTGTCCTCAATTTTACACAGACTTTTTCCTGAATATGGTTTTGGCCACTCCAAGTAATTTTCTGGCCGGTTGGCGGACAATTTTTTTGGGGATGATCCATTACTTTAAAAAAATGGTAGTTATTGTGTGTACTGTGTTCATATATATATATATATATATATATATATATATATATATATATATATATATATATATTAATTCTTTATTTAAATCCATGCAGCAATAGTGAGAGTTGGTTCAGTGTCTTTTGTCTTATTGTTGTATCCAATGGTGTCTGTCTTAGGTCTTGCAGGATTGCCCATGTTGCTTTTACAGTTTTTTTAAAAAGGATATACATTTTGAGGAGGACAGCCAATAGTCCTGTATGTTCTCTGTTGGTGGACAATTTCTACAATTTGATACTAAGGTCTTTATTTTAAAAATGTGTGTGAATACTAGACTAGAATGTGTAAATACTTAGGAGGTGTGAATTAGGCACAGTTGGTGTGACTACGGGCCAGAGGGATAGACTCAACCCCCTCTTAAATTCTGCCAGGTAACTGGGAATACTAGCTTGCAGCGCTATAATTTCGTGGTACTTTGGTGAGTGAGTCTGACATTGGATTATTAGTATGTTCAGCAAGATATCAAGTTATTAGCTCAAAAACAAATTCCATTAGCTGGCATTTGGCATGTCCATTCTTTGGGCGGACGGCACAATCCGCCTGACCATAGAATGGAGTCTATGGGACGGGCGGAGAAGCAAGCTGGAGCGTGCGGATTGAGCATGGAATCGGCAGAAAGTTATCCGCTAGAATTCTGCAGTCTGAACACACCCTAATAGCGCCGGCAGCTAGCAGAGAATGAGGAGCAATAGGTGGGTGCTCCATTGCTCCTGCTGATTGGCCTGTGTAATAGGGGCTTTAGTTGTCAGTGCAGCACATGATTACTACATTGATGGAAGCAGAGAGTCTCCAAAACTATCAGCATTGGAGCAGTGGGGTATTTATAAGGTGAGTAGATGTCTATTTGTTATGTTTTATAATTTTTAAGACTTGAAATACCATTAATAGTTAATTTCTTTAGAAATGCAGCAGCTCGATCACACTTTGGAACCTTAAATTTTCAAATCCTCATGCTGCTCATTCCCTGATAACTACAGATATAAAAAGAATATATCATGATAACCTGAGTGCGGTATTTTGTAAAAGAGATAATGACAAAGGAACATTACATAATAAAATTGGTAATAAGATAATGAAATATGGGTTCATATTTCAGCCTCCACTGTCTTATGTGCTGGGAATGTGAGATTTTTATTATGAATACTGATACAACTAAATGAGCCAAAATTCCTAAGAACATCAGGGCAGACCCCCCCCCCCCCCCCATTTAATTAGGCTAAATGCTTTATAAGAAATAACTGGCTAACTGTGACCCAAATCCCTTATCTTTCTTCAAATTTAGTCAGGGCCCTATTCACATGTTCTGTAAATTTTGCCGTGATTGAGGATCCGCAATTATGGACAAATTGAGGCCTTTTTGATTTTTGTTGACCTATGCACACAATTTGTAGTTTTACACATCCTGCAAAACCACCCCAAAAAAACAGGACATGCCCTAGTATGGGCCATAATTACAACACAGATTTTCCCACAGAAGTCAATGGGAGCAGTCATAATTTTTGCAGACCCATATTTTTTTTCCAGAAGAAATGTCCGTAATTTCCGCAAAAAATACGCCCCCTGAGGAAGCAAAAAGGTCGCTTTACGATCGCGAAACGTGAGTTGGGGAACCAACCAGACTAGTGAATTTATGGGTAAGATGCAATAATTTTATACTTGGCTTGTGCAATATCTGTGATCATGTTTACATGTGAGCATAGTGTGGACGAGATGCAGTAGAGAGACTCACTGGTAGTGCCGCTAATAGGTTATACTTATGTGACACAGCTGACTAGACACTATATGCTGGTCCAAGATAGGCCAAAAATAAATGATATCATTTACTTTTGGCCTATCTTGGACCAGCGCCCGATCTTACCCAGTGGTTGGAGTGGAGGATATATGTTTCATGTAATACCGGTTTGGTTTCTGGGAGTGGCTGCGGTCCACACACATGTGAGCATTGAGAGTTGTGCCTTGCATTTGCACAACCACACCAGGTGAGAGTCTTTCCTTTACTCCCCTGCACTTACCTAAGTCTTGCAGACCCCACACATTGGAGCGCTGTTTACATTTATCTAGACACTATATGGGTGTCTAGCACTATCACTATCACTTTTTCTAAACACTGTTTACAGCACATAGCCTTATTTAAAAAAAAAATTGTCCCAATCACATGGCCTGGATTATTTTCATGTTTGGAATTACCTCTTGGTTGTTTTTATTGTGTGTTCATTGCTTGAAATAAAGTTGTTTAATTTTTATACAGGTTTCGATCCAATCTTTGTAGATATGTATGTTATGGGGATCTCTGTGATTACTGAATAGGATGATTACAGATTGTAGGGCATTGCCACAGGGTGGTGTCTTCCCATCATCCACTGGAGTATCTGTATATATATGTACACAATCTGTAGTTTTACGCATGCCCTAGTATGGGCCATAATTACAACACAGATTTTCCCACAGACGTCAATGGGAGCAGTCATAATTTTTGCAGACCCATATTTTTTTTCCGGAAGAAATGTCCGTAATTTCTGCAAAAAATACGGAATACCTCAACCCCCTCCAGCCGCTCTCTGTAAATTATCATCACTGCAGCCTATGCTTGATGCTGCAGTGACATTAATTTATGATGCAGGATGACACAGGCACAGAAGCTGCACCTGTGTCATCCGTGGCGGGTCCCGGCTGACAGTGATAGCCGAGGACCCGAACCAACTGTCAGCACCAGAGCCATGCTCTGGTACTAACAGTTAACCCTATAGATACTGTGGTCAGCACAACCGCAGCATCTTTGGGGCTTCAGGCAGAGAAATATGATCCCATAAGCTGAAGTCCAAAAACAACCTGGACATTGAGGTATCAATGACCCATGGTCGTGAAAGGGTTAATTTAACCTTTCCATTTTTTGTGGATCTGCAAAAAATACTGATTACAGATGCACCATGGGCAAAATTTTTTTGTTTGTTTTGTGGATTGTCAACGTTATTGCGAGCATAATGTACTGTCCTGAAAAAATACTGAATATGTGAATGTGGCCTAAGGGTTTTAAATTCTCATGATACATACATTATTTATTACAATGGTGTAACATGTCAGTAAAAACCTTAACAAGCTGCAAGTCACACTGCTGCCACTGGGCGGTCACACATGTATACATATAGTATATACATTATGGGGGTGATTTACGAATGGTATGCAAGATGCATTTGTCAGGGAGAAGGTGCAGATTCGCCCCTTCTTCCTGGCGTATGCCTCCCGTGCACCCGCTCGCCCGATGGGCGGACTGGGGGAGCTTGGGGGCGTGATGAGGCGGGGAGGAACCTCCTCCCACGCCTTATTTATCATTATTTACGCCTACTCACAGGCGCAAATCATGATGCAAATCTACACCTGCTGGAAGCAGATGTAAATTTGGTACACCGGGCGCAGATTTAGGCGCCTGGCCGGCCGGATTCACTAAGAGGTGCGCGCCGTATTCATAAATCCCCCCCATGAGTCCTGTCTCTAAGCCAGTAATACCCCCTTATGTATTTCCTACAGATCACTGAATAGACATTTTTCTTATAGAGTCTGTCCGACTCACAGACTACTTTTAATTTGTATGTCTTATGCTACGTTTACATGGAACAACAATCGCATTTGAGCGATAATCGTTCCATGTAAACACAGCAAACGATCAAGCGACGAGCGGAAAATCGTTCATTTTGATCTTTCAGCATGTTCTCAAATCGTTGTTCATCGTTCGCTAAAAATTCGCAGATCGCTTCGTGTAAACAGTCTTTCAAAGATTTACCCTATGTAAAAGATGGCCTTAAGCGATCTTAAAAGCGATCGCAATAACGTTTTTTCTTACGATTTTTCTCCATCTGAACGCTGATCGTTATAAAAACCAAATTGTTGCTTCAAAATCGTTAATCGTTCGATTGGGCGAATTATCGTTCCGTGTAAACCCAGCATTAGTGTCCTTGATTTCTTGAATTCTGAGTTCTGTCTTTGATGTTGAAATCTCAAATACTGCACAGTACAATGAGTAACAATTTCACATTCAGTACAGGTTGCACAGTATTATCAAGTTTTCACACTGACAAGCAGCATTTTCTTTCAATTTTGAAAAATTACTACACATGATACCCATTTTTTGGAACTACAGGGGACCTGGTAGCCTCTGTTTGTAATCATAAACCTGTAGTGCTCTCACAGTGTTGTATCGATTTTTACTTGACATACAGTATGTTCTTACCTGACCGACAAGCAATGTCCACGTCTTTTTCAAAGTCTGTCTGTAAGCAAAAAAAGACAGAATATAAGTTAATCGATATTTACAATAAGGCCAGAATATGCATATCATTATTTTCACCAATCCATCCGTAAATAACATACAGTACATCATAAACAGCAACTTTTTTTTTTTTTTTTTAAATGGAAGCACTACAAATTATTTTCTATTTCCGCCACATAGACAGACTAGATTATTTAGTGACTTACTACTCTCTGCTGCTTTATACAAGATAAAGGTACTTTGGTGGACACTAGCGCTTAGTACTAAGTTGCGTGAAAAATCAGATGTTGCACAGATAGAAATGTTGTTGTATTGGTGGAATATTTAGTCTCTAACTGTGTATTAAAGGGGCATTCCATTTTGATAGGTGATAGGGAATGCAAAAGAAACTGACAGCACAGATATGCCATTTTCCAGTTAGCAATTAAGTGAGCATTGTGTATATACAGTACCTTTCTCTTTTTCTTTTTTAATTTTTAAGATCTTTAATTCCTGGTAACAGTGTCATAGAGGTGGGTATGTATATGAGTACATTGAAATTTTACAATGTGAAACAAAGTGAAGTCAACTTGCTTATTAATGACCTTATACAATAATAATAATAATAATAATAATAATAATAAGGAATAGGAATGTAGAGTTTGTAAAACAACAACAATTTCAGATATAAGTCACCGTTTTTTATTTTGTGGTACAAATCTAGCCTTTCAAGATACAACCCTATCTCAGGCATGTGTACACTTTGATGTATTGCTCTGTGAAATATTTTACTATAGTTAAATAGATTACGCTTAACACTGTTCAATGACCAGCAGGGTTGTTTACAACGTATACATATCCCTGCCAAACAAATATGATAACAGGTTTCAGTGAAATTGAATGACGAGCAATTTATGGCAACATTTATCTGGAAGACAGAGGTGAAGGCAGGAGAAGGTATTAACTACCCAGCAGCGCAGAGGCTTGACTATGACATGCAAGATGAATATTAGTAATCAAGTCAGTCCACCATACAGAAAATACTTATTAAATCTTGTAGTTGCTACCCAGTGCACTATATGTATCTAATTTTAATTACACTGCAACTACCGCCTACATGTTTATTCCACTAGTAGCCATTGTTCCCACCCCAGGGTTAGCTATAAATTGTGTTGTTTTATATTCTTAATAATTTTCGAGTCATGAAATTCCACAAGCAAGTGAAATGTTATATTAATTGATAAAACCAGACAAATGTTTGTGTACTGACTGGAAATATAAAAATTCTTTTGGGGTGATTCTATTGGGCTCTAGTGGCCTTTGTTGTACAATTTTTCTATCCATCACTGGGGGAAGAACAGTGATATAAACTCAAACTCTATTATATTTCAGCTTTCAGATGTCCAAAGAAGATAACCTTAGCTATTGGTAAATTATCTAAGTATCAAAATCGAAATGTTACACAGTCTCCACTCAGAATGTAGCACTGTCTCAAAATGTCTCACAGTCTGTAATAGTCGGAGGTTGGATAGAATTATTGATGCAATGTTTCTTTTCTAAAAGAAAGTTTCTGCAGAACTCATAACTAGAGATGATCGAACATCGGGAAATCTTAGTTTCGATCGAACTCGAACCTTCCGCATTTGATTCCTGATGCCTTCCCGTTTTGTGGGGAAGGAGAAGACTGCCCGAGTACTGGCTGGAAAACAGGGATACAGCCTATTACCTAGGCTGTATCCCTGTTTTCAAGGCAGTACTCAGGTTGTCTCCTCCTTTCCACGGAACGTGAAGGCATCGGGAATCAAATGCGGAAGGTTCGAGTGCGATCGAATCTAAGATTTCCCAATGTTTGATCATCTCTACTCATAACTGAGCAATCCTCTTTATGACGGCTGAGCAATGTACTTTATAGCACCTCCTCATCACACATTTTCCTACAGAAAAGTAAAAGTTTAAAGGGGAACTATCGGCAGGTTGGACAAATCTAAACTGCTGACAGCCCCTATAGTGTTCGGTGCACTGAGGAGGGAGGTATGTGTCTTTTTCTTCGGTGCCAGTGCTGCACTGTTATGGTCCTATTTCATGGCCCGATCATTTTAGTAAATGAGTGCAGAGATCGGTGCTCATTTACTGGACCCATTAGACAGCCTTATAATCGGACAGTAAGGACTGCATGGACATCGTTAGCAATGCCCAAACACCTAATACCTTCCCTCACCCCACTTCCGGTCTTCTCTCCTGTGATCCACAGAACATTCAGCCAATCACAGACGCGTCAGCAGCGTCCGAGCGGCCTGTCAGCTGACAGGCCACTGAGACCCTGCAGCCGCCGGGACTGGGAAGCCACAGAGAAAAGGACAGAAGACCAGGAACGGGGAGAGGTAAGGTATTAGTTGTTTGGGCAATCACTTTTACATATAGCGATGGACAGTCGGCACCTGACAATTTTAGTTCTAAGCCAACAATCAGCTGGCGAATTCGGCCAATTATTATTGTGTGCAATAGAGTCAGCAATTATCGCTCTGTGTAATAGGGCCCTTAGTCAGCATAATCTTTGGCTGGGAGCAGTGCCCTACCCCCACAGTGTCATCTGATCCGCCCGCTCTATTATCAGTGGAGGGTGCGGGCCAGATGATGCTTTGTGGGCGGACCAGCCGACTAAAAGCGTGGCACTGGCACCGAGGAGGAAGGTAAGGCACATACCTTCCTCCTCAGTGTCCTGGGCGCTATAGGGGACTATCAGCAGGTTAGATTCATCTTCAACAGGGTTTCATATTGATTTCCACACAAATTTGCTCTACTAAAAAGTAAAGCAAAGCTTGGATGTCTTACTCCACCAGGACATTATGACATTGTTAGCTTATCACTGACTGCATATCTGGTTCAGTAGCGATGACCCCCTCTTTTAGTTGCTAGGCCCCATAGAAGCTGAAATGCCCGCTAACATGGTAATTAGATGCATAATTTCATTCTTGTCATAATTCTGCAGCTCACAGCACAAGGAGCAAGGCCACTCTATATTTAGATGTGTTTATGCTTGCAATCATATTAATAATTAGCTTGATGGTTAAACAAATGTTAAACACATGGTCATCTGGTGAGCGATCATTTTGCCAATGCAGGAACAGACATGTTATTTCATTTGCCATGAAAATAGTTTAAAGGGGAACTATCAACAGGTCAGACAAATCTAACCTGCTGCTAGCCCCCTATAATGCTGAGGAGGAAGGTATGACTCTTAACTTTCTCCTCGGCACAGGTCCCGTCGGTCCTAGTCAGTGAATCTTCAGTCAGGAGCACTGTTAGGAGCACCGCCCTCCAGAGCTCCGATCCAACCCGCCAACTCCATTGATTATCAATGGGCTGAGCGGGCTGGATAATGCTGTTTGTTGGTAAGTTTCACCTGACAAATGTTCATTACTGACTATTGTTCATTTTTATACACTTTAGCCTAAGGGTTAGGATTACATACACTGGGCTGCAATGATTCCTATATATTTAGTCCAGAATAAGCTATGTTTTCTTGCTTGGGTCTCTGACCTATTCAGGAAGCCACCTCTAAACCATTAGAGAGGAGTTTGCTTCCTAAAGCTGCAGAGGAAAGTTGGAAGATCTGATAGGGGGAAGCAGTACATATCAGCAGTTAAACTGGTGAGCAGTATTGTCCTACCAAGGCTGACTGATGTGCATATGAGGGTCAAAAAGAAGAAAGAAAAACTATGAGACGTTAAGAATGTAACCAGATGGACCTAATATAGGACACAACATTGTTTTGGTAACAAGAAGTCATAACTTGTTGAACCGTTGGGACATGTTAAAATGTTTGGACTGCTGACGTTGATGTCTCTTATTCTGTGCCGTTCTGCACCTATGTCACCATTGTGATGCACAAAACCTTTGATATCAGTATTTGGATATGCTTTATATTACAAAGTGTGAGAACTAGTTGTGTTCTTTACAGTTTGCTAATAGAATTCAACATTTTCCTCATTGCAGAAGTCTTACAGGCTGCAAATATGCGGATGGGGGGAAGGAGGGGGATAACAAACAAGTGAACTCACCCATCCCTATGCCACCGCTCCCAGGTCCTGTTCACATCAGAGTCCTGACACTCCGCTAGCTGCAACGTCCCAACCCCAGCTGAGTAATTGCCTGCCCAGCCAATTAGTCACTGTCCCAATCACTGATAGAGATTATCGAGCAATCGCTCAGCCAGGCGATGGTGTTGCTGCCGCAGGAGCTGGGTACGGGACGTATCCAGTTTCCTGCAGATGACAGCCAGTGGCGATGAATGGGACTCTGGAGTGGCTCATAGGAGGCATGGGGATGGGTAAATTTTCTCCCCACCCACTTCAATCTGCCTGTCTTTTTTTTTGACCGTTTTTGGGACTTCCTCTTTAAGTTGCATCCTTATATTTGGCTTTCTCCTTATACTGTATCTTAACACATACCTTTACCTTCTGTTGACTTTCTATCACTTCTCTTATGTTCCTTCTATTTAATTTCTTCACAATACATTCGCCCCTGCTCTTACATTCACAATAGTAGCGGCTATAGACTTGATTTGCTTTCTATATTTACAAAGCTCTTGATATTGTATTCAAGTGAAACTCAACTCTTGTTTAAAAAAAGATTCATATAAAATGCAGCTGAAATTATTTCTGCTCCTTATTATGTGAATCATTTTTTTGCTTTGTTATTTTGTTCGTGGTTTGGATAATAGGTTTTTGCCTCCTAATGAAGTGTGTGACACTTATTCCCAGAACTGCATGGGCTGTAAGTGACATTTAATAAACCAGCGTTACAGTGACATTTTATAATTACTCTAATATACTGCTCTCAAGAACTTGTGTGGTGAATCATTCTTAGTAGGGAAATTACCATTTGCACTGCGTTGTCAGTCAAGTTACCTTGAATATGAAAATGGCTAAATTTTGTTGCTTTTCCTGAACCTCCTAACCTTTCGCCTTCATTGATTACTAATGAGAAGAAATGTTACTTTTACAAAGTATCAGCCCAAAGGATGTTTATAAAAAAATAATTAAAAATATTTGTCATTATTAAAGTAATGTTATAAAATAAAATAGTATATTTTACGGCTAGATATTTTTTTCTGATTAGATTTCATTTTCAATAAAAAAAAAGTGGATTATTTAACATTTTTATTATTTTCAGCGTGCCATCTCTAGTTAGTTTTGTGCTGAGGAATGCCCACACAACTAGTTGAGGATAATTTAAAAACGGCGCAGGACATTTACAAACTTTGTTTTTGGGGGGTATGTGCAAAGCTCATAGGTGTCATTTACACATTTGGAATGTGCAGGGGACTTCATTACACTTAAATTATGGGATGGGATTTTTTATTAATGAAAAAAAACACTTTTTTTTTTAAATTTACACTAACTTGAGGTCCCCCTTACTGCACTGATCTCTCGTAGAGATCAATGAAGTGCATAGGTATTGCATTGATCAATGAGATCAGTGCTGGATTACTATGGGCTGCTGAAGCCCATAGTAATCCAGTGCCGAGTGGGATCATCATCATTGCGGCACAGAGCCCTGGCCCATCAGGAAGCACTAGACCACCACAGATGTGATTTATGAGCCATTTAAATGGTTATTTAGTCTGCACAGATGATCGGTTGCACAGGCTAATAGCCACAGTCTCCAGCTACTGATAGCAGCCGTAAGGCACATAGTTCAGAGCAGAATTACAGCCCCTAACAGCCCCTAACAATTTCAGGATGTACAAGTACTTCCAGGGCTGGCAAGGGGTTAAAAGTGTCAATATGATTTATTCATGATTGGTAAAATGAACAAAAGTAGAAATAGTAGATATAAGTAGAAGTAGGAAGCAGGTAATTTTATTAGACAGGGGGTTTGTAAAAACACAGTCCCCCACTGTCTTAAACCCCGACTGCCTGCCTAGGTATAAGACAAAAGTGTCCATTTAATATATCCTATGCTTTAATCTTCCTCCTGATCAAGTGGATCGAGTTAGGTAAAGCGTTCCAAGTTTTGGATGTTAATTTTTCTTCATTAGAGCTATGTCTACATTTCATAATTAAAGTTAATTACATTTGATTAATGAGAATTTGTCTCTACATCTCTATTCCCTGTTCTTGTCAATCAGCGTCTTCAGATTGCTATGCCTTCCTTTCTATTGGATTTTCGATACGCACTAGCGTTTTATATATTGCTCATCTTCTGTTCTTTATAGTTCATTTTAAACTATACGGTAAAAATAAATTTTGTTATTTCTTTATCCGTTTCTTTTTTTTATTTTTTTTTTCCTTATTGCCCTCGGAATTTTCCAGAGAGTCGGCACATTATGTTACACTAAAATCCACTGTGGCATTTTTGTAATTGCAGTATCATTTATAGAAATAGCCCAATGCTTCTGGGAGCAGAGCAATTTCCTAAAATGAAATCTTCACATTATTACTTATTGACAATGACAGGCGAATTCATTTTGATGACAGATACTCTACATTCACAAACATAAATTCCTGTCACTTTCAAGTTCCATTTGTAATCCAAGTTGTCCCCACAAGACCGTACCATTGGGTAAAGCATTAGCTGACGATGGGCTGATGTCAGTTTTAGACATTTTGACAGGGTGGCGTAAAGCAGACAAACCTGGTTGTCAAAGCAAAAACTCTTCTTCTTTTATTATTGTATCTTAGCACTACTTTGAACAAAATGTAACTTAAGTATTTGTGCCGTCTAAAGGGACTAGAGACATCTATTCTGTAGACTGGATTGCAGCGCAGCCCGAAAATCATAGAAACCAATATGTTATAATCTAATGTGGGCACTGTCAACGTTTAGTTGGATAAAATTTGATGCTGTTGATACTATAGATAAAATGGGTTAAAAGTATCAAATATGGAAACAGTAAATAAGATTTATCAAGATAATAACTACTGGATTGAAAAAAAAAAATAAAATAAAAAATAAATAAATATATATAAATATATATATATATATATATATATATATATCGTGAGAATTTTCAACAAAGGGACAGTATCATGGTCCATTATTTGTGACCAAACTGCAATTGAATTCAATTAAAATATTTAATTTTTTTGAAACAAACGTTTATACTGGGGCTGTGCAGTAACACAATAAAAATGCAATGTGAATGCACAATTTAATTGTATCAATTGATCATTTTATTACAGTGCTGCATCTTTCTATTGTGTTACTGCAGAAACTCCATCATGTGTGAGGATAAGTTTACACATAGCATTTAATGTGAATTTAATTAGTGCTATTATGCTGCAACTTGCACAATTCACAATAAAATATGTATATTTTTGCCGCAATTTAGACAAAATTGACCATATCCACTTTTAGATTATGTTCACACAACGTCAAAAAGTAGAGAAAAGGCGTCTGCTTTTGCAATTTAAAATAATGTTCATTATTGCTGTGATTTAACTGACTGCTATGTAATGCAGTGCAGTCAATGAAAAGATGGATGTCCAACGCACAAAATGTATTGAATAACGGACGTTATTACTGCGGACGCCAAAATAATGATCATGACAAATATTTTCGGACATCTTTTGCAAACAGCGGACTTTTGTTATTAGTTGTTCACCCACAGTTTTTCTTTTGTCATCGTTCTTTCTCTGTTTTTACAATTAAATTCGATGTACAGTAGTTTTCAATTAAGCCGCATCCAAAGGCCAATTAGTTACCCCAAACTAGTATAATGTACAAACACCAGTTTGGGAAGGCTAGACAGCTTAATGACGTCCCTTATTTTAGACTAAAAATTATGCCACAAATTTTTAACGGAGCTGAAAAAACGTGTGAACATAGCCTTAGAAAGTATTTTACAAACTACTAAAGATTGTATTGATAAGTAAGTTTAGCTGGTGATGTTAAAACCAATTAAACTCTAATAATTAAAGTGGTTGTCCATTTATATGTCCATATATATATATATATATATATATATATAATTCCCCCCCTTCCCTTAGATACAGTAGCAAATCTATCCACAGGTTGTTACAATTTGATACCAGAGACAGCTCCTTGACAAAAAATTTCAGGAAATTATATATATATATATATATATATATATATATATATATATATATATATATATATATTTATCTCCAGTACATCAAACATCATATTCATATATCTTAATTATAATATACTTACCATGATTTGCGCATGTCCATTGGGAAAGGAACTTGATGAATCTGCATTTATAGGATCCTGGCAGTTTCTTAGTCGACATCTGAAAGCATCTTGGACCTACAAAAAGAATACACCATTTAACACTTAAATCAATGTATACTTCATATAAAAGATTTCCTGACTTCTGCATACAGTTAGAAGAGTGCTACCCCTGCATATGAAAATGAATGAATTTTAATCATCTGAAGCTTGTTTCTAGAACTAGTCCAATAAATGTGTAAAGATGAGTAAGGATGAACAGTTACGAATTTTACCTGAATAAATGGCACTTAATCAAAGTGTTGTATTTCATATTAGTATGTTATTACTATGTTATTAGTATGTTATTTAGAGTAGTGGAGTGAGGTACCCTACTCGTAATATACATCTGCCAAATCTTGCTACAACTGTTCAAAAATATTTGTTGTGTGTTGGTTTAATTTCTTTGGGGTGCAGGGCTTGTCTTTTCCAAAGACTACTTTTTTGTACTGGTTGTTGATTTATTTTCCCAGTTTTTCATCAATTGCAGAATAGTGGTCCCCAGAAAAAAGTTTTTATTTGAATAAGTTATAATCTTAATTAATTTCTTAAAAAATATAGTCTTCAGAGCTTTTGAAGGTTTCTGGCATACCATTGATGATGTACCATCTTAGAGTGAAGTCTACAATTCTAAATGATTGCAGAAATGCTGATAAGTCTTTCAGGAAAGCCCTGTCCTCTCCCTTTCTCACTCTGCATTGTATAATAACATTGAATGATATTTAAGGGAGAAGTCCGGTCAAACTGATTATTACTCTGTGGGCAGGGGGTGGGGGGAACATGATAAAGAACCTATACTTACCAGTCCCCGCACCCTCGCAGCCTGGCATCACCAGGGTCCCGGAACCTGCCAGATGTCATCTTGACTCCTTTTTTGGTACAGTATGTCCCAACCTAGCGGGAAAGGGTGGAAGATGGTGTCCTGAAATGCTGTCACACGCTTTTCACTGATTGGCTGAGTGGGGCATCTGTCAGCCGGGTCATGAGGTAGCAGAAGGGAGATTTGTAGAATCCTGGTTGGGCTTCCCAGTAAGTATAGATTCTTTATGTTCCCCCCACCTCTGCCCATAATGAATATTTTCTATTGCCCAGACTTGAATTTTAAAATTAGCATTACACACTTGTGTGTGTGGCTTCCTTAGTTAAGCCACACCGTGATGTACAATTACGTCATGGGCCTTGGCTAATAGGCAGCATAGAGCAATCTCCATTGCTGCCTCTTTTAACTGTTTAAATACCACTGTTCATTGAGTTTTAGGCTATGTTCACTACGTATCTTTCTGGCCGCGAATATACGCACGTAGTTTTGAAGTTGATGCATTCGCTTTGAAAGTATACGATATACGGCTGAATAATGCACACTACGTATGAGCTTACGGCCGGATCGTACACTGCGCCGTGAATAATGAACAAGACCATTGTTTGAGGACGGAAATGTTCCAACTCACGGCCGTGGATTTCCATGCGGTCCCGTACGAAGTACTTATTTCAGCCAAATTGAACTTGATTTTTAGATCCAAAAGGTTCTGTGTGTTTTATTGGGCTGGGCAAACATTTCCAAGTAAATGACCTGTTTCAGATCGCTTTGAAACAAGCTAGGGAAGCATAACTCTACTACGGGCGTATATTTGCGGTTCGCCCGCATGTTCGCAATCTGGCCGCATGTCTATTTTTCCCACGGCCGTACTTTCAGCCGCACATGTACGGCTGCGTACGAACTACGGCCAGACTCATGCGTAGTGTGAACATAGCCTTAACAGAGATTTAACAGCATAGAAACAAACCGCTCCCAAATGTCAAAACAACTGTTTCTATTTCATCTCATAACTCCTTTTTTTCAGCTTTTTCAGTGTATTTTATGGAAAAAGAATGTGTCATTATGTGTCATAACTAAGTTTATTGGGCTCACAAAAACAATGCTTCATATTGGTCTGCAGATGGGAAAAAATAAGAGAGTTATGGCTTTTAGAAAACAAGTAAAAATGAAAATGCAAGAAAAAAATGGCTGTTACATGAAGGAGTTAAAACATAAAATCAGTGGCAACTTATTTAAAGGGGTTGGCTACTTTATAGTAAAATTGTTCAGTGTACTCACTACACTACACACTCATAGTACAAATATGAGACTCCCCTCCACCAGGCTGTGCTGCCCTGCTCTGTGGTGATTCTGTCCATTAAATAGTTGACATGAACGAGGATATGACCATGCCCCGCCCCCAGTATCCTACATAGGCATATACAGCCTCAGTGGTGGACACTCGGGCTGGGGAATAGTAACATTCCTCTCCATGTCGGCCATCTTACAGTCAGAATAACCCTAGAGCAGGACAACTGAAGGAGTGGAGTCTCATTTTAGCTTTATGAGGTACACAGGAAGCTGCTGTCAGTAAGTGCTGTGAGTATAGTTACTAATACCGTACACTGAACTTTATTACTTTAAGATGGCCAACCCCTTCAACTCATGTAACAAGTGTAGGATGGTTATAATTTTTCTGTGCAATGCTTTATTCTTCATAGATTTAATTTGACTGATAGATGCAGAGATGACGGAACTCCCAGCCTTTGTGGCCATGAAGTGTAGTATCTCAAAATATCTAACTGTGAGACAATTCACAAAGGTACCTGGGAAAACACAGCCCAGAAGCTCCAACAAGCTGGTATAGAAGTTGTATCCCAGTCATTGGCTACCTACTGGTTAAATTGGCATACCTACACGGTATGCAGAGCCAGGCACTGGTACCTGACAACGCCCCAATGACTACTCTACCACATAGAGCCCATAGACGCCAATATTATAAATGGGAAATGGTAAGTGAGGGCCCTAGCTTATGTCCCTAAATTGTGAAATACAGATAAGTAGAAATCAGGGTTATTATTTTAGACTTGTAAAGGTAAAATTTTTGTTGAAGTCAGGATTTCAACAGAAACACAAGGTAGAATGGATGTGTGATGTGTATGCAAAATTTAACTATATTTAGGCTTTAATTGGGCCTCATTGCCAAGTAATACAGATTTTTGGCTAAGATTCAGAAGCAGGCATACTACTTTTATGCATCCATTTGAAAAAGATCACATTTGGATATCATAAGGCTTCTCAAAAATGACTTCCATAAATGATGTCTCTGTCTTGAATCCCATTTATCTTGATTTTTACCCGAAGCAGAATTTTATCTTAGTTTTTGACTGCAGTTCATAAACCAAGCAATGTCTTAGATAATATAGTGTTAATATCATATAATTCTTATACCATACATAAAATACATAAAATAAAATACATGCATCATGGCGTGATGGCAATCAGACTCATTTAACTTGTTCACACACAGTAAAATAACAAACGTTAAAAAAAAGTCTGTTTTTGCAAAAACAGGCCGTAAATAATGAGCATGTTCTATTTAGGGCAATTTTTCTCTATTTTCTCTACAGTCTTTTCTGTGTGTGAACTAATGGTTATAGACTTCAATAGAGCACATATTTACATGAAAAAATTTTCACTCAATGTTACAGCTGTATTTTGCTTTTATGTGTGTGAACATAGCCTCATGCCTCCTCCCCTTCTTGCCTTGCCCCCCCCTCACCCATCAGACGAGCAGTAGATACTACTGGCATATGCAAGGGAGAGAGGGCAAATCTGTCCCTCATAGAGCCCACAAATACTTGAAAATTAAAGCCACCAAACTTAAAGCGACTCTGTACCCACAATCTGACCCCGGGGCTGCAAGCTTAAAAGTTTTTTTGGACAATAACTGCATCACCTGCCGAACGGACCCCAGGACAGATCTTGGATTAAAAGCAGCTATCCGAAGGTGTAAGTGGTTTTGGGGGGGGGGGGGGTCAGATTGTGGGTACAGAGTAACTTTAAACTAATAATACTGGATAACAAGTTTGTTCTAACGAATATTAGTTTTTTCTGCTGTATTTCTCAAAAAAGAGGAGACTCGGAGGCCAGACGGTTTCACGCAGCACCTGTGCGCTTTATCAAGTGCCTTGACGAAGTGCACAGGTGTTGCGTGAAATGGTCAGTCACCTGAGTCTCCACTCTCAAACCCAGCCATGTAATACAGGTCTTTTTATCCTCTATCTGTGAGTGCCACAGGCTTTTCTAAATAATGTTTTCTCAAATTTAGCTTTGATAGGAATTTTCATTGCATAGAACAATAAAGATTTCCTAGGCCTAGACAAATGTATAACTAGTTAGCAATATATCCAAACAATGTACTGCAGTATGACACCATTCCCTTGAGACACGGATGATTTAATTTAACTCAATTTGTATTGATTTTAATATTGATTAGTTGCAAAGACTTAGCTTCTTTTGAGAGGAAAAAAAAAGCTAGAATAAAGAAAGAAAAGATTTAATGAAAGTACAACATAGTATTATTAATTTCACTAACATTCAATTATTATAATTATAATTATTATTATTATTATTATTATTATTATTATTATTATTATTCCTACTATACTTGATGCTGTATTGTTATTATTATTATTATTATTATTATTATTCCTACTATACTTGATGCTGTATTGTTATTATTATTATTATTATTATTATTATTATTATTATTATTCCTATTCCTATTCGTACTATACATGACACTGTTTGTATTATTATTGTAATGTTCTTTACAATTAAATTCTAATGAACGAACAGTAAATGTTTCTTAAGGTACATGCAGATGAGATGCTACTGATACATATTTCTACCTCTATAATGATAAATATCTGTATGGATCCCATGTGGCATGGCGTGCATTAGCTGTGCTGGTATAATTCAACAATCCACAAGAAGAAAAAAAAATGTCTGCCATGTCTTTCATTTTCTTGGCAGGTAATCCATCAGAAAACAGGGGATTTTAAATCATTTTAAATTACTAGCCCACACTTAACAATTTTCCCATCTCCATTGATGCAAGTATAATTGTTTTCTAAGTGGAATTGTGCACTATTATATATGCAGGAGGATTTACTGGTAGATGGAGAAAATATTGGCATCATAAATCAATAACACATTCTTACATTTTGTCTATCCCTCTTGATCCTGCAGGGTGGAGAGGTTGTATAAAACTGGACTAGGTTTTAAAGGGTGACACAATAATATTAATATATATATATATATATATATATATATATATAATTATTAACCCCTTCAAGACAGAGGCCTTTGATGCACAAAAGTCCGGGTCAAATTAATGCAATGTTCCTCCCCACCTTCTAAGAGCCATAGCGCTTTAATTTTTCTACGTACAGGGCTGGTTGGGGTGTCATTTTTTGCATCATGATCTCTAGTTTTTATCAAATAGCATTTCTTTGTGATATATAATTTAATAAAACCAGCAATCCTGGTGCATTTTTTTTTTTGTTTGTTTCCATTTACTCCGTTCACCATGCGGGAACAATAATGTTATATTTTAATAGATCGGACAATTCCGCATGCTACAATATGTATTATGTTCATTTATTTATTTATATTTTTATAATGGGCAAGGGGGTATTTTAAACTTTTATTGGGAGGGGTTTATAAGGTTTTTTTTAATACTTTTAAAAACTTTTATTTTTTATTTTTTACACTGTAAAATATGCAATAATTAGATTGCATATACTGATCTTTGCTATGCCATAGCATAGCATAAATCAGTGTTATCGGCGATCTATGTATAGAGCCTGCCTGAAAGCAGACTCTACACATACATCGCAGATCCGACAGGATGGAGGTAAGAAGCTTATTCCCGTCTGTCGGCACATGTGATCGGGACCTGGTCCCGATCACTCAGTGACAGATGCTTGATCTGCCACTGAGTACCTTAGACCAGTGATTTTCAACCAGTGTGCCGTGGCACACTAGTGTGCCGCGACACATGGTCGGGTGTGCCGCGGGGAAAGTTCCCTAAACTATGGTGCCCCTGCAGATTGCCCCGCTGTTGCTGTCTGTCTCACCTACTGGCCGCCTGTAGCGCCCGGACGTGCTCCTCCTATCCAATCAGCGGAGACCGGGAGAGTGGTGCACTGCGGCGGGCCGTGATGCACGCATCCAATCAACGTGTGCGCTACGGCCCGCCGCAGCGCACGACGCTCCCGGTCTCCACTGTTTGGAGGAGCATGTCCGGGCCTTACGGGCGGCCAGTAGGTGAGGCGGACAGCAGCGGTGACCATCTCGGAGCAGGTGAGAAGGAAGAGGGGGAGAGAAACCTGGGGATGGGGGAGAGAAACAGGAGAAAAGAATGGGCAGAGAAACCTGGGGATGGGGGAGAAACAGGGGAGAGAAGCAGGGGGGAGAGAAACATGGGTATGGGGGAGAGAAACAACGGAGAGAAGCAGGGGGGAGAGAAGTTTGGTGGAGAGAAGCAGGGGGGAGAGAAGTATGGTGGAGAGAAGCAGGGGGGAGAAGTATGGTGGAGAGAAGCACAGGAGAGAAGTAGGGGGGAGAAGTATGGTTGAGAGAAGCACAGGGGGGAGAAGAAAACAGGCCCAGGTTTCACACTGAGTGAGTATAAATACATTTAGAATCTATATTATTAACTATATGTATAATATGTACAGTTTTAGTGTCATTTTGTGCCATTTTGGTTGGTGGTGTGCCCCGGGATTTTTTAAGTATAAAAAGTGTGCCGCGGCTCAAAAAAGTTTGAAAATCACTGCCTTAGACGCCGCGATCACTGTATATCGCACCGTTTAAGGGGTTAATGAGAGTCAGCTGCGGTATCGCAGCATACTCTGATTACTTGTGGCCCCTGGAGAATGATGAGAGCGGGATCGCTATCCCTACAGTGCTCCCGCTCTCATCAATAACCCCCGTCAGTACAGGGAACGTATGTATACATTCCTACTGCACGGGGTATGTGCAGTAGAAACATAAAACCCAGGATTAGATTAAATTGAAATTCATAAAATACAAGTTATACTGAATGTTTTCTCACTAAACTATATTATAGCGAATCTATACCCACCCGACTCCCCCCTCCTTAAACCATCAGTACCGATCATAACCTTCCTCAATCCAAGCCTGGTCCCAGGTCCATTTGTTTCCTAGAGCTGTTATTCAGGTAAAAAGCATCTTTTATTCTTGCTGTGAAGGGTCAAAGAGGCGTGACCTAGAGCATCCCTGCCATAGGCCTGCAGCATCTCTCTCTTTTTCTTTTCTGCCTTTCTTCTTTGTACAGTAAGTACTCCCCTGGGCTGAATTTTCATCGTTTGCAGGCCTAGAGCATGGATACTCTAGGCTGCCTCTGTTACCCTGCACTGCCAGAATAAAAGATGTTTTTTCCACAAAAAATGGCCCAGGAGGCAAGCGGACCCTGGGACCAAGCATGGTGTGAGAAAGGCTGCAGGGATTGGTGAGGTGGGTACAGATTCACTTTTATCTGCTCAGCTCCTCCTGCTCTTTAACACACTGCCTGTATTTGAACAAAATTTCTAACACAAGAAGGTCCTATTAAGCCCAGTGAAGTTCTGTATAATATATTACTAATGTCAAGAGAAATAAATAAAATAGAACAGTGCTTTTCTGCTATTGATTAATCTTGCCAACCTAGACACTGTTAAAGGAGAAACCTGGCGAAAATTTTTATTAAAGTCCCCCTGCCATCATCCTGTCCAGCAGCCACAGCCCGCACAGCTCTGGGAGTCGGGTCATGGCATCACCATGTTATCCAGGAAGTGACATCACCATGTTATCCAGGAAGTGAAGCCTTGATACAGTAGTAAGTGCAGGGAAAAAAGCTCTTTATAAGCATTTCCTGTAATAAGTGTATATTGGTGATTTGTATAACTCTTGGGGGGCAATACAATATTTTAATTAAAATATTCGCTAGACTTTTTTTTTTAAGTGGAAAAAAAATATCTCCAGGACACCCCTTTAAGAATACATTTGTTACATTGACTCTTTTCCCACAAAATGTTATGTCTTTCTACTCAGCTCCTCTTGTTGTATCACCTACTGTCTATAGGTTAGATAAAATTTTCAATGCCTTTAGGGTTCATTCACAGGTACTGTATCGATACTCAGTACTGTTATGGCATATTGTTCTCAAATCTCACTGTGGATTTGCATTCCTCTGCCAGAATGTAGCTGCTGCCTACTTATCTTGTTAGCTGCTTGGCCTTAAACGAGATAATGCTATACCTGCCCACAATCCCACCTGCTTCTCTGGATCCTGGGTCACTGGCAGCCTGCTCAGCCAATCACTGGCTGTGCAGGACAGCGCACTGATTGGTTGAGCAGTCCATCGGTGACTCAGGAGCCAGAGAAGCAGGCAGGGGTGTGGGAAGATCCTTGCAACTGAATAAAAATCCACAGTGAGAATGCAGAAATATAGACCATAACAGTACGCAGCGGATTTTGCTGTGAAACTCACAGAATGAAATCTACTGCAAAAGGGTACCATGAATGTACCTTTAAAGCGACTCCGTACCCACAATCTGACCCCCCCAAACCACTTGTACCTTCAGATAGCTGCTTTTAATCCAAAATCTGTCCTGGGATCCGTTCGGCAGGGGATGCAGTTATTGTCATAAAAATAACTTTTAATCCAGCAGCGCTGTGTCTAACGGTTGGGGCTTACATTTGTATATGCATCAGGCTGGCACCACCTCTTTGTCCCTCCTCCCCACCCTCCTCAGCATTAGGAATGCTCCAGGCAGATTGCTCCCTATTCCCCACCTGTTTGTATAATGAACATGGGCTGGATCGTTAATACACCTGTGCAAAGCTCAAACAGCAGTAAATGTTGAGGAGGGTGGAAAGGAAGGACAGAGAGGTGGTGCCAGCCTAATGCATATACAAATGTAAGCCCCGGCCGTTAGACACAGCGCTGCTGGATTAAAAGTTATTTTTATGACAATAACTGCATCCCTGCTGAACGGACCCCAGGACAGATCTTGGATTAAATGCAGCTATCTGAAGGTACAAGTGGTTTGGGGGGGTCAGATTGTGGGCACAGAGTCGCTTTAAAGGGGTATTCCCTTTCCCTTAGCCTGTTTGCATCTGCTACAAGTGGTTGGGAAGCTGTGGGAACAGCCAAAGGACATCAATTACACAATTTACAATTACACTCCCACTGACTACGGCTGTTTTTGGCTTTCCAACCACCTACAAGCAGACCAGAGGTGTCAGGAAGCCATCTTTACAAGACGAGAATACCCTTTTAACGCACCCATAGTGTGAAATTGACAAACAGTTATCCATTAAACTAAGGACACACACAGTGCAGATGGCACTTCCAACCAATAACTTCAAAATGATAAAAGTAGTATCTGTCAGGGAAAAAAGCCTGGAGCCATTATTGTTCACATAAGCTATTGTGATACCATACTAAAATGATGGAAAATCTACAGTACCTGTCAATATGGAAACTACATTTTCATTTTCCCCAAAGTACTATTTGACATGAAGTGTTTCTCTATTCAATTAAAAAAAAATTATTAAAATATTTACAGTGGAAGACGGCTGCTCTAGTTTCCCAACTGGCGATAAAGTAATCAATATGATTGATAACTACTCTTGTTGCGAAAGTGGGTACAGAAAGTCCTAGTGGAAATGTGACCTTAAAATACATATCATATACACATGTAATATTTAAGATTAAAAAAAAAAATGAACACTGCCAAATTGCACATTCTTTTCCCCGTCTATAGTCATCCACAACATCTTTAGTCATCCATAAAAGCATTAGTAGTCAAGGCAACCAACTCCGCTTTGAACGAAGCAAATGTCAAACAATTCAAGTTCAGGTATCTTGGAAACAAACACTTTAGGGAAAATGTCTTTGAAAACAGTTAAACCTTTGTAAACATTATGTAGAATATTCAATAGCGGGTAAATACTGTAAATGTACCAATAAAGCTTCTTTTTTGAAGGATAATATCTGCTGTTTACAGTCATTGAATGGTAAACAGTTATACAAAAAGGTTACTTTCAGAACGACGCTATATTTTATTAGAGGAATGCTTGCACCAGTCCTAGAACAGCTCCGCAAAGGCTTACTGACGTGTCCCTGACAACAGGAATCATATGCCAGAATTAATTGATCGAGAAACCTTTAATTACTTGACAAGCACATGCTCTGCCGCTCTGCTCCTGAATGATAAGCGCTCTGGTGCAGGTAAAATCTAAGCACACGGAAAAGCTTAAAATGTTGCCCTTTATAGAGAATGTTTTACATACTGTGATTAAATTGAGGATAGAAAGTTATGAGTCTAGTGTCAGAAATAAGCTATGCGCTAGATACCATATACTCATGGGAAATGATAAGATTTTTTCAGTTTTCTATTTCTATCCAGTGAGAAAAAACAGAGAGTGCTCTGGAAAAAAAGAAAAAGCTTCACATCTAGGATCCTAAATATGCTAGATCTAAGATGACCTCAGATATACAGTACAAATATGTTGACAAATAACACCAAAAACGATAGTCTTAAAGGGAACCTGTCACACGGTGTGCCCCCCCCCCCCCCCCCCCGCGTGACAGGTTTCCTTTAAGGGAACTGGTTACATTGAAATAAAATAACTACAGGACACATGTTGTAGAATAAGATGAGTGGAGCAGATTTAACGTCGGACTGGGGCCCACCAGAGGAAATGATCCTGGGCGCCCACAAATGAAGAACAAATGAGAAACAACATGTCAGTCGGTGTTTGTGCAGGTTCTGAAGCTGGGGGCGCATTGGAGGATTCTCCGGTCCTCTGGTGGGCCAGTCCGATACTGAGCAGATTGATATCCAGTTTTATAGGAAAAGTTCCAGGATTACTTGTCATTTATTCACAGAAATCTCTTCTCAGTTTAGGCTAAGTGGTCATGTGGGTGTCCCTTTTCAGTGATTGACAGCTATCTGTGTATAAGTGTTTGTATAGAGAGCTGTAAATCACTGACTAGGATCGCCCACATGACTACTTAGCCTACAACGAGCAAAGATTTCCACAAATAACTTATCCTGGAAAATTTACCATAAAGCTATATATTATTTCACTTAACCCCATCCAGTTCTATAACATACTACCAACAGATTAGACTGCATTTTCAATAAGACAGGTTCCCTTTAAAGCTTATGCTCAAGTTGTTCCAGGACGATGTGCTACTTGTGAATCTTCTTTCATTCAAAGCACCAAATAAATATTAGTGCTGACAAATCTGTTTATAGGGCGATTTGTCATTTTGGTATTTTCTGTTCCTTATGGAGTCCAAACCAGTGTCGGACTAGCCCACCAGAGTACCAGAGGATCCTCCATTGGGCCCCCAGCTTTAGAACCTGCACAAACACTGACTGACATGCTGTTTCTCACTAGTTCTTCATTGGTAGGCTCCCAGGGTCATTTCCTCTGGTGGGCCCCAGATACCCCAGTCCGACACTGGTCCAAATCATCTGCTTGATTTACAGACTTTCTAGATTTCTAACTCTAGCTTAATGTACGCCTCTGTGTACCATTAGAAATATAAACATTTACTTATGTCACTTTCATTAAATGAACCCCTAACATCTAACATCTTATATATTACCAAGTTACAAAGAATTTCTAGAACTTCTTTTCAGTGATCTCCTACTGTGGACTCTCCGAGGCCTGAAACATACTACTGTGAAAGCCTAACTGTTCTTTCTGGAATCATCCTTGATTGGTTCCTGGCCTAGTAGTAAATCCAAATTGCACTCACAGTAGAAACTGAGTAGGCAATGGAAAGTGTCACATGACTGACTTCCTTGTTAGAAGATGCAATTATATCCTACTGTGAAACATCATGAAATTTTGTATCCGTGCCACCATCACACAGAGCTTGTGAATCAACATTTGTCAGTGAAACATTTAACTCACCAATTAGCACTAATTAGATTGTTTCATGTAAGTGAATAGAGGATACTTTCAACATACCATGGTATTGATACCCCATTGTAAAAAAACAAACAAAAAACTTGGTCTTAAACATTAAGATTTTACAAAATTTTCATAATCTGATTGAGATATGGAGCTATTGTAGATGGAGGGTTATGTTAGAGGATCAGGCTATGGAACAGTATATGTAAAGAGTTTAGCAATTTGTTTTAGAAGTCACAAAATAGTGATCATCTGGGTGAGCTGTTTAAAGTAAATATAATTGTATCTATGTAGAAGGTTTAACTGCTTTATTTCCTAACAAAATGATCCTTCAATAGCAGCCAGAATATTTTCAAGTCAATAAAAATATAAATAATTTAGTTATATAAATAATAAAACTAACAATAATAATAATAATAATAATAATAATAATAACAACAATAATAATAACAATAGAAGAAGCATTATTATTATATTTATTTTTGTTATTATTATTATTATTATTATTATTATCCTGTTATCATCCCAACAAAAAAAAAAAACATATATGATTTTATGCATCAGTTTTTTGCAATATAGTGAATAGAACATTATTGATTGGACACTCCGTCATTTACAGAATTATTTCTTTTTGCTTCCTTACTATTTTCTTTTCATCCTGTTATATTTATTATTAGCTTCACTATGCAACTGTTAAATGTTTATACTCATATTAAGAACTGAAGTTGTTCTGTAACTGCAGTATCAATCTAATTAAGTCATCGACATATCCTATATAAACTTCAATATAGATTTTTCCACCTTACTGAATTTTTATGTGTGGCATGGCAAACAGTCTCAAGCCATCTGTGTACTTTTCAATGCTGAAACCTCTGTTTGCCAAACCAGGTATTTAGGGAGTTCATTTAGCAAATTCTAGGCTTCAAACCAAAAGTTACATGCCAAAAAAAAAATAACAAAACATTTTGCTGCTAGCTGTAATGATAATTTCATACCGCAATTTTCTTTCCCTTTGATAGCACTGTACTGTACATGTTAACCTGTTTGCTACGTACTGTTTACTCTGCACATAACATATACACCAGTGGTCTGCTTTGGTGAATTTTTTGTAACAGTACCTTCCCAATTTAGATAAATAATTAAAAAAGATGAACAAAACAATATAGAACCATTTTCTATGCGTGTACACATTTCACAAGTAACACACAAGTGAAGACTGTGCTATGATATACCTAATATTTTTTCTTTTATAAGTCTGACTGGTGTATTTAAAAAAGTGTAGTCAGTAATGCCCTTCAGTTAGAGATAAGCGAGCCGAGCCAACCGAACCCAGATTTGTACGGAACCAAATTATTTGCAAAGTTCGGAAAATGGCAGCAGCATATCTAAAAAACTATATATATATATATATATATATATATATATATATATATATATATTTTCCTCTCCTGTCCGCACTAATCTGGTGTTCTTTTGATGCTTTCCAGTGTTTTCACCTGCCTGTAGAGTAACAGCCCACTCAGCCAATCACAGGCTTACTGGCCAGTGATTGGCTAATAGGGTTGTCACTCTTTTTCTAGAGGGACAGCTCACTCAGCCAGTCATTAGCCGTGAAGCTGTCCCATCTCAGTCAGCCTGTGATAGGAATAACTAGAGATACGGGTGACGTGCCGTACCCGTGACTGTATCCATAACTACGAAGCCGGGGGCCCAATACAGAGATTGGTGAGGGGTACTGAGGTCGGACCCCCCTGCCATGTCTTACTATATATATATGTTTCTACTGCCAATATCCTGAGCAGTAGGAGTGTGTATTTACATTCCGGATATGCATGGGGTTTAATGTGTGTGGGACTGCTTCAGTGTTATCACATCTGCCTGCCATTACCCCCTTAAAAAACGTAATCTATAGGGAACATGGTATTTAAGAAAGAACTTTTTTTTTCAACTTCTCTGTGTCTACTTTTGTCCATAGTGGTACTGATTCTCAGAAATTACTTGTTTAAAGGCTAGGGCTTACCATACAGATCTAGCAGGTAAAGATCTAACTAATGGAAGTGAATGGGGTTGTTTTACCAACTGCAAGTTGTTTGACTCAGAAACGGAATCATTTTCTGGAGAAAGTCAGGCTGCAGCAACTTGCAGGTCACATAATGGCCCAATTTATTTTTATTTTTCACAACAGAGTACAATTATTGGAGTATACAGTAAGTTAACACATCACAATCTTTCACTGTGTTTCAGCCAAAGTCTCCATGTAACCCTAGATTAATACTTAACTATGTAGCCTCTTAACTACACATAACGTTTACTATTGATTAAGCTGACTTATTTTTTTTCACTATATACAATAGTATACAATTAGATGTGTACTACATGCATAGGTGTTAAAGAGGATACATGTGTAGTTTTTAGTAAACATACATCCCCGTAGTGGTTTTCTCCTCTGTACTGTATATCTATTCACTTTTTGATTACCGCTCTAAGCTCTGTTGCTATGCAACAATGCACACACTTTCCCACAATCCCCCCTTGGTTGCAGGCTCAGTGGAGATCATCTACCAGTATTTCCTTGAGACTGCAGTTGAACTGCGTTTGCCTGGCCCACCTAAGTGGGTCATAAGCAAGGACAACAGGTTATCAAAACAATGCAGGCAATAGGTCTTTATTACGTCTATATCTCTCAAATCATAAACATTTCAAATATGTTTACTTTCACTTAATGCATCAGTTTAGACCTTTTTTTTTAATGCCACAACCACTTTAAGTGTAAATGATAGAATATCTTTAGTTTGATAAGTATTCAGATGACACAAATTGATCAAAAGATTTACCAACCCTATGTTAAAATGAAATCCAAGAATGATGAAGAATGATAACTTATTGACCATCTTAAAGGGGGGTCCACTGCAAAAAATGGCAGTGGTGTAAGAAAAAAAAAAAAAGGTGACACTCACCTTCTGTGGTCCCCCGCAGCTGCTGTTCTAACAGCTCCAAGTCCCTGCTCATCTCCGATTCTTCCTGCAGAAACTGCCCTGATCATCCAATCACTGGCCATGGCTGTATCCTTCCCCAGTTAGTGATTGGCTGAGCAGGTAGTCCTTGCAGGGAGAGTATGTCAAACAAACCAGAAGGAAGCTGTGATGAGTGGTTGGGAACCATCAGACTGGCAGCTGCGGGGGTTCGGGATAAGTATCAATTTATCTTTCACATTACCCCCATATATAAAACAACTTTTATCCTATTAATCATTATTGATCTATGTTATAGCATAACAGATGTTATATTTACAGGAAAAAAAGATTCTGCTAAATTGATAACGCTGAAGTATTGCAGAAATATTGCTAATATCTATACGGTAAGCAAAGAAAAAAATAATTTCTCACCTCTCTTCGTAAAATGCAGTGGACCATCACAATGACAAATCCTTGTAATGAATCAAATACTGCAAAGAGTATCTGAAACAAAATCGATCTCTTATCTGTCATTGCTAGAACAGCGGACATCCACGTCAAAGCCAGGAGTGGGAGGACAACACAAGAACTCCAAAGGGATGCCCTAGTCAGACAGAAATATTTGTTTGCTGAACCAGATTGTGCATGGCAAATAAATATGAGACAATAGTAACTAAAATTAACAGCCAACACCCTTCAGTGCCCAGATGACCCGTGGACTGTTATATATAAGATATTTAACAAAACTGGACTAGACCACTGAGCAGCTGAAGGGTTGTTGTTTTTTTTTTTTTTTTTTTTACTTAAAGGAAGTTCTTAATTTAATACTTTGATGATAATATTTAAAAATAGCAAAAATAAATAAAAAATAAATAAACAAAACAGAAAAAAACATCATATTATTATTATTATTATTAGAATAACACAAATTGTATCAGGCTATTTTCAGACATGCACGGTAAAAGATTTGTAACAAGAAGATGTAAATGATTTAGACTAACATGGCATTACTGGCGGTGGTGGCTGACAAAGCTGTTGTTGAAACTACTCCACACTTGGCACATTTGAGCGTCAAACCGCTATGAGGCTCACTCATCTGACTGCAAACAAACAGAACACCCACAAAAAGAACAAAGTATTCAATTTTCACCAAAATAATTGCTTCTGTAGATTTGTTGTTTTTTTTATGTTTTTTATGTTTTTTATTTTTTAAATAAGATATCATGCATACGTAACATGATGAATGCATTGGTTTGTTTAATAATGGAAATTTGTTTTGTAAGATATAGATTGCTATAAGGGTTTGTGACAATCACTACATATACAAGAAGGATAATTTCATTCATGCATGCAGGACTTGTGTCTCTCTTTACAAAGTGAGAACTTCCCATTTTGCAAAAGTAAAGCAGTTGAGAAATACATTGAGCTTAACAAAAGCAGGTGCTATATCAGACATATGATGGCATTCCTATATTCAGGCTAAATTGGGCTTTTAAAAACAAAAAACAAAATATTGATTAAAAAAATATATACTACTACTACTAGTAAAAGCAATTTTAATAAATTAATATTTAATTCTTAATTCAATTGTCAATCCATTCCAATCACATAATTAGGATTAAAGCGTAGCCTGAATGTAGGATGTGAGTGAATGAAACTCAATGATCTACTATAGTCGAATATGGCAATTGTTTGCTATACAGTGCAGAAGCATCAATCACAAATCATAAATTTTTTTTTAATAACAAAATAATAATATTTACATAAATTATCATATTTTCTGATATTCTATACTGTACTATACTATATAACCACAAGTATAGATTTCAACATTATCTACCTATAACCTCTATTATTTCTACTGTTGATGATGGTGGGGGAGATTTTGTAAGATAAATAGTAACATGGAAGATTTTCGGCAGAAAAGGACCACTTGGTCCATCTAGTCTGCCCTTATAGGCTATGTTCACAGAACGGAAAGGAAAGGATACTTTCACGGAACGGCCGGTCGTTCACAGCTTGTGAACATAGCCTTAATCCGCATCCAAAGGGCAATTGGTAACCCCAAACTAGAATAATGTACAAACACCAGTCATTGCACAAGGGGAGGCCAGACTGCTAAATGACGTCCGTTATTTTAGACTCAAATGAGCTAAAAAAAACGTATGAACATATCCAAACTCTGTCAGCCTAAGCCACTGTGATGCATTTGAAGACTATCTACGTTTATACTGTCTGAGGTTAAGACAGCATAACTAAGATGTCCAACACGTCTCGTAGAATGCCTCAAGTTTGTCCTACAGCGTTAACCGCTGTGATAAATCTGGCACAGCTTCAGACTGCCTAGAATAAGTTTACGCTGTCTAAGTATTAGACAGGATTAGTAAATCCGCCCCATTGTTTCGAGTTTTACATCAACTATTACTGGAAGAATTGGCTCCGCGGGGAATCTAACCTATGTCACTTCCTGCTGCTGCAAACACATTTCATAAATGTGTAATACGCAAACTGTTTGACTTAATTGGTACTTTCAACGTGTATTTTTTTATTGTTTGCTCCTCATTATAATTCAATGATAAAAATAAAATCAGAGAAGAAACTGTTGTAACTAATTAGCCCGATGTTTACTGTACACAATACAAGATTAAAATCTGCAACACATTTATCCCAAATTCTCCGACATGACAGTAGACCACAGGTGGCTTATTTGGTGAATTATATCATTGCAAATGACAAATAATTGCTTTCTACAGGGAATACTTTTCTCTCCAGCTAATTTATATACTGGCTACATGTGTCTCATTTTATGCTTGCTTTTAAAAATGCTACTTCTACACCGTGCTACAAAACAGGCATAATAAAGTGAATGTACCAATTCGCTACCTAATTTTTTAAAAAATCACCTGGTTGGTGCTGGCACGTAGATTCCATTGGCGTGGTCCAAATCACAATGCAAATAAGACAACTCTATGTCCTGGAGGTGGGCCTGGCAAACCCGGTATGCTTCCCTCGGTGATTCACCTCCTTAAGAATCAAGTCTGATTGGTCACTGAGGGGAAGGGAAATCGGTGTAGTGAAGGCACCGGGCCTGTCTCTAGTGCATATAGTGGCTCTATTTGCATTTCATGAAACTGGCGTAGATGGCAGGAACTGGACGATTGTTCTAAAAAAGGACCTCGCCACCAGGACCTACGTGTCTGTACCGACCAGGTAATGTTAAAATATATATAAAAAAAGCTAATTTATACATTTGCTTTAAAGAAAAAATTGTGCTCCGTTCAAGATTTACATAATGTGAGTAAGTTAGTACTGGAAAAAATATTGTCCTATTGTCACTATGGAGCGAGCGGCTCCGGCCACACGCTCCATAGTGTGCTGTGGGGAGTTCTAATGCGGGCGCGCACAGATGTGCCCGCATCAGAACTCTGTAACGCTAAAGATCATCTTTTCAGAGACCGGCCGTTCTGTGACCTTGCTGGGTCATACATAATGTGAACATAGCCTTAAAATGTATAGATTTTGTCTGAAATAGTTAATCAAGGCTCAGTTTGTAAAGTTCTATTAGGTGTTAGGGTAAAATGGGGTTTATTTATAGAAACTACAGTAAAAATGAACGTGAAGGTATTTATCATTTCCTATTATATTTAGACTGAAAACCGAGGAGTGCTAGTAACCATTTTGGAAGGTTAAACATCCTCATCTGAAAAAGCATGGAAATACAGCTAACTGTTGGCTTATATGATTAAGGCTTGGTTCACACTGCATTTTTGCAATTGTTTTTTTTTTCCCCCACCCGTTTTAACCGTTTTTTAAGGGCTTGCCATGAAAACATAATTTAACATATCACAGCGTCTGGTCTCTTCTGGACTTCCCTTACTGGTGCTGGACATTGCCAATTAGCCAGTCACTGGCCACCACAGTGTCATGCGTCAGCCAATAATTGGCTATTGCTGACCACACCACCAAAATGCAGAGACCAGATGCCATGATAATAAAGGTTGCGGGGGAGTGAGGGAGGTAAGTATAAACTTTTTCTCTTTTATCAGTATATGATAATATACTTTTTTCCCAGACCACCCTTTTAAGCTTAGGGAAAAGCCTGGAAAATATACAAAGGAAAGCCTTGGGCCTCATACACATGGCAATTCATTGTGTATAAAGGCATATGTCCATCCACAAAGCATACTACATGTCTATAGTATACAGCCACCCCTGTAGTGCTAATGCTTCTATAGAAAAATGTCTCTGTAATATGGTTTGCATTAAAGCACAACACTTATTTTTTCGCCCCCAAATACATGTTCCTCTGTGTAAAGAATAACAAATGAAACTACCAAAGCCATTCTTTTTTCTTGATGTGAAATGTGTATGTTTGTATAAACTATAGTTTAAGGGAAGTCAGACATAATAAAGTAACCAGTAATGCAGAAGGAGAGCAGCAAATCTCTGGGGTAAAGAGGACAGGTGATGAAGAAATACAGTATCCATGGCAACAGACTTAAATTTCAGTGAACAAAAGATAAATAATTACACTGCAGATATTGCCTATAGCCAGAACTGATTAACCCTTTCTAAATAAGAATGACAATATAAAAAGTACCCATTCACTAGCTATATCAGGCAGAAAACAAGGTCTTTTGCAAATATCTGCATGATTGCAGGTGCTTTATTTTAATTAGGGGGAAATTGCAACATTTTTAAAATAATATTGGTTGGTTTACTTAAAGGGGTATTCCGGTTTGTTTTATTTAGAGATGAGCAAATTTATAGTATAGACAAAGCAAAATGCTTCGTTAGCTTGGCAATCTGCTTATCAGCCTGCTAACTTTGAAGTCCATGCTGCTCCGTGCTGATGCACCCCGGATACCTGGAAAAGCTGGATCCAGTCCTGGGAAACTTCTTATGTCACACTAAGACATAAAACTTTATAATACAGTGTTATCATAAATTGTACTTCATTATGTTTGTTTCAATTGGTGCCATAGAACAAGGAACAGACAGGGAATAAATGAATGCAGTGTTTCTGCATTAAAACAAATATATTTAAATTCAGTTTCAGCCTGTTGAAGAAACGCTGTTTATCAGTTATAGAAAACAGGCATTGATTTATCAGTGTGTGAACATACCATAAAGGAAGAAGATGTGTAGCATCTGGGGGCAGGACACTGATGTCACAGCTATGGGAGGAGAACTGTGAGTGCTGTGGGAAGATAGCAGATGGGGTGGGAGAACTGTGATAGGGAGCTGTGTTAGAGCAATGCATTCTAGGAATTGCAGTACTGAGCAGCGGCTCCCCCCAAGAAGCACAGTGACTATCTGACATTGGTAAAAAGGAGTTACCCACAAAACAAATACTTTTTTTGTGGTTTCAAGACTGGGGAAGTCAGAGAAGCAATGCTTTCAGAAAAGGTATAGTAACACTTTTATGTGTGAGGATATGTATGTGTATGTCGGAGTCTTACAAAAAAATGCTCAATTCAAGTCCTCAAATACTATTGCAATTCTCACATCAGGTGCGGTAATTAACAAAGTGTCGACCATAAAAAAAAAACATACAAGAAAGCTTAATCGTAAAAGAAAAGAAAGCTTTGATAATGATTTTCTAATGTTGCAATTATACCGTGACCCCCATGAAAGAACACCTGACATCAATCTGAAAATTCATTGAATTTTCCAAACAATTAGGATTAATCGCTTCTGTTCAGTCTAATTAAAAAAAAAAAAAAAGAAAGAAAGAGAGGGTGTTTAACAGTTCGGTTTATAGACAGCTACAAAGAATTAAGGTACTCTGAGTCTTTCATGAAAACTCGAAACTGCACACGGTAGACTGAGATAATGGATTAATGTATTATAATCATTTATGATTGAAACCTGACTTTTGTGAGGATGCATTCAAATGTCACAGTTTTTATTATGGTACCATCAAAGTTTTGTAATTCTTTTGATCCGATAGCAAAAATCCTGTGGTTTTAACAGAAATTTTAATAAATTCCAATAAAACTACGATGATACCACAGTATACAGTGTTGCAACTTTGCCCATATTTCAGCTTGAGCTTAATCTGCATTGATCCTGAACAAATAAAACTTTTCGACATGTCAAAGTTTTTTTTTTTGCTGACATGAGACCCTGACCGATAAAAACATTTGACATGTCTCTTTGACGTGTCATTTTTTTTTTTACTGACAGGTACTCTCTAATTCCATACTTTACATATGTCCTCTTTATTGACCTTGGCGTAACCACCCCCGGTGTATATACCAAACAGCAATCTATTTATCTCTCCTTTCCTTTTACTCATATAACTCTTCTTGCTGTCTTCTTTCCACAAACCACCTTACACCCATTCCTACTCACAACTAGAGATGATCGAACATTGGGAAATCTTAGGTTTGATCGAACTGGAACCTTCTGCATTTGATTTCCAATGCCTTCCCGTTCTGTGGGCAAGGTGGAGGCTTCCCCAGTACGGCCTGGAAAACAGGGATACAGCCTAGGTAATTGGTTGTATCCCTGTTTTCTAGGTGGTGCTTGGGCAGTCTCCACCTTCCCCACGGAAAGGGAATGCATCGGGAATCAAATGCTGAAGGTTCGAGTTCGATCGATACTAAGATTTCCCGATGTTCGATCATCTCTACTCACAACTACTATCCCTCTCTTTACTTCTTCTTACTGTTGGTGACATTTCTTCCAACCCTGATCCTCCTCACCACATTCCATCCATCTTGCTGCCCTCCTATCTTCCACCATTCCCCTCAACTTTAAAAAAATGTTCTAATGTCATATCTATCTGCAACACCCCCTGCCTCCATGTTCTTTGGGGCACTCTTTAATACATCCACAAACACTTTATTGACCACAACTTATACCTCTAGGTCTAATTGAACCATTTCTGACACCTTTAGACTAACACAGTGATCTTCCATGCCTGCTTACATTTAGGCACACATTATATCACAAAAGAAGCAAAAAGTTCGGTGTATGATACAGCACCCCCGGTTGTGTAAAAAATTCAGTGTTACAATGTAACTTTTAATTCATCAGCGCAGCTAAAATCATGAAACCAACGCGTTTCGCACCATAGTGATTAATCAAGGAATGTATTTCGCGAGATGGCGCAAAATGCTTTGATTTTGTGGTTTCAGCTGCACTGATGAATTAAAAGTTATGTTTTTAACACAGAATTTCTTACATGTCTGGGAGTGTTGGATCATACACCAAATCCTTTGCTTCCATTGTGAACTCACGGCTGGCTACCGTTGGGATCCATGCACCCCCCTCACCCACTTTAATCAAGGGCAAGTTGTCCACAGACACAAGGTGACCTGACCCAACCCTGTCTTTTTCCTAATATATCACAAAACCTTCAGGCACAAGGTTCAGGGTACAAAACCACTTTTATAATCCCCCCTAAAATATAACTTTTATTAAAGTGTCGATTAAAAGAATGAATATTGGGGTGTAATTAAAATCCCAATAGCCAAGCACTTATGCAGTTGTAATATAATAATGATCCCTCTAGATTTTCTATATGGTATGTCTGCAGTACTACTTACTATATCTAGCTTTGCAAGGAGGATGTATCTGTATCTGTACCATTTTAATAACAATCAACCTTGCACTGCTAGATATAGTAAGTAGTACTGCACACTGTTATACCATATAGGAAATCTGGAGGGATCATTATCATATTACAACCATAGAAGTCCTTGGCGGTTGGGATTTTAATCATACCCCATTATTCATTTTTTTATTCAACACTTTAAAAAAGTTATATTTTAGGGGAGGTTTATTAAGGGGGTTTTATACCCCGTGGCCTTGTGCCTGAGGGTTTTGTTATATATGGTTAAATATAACCTCGGACCAACCTTGTAAGAGGTCCTGTGTTCAGTTGGTTCTTACATTTAGGATAAATCCCTAGAACTTAATTTTACCTGTTCTACAGTATATCTGACCTTACAAGCACACCTCTACTATAATCTCCGATTATAACTTTTCTACACCTGTTGACATCTCTCTTCTCTCTGCTACATACTTTAAACAGAAGATTGACAACATCTGAGAAAGATTCATCATATGGTCTCCTCAACCCATCTTCATGTCTGTTCAGTGAGCTTCCCTCACACTCTCCAAACTACTCTTCACATTGCATTGTGTCACCTGTGCGCTTCCCACCTTAACCCCCACATTACCACATCATTTGTCCCAGCACTAACTCAGCCCTTCAATATATAACTAACCATTGGGATCTTTCCTTCTTCGTATAAACATGTAACCATCACTCCCATCCTCAAAAATCTATCACTTAACCCATCCTCCTGTCCAGCTGGCCCATTTTGCCTTAAAACTCCTGTAACAACACGTCTATCTTGAACTGTCCTCCAACTTTTTAACCGCGTACGATCGGGCTTTCAAATCTGCTTCATCTTCAACTTTGCTAATTTTAATTTTTTTATATAATAAATTCCTCTAATTTAAGCTTTTGGCTACCTCTTTTTGTGGACAGCGCTGATCTAGAGTGCCATTATATATTTTTTTCCGGTTTATCCATTTATCTTCAACTTTTAGTACCTGCCTTCACCATTTCCCAAAATCCTCCTATCTAACATCCTCTCTACCTCTCTCCTTGCTTCTCCCCTGCATCTACCCTCTTCCCTTACTGCCTACCTGTTTCCTAATGAATTCAGATTAAATTGTTAGCCATGACATACAAGGACAGCCACAAACTGTCCCCGCTATACACTCTCAAAACTGATATCCTGATACCACCCTTCACAAAATCTCCGATTGTCACAAAACTTCCATTTCTGCTCTCCCCTTGTCCACTCATAACACAATCACCTCCAAGATTTTTTCCCAGATCTTTCTCCCATACTCGGGAACACTCTACCCCAACACATCCAACTCTCATCCACCATCACTTTCAAAGCAACTTAAAGATCGATCTCTTCAGCTACAATCTGCAACGACTCTGCTGCCACTTCACCTAACTGTGAGCGGGTGCTACACTAACCTAGTGTCTCCCTCCCCTCACCTTGTAGATTGTAAGCCCTCACGGGATGGGTCATCTCTCAGCCTGTCATCTACTTTATTAACGTCATTTTATCTGGATTCTTTGTTACGTTTTGTACGTGAACCTCTTATCATATGTACAGCATATCTGTAAATAATAATAATAATAGGTCTAATCAAAGAAACTCCTGCTTCTATGGTAATGTAGTCATTTACAGTAAATAAATGACCACTATTTGACCAAGATTTAGACTATACAGAACTTTTATACCTCTATACAGGGGTATACCTACAGGTGGTGCAGGTGGATACCAGAATTATACATGGCACATGGTAGTGATCCATGTCACAGATTTTACATTGGGCCAAAGAAGATACAAGTTACGCCTCTGCCTCTATGGATGTGACAATAAAATCCATTCCAATTAGATAACCAACATTTTTTTTCAGACAAAACCTAAATCAACAGTTGATGTCATATAAAGCAAGTTTAAAATTTACATTCATTCATTATTTATTTAGTTATCATGGAAAACATGGCACTTCCTGTGTTCTGACTCACTGTGGCTCTCTGTATTAGCCTGGACTTCCTGGAGGAAGGTCTGGCTAGCTCACTGACGTTGAGAAACAAGTGATGGTGTCTCCGCAGAATTTTGCATATCTGATTTCCTAGGGGGCAATGTCCTAGATTCACTGACGTTGAAAAACATGTGATGGTGTCTTTGCTGGGTTTTGGTTGATCTCCCTGAGGTCAGCCATCATTCTCTTCTCTGTACTGGCCGGGACTTCATGTCTTTAGTCTCTTTTTTCAACCAGCACAAAGTTAAAAAAGCTTCAGGAGACTGGACCTGGATTTCTGGTATGTATAGCTGTTATATAGCTGCCTTCAGGAGACTGGACCTGGATACAGTAAGTATAACTGTTATATAGCTGCCTTCAGGAGACTGGACCTGGATTTCTGGTAAGAATAGCTGTTATATAGCTGCCTTCAGGAGACTTGACCTGGATACAGTAAGTATAGCTGTTATATATCAACCGTCCAGGCGACTGAACCTGGATCTCTGGTAAGTATAGCTGTTGCATAGCTGCCTTCAGGAGACTGGACCTGGATTTATGGTAAGTATATCTTTGTTTACAGTATGATAACAAAAATAAATAAAAAATAATAAATGTAAATTGCAAACTTTCTTTATATCACATCTACTGTTGATTTAGACTTTTCAAGTCGACAGGTACACTTTAAGCCATTCTCTAGTTGTTCATTTTAATTAAACGTTTTTCAGTAAAATGTATTTCTTTTAATTTTCCTAATAATATTTAATCTTACCAAAACACAAAATGTCAGAAGTTCACATTAAATGAAACTTCAGATGCCAGAACTATTGCTGTCTTGTCCCTACACACATTACATTTCTCAAACTTACAGTTTACAGTCGTGTTGGCATATCAATTTATGATGATTCTGCACTTTAGTTTTATTACCTTTTATTATCATTTTGTGAAACACAACTATAAACATGAATGAAATATCAACTTCTTAATGAGGCATGCAGATATGTAACTGCTACAAAACTAAAGAGAAAAAATGTCGAATGAAAAAAAAAATGTGATTACAAGGGATGACAAACATTCGGAAGCAGCTTACCCTGCTCGGTGTTTGAGCTTTTTATCAAGGATACCGTCTCTGGAAACAAGTTTATTAAAGACCAAAATTCCAATTACCATGTTTACCTGCACAACAAAAAGATTATTTAAACAAAGACACAATGACACTTCGGATGAGAAAAAAAACTTAAAAAAACATTTGATTAAAAGTGGATAATTGAACTCATGAAATTTAGTTTCAATAGAACTGGCAAAACAATATTTTTCAATGCCTTTGCCTCTAGTTTCCTATCTGACAGGATAAATGTTACACCATCAACATTTTCTTGCTTAATTCTTTGCAATTTGTACAATGTATATTAATTTTCAAGCCTTGTCTGTCAGCGTGCGATGGGATATTTATAGGAGAACTTGGCACAGTCTCTCATTTAAGTTTATTTCCATTTTGGAGATACAGATGTGCTGTTTGATGATCACTCGCAGGGGAATTTTATGCATAATTTGAACACTGTTTATTGGATTAGTTTGCACATGAGATTCTGAACAGCGCAGTAGCAGGATATAATATAACTCAAAATAGTCTGTAACGTTTTCGTTTTTGACATTGAACTTCCGTGAACCTTTTAGTCTTCTCAAGAGCCAACCTACTTATCAACATGTTGAGATGGGAAATTATATAGAGCCAGTCATAGTGCAAGATGTTTATATTTTATCCTGCTTTATAGATAAATGTAACTTCATATCAAAGGAAATCTGCACCCCTAGTTATTACTTAGAATTAGGGATGGTCCGAACCGAGTTCGGTTCGGGTTCGTACGAACCCGAACCCTCGGTAATGATTCCCGCTGTCTGCCCGCTCCGTGGAGCGGGCGGATCCAGCGGGAGGACCGCCTGGAAAACTGGGATACAGCCACAGCCATAGGCTGTATTCCAGTTTTCCAGGCGTTACTCCTGCTGTATCCGCCCGCTCCACAGAGCGGGCAGACAGCGGGAATCTGCTGCTGAGCATTCGGGTTCATACGAACCCGAACCTCGGCAGGTTCGGACCATCCCTACTTAGAATAGATGCTAAACCCCCTGCCCCACAAAAAAACACAAAACATTGTAGTATATTCACACAATGAAAATACTCTGCAGATTGTCACTGATTTCTTGTGGTCTGCTGTGGGTATTTGACTTCCCTATTGAAGTTGATCTTCAACCAACTTGCAGCCAATCTGCAGCGTATCCACCTTGTGTGACATATCTTTATATTATTTTTTATCGCCATTATTTCAAATTCAAAAATCATTCTTGATGGCCCTACATTTCTCAATTCACATCTCATTATGTATTACTATTTTAAATCTAGTATTCCAATATATTTTCAAATATATTTTCGAGGAACTGTGTAATGCCTAGACTTGATCGGACCCTGAGAGAGGCAAACTCCATATTTTATTTTCTATTAAATGAGGAATGGTGGCTTTTGTATGATATTGAACAGGTTCGCACACTTTTTTTTTTTTACCTCTTTTGGACATCCACCAATTTGAGGCCAAAGAACGGATGATATTTAAAAATAGCGGACGTTATTTAAAGACTTTCATCAAAGGGCCATAAAAAGACGGTGCGTGAACCTAGCCGAAGACATATATCAAGTGAAACTACTCATGTTGCATATTGAGGACTCGTGTACCCTTGATGCTTTGTTTATTATGCTACTCAGGAAAGATTCTTGGAATTCATGGGCCATGTCAAACTATTCACATCAGTTTACCTCTTTCGCATTTATGACATGCAATACACTACTGAGCAGATGGCTTCATAGGCCATGAAACAGTTCTTACAATTCTAAATGTCTCTCTGATTTATTGTTTTGCAGATGTATGTGATTCCACACTGAGTATCTTAGTATTTGTAAGTGGACAATATATAAGCGCAGCAAGACGTTATGCTAAGGATAAATGATATTACTGAAGTCTGATGCCGAGATAGAAAGCAATCGTTTAGAATACATAGAACATCCTGGCTTTGTAAAATAATAAAAATATATTGTTTTATATGAAAATAAAACAATAAATGTTCCGTTTACCAAGACAACAGCAGCAGCAGGTCCAACAAAGGCATACAGAAGGCCTCCTTCGAGTGACAGCCAGCAGCTAGAAGTTAAAGGAACAAGGAAAATCATATAAGATATCATAACAATTATGTTCCTTCTTAAAGGTATTGTCTATATTGTTGTTGGGCTGTTTTTGACTTTAAGAATATATAGTTAAATACTAAGACTTGTTACCATAAGAAAGATGTAAGCTACATCGAAAATGGTGACTTTTGAATTAATCACTCACATTTTAGAACCATTATATGGTTCATTTTACAGCAGGTTAGCTATGAACAGCAAGGATTTCCCATAGACACCAATGTAGATTAACATATTTGCTTATTCATGATGCTTCATGGTCCTTCGATGTATCATAGGTGAGACTTTCTCTTCATTGATCTCACCAGGGGTATAAGCACTGTAAGGCTATTTTGGAAGATATTTGATGTGATTAATGAGCACTTCCATTGGCCAGAATCATTCACTAGCTCTCCCGAGAAAGCCATAAATAGCCTAATTCTAACCATGATCCATTACCTGCTATATTGATGTCAAAACTGACTATAGTGTTGGCTTTCTTAATCCTTTATATAGGCTTTGTTTAGAAAGTTAAGTAATTTTTTCCCCTTCTATCTAGTGCAGCTATTCTTCAGGGTATTTTTTTCCCCACTGTTTCATAGAACATACAAATAACAACTAGACATAAATGTAATTTTACCAGGTGCACAAGTGTAACCTGGTGCCACCGAGTCAAGCATGGGATTGCCATAAAAAAATCCCTATTTATAGAAAATAGCCTCGGACTAAGGGCACTATTACACGGGCTGGCTACGGGCCGATCATTTAAATAAAAGAGTGCAGATATGCTGGACGGCCCGATAATCGGGCAGTAAGGGCTGCATGGACATTGTTAGCAAAGTCCATACAGCACTTGCCTAAACACCTCTCCCCACTCCCGGTCTTGTTTCCCGTGCTCCGCAGCTTCCCGGTCTGTGATTGGCTGGCCGGCCTGTCAGCTGACAGGCCGCTCAGTTGCTTCAGCTGCTGGTACTGGGAAGCTACGGAGACTGGGGGAGAATTAAGAACTCAGGTGTTTGGGAAATGGACAGCCATCGGTTGTGCATCCTTATTACTAGGGATGAGCGAACCATCGGACTTTTGGTCCGACGGCATCTTCGCTCAATTACTATGCCTGTGATCCCGGGTGCATAGTTGCGCCCCCGGGAATCTGCGGGCAGGATCTTTTAGGGAATTCAAGATACATTCCCTGGATTGTATTTACTCTATTTTGCCAAAGAAAGGGCTTATGTGTCTATAACATTGCCCTGTTCTAACATGAATTCTTTATTATTGAATTAAGAGATGAAATTAAGAAAATCTACTCCGTGTTATTTTATGTGCTTATGAGTTAACAATAGCAAAAAAAAAATCATCCACAGGACAAAGTAAATATTAGTTCTTTCAGTCAGGTAACTTACTAGTGTGGCGTGCCATATCCCTTTGCTTTGGTAAAGCCCATTGATATAGCCACGACTAATGCTGGTAGCCCTAAAGACAATAAAAAAATATATTATTGATAAACATAGTTTAAGAGCAGGATGTTGTAGATTTCATTGCTGTAGGCATTAAAATTCTACAAACAGAACATGTGATAGAAGCATAGTAAATTACATTTATCAAGAACATTTGAAACTTTCCACCAAACTTGACTACAATCGTGTACTTCTGCCATTGACTCCTTTGAAAGAAATGCTAATGGTATTAATGTAGAATAATAACTAGTCTGATAGCCAGGAGTCAATCTTTCCAGCTTTATAACATTAATGGTCTATTCAAAGGACAGTTATCAATGCCTGATCAGTGGGTTGCCATTACGGCACCTCTGCCGATCACTTGTTCAGGGGAAAGACTGAAAAGACACCCATACATAGCGAACTGTGCTGGAAGTCCTGCAACATCTATTGTGTAATGGTGGTATGGGTTTCTACATCTCTTATACTGTCCATGTTGCAGGGCTTCTGGCACCATTTGCCACGTATAGATGCCAGTGCAGTAGCTACCCTGAACAATTAATTGGCATTGGTGCCGATTTTGCCCTCCCCAACCAGAAATTGATGGTCTATCCTGATCTATTAGGAGAAAAGTATGTTTGTAGGGAGGTGGGTATAGGTAGATAGGTTAGGCTTTAGGTTGTTTGACTCTGTTGCCTAATTTTTTTTTATTATTTTTTTTAGGAAATGTAATAGTTGCGCTGTTGGCTGATAAGTGTTACAGGGGGAAATAGGGGAAGGGAAAGCGGGGTTTCATAACACAGAGCCGATTTTTTGAGTTAAAAGAATGTGATAGAAATGTTGTTGTAAAGGAAAGGTCAGGGCCTTGAGGCCATGACAATACAGAGAGGAGATGATTGGAATTCTTTCCTTGGTTTCTAGGTGCAGTTCCTTTATATCTCCTATTCCTTTTTAACCTTTTTCTGGCTTTGGTGAAAACAAACAAAAACAAAAAACAAAACAAAAAACAAAACCTAAAGTGCATTGTCTTCTGCAAGAAATCTGTGAAACTTCATTTGTCATAAACTTGTACGCCAGTCTTAAATAAAGCCCCACCCCCATTTACCTGTTTGAATTTACTAAGCAAATCTGTCTGCCTCTGGACCTGTGTTTGTCATGGTCTTGAGTAGAAATCTTTACGTGTTCCAGAACAGGTGTAGATATCTGTATGGTTTATGCTTGTTTGCAGGGGTAAACCATGATACATTAGGCACAGGAGAGGGTCACGCCTCCTCCCCGCCATTATTTCTGTACATGCAGAAATCTGTGCCCCTTCTGTAGCGTACGCCAGGGGCAAATAATAATAAATGTGCCCCTAAGTATACAAGGACAAACATTATGGACTTTTTCAATTAAAGGAGAAGTCCTGCGAAAATTTTTCTTAAAGTATTGTATTGCCCCCCCCCCCAAAGTTATACAAATCCCCAATATACACTTATTACGGGAAATACTTATAAAGCGCTTTTTTCCCTGCTTTTGCTACTGCATCAAGGCTTCACTTCCTGGATAAAATGGTGATGTCACTTCCTGGGTAACATGGTGATGTCACTTCCTGGATAAAATGGGGATGTCACTTCCTGGGTAACATGGTGATGTCACTTCCTGGATAAAATTGTGATTTCACGACCCGACTCTTAGAGCTGTTCCGGCTGTGGCTGCTGGATAGGATGATGGCAGGGGGACACTGAGGGACACAGGGCACTGGAGGGACACTGAGCATCCCTCTGCCATCATCCTCTCCAGCAGCCACAGCCCGCACAGCTCTGGAAGTCGGGTCGTGACATCACCATGTTATCCAGGAAGTGACATCACCATTTTACCCAGGAAGTGAAGCCTTGATGCCGTAGTAAGTGCAGGGAAAAAGCACTTTATAAGCATTTCCCGTAATAAGTGTATATCAGGGATTTGTATAACCTTAGGGGGGGGGGGGATACAATACTTAAATAAACTCCTTTAATAAACCTCTATATGTTGCTATTTAGCAATAACATTGGTACCAGTTTTCCTGTACACCTGGAAAGAAAAGCTGTATTTTCAGTTCAAATAAGTGGATCTGGACTTTTTCCAAACCCCACCTAAAATGATTCCGCTTTTTATTGTAAAGAAAAACCTGAAATGTATAAATGCTCGTTTGGGCGTATCAGCTGAATCGGAGCAATCAGTGTGTGACCGGACTTTCCGTATTGTTGAATATTGGATTATCCCACAAATTATATTGTAAATTGTTCTGCATACATATGAATTGGTAACAAATGCATTTTTAATAATGATCTAGCTACACAATGCATTGTATTAAATGATATATGAGCAGTGCAGATGTGGTCATCTATTTGCCAGAAATGAATAATTTATCATGCAGTATATTTCTCAAATGCTGTTAGATTTCAGCAGTGGATAAATTACACACAGGTTGCTAGGTTACAACTGTTATCTTTCTTTTTGTTACAGAACTTAATCTGTAATCTAGGCTTGCAGTAATTTTGTCCTATTGTTTTCCCTCGGACATGGATCATGATATTATGGCTCAGAGATCCATTGGATAGTGTAAACCATTTGTTTGTTTATGTAGGTTTTTCTATTATTTTATTAATTTTTTTCTTAGCATTTTATCTTTTTTTTTCCACAAAATAAGGAGGAATATTGACCTTGACTTATAGTTTATCGGAAAATCTCGAAAATGTATTTGAGCTCAATGGGATGTAATCAATATCATCTGCAGGTTAAATTAATATTGTGGTTCTCTGTTATGTTGTTAAAAAATTGCTGTTTTTCCATTCTGTTTGAAAGCACAAAAGTGGAAAAATAGAGAAGCCTGGGAGGTCTTACGGTTGAAAAGAACAATTCAGCACCTGGAGACTCGCAATGAAGAAAAAAAATAAACTAGCGTACAGTACATAAATAAATGGAGCATACCAACACTAAACTGTTTTTACAGTAGCTACCATGTTTCAGATAGAGATATGCTGTGATAGATAGATAGTAGGATAGATAGATAGATATATAGATAGATAGATAATAGATAGATAGATAGTAGGATAGACACACAAACAAAGCATAATTGAAATCTAAACCAATACTAGAGAATTACTCCGCTTGTACACTTGCCACTATAAAATATGGCGCCATAAATGTCTTTCCTGTATGTACTGCACAAGACTGATCCTATCTTGACAGGAAATATACAATTAATATGATATGTTACCTACACAGTTCATTGCAGTATAATTCATTATTACCGCCACCATGATTTGATTCATAAACAATCCCATTTTAGATGCTCAATGACAGAATGATACATTCAGACATGGCCTTGATGCATATACATTTAGGGGGGAATTTATCAACACCGGCATTTTACATGCTGTTCTTAATATGAAAGTGCACTGCTTTGCGCTTTCCTGATTTATTAGGAGGTCTTTTAATAAATCAGGCAGTGAAGTGGGCTTCTATAATCTACACTAGCGCTGTGCTAGCATCGATATTAGCTACAATGTACAGTAGCGTAAATTGTGATAAATATGGCATTGAGAGAGGATACACCTCCTTTCACGCCCATGTCACACCAAGCTCCGCCCACTCAATGAGCATGGCGTACAATGTAAAAAAAAATCACATTGCATTTTGTATACGAGAAACAGATCACTGATCTCAAGGTGGCCAGCCAAAGACTGTCAGTTGCTGGTTAAAGCGCTCAATGCAGTGAAATCCTAGGTGCATTGCTCCCTGGAAAACATGAATATGCAAAAAAAGAGCTAGTGGAGCCTCACTTAAGAATCTTGAAACACAGAACTAGCCAGATATCCCACTGGGAAGGGCCCAGTTAAGGGGTGGCTCCTGTAGGGAAACCACCATATTAAGTGGCCTTATAAGTCAATGTAATGACAAGGGAAAAACCAAGGCTAGGTCTCCATCCACAGACAGCTGTTTCGGGTGTTGCCCTTCATCAGTGTGGAGCAGGAGGCTCATGAGGCTCCACAGGCTTTTTTTAAATTATTATTTTGCACATTGCATTTTGTGCAAGACAGTGGAGTACCTAAAATAGGGTGTAAAAAAAAAACCCTTAGGCTATGTTCAAACAACATATATTTCCATAAAACCACAGCCGTTGTATAACGGCCGTGATTATTACGGAAATATTCGCTACCTTGCTGTCTATGGGATCTCGGCCGGAGCATATACAAATAGTATACATTCCGGCCGGGATCCCTAGCGGCACCACAAACAACTGACATGTCATTTTTCTGCTTCCACAGTGGGGAGTTCTTAATGCGGGCGCGCATAGATGCACCTGCATCAGAACTCTGCGGCTGCAAATATCCTCCGGGTCATGGAACGGACGGTCTCTTACGTAGTCTGCACATGGCCTAAGTCTGTAAATCTTATTGGCATATATAGACTATACACATCATCACATCATATTAAACTGTGAAATGGTGAAGAGTTTTGTGCATTTCAATATCATTTTACACTAAACAATTTTTCTTGTTTTTAGCAATACACATAAGACACAAAATGGCTTGAAACCTACCCCAACCGAGGCAGAGAAACCGTTTTCTTATAACTCTCGTCCTAATTTTTCCAGTGACAGCCATATACGACTGCCAGGCTTCTGTCAAAACCCAGCAGAAGGATGCTAAGAAGAAAAAGTGCAGGAAGGCCGTGGTCATGGTGCAAATACCCTAAAGAAAAAAGAAGTGTAAAATTATGAGATTTGAAGGGATATAATGCTTAATATACAAACCTTTAAAAAAAATTAAAATATTATTTACCCAAAGAATACTTCAAATGATTTTCCAAAAACATTTTTTTTTGTTATATACTTGCCTGTGCAGCGGAAAAAAAAATATCTGCCAAATCTGCTTCCTCACTTTTGGTCCACCTGTGGTCCTCCTCTTCCTCCCTCTCAAAAGGAAGAAGAGGACCACATGGAGGACTGAAAGATTTAAAAACAGAAGGGACGGGGTAGTGGGAAAGATGATTATGTGGCTTTTTATTCTTAGTGCATAGTAAAGCATATAACAAAAATTTATTTTTTTTCTTGTGTTCTTTTATCCTAAAAGATTAGATAATCTAGTTTTATTGGAAAATGTTCAGTGGTAACAACAAGTAAAACCCATATAAACAGTATTATGAACTCCTCATCCAGCAGATTAGGCATCAGATAGAGCATTAAAGGATAATACAGCTATAAACATATAAGACAGTAAGGCTGTGTTCACACACTGTATTTTGGTCAGTATTTTCAACTCATCTTGGTCACTAGTTTTACTGGCTGGATTACTAAACAGTGAACAGAGCTTTGGTAAATAGAGGCATACAAATGCATTATGTTTCAGTGCAGGAGCCATATATTTAGAGTAATGGATGGGAACAGGAGATCCATTCCTATAACCTTGACTTTAAGTATACTTTTTATTCATGAAGCCATAATTTGCTTGTGTTCATGATCCCTAGGGGGCATTAAACAAACTGCTTGTTTTCCATTAAGGGGTTGTTAAGATGTCATCCTTATCAAGCACAGAACCAAATTATGGATCCATATTGCATGGATTATTTACTGTACCACCCATAGAGCTTGTAGATATCTATAGAATTATACTATTACCCAATGAGTCTTTTTCTCATGGGTTTATATAGAATTTATGGAAAAAAAAAAACTTTGGGCATGCTCAAATACATTCGGTATTACAAGAGTACTCCTGAAGAAGCATTGGTTTCTAGGGAAGAAAATTATACCTCAGGGGGTTTATCAACTGGCAATACAGTTATGGGTTTGTTTAATGGATTATAGGGTGGAGGATATGCTACATACATGGATCTTTAATCAATTTGGTGAAAACTACAATCTAATCTTCTCTTGATTTAGGAAGAATCTATGCCTGCAGTCACAGTATAACAAGGTCGTCTTGACTAGGTAGTAAAAGTTCCACCAGCCTTATGTCTAGGATTGTATTATAATAAGTGTCTGAAGTTTAGTGCAAATAAGAAATACTGTTTACATAAGTAATCACCAAGGCATGTTATATAAGGCATTTTTAGGCTATGCTCACACAGTGTATAAACAATGGCCGCTATTTGACATGCTCCTACAGCTGATATTACCATTTGGGCCGCAGGAACATCATTTTATTTTTGGATTGCGGGCACATATGAGCATGCCTGCAATCTAGTTAACCATTGAAGTCCATGCAATGTACGACCGTCATAAAAATAATGATAGTAAGCTCACCTCCACTTGGATATGGAAGGATCCAAGATCATAGAAGGAGCGTGCACGGGTCCGGCTTCGGCCAATTGCCAATTCAATAATAGAAGTAAAATAGTGGTGGTCCCAGCACTCCGTAATTAAAAATGTCAAAAATGTTATTTCATATCAAAAAAAGAAAAAGGATAAAAGCTCATGTCGAGGCTACGCGTTTCACGTGCATGCACACTTAATCATGGTCTAATGAGCATGTAAAGTAACACACGTTAAAAACAAAGAGCAACCAATCATGAGCACTGATACAATTGTGTCATACGTGATGTGTTGGTACACCTGCGGGGTAAGTAATGAACACCATGGTAGTTCTATAGGTACGTGTACCAACAATTGAACGCAATTGTATCATTGCTCATGATTGGTTTCTCTTTGTTTTTAACGTGTTACGTTACATGCACATCAGACCATGATTAAGCGCGCATGCGCACGAAACGCGTAGGTTTTTGTGGCTTAACTCGACATGAGCTTTTCTCCTTTTTCTTTTTTTGATATGAAATAAAGTTTTTGAAATTTTTAATCATGGAGTGCTGGGACCACTACTTTGTTACTAAGACCATCATACATTGTGTGGACATTGAGCAGGAACAGCAGCATTAGTGGACGCAAATAATTGACAAGTCAATTTTAAGTGTAGTCGTAGTGGTACAGCATTCATTGTTCAATACAGTGTGAGTACAATGCAGTATATTATTTGAAGGTAAGAGCAGCAATTGTTCGCCATCATCATCGCCAACAACAACAAAAAAATACTGTGTGAACATAGACTTATACTGTCAAATAATTACTTTTCCAATGCTTTCATTAGCCCCTCTATTAGAAATATGTGTCAGTCATGCAGTTCCCTGAAAAATAAACCAAGATGGAACCCCTTTTTTTTTGGCTCTGATCACATCACATCTGGGAATTCCATCAGTAAGCTCAGTACCCCCCCCCCCATGGACACTCCCGAGGGATGGCCACTATAGATATCGCTACAATCCTACAATGGTGTATGTCACCCATTGACCACAGTGTTAAGGTGAGCTTAACCATAGGTGTACATTTTTAAATAAATTATTTGATTTATTTACAGTTTTTTAGAGAGTGTACTGTTGAGTATACTGAGATATGTAGGTCCTGGAATAAGATTTAGGTCTCCAACATACAACAAGATTTGCTTTAGCTGAAAATGTAGTTCAAATGTAGAGTTGAATTGGTCATCCAGTATATTGGTGCTGCATTGCTTGGTCATTGTAATATTTCGCTGAGTTTACATTACTAAGTATGTTTACTTGTAAGTAAGTGGCCAAACAACACCAACAAACTTAGCTATGATACAAAATACAGGATATTTACTTACAATTAGAGATTAGCAAGCATGCTTGTCCGAGCTTGGTACTCGTTCAAGTATTAGGGTACTCGATGGTGCTTGTTACTCGGACGAGCATCTCGCGATATTCGAAACAATGGCATCTTCCTCTTCCTGCATGTTTGGTGGCTTTTTCTCAGCCAATCATCATGCAGGAGAGGCTTTGGGAGCTTGTAGCATCACATGGGAATCCTACATGTCGATAGCAGCAATTGGCTGGCCAGATCAGATGACCTGGGCATATAAGAATCAGGTCCTGCGGTGCTTGCATCAGACGCAGGCTGGAAGAGATTAGGGAGAGAGCTGCTGTCTGTCAGGGAGAGTGTTAGGCTGGGAATTAGTGTGCGGTTAGACAGGAATCCGACACGAAGAACCCAACAGTCCTTCTAAGGGCTTAAAATTTTTTTAATTTTTTTTTGCTACTCTTGGCTGCTGGCTTGGACTGTCAGTAGTCAATTTGTCCTGTTGCTGACATTCTCTTGGCTGTCTGAGATCTCTAATTCAGCTAAACCTATCCTCACTGTGCAGTGTTCTGTGCAACGGGTGCCTTACAAAAAAAAACAAAAAAAAAAAAAACAGCACCAGTTACACACATACTCTATACGACTACCCCCAAATCTGTTGTCAGTAGTCAATTTGTCCTGTTGCTGCCATTCTGTTGGCAGCATGGGATCTGTAATTTAGCTATACCTATCCTCACTGTGCTGTGTCCTATCCATGCATGCTGCCATTGCTGTTTTCTGTCCATTTCAGTGTTGTTTCCATCATTTTCTGAGGTTTGCAGGTTTTCATGCAACCTTCCTTGAGCCGAGCTTTGGTCCCCTGCAAAAACGCTCAAATTTCCCATTGACTTCAATGGAGTTCAGTACTCAAAACGAGCACCTGAGCATTGGGAAATATTTGTCTCGAGTATCGAGGACCCAAGCATTTTAGTATTCACTCATCTCTACTTACAATATATAACTTGGTATGATATTAAATTTGTATGATTGTACCAAATTATGGAGTAATAAAAAATACTCGAAGAATTAAAATGTCGTTGTTTGTTGCATTTCAAAGTGTTATCACTGAAAGACTTCTCATAAGCACTCGATAATCACTATTTAGAAAGTATGACTATAGAAGCCTATGCTTAATGATCTTGGCACTTTTCTACTTTTCTCACTTTCATTTGTAATAGGCTTCTCTATTAGATGCTAATCAAAATTCCTGAATCATCGACTTCCTTTAAATGTAACTTTTATGCTGGCTTAGCTTTAGAATTTTTTTAATAGATGTGATATCAAACATTTCCTATTTTAAACTATATGAATAAATATTAAGGTATACGTTTTTTTTTATATGTTTAAAGCAGATCTCCAGGGGCAGAATAAAAATATTAAAAAATTACCTGATATAGGGACAGAGAGGGGAGGAATGGTTGGAAATTGGATGATTCCATTTTCCATTTTTTTTTACACTTTTACAACAACACACTCTAACAAATTTGCCCTTCTTTAATAGTCCCAGTATTGTAGCTACTATAGTTTTGACTGTTTTAATTAAAAATTAGTTAGGATTCAATTTGCAAATCTTGACGAATTTGTCCAAAAATTTGCAAAAAGAAACAAATTTCCGGCTGCTTCACTCATCTCTACTTGTAACTTATTATGAAGAGTCTTTCTTTTTCTTTTTTGGAGGCTCTAAAGCCTTCTTTCCCCTAGAATCTCTTCTCATGGGAAAAATCATCAACTTTTTACCTTTTCATGCAGAATCACAAGATATTTATTACCACTCCACTCTTACTAGTCTTGAAAATTTATTTTTGCCGAAAGACCCCCTGGCCCATATTGCTTTACAGGTTTACAAATTACTCTTGGGAGCTGTCATTCAGCATAAGCCAGCATGCACTGAGCCTTGGGAAAGAGCTAGCAGTTTTGATCTCTGACTGGGATAAAACATTTGCCCTTTCCCACATGTCTATGGTGTTCAGGGCTCAAGATAAGAACTGTGAGCTTCTAATTCAATGGTATAGGTGTCCGGCCTTTCTTCATAAAAGTTAACCTTGGATTCTTGCTATTGTAAAACAGAACCTTGACTGTGATTTCTTTGATATACTGGAGTAATGCAGAGGGGCACCTATTTTCCAGCCCCCCCCCCTTTCTTTTCCCTTGCCTACTTCCTCTTGTGTTTTTCTTTTTCCATCCATGTCCACATGTCTACTTGATCATGCCCAGATAATTCCATGTACACGATGCATGAAATTGACTTAAATTCAAATTATTACAACACAGACTTTGTTTTCCCTTCCCTACAAAAGATTTTGTCTAAACTCTAATAGGAAAATATTTTTTCTTTTAAATTAACTGATTTTAGAAAGTTAGATTAATTTGTAAATTACTTATTTTTAAATATCTCCAGTCTTCCAGCACTTATCAGCTGCTGTATGTCCTGCAGGAAGTGGTGGATTCTTTCCATCCTGACAAAGTGCTCTCTGCTGACATCTCTGTCCAGGACAGAAACTGTCCAGAACAGGAGCAAATCCCCATAGAAAACATCACCTTCTGTGGAAAATTCCTTTCTCAGACAGAGATGGCAGCAAAGAGCACTGTGTCAGACTGCAAAGAATTCACCACTTCCTGCAAGACATACAGCAGATGATAAGCATGGGGAAACTTGAGTAGCTCTTTAATGTCCTCCAATAAGTAATTTCATTTTGATCAAAAAGAATGACCTCTTATAAAAATTAAACATTTTACATTTTTTAACCCTTTCACGACCTGGGGTCATTGATTCCCCAATGCCAATGTCATTTTAGGACATCAGCTTATGGTATCATAATGATCCCATAAGCTGATAACCCTATGTCTGCCCCCTTTCCTCTGTCGTGCTGACCGCAGTATCTATAGAGTTAATTCTCAGCACCAGAGCGCGGGTTCGATGCTGGGAGTTGCAGCGGATGACACAGACGCAGCTCCTGCGCCTGTGTCATCCTGGATCATAAATTAATGTTGCTACATCAGACATAGGCTGCAGTGACAATAATTTACTGTGCGGCGGCAGGAGAGGGTTAATATATGTACAAATTATGAATTTTTTTTTTCTAATTTTTCTATATTCTACTTTATTTTCTATTTTTTTTAGTGTTTTTATATTTTTCAGTCATTTAACCTTAAGTTGGAGATTTATGCCCTAGCCGTGTCGGCAGCTTACATCACAATGCTATTTCATGCATTGTTTTCAAGGGCAGCTACTGGAAGCAAGCTGAATATTTGTTTTGACATCTGGTGGTATGACTAACATTTACAGCTTCCCACAACCATCAGGAAATCATTATCAGCCACGCTGATTATAAAGGTAAATGATGTCACAGATGGAATGTTCCAAGAAAAGCTTGTGGCTGTGTTTGTTTCTATGAGTCACAATGCAGATATTACAAAACCTATCTTTGCATAAGCTGTAACCAATACCGTACTAAAGTTATCACATTGCATTTAATGTATAATATATCACAGAACTATAATGTATTATCTCGACACTGGCTGCAAATAAAACAGTAATTTACTAAAGTTACTCCAATTCACTGTAAATAAAATAAACCAGTGCTTTATTCCTCTACTGAGGTCTACCTCCATGCTTCATAATCTTAAAATCTTAGCACAAGCGTTGCTAGCTTCCAGCCACCAGGGGGAGGTCATAACAGCATACTCATACAGCACACCAGGAACAGCATACGGTATAGCGGTAGGTGACAGGATAATGGCAAACTGTGTGCAGCTCTATATCTGGCAGTAGGGGATAATGGGGATGGCCATTGATGCATTGCTTGCACATTTACATTCTGCCGGCCACGGAAGGCGAACATCAGGGATGACGGCAGATGCAGATGCTATGATGATTGCTAGTCTTTAGCAACTAGAATGACGCATGGGCACTCACATCATGTCCACCCATTTCTTGAACCTTTTTTCTGAAGAATATATAAAAAAAGGAAAAGATGCTAAAGACATCCCATTGTTAGCTAGTGGTTTAGTTTCTTGATCAGCAGTCAGGTGTGTGTTGGTTTGTGCACAATAGTATTGCAAGTAGGGTGGGTAAAGGGCTGCCAAGGATTCACTATTAACTTTTTTCAATTCCCTGGGCTCTAGTTTGATGCCTATAGGTCCTGAGCCAGCTTGTCCACCTACCCTTACAATGTGGAATGACTACTCACTACTCATATTTAATGAGCACCCCAGTTGTATCCTTACTGCTGTTGGTTAGCTCCATGGAACTCCTACAGCCAGACAGGCATAGTATGGTGATACCCCCCTATTTAATGTTTGGAATAAACTTCCAGTAGATGTGGTAACAAGAAAGGAAATACTAAAAGGGTAGACTAAATGGACTAAGTGTTTTTTTTTCTGCTGATAACCTTCTATAGTTCTAATATTTCAAATTAGAAAATTCAGAAAATGTTGTATCTTGGAAAGTTAATAGTTAATCTTCTCAAACTCAAGGTAAAAATGATAGAATTCTGCACATCATTACTATTGTTAGTTACCCAATAGTTGTAGAATTGGGGACACTGCCTAAAGTCACTGGGGGACACTTATCAATGATTTTTGTGCAGACTTTGGTAGGTGTAAAATTATCGAAAATTTTAAGCAATTGCTTATTTCCTTAAGTTTGAGACTTTTCTTATGTATTTTGCAAAAATTGACAGTGTTGCACAAAAATTGCAGCTTTTACACTTATTCAATGGTGAAAACATTGCCAATTTCCCCCCACTGGGTTCTTTAGAATTATTGTGAAAAAAGGACTATTTGTCTATAGAGATTGCATGACTTTGTGCTTGTTTTTATAATTTTGAAACGGGTATAGCTTAAAAAAAACAAAAACAGGACTTAAAATTTAGAGGTCGGAAAATTTTGGCCATATAATTTCAAATTGAAAGAGTCAATGGTGATTTCTTCATACACTTATTCGAGAAACACCCAACATGCTTTGGATCATTGGCATAGTTTTGAAAAGAACAAGTAATATGCAACTATAAATCATCTTCAAACAGGTATTGTATTTGAGGAGCCAGACAGATACAACCCACTGTAGAACATGTGTCTGGCAAATAACTGTGCCACTTCCAGAGAAGCTGCTGTTACTGCATAGCCAAAGGTGATTAATCATATCCCATAATGAAGCATTGCAGCCAGCGCATTTTTATAAAGATTTTTAAAGGTCACGACTGAAAAAGAAATATGTAAAATTATAAAAATACATAAAATATTGGAGAAATTCTGGATATTATCTTCTGAGAAAGTTATAGAGGGGGACTCTGACTACTGGAACAATTTTCAGCTTTTTTGGCAGCTACTATAGAGAATGAATGGAGAAGTGGTGTGCATGCACTGGTAGAGATGATCGAACAGCGCTGATGTTCAGGTTCGTACGAGCTTGAACCATTGGTATTTGACTCCCGCAGTCTTCCCTTCTGTGGGGAAGGTGGAGACAGTTTGAGTCCCGCCTGGAAAACAGGTATACAACCTATGGCCCAGGCTGTATTCCTGTTTTTCAGGCGGGACTTGGGCTGCCTCCACCTTTCCCCACGGAACGGGAAGACTGCGGGGTTCAAATACCGATGGTTCGAGTTTGTACGAACCTGAACATCAGCGCTGTTCGATCATCTCTAGTCCCTGGTCTCGAGACTGTGTGAGGCCCCAGTGGTTGGACCATCCATGGTCAGCTAGTTAATCCATATCCTGTGTATAGGAGTTGACTTTCTCAAAAGGGAATACCTTTAAGGAGAGCATCCATGTTTTGAATTGTAGTACAATAGGATGTCTGGGCCTGAAATTATGCTTTGTCCAACAAAAGAATAAATTATTCTTTAGGCTACTATTAACCTCCCATTAGTAATTAACCTGACTCGATTGTTGAGCATATTTAGTTTCACACTTAAGTTACTTGCTTACAGGTTTGCAGAATCTTTACACAGAATATGTTACCCGTAAAGAAGTTTTAAATGGCTCTGTATGTTTTCACACCAAACGGAAAAACACTAGTGGATAAGTATGAAAAAGTATGCAAGTAGACTTTTTTCCAACACAAGACTTATTTCCTGTAGAATATATCTACAGCATAAGCAACTTATCACTTTAAAGGGGTTATCCAGCACTACAAAAACATGGCCACTTTCTTCCAGAGACAGCCCCACTCTTGTCTCCAGCTTGGGTGGGGTTTTGCTGCTCAGTTCCATTAAAGTGAATGGAGCTTAATTGCAAACCGCACCTGAGCTGGAGCAAGAGTCGTGTTGTCTCTGAAAGAAAGTGGCCATGTTTATGTAGCACTGGATAAACCCTTTAAATCTGTCCTTTAAAAAAAAAAAAACTATATATGACATCCAGTGCTACTGAAAGGCTATGTTCCTTCTACAGGATTTTAGCGGGAAAAGGTGTCTGCTTATTGATAATGACAGCTGCAAATAATGATCACGATGATTTGTGGCCAACATTATCAATGGACGGCTGCCTTTTGCCATTAAGTGATGGGGAACATAGCCAAAAAGTTATTAAATTTGGTCTTTTAGTTTTATATTGCAGCCATGCTTAATTTATCTTCCATACACAGCATGTTTCTGCTACTATGTGCAGCAGACACTAGCTGCTAATAACTTACATCAATAATGTCACTGCTGAGGGCTGATCAGTTATTTCTGCAGCCAAAATCCTATACTTACTCTCCGTAGCTGCCAAAGTCACTCTGCTAATAGAATCTGGTTCAGCCCCACGCTAGCAGAGCACCTATCTAAGCATTGCATGGAGCAGTATTAGCAATCGATTGATTGCTTATGAAAGTTCCTTAGAGCTATGGTCACACTAAGTAAAAAAGAGAAAAAATACATTCGCTTTTTCTTTTTAAAATTACGTCCGTTGCTACTGCATTTAATTTGACGTTAATGCATTGACGGCGGCCTAGTATGCTCAATGCATTATGTTTCCTGAACCCCCTCTTCAAGGTCTTTTCTTCTCCTTAGTGAGTATTATGGTCCATTTACACAGAAAGGCTATGTTCACACAACGTTTTTTTCAGCTCCGTTTAAAATGACGTCCGTTATTTTGAGTCTAAAATAACGGACGTGTTTCGAAGCCTGGCATCCCCTTAGTGCAATGACGGGTGTTTGCACATTATTTTAGTTTGGGGTTACTAATTGGCCTTTGGTTGCGGCTTAATTGAAAAATCCATTGAATTTAATAGTAAAAACGGAGAAAGAACGGTGACAAAAGAAGAACTGTGTGTGAACAACTAATAAAAAAACGTCCGTTATTTGCAAAAAACCTCTGAAAACAATGTTTTATTCATTATTTTGACGTCCGCAGCAAAAATGTCCATTTTTCAATGCATTGTGTGCATGGGACGTCCATCTTCCCGTTGACTTCAATGCAATTGCATTGCAGTCAGTTAAATTGCTACAAAAACGGACGTTTTTTTAAATAGCAAAATCGGCCGTTTTTTCTCCATTTTTGACGTTGTGTGAACATAGCCAAAGATTATCTTCCAAAGATTTGAAGCCAAAGCCAGGAATGGATTTGAAAAGAGGAGAAATCTCAGGCCTTCTTTTAGGACCTGATCTCTGTTTATAGTCTATTTCTGGCTTTGGCTTCAAATCTTTGGCAGATAATCTGTCAGATAATCGTTCTGTGTAAATGGACCCTTAGAGCTGTCAATCACAGCTAAAGGAGATTATGAGAATTAATGGGGTTAATTAGAGCTCTAGACACTTAACAGGAAGCTAGCAAAAGATAGGACATCAAATTTGTTTCTCAGTCGCACAAGTTGGCATAATTACACTCCATACCTCTATTTTTTTTTAGGGCTCTCCGAAGATTTAATGGCCCCAAACTTCTGGCAGGATAGGTAGTCGTACATTTCCAACAACTGTCTGCCAAATGTTTGTTTGTTTGGCAGTCAGTTATCCCTCGTAATCTCCAAATACATATAATTGAGAGAGGAAGGTTAGGTTCTGCCATGCCGCTCTGGTGGCAGCTCGTCTTTCTGGAAACAATTGGGTTGGGAAGTTCAAATTCAACATGCCAAACCCCCTGTTGAGTACTAGTTCAGAGGCCATCATACACATTAGATGGTCAGCTAGTCCTGCTGAATTTAAAAGGTTGAATAGACTTGACTAAAGTTTATGTGGATCTTAAGACTTATCAGTGTGTCTGGAATTCTTCTGCATTAGATATTGCAAATCACAGCAATCACTGAGCTCAGGGAGATCAACGAGAAATTATCCAACGGAGTACTCATAAAGAGTCTCCATTGATACATTGCCCCCTATAACATTTGAATATGCAAAACAGGGGTCCGTGTTTTGAGATTCGCAACTGAGGCTCAACATTATATATTGGATAAATGGTTTTCTATTAATGGAATGTAGAATGGAACTATAGAAATTTGAAAAAGCATAATATATAAAAAAAACCCCAATATATTATATTATTATTATTATTATTATTATATTCATATTCAAGAATATGAATCAAATTAGGAGGCAATGGGAAAAATTGTAAAAAATAAAGAGAAATATAACATAGGTTGCTGTATATTTTACACAAATTCTAGCAATAAATTGAGCACTTACTTTCCCTAGTCATTGCATCCAATGTAAAATGTCCATTTTCAATATTTTGGATGAAGACAGAATTTAAAGAGGTTTAAAAAAACAACAACAAACTATGTATATTATGTACATCCACTGGGGAAGCTATCAATTGCTGGTGAGCAGGGTGCTGACACCCCGCACCCCTCTAATCAGATGTTTGGTGCTGGCACTACACTAAACACAGTGCTGGAAGCCTGGAAGCAGTTACACTGTAGCTCCGTACTCAGTGTAGTGGCATTGCAGTGTTATTTCAGACTCCTGTTCACTTGGGAGCTGGTATGCAGTAACAATTAATAAGGAGCCTACATCATCTCTTTAAGTGCTGGGGTCCTTTTTTTGAAGTGCGGCCCGATTCCTGCGCACATAGCCAGTCTATAAATTATCATTGGCCTAGTCTGAAGCACTGGAGGTGGTCCGGCCCACCCCCAGTTGGAGGAAACCCTCGCCCCTCTATGACATGGCTCCATTAGATTCGCGTGCGCAGGAACTGGGCCATGGTTGGAAAAAGGATGGTGGCACCGGCTTCCCAACGCCGGCTCCGATCTATTCATATGCAACACTTAATTCACTTTAAGGACAATAGTGTCATTCTCTAACTAACTTACAGATGATCCAGAGCAGAGTCCACAATATTTTTGGATTGATATCTTTCTTTTAATTAATACATTGCTCATAGACATTGGAACCAAACAAGTTAAAATCCACCGAGAAAGGGACGTTCTGTAATTGGAATATATCACAAAATGTTTCAGTGCTTGCTTAAAGATTTTTATCTGTAAGTTCTAATGGCTTGTCAGCTACTGAATGTTATCAGATCACCTCTAGAAAAAGCGGGACGGATCATTTAAAATGTCAGTTCCACGATAAACAAACCGAGCTTAGCCTGTGCTGTCAGTAAGTTGCATGATCATTGCACCTATGGGAATAAGTAAATTGGAGTGCTTTGACATTAAAAACTAGGCTAGCATTAATATCTAGTTACATATACCTTCAAATTGAATATTTTGGATGACACAGTGACTAGTTAGGATATGACAAAGCTGGCTGTCAAAATATAACACAAAATGTGTAAAATTCATTCACTTTTATTGATAATTTATTCTACATGTTAATGTAGGCTATGTTCACACTTAGTAAGAGACCGGCCATTCTGGGACCCAGCAGGGTCATGGAACGGCCAGTCTCTGAAAACATCATCCCAGCTGGTACTGCAGTACCGGCCGGATGATCTTTTGGGCCACAGAGTTCGCATCAGAACGCCCCTGCTCAGCCGCTCGCTCTATTGTGTGAACTAACAGGGTTTTCTGTGGCCGCTAGGGATCCTGGCCGGAGTGCATACTATGTGTATACACTCTTGCTGGGATTTACTCAGGCTGCAGCACTACGTAAGTGCTGAAGGAATCACGGCTATTGTAACGATAGCCACGATTTCCGCGGCACTTACGTAGTGTGAACATAGCCGTTTACGGTAAGACACCGCTCAGACTCTGACTGTCGCCCTGTCTCCCTACTAATCGGTCTTCCTTTTTCTAAACTCCTGCCCTCTCCAGTTTATCCTGAATGCAGCAGTCAGACTCATCTTCCTCTCCAGCCATTATACTGATGTCTCCACCTTTTGCCAGTCACTGCACTGGTTACCTATTAAAAACAGAATACAGTTCAAACTCCTCACCCTTACTCATAAATCTCTCCACAACTCTTCCCCCATTCATACATCTCCTCCCTAATCTCCACCTACCATCCTTCCCGTGCTTTGCGCTTATGACAAGAGATGAGTGAACCTCGAGCATGCTCAAGTCGATAAGAACCCGAACTTTCGGCATTTGATTAGCGGTGGCTGCTGAACTTGGATAAAGCCCTAAGGCTATGTGGAAATCATGGATATAATCATTGGCTGTATCCACGTTTTCCAGACAACCTTAGAGCTTTATCCAAGTTCAGCAGCCCCAGCTAATCAAATGCCGAACGTTCGGGTTCGGATCGACTCGAACCCGAACCCGGTTCGCTCATCTCTACTAATGACCTTACACTAACCTCTTCTATAATCAGAACCTCTCACTCCCGCTTACAAGACTTCTCTCATGCTACCCAAAGACCTCAGACTAATTTCCAACACCCCCAATTTCAAGCGTGCCCTGAAGACTCATCTCTTCAGGTGTGCTTATAACATTTCCTAATCTCATCTCCCTCTCTGCTATTCCTTCTGCATCCTTTCTATAATCTCTTTGGTGCCATCTACTTTGTACTTGCTACCTTAGCGCAGAAAATGGCTTGTGACTGGCTCGCCCAATCACCTATAGGCACTTTGAGATTCTATGTACAATGACTGGAATATCGACAAATAAAGCCCTTGTTGCCTCTCGTGTGACCCCCAGTCATTCTAGTCTGTACGCTCTCGAGAGCAGGTCTCTAATTGTGTATTTTTTATTTTATTTTAATTTATTCATTGTATAACTTAATATAAATATAACCTGTGTTGTATTTATATATTTAAATAAGCACTACAGAATCTGTTGGCGCTATACAAATAAATATTATTATTGTTATTATTATTATTATGTGTCGAGCTGATACATAGACACATTTTATTGGATCATTGTAATCATTGCTGCATTGTCTTCTGGCCTCAACATATTAAACCATTCCAGTAGAACCCCTATGTCACCATCAGACTGATGCACTGTAACCTACAAACTCTTCCGGCATGTACAAATAGTATGCAAACAACAGATGTGTGCACTAATAACCCTTCTACTAATAAACGGTTACTCTAGCATTTTAAAACTTTTTCTGTTTCTCTGCCCTTATATACAATATAACTTGTTATACTTATATATACAATATATCTTATTCTTACCTCTCTGCACTCCCCTGATGTCCTCCTACAAAGTAACCGTGTCCTCCACTTACTACAGCCATCGCCACTTACAAGACAGACTGGACAGTCTTGGAAGTTACAGTCTGCTCAGCCAATCACTGATTGAGACGGGACAATGCTGCAGCCAGTGATTGGCTGAGCGGGCTGTCACTGCTGAGATGAATCCATCTTGGATGTGGCAGCAGTCAGCAGGGGACCTAGAGATACCGTGAGAGAAGACCAGGGGTGCGTGGTGACGTATTTATAAGATTTATTATGTTATATATAAGAGCAGCATTATTCTATGATTCTGATGATTCCTGAGTCAGCTGAAAGGCTGAATAGAGGCTGTAATACACAGTACTAGATGACTAGTCCAGTGTAGTACATTAGTGATCTAATTATCACCTGGAAAGGTCCACTTGAGTGACATGACAAAAGTACAAAAAAAAAAAGGATATAAAATATAAGATATTATTTTAAAAAATTCCCCCATATCACCTATAAAACAAACAATACTTTTCCCCTTTCCCTTTTTTTGAAATAAAACATAAAATAAAATACATATATTTGGTATTCCCACAATATAAACAAATAAAATAAAATAAAACTATTTTATTTTTTTATCCCGTATAGTAAATGTTGCAAAAAAAATTTTTTTTTTCTAATCTGCCTCCCAAAAAACTATAAGAGAAAACAAGTAAAATGTCATAAGTATTCCAAAATGGTACCGATAAAAGTACAACATGTCTCGCGAAAAATAGAAAGGTTACACCGCTTGGGAGGTGATCATAGAAAAATGATGGACTGATGGACTGCCCACTCGGCCGTCAGTGATTGGGGCGCAACACCACTGCAGTCACTAACTGGCTGAATGGGCAAACCATCCTCGGGGTAAGGCTTTTTCCTCCAAGTCATGACGTCATTGGGTCCCAGAGCCTGTCACATGGCGAATTGGGGGCACATGGAGCAGTCAGCAATGATTGTTTGTGATGCCCCCCTCGCAGATGATTTTTTTAAAAATTGCTGGACTTCTTTTCTATTAGTTTTAATAATTTTCCCCTGTAAATCAAGGCACACTATAATCACCTAATGTCTGCTTTTATATATTTAGCAAACCAATAACTTAAGCTTTATAGTATTTAACATTAACTACAAAAACTAATTATAATTTCAAGTTTATATCGGGCCATTTAATTTCATTTCATTCACTACTAACACTTAAAGCACCATAGCTACAAGCAACAAACTGTTCTTTACCAATAAAACACAACTGTGAGATCAAATTGATTCACCAATTCATATGTAATATTAAGAAGTATCAAATACCTTCAGGAAAATTAAAGAAGGGAAAAAAAAGGGTTCTCTTACCCGCTGCATGTTAACCTTTCCCTTGGGTTGATTGATAATCCAGTTAAATTAAATAACAGAATCCCAACGACACCATTTTCCAGCCTATTAAACATCAGTGCCTGGCAGCTATTTCTGAACTTACCTTTTGTTTGTAGCTGCTAAAAGCTCAGTCCTTTCTAAGCTGTTACTGTATGCAATTATTAGCTACTACTGTGCACATTTTACTGTTTCAGAACTTTAGATAAAGTTAATTGTAAACTTAGGTCTTATTCACACACTCAGTGTTTTTCCCAGTCAGCATAAAGGTCGGCTATTTTTACCCTGTGACCTGTGCAATTTGGTCCGTAATTGCATTGTGGCCAATCTGTACCAACAATAGGATTCCATGGCCCCTAAAATTGTCCAAGGTCACGGATCTGCGATCACAGACCATTTCACAAAACGTGTGAATGCAGCCTTAGCTGGGTTCACACTACGTATATTTCAGGCTGTATTTGGTCCTCATGTCAGGTCCTCATTGCAACCAAAACCAGGAGTGGATTGAAAACACAGAAAGGCTCTGTTCACACAATGTTGAAATTGAGTGGATGGCCGTCATATAACGGTAAATAACTGCCATTATTTCAATATAACAGCCGTTGTTTTAAAATAACAGCAAAAATTTGCCATTAAATGACAGCCATCCACTCAATTACAACATTATGTGAACAGAGCCTTTCTGTGTTTTCAATCCACTCCTGGTTTTGGTTGCTATACAGCCTCACAAATACAGCCTCAAATATACTGTGTGTGAACCCAGCCATAAGGTTTTATAGAAATGAGACCGATGGCAGAAAAAGCCTCCCTGGTCCATCTAGTCAACCCTTATATTCTTTGCTGTGTTATTATGTTAGAATAGATATATATTTATCCCAGGCAACTTTAAAGTGAATGTAACATCGGGTATGTTGCTTTAAGGGGATGGAGGTGCCACAGTCCTTTTTTTGAACCATAGCCCAGTTCCCTTACATGGCACTGGTCTGTTCCTGGGCACCGGCCTGGCCTGAAGCACTGGAGGGGGGCCCACCCGCCCCCAGTGTGACGAAATCCCTCCCCTCTGTGACGCGGCTCCATTGATTCTTATGGAGCCGCGTCACCGGGGGGGGGGGGGGGGGGAACGTCAAACTGGGGGCATGTAGGCCTGCCTCTAGTGCTTCAGGCTGGGCTGCTGCCCGGGAATAGACCCCAGGAAACAGTCAGCGGTTTGAAAAAAGGACTGCAGCACTGCCATCCCCATGTTGGTGCCATTCTATTGATGTAAAAATCTTTAAGCGATGTACCTGATGGTACATTCACTTTAAATTCAGTTAGTGTAGATTTACCAACCACATCTGTTGGTAGTCTGTTCCAAGCATTTACTACTACTCCTTCTATTACTCATTACTATTTATCTTCTTAAACCTTATATCAACTGTCAACACATTCAAATATTTAAATTGTGCACTTCCTTTCTTGTTATTCCTCTAGAACAGGGATAGGGAACCCTTGGCTCTCCTGCTGTTGCAAAACTACAATTTCCATTATGCCTGGGAAGCCGAAGCTTTAGCTTTGGCTGTCCAGGCATGATGGGAACTGTAGTTTTGCAACACCTGGATGGCCGAACGTTCCACATCCCTGCTCTAGTCGAAACACCAAATAATCCACCTATTAACACTGGGTGAACTGTGTTCATAAAGCAAGGTCGCTAGTCCAAGCTAAATAACACCCAAAAGTACAAACACAGGGTACAGAATTTTACACACAACAATGCAGTTCGTAGAAATAATGTGAACATCACCCAAAGTGCACAGACCTACAGTATATGCAGTACACAAGGCGGGGAGGCTGCCCAACATGATTGCGGTGTCTGGCAGCCGCTGCCGGGAGAGGTGAATGCTATCACCACTCGCTCTGCTTCTAGCACAGTAAGCAGCAATAGCATACACCACTCACAGTGCATCCTATGGACTGTGCATAAGAATATACAGTACACAGGGAACAAATCCTGCTCAGTATAGTGCAGTGTTGCTTGACGGCACTAGAACAGAGGAGGGGATCGGGCATTTTAGCCCTGCAGTTCCCGACACAAACGGTGATTGCAGCAGAGGGGCAATATCGCCCCTTACTGCTGCCTGGCACCAGAAATATGTTTACAAATTAAAAAAAACTATATATTTTTACTAATATACCTTTTTTAAACCAATGTAAAAATGTTGTCAGTCTCCGGAGTACACCTTCAAAAATTATTTCATAAGTTTAGGCAAAGTAACTGTTTATGACAGGGAACCTTTGTCCCTCCAGTTCTCAAAAAACTACAATTCCCATCAGACTTTGGCTGTCAAGGCATGATGGGAAATGTAGTATTGCAACAGCTGGAGGGCCAAAGGTTCCTTTCCCTGATTTATGGAGAAGCTGAGCATTTTCTAGACCTAATTATTCTTGTATATTTTTTGTTTTAATACAGTTGGTGATTGACTTTATTTTATCTTGTAAATCCTTCCACTAGAAGTCTAAAAGAAATTGAAATATCCACTTTTCAGTATATTACTTCTCTTGTGAGACTTTTTTTTTTCTTCTTTTTTTTGTAAATGGGAGTATTATACACATTAATGGCTTTAAAAAATACAATAATCAAACTGGCACTGCTTGCTATTTTAGACTCTGATTTCAACTCCACTGCTAATGATATTTAAAATGTATTTTAGCTGATCACTTTAATGTAAGCTGAAGAATGTATTTACCATAATTGCACAAGTCGTACATTACCCTGCACTGTAGGTCAGCAAGCATGAGATTACACTAATTGATAGGTTGAGAATATGAGTGTTTTGCTGCAGCTCATGTTAATGCACCATCATAAGCTTGTAACACATTGCATTTAGAAAACAGCCAAAGTACTATGATAAACATTATTATAAACAGGAAAAAAAGACAATTGGGTTGATTTACTATAAATTTGATATATATATTTTTTTATATTTTCTGTTCTCTTACCACTAATTCTTTTGAATGACCATTCTACTTGACATTATGTGCCTAAGAGCTTCTATTATGAGAGCATGAGCAATCTAAAACCCATGCCTGACAAGACTTCACTGCTGGAAGTCTAATCTCCAAAATGTCAGCCAAGGCAGAAGAGCTATTTACTTCTCGCGCATTAGCTGTGATATGCCCCATCAAAAACTCTTTAGAGTTCCCGTAATTCCCAAAACGTTGAACTGAAACATGGCAAAATATGTAAAACAAGGTAAAATTTAACAGGATAATAGTTGACATAAAAACTGAGAAAATGCTTATTGAAAACAAATCTTGTGTTAGCAACACTGGGTCACACTTCAAGGCAGATCGGTGTGTTTTTTCTTTCAATTTATCTATGACCTACAGCACTCTAAATGTGGCAAAGAAAAGCAGGGTTTATTAAATCTACATGCAACAAAAATATCAATGTGGTAGCTGCCTTGAAAAAGACTGTGAAGGGGAGCTGACATGTTGCTGTATAATGCCATGTGGACTTGACCCCTCGACGCCAGCAATACCTATATTTACTTTCCTGCTGCAGATGCCCCATAGGGCACAAACGTATATATACTTGCTGACTGTAAGGGGCTTTAGACATGTGGGGAGCTGCTGCAGTGTGAGCGGCCCCACAGACATCTGTGTCCCAAGAGCCGAGAATAATGACAGTCAGCTGCCATCCCGTAGTTTCCTGTCATTAACCCCTTTAGCGATTGCTGTTTTTAAGGAAGTCAGGGACATGTCAAACACCTGTCTTGATCACTTGTAATGACAGGCAGGGGTAAAATACTTACCTCCGTCCTGTCGGATCGGCATTCTGTAGGTAGAGTCTGCTCTCAGGCAGACTATGTACAGATCTCCGATAATGTTGACCTATGCTGTGCTATGCTATGGCATAGCATAGATCAGTAATTGCAATCTAACGATTGCATGTTTAACTGTAAAATAAAAGTGTAAAAAAAAGGGTAATTAAAAATGTTTATGAAAATATTTAAAAAAAAACCCTTATAAACCCCAATAAAAGTTTAATATACCTCCTTGCCCATTATAACAATTTAAATATGTCAAAATAAATAAATAAAAATAAACATATTACATATTACAAATTGTACCAAGCAGAATTGTTGGATCAATCGAAATATATTATTGTTCCCGCATGGTGAGTTGCATAAACGAAAAAAAAACAAGACAAAACCCCGGATTGCTGATTTTTAAAAATTATATATCAGAAAAAAATTATTGAACAGCGCTCCAAATTTTTCTTTTACACCAATATGATACCAATAAAAATTAAAGATCATGGCGCAAAAAATGACACCCCAACCAGCCGTGTAGGTGGAAAAATAAAAGCGCTATGGCTCTTAGAAGATGGGGAGTAACATTGTATTAATTTGAGCCGGACACCTGGGCACCAATGACCTCGGTCACCAAGGGGTTAATATTATTATTATTATTATTATTATTATTATTATTATTATTATTATCATTATTGTTATTAAGCAATGTGGTAGCTGCCTTTAAAAAAAGGACTGTAAAGGGGAGCTGACATGCTGCTGTAAGTTGCCATGTGGATTTATTAAAATTAAGTGTATTTCTTCACCACATTTGAACTGCTTCAGGATATACTGTATATATATATATATATATATATATATATATATATATATATATATATACTGTACCCAAAAGTAGTGCTGCTTTACTTTGCCTCTTATCAATCAATCAATCCATCATCTTTCTGATTTTTAAAAAACAAAAACAAAAAAAAACCGGTAAGATAAACTGGAGCAAAGCACCGCAGTTAACCGTAACCCTGCAACATTTTAATGGCATGCTACCTACCCTAAAGTGCAAAAGTCCATAGATTTTTAGCAGACTGTTTTAGCAAAATGTGTGTTTGCATTAACCTTCTTAAATAGCAGCATCCTACTCTCAAGGACCATTTAACCTAAACTGTCTGCATAGAAGTTTATTGCTAGGTAATGGCTGATGACTGTGTTTTATAAGAAGCCCAGGGCAATTGGCAATAGTAGAATAAATGACAATTTCACTTTACAGCTATTTGTTTATCTTTAGCGGAGGAAATAAAATTCATCCCTATAGTTTATATGTCATTCTGTGTAATTACCACAGGATGATGTGTGAGCTGTGCATCAATTAAATGAGCCATGTTCGGAAACCTAATTGAATATTTTCAACATTAAGTCCCATGTTCCATGCAAAGACATTCCCATTTACAGGCCAGCAGAAAGTATATCCTTTAAATATTTTTTTGCATATTATATTATGAATCATTATTTTTTTTATATTATATTATATTTGCTTGTTTTAAGTTGTAGATAAGGTTTCCCACAGCCACAGCAAAGTTGTGGTCCAGCCCCATCCAGTTATTTCTATTCAGTACTTCCGGTTTCTTCCAGCAAAATTAGGTGATGGTTATCTGAAATTGCTTCCATTTTGTGAAAAAATACTTCAGTTTTGAAGAGGTACTTAATGTAGAACATTCCAATTCCAATTGCTGAGCAGATGAAATTATCTATGTTGTCTGGGAGCAGCTATTTCAGACTGGTATTGAGCTGATTATAATGTTCCTCAATGGTTTATGAATAAAAAGTCCTGAGAAATGACTGCACCAGTGCACCAATGATAAATACTTTATCTCACTTGTTTAGAAGTTCAATAGTTGTCAACGAGTGTTTAATCAATAGAGACCTATCTTTCCTGATTTCTCCATACACATGAACACTAAGCACGACAAACCAACAGTCATAGCAGTAATTTATCTCTCTAAGAACAAAGGGGTCAGTGTCATAAACCACAGGTAGAGTTTGGACAGGGAAGGGATGGGGGAGACACTGACGATAAACCCCTAACTTTTCACCATCCACTGTCCCTGCCTACCTGTCTCGGACAGCCCTAGATGACTGTGGGCAACTGGGCAACAGTCCCTAACCCGCAATAAGGGCAAGATGAACAAACACAAGCATAGTCAAAAAGGCCAAGCTAAAAACCAAACGAGTAAGGTGATACAAGAGCAAGATCCAAATAGCGAGATCAAAGAAACAATAAGTCAGGTAACCAAGGAACAGTAGACAGAGAGCAAAGAGACAAGGGATACACTAGCATACTTTACAAGAAGAGACTAACAGCTAGAAAAGGGTTGATAATTCAAGAAAGTATAAAAAGAAGTTCAGGGGTCTGGTTCGGCATGTGGCTGGACTAGAGACCCAGAACCCAGGCTGACAAAGTGAAGGGTAAGTGGAAAAAGCTGAGTGTCAATCAAAAGCAAAACAAAGTTCCAATATTAAGTGGTCTGAGGAAACTACTACTACTAGGGAAAAGATAGGTGTGGTAAAAAAATCAATCACCAGAGCTGAGGGAATAGAGCAGTATCTAGACAATGTTCAGACAAGAACAAATTAAACATATAATCCAAAAACAAAACATGACTAAAAGCACAGTCTCGGCTGTACCCCATGACCATCGAGGTCCGATACCATCGAGGTCGGAACAGGGGTGGGCATGACATTCAGGTAGTTTAAATACAACACGTCTGATTCTCCCCCCCCCCACCCCACCCCCCAAAATCATTTGTCAGGGGTACATCAGGAGGCCACTATACACTTTAGACCAGTGCTTCTCAAACAGTGAGGCATCCCCTAGTTGTTGGTGAGGTCCAACTGAGGAGCCAGCTTTCACAAAACTAACTATGATCTGCACAGTCCTTGCTGTGCAAAAATCTCCATTTTAGCAACATTATTAATTTATTTCGTACTTGCTTTATTAGTATATAGAGCTTGGGACATGGGTGAAATTTAGCTCTAGCATTATTTCCAGATTTTAAATGGACTTTCACCACAGAAGGTGAGGCCCAGGCACCCTCTTGGTCAGTCTGGTGACGACCAGGCCTCACCTTGGTCTGTTGGGTGAGGCTCTAGTAGAAAAAGTTTGAGAAGTACTGCTTAAACAGTGGTCCCCTCAAAGTTAGTAGGTAGATTGACTTAAAATGTAAAATGAAAAATTTAAAAGATAGATAGATGATAGATAGATAAATAGATAGGTAGATAGATAGAATGTCCATAATACATTATTGCGTGTACAAGTGTAAAGTTTAGGTGTTCCCAAAATTGCTTATAGCCTCAGTCATATTTACAATTCACAAAAGTGCCTTTGAAAAATGTAGAAATTAAACATTTGTTAAATTACCCTAAATCAGAAATTATGAAATTCCACTAGTATACCAATCACTTCATATTACGCTAAGTCTAATCATCCCAATGGATTAATAGATATGACTCCCCGAATTATGTTGTCATGATCCAATTATCAGGCATCTTTTTAAATGACAGAACTTATCATCTACATTATGTCTCAAAAAAAGAATCACTGGTGGGTGGAACATACCCACATACCATAAAGGATCTTTGAGATCTTCTAGACTTGACTACCCCCCCCCCCCTTCAAATGCAGTTTTTTCTTGGTTTTTATTAATAGCATCACATAACATTGTTTCAATTGTGTTTAGTCATAGAAATCAAAAATAAGCAAGCAGGCCTAGTGTGTGTGTATGTATATATATATATATATATATATATATATATATATATATAAAGATATTAGGTAAAAAACAAATATTAACAAATCCTGACACTACTAATTATAAAAGAGAAAATAGTAACATCTATTACCGAGCCCACAAAATCTACATTGTTTAGTAATATAGTGTTCTCAGAAGGGGAAGTGTAGGTTATAAAGAGAAAACAAAATTAAACATTCTGCCCTGTAGCCAATATAGGAAAGTAGGAAGAGGGGTATAGTGTAAGAGAGTGTGTTCAGTGGACTGTATAATTCAGGAGGTTCTGAGTAATTCCCAGTAGTTTCGCCAGAGGGAACATATCCTACAGAAGTGATTACATGATCTCAGCTAACAACTTACTAATTCCTCCATTCTACAAAGGAAATCCACCTTTGTCAATTGGGTCTCAAAACTTAGAGGATCGATACAGCACTATGAAGCTGAGATCAGAAGTTCAGCAAGTGTGAGCATTTGGGTGTCCAGATTAAATTTCCTCCGGCGAAAGGAGAAATGTGAGAGCTAGAGTAAAATTAAAGAGCCTGAAAAAGGCGTGGATTGTCTTGAGACCTTTTTAAATGGGGACAGGAGTCCCGATAAGGTTTAATGGAGCAACATGTTCCCCAAAGATGTGAGACAGTGCCAGGTCCTTCTCGCCAATGCCAGCAACAATTAGGTTGAATCTAGAAAGCCATTCTGAAGTTCTATACCAGTGTTTAGTTAGTTTAAAAGAATTCTCCTGTTCTCTTAATCAGGAAGGGATGACAAGAGACGGAATTCTAATGGAATCTTTCCACTTGTGCATACAGAAACAAGCACTGGGGTTTCATTAGATGTAGCCAACAACAAAGATGGACTACTCTGTGAGGTAGTGAAGGATCAGGTAATCTCAGACCTGTGCTCTGTGGTCTGAGAATAAAGAGTCTATATGGCAATTTGGATCTTTTACCTGACCACAATATTTTTTGAAGATCTGTCTAGGTGATATAAACTAAAAAACAAGGTATAGTCACCTATTCCGGTGCCGGCACAGAGCCCGCTAGCTGTCATCTGAGCTCCCAGCTGGCTACATCACGACCCGGCCAGTCAATGACTAAGATGGGACACCACTGCAGTCACTGATTGCATGAGCGGGCTAAATCTCACCAGTCTGTGACATGGATCCTGGGTCCGGGGAGAAGATGTCTGGGTCTGGGAGCTCTGTGATGCAGCGCAGGCACTTGGAGTGGTAAGCATAGTGCCTTTTTTTATTCCCTTCCCTACCTCCTGCCCATAATGATTTCTACCCCCGGTCCTTTAAGATAATTCTTCCTACCTATCTGAAGTATTATAGGTAAGTTAACATATTCTAATTTATTTTTTATTTTTTTGAAGAAGTGAAAGGTCGCTAGCGGACAACAAATATTATGGTTTACTGCAGCTGCAGGGGATGGGAATATCCTGTATGTAGGCATCAGGGTGGGGGCAGGGGTTAATTAGAAATGGCTGGGCCCATAGCAAACTTTTGAATGCCCCCCCATGCAATGTCCAACTCTTTGTGTATAGTTATCCACAAAATTGTAGTGTAGCTCAACCCTTCCCTCAGTGAGCCGAGGTTAACCAAGTTTCCCCAAGTCACCAAGTAGCCAATAAGGGAAGAAATAGCAACAATGTGTTTGGTCCTCAAAGAAGTGAGTATAGGAATTGAAAGTAAACCTCGGATGTATAAAAAGCACGGATATCTCTGTTAAAATTATACTTTCAAAGGGCCCTTTTGGTGAGAAACAACAATGTAAAAATGATCATGCAAGCATCCCCAATAGATTAAAATCAACTCTGTGGACTTGCTATAGACAACACAGCTCTAAGGAATTACTAGTCCCAGCCAGCCTTATCTGCCACTGGGGACCTTAAATCGAGCCTTGACTATGTCAAAGTTCTGCGACACTAAAGGTCCCAGCCGACCTACACTGGTCCAGATCTCCACAGTGGTCCTTTGGTCAGGTCCTATAGATAACAAGGTTTTGTGGCACTACAGGTTTTAGCCAATCTGATCTGTGGGTATGCAATGAAAAACAGATACTGTGTACAGAAAGCCTCCTGCCAGAGCATGCCAAGGAGAGGCATGTAAAGCTGCAGCGAATGTACCAGCGGTACATCACTTTTCTGTTTTTAACATAAATAGACTGGCGCCGGTCTATTATTGGAGGTGAGCCGACACACCCAGAGAGAGAGAAAAAACCCTCCCCTCTATAACGCTGCGCCATTAGAATCAATGGAGCTGCGTTATAGAGGGGAGGGAGTTTCCTCCCACTGGGGGCTCACCCCCAGTGCTTCAGGCCGGGCTGGTGCTCAGTAATAGACCGGCGCATTGAAAGGTGCATCATAAAAACATGTTTATAAATAGGTGGCCTGGAAATCAGTTATTAAAATGAAAAGCCTCTGGCATAGAATAGATGGGTATGCAAACATTTATTTTAAACAATAAAATGTTATTGTAAGTTTATTCCTTCAAAGTAACAAAAAAAAAAGGCAAAACACTAAAGATCCAAAGGAATTGTCAGAGTGTATTGTGAAATGACTGGAACATTTACATTACAAACAGCCCACTACCTCCAGGCTAACGGAATGCCATCAGTCTTTTGGATTTGTTAGTACATGGAGTTTGTGGAACATTATATTTGCTTCTGGAAAGGCTTAAAAGGCAGCACTGCAAATCTGGTTGGATAGGATGTCATAACTGCTATATATAATGCAAATCATTTCATGATTGCACACTGCTTTGTACATTCTGATTCAAGCCCAATTTAACCACCAAAATAAAAAGACTAAAATCACTTACTACTTTTCAATGTTAAGACAGGAAAAAAGGTCATCACTGGGTGGTAAAGAACTGGTGGGCTTTATTTCTTACCATCACTTACCATCAAACAATAGAAGCAAAGAAAACAAACAAATTAAAAAAAAACAACAAATCTCCTGCAGCACATTTTAACTCTGCAACACACTCTATCCTGATTGGAAGATGTCCATGGTTTTCATGAGATTTTACTCCCAGACTCTCCTGGCTCTCAGAAGTTTCCTTCTAATTAAAGATATCAAAATTTGCTGCGAATCACGCTGTCAATTTGCTTCATTCTGCGAAGCAAATTTTATTTGCAAATTTGCAAATAAAAACCAAAATGGCGGCCGCACATGCTGTCTGGAGCATAACTAGACGGGAGGAAGGTATTAACCATAATCCCTAGCACCTGATGTCAGCACCTCCCCCTCCATATAAAGAGGTTTGGTAACAGAGGAGGCCAGTCAGCTGTGTGTGGAGGAGAGAACATGATGGAAGCAGGCACTTAGAGCAGAGCAGGGAGAGACTAACAGGGATATAGCGACAAAGAGGAGAGGAATGGCAGAAACTGGATGACTGACTGACTTTTTTTTTTATAAATTTCCGATTTTTGACACTTTTACATTTATAGTTTTAATAAAAAATCACAGAAAATTCACAAAGCTCTCAAGATGAACTTCCGGCTGTTTCGTTCATCTCTATTTTTAATCCCAATATGGTCACAGACACAAAAATATTGAGAGTAAAAAGACATTTCAGAGAGTGAGGAGAATCTGGAAATAAAATCTAATGACAAACATAGAAGCCCTTCAATCAGCAAAGAATGTGTTGCATTCATTTATGTCATTCCACATTACCTAAGGAATGTGCCCATGTATTCTTTTATATTCTCTGGGGTTGAACTATTACTAGTATGCCCTTGTACTGATGTACCTGTTATATTGCTATCATTTTGCTATTATCAGTCAGCTATGTTTTAGAGCAAGTACTGCAAGTAAACCAGTTATCCAGCACTACAAAAAAAAAAACATGGTCACTTTCTTCCAGAGACAGCACCGCTTGGAGCTTAATTGCAAACCACAGCTGATCTAGAGACAAAAGTGGTGCTGTCTCTGGAAGAATGTGGCCATGTTTTTGTAGTGAAGAACCCCTTTAATAAAAGCATAGAAAAGAAGACTGATAGTTCTTAATAGCAGACACACACCACCATACACAGAGGCACATGGATTTAATATGGCACTGCAGTACGCTATTTAAAAAAAAAAAAATTAACTAGTCCTTTTATTATTGTGCAAATGAGACTAGTCATTGTACCAATACAGAAAGTAAGTATATATTTCTCATACAGTTCATTTTTAAGAAATGCTTGTATATTAGAAATATGTTACATTTTGCATAGTATATAATCATTGTAGACTTATTTATCTAAGTATAAAATCCTTTTTAGGGGGTAGATACTTTCCTTGTCAAACACAGTTTACAACAAAGGTTACTGTCCGTCAGTAATGTAAATTGTTGATCCAGGTATCTGTCTACTAATCATTAAAGGTCGGGCACTTTATGGTGCTTTAGGTTTTTGCCATTTATCATATTCTTTGGCTTTTTTTCTTGTATCAATCCGACTGTATACCAATGTTGACCATGATGGATTTTATTTACTGCAGGTCTTTTTTTGCAACTCACTAACTATGTAACTACTCCCCAAGTGCCCAATGCCATTTGTTCTATTTGTCTATTGTATTTTTAGTCTCTAAATACTCTTTTACAAAAGACATAGAATCCCAAGGTGAATGCATACAAATCCATTGTTTCCTATAATACACACAATTCATTACATTACCTACAAAAACATGCAAAGTACAAACCCACGCAATGCACTGAATTGACACTTCCATGTTGGCATTGACAGTCACATGCTGACTTCTACTGACAGTCACACAATCACAGCTAATATAACTTACATAAACACCTCCAATAATTCCATTTAAGAGGCTGATCTGACAAAAAGAACAAATATATCGTCTTCTTAGGGTTTTATTTACCCACCATCAGCACTAGGCAATTGGATAATGAGATGGGTCATTGACTGATTGATTTTGCCATAGTTGGCATCAGGAGGAAAATTTTCCCTCTTTGTATAAGCCAAATATCAATGACTCCTTAGGTTCCGACTACGACCCGATCATTTTAGTAAACAAGTCACGATCTGCTAGATGTCCATATAGCCCTTGCCCAAACACCTGACACATTACCTCTCCTCGCTCCCGGTCTTCTCTCCTATGCTCCGCAGCTTCCCAAATCCGGCGGCAGTAGCGTCTGAGCAGCCTTCCAGCTGACAGGCCGCTCAGCCAATCAGCGGCCAGGCATAGCCGCAGGAACATACCAAACAGCAGTCGTTGTTTATACACTATGGGGGACATTTATGAAGTCCGGCATTTTTTACGCCAGGCTAACAATTGTCCCTGCAGCTCCACAGCTCAGGGGATTTATGTAGAGGGGCATTGCCTCTACATAAATCCCGATCGCACGGAGCCACTCTGTGTGAAAATATTGAAACCTACGCCAGCTCAGATAAATGCGGCCGCACCCCCCGTAATGCCCCCTCTCCACCCCACTGGCGAAGGTGGCACAGATGGGGCAAATGCGAAAAAAAATATTCACCGCTTGCGAATATTTTTACGCCAATTTGCCCCATCTGTGCCAAAAAAAAGCATTTACGCCTTTTCATACATATCCCCCTATGTGAACATAGCCTTAGGCCATGTTCCCACTTTGTAAGACACCGGCTGTTCCATGACCAGGACGGTGTCAGAAAAGATCATCCCGGCCGGTACTGCAGTACTGACCAGATGATCTTTACTGAAGCTGAATTCGGATGTAGGCGCCTCCATGCGCGTCCGCATCCGAGTTCCCCGTTGCACATAATGGAGCGTGCGACCGGAGCCGCCCGCTCCATTGTATGCACTGACAGGTTTCTGTGGTACCGCTAGGAACCCCCAGCCAGAGTGTATACTATGTGTATAGACTCTGTCCGGGATTCCCTCAGGTGCAGCACTACGTAAGTACCGTAGTAATCACTGCGGTGATCAACAACGGCCGCGATCACTACGGTACTTACATAGTGTAAAAATAGCCTAAGGCTGTGAAAATGCATAATGCTCAACCGCATACAGTGCTTTTGAGTAGCCCGATACACAAGCAAATACTATACTCGATGGAGCGTCTCTACTCGTCTCTACTATTGAACCATTGCGACGTCTATTTTCATATGTGAAAGAAATATTTACACTACAGGATACAACAGTTTTATTATTAAACTGTCAGATATATTATAATATATTTCAAATCCTGCCCTCAACAATTAGCATCAGTTACCAGAGGATTTAGGAGACTTATCAAAAATCTCTCAATCCACATTAGAGCAGCATAGTGAACCTCGTTCTACTTCTTTCAGTAGCCATATTTCAATATTCTTTTGAAGCACCAGATAATGAAATGTCTTCATTCTGTCCACAAGACCCATCTAACCTCTACAAACTGAACATTTTTACATTTCAAGAATTCTATCAGTTTAACAGCTTGAGGTATTTCTATTACAAAGAAAGGGAAAAAAAAGTGGAGTTTTCCTACAGTGCTCAGTAACTCTTAAAGAAACACTCATTATGCACAGTGCTGATTGAATACAAATGCGCAGATTACTTGTGCTGAATTTCCTTTCACTCTGCTCTTCTGTATTATCATATAATTACTATACTTGGATGACGTGCAACTGAAGACAAGCTGTGACCAGCTACATCCTTCAAAATGTTTCCAAAATTTAACAAATAGTCTGATAGATCATTGTGACTTTCATCTGTCACTGTAGATGGCTCGATGCCGTTTTTTCTGTTTTGTCAAATATGTTGCATTTTAAAAACACTTGACAGAAAATAACAGTTTTGCTATTTTTCAAATGAAAAAAAAAAAAAGTGCTGTCACGACAACTGTGAATTTAAGCAAATGCTATATAACATGATTAAATAAATAAATAAAATAAGAAGTAAATTTCTGACTTATTTTTTTTTAATGAAAATGGATAGGTGGCCTTTGAATAAAAAATGAATAAATACATGGCATGTTTATGACTATGCTTCCACAATGGAAAAATAAGGGCAAATAATGGCCATTGTTGCAAAACAATGGCCGTTATTGATAATCATGACCATTAATAATTTGACCCTTATTTTTTACAGTAACGGCCGTTACTGAAGATCAGGTACTACAGTATAGACCGGATGATTTTAATTTCTGGTCAGTTGGGATGCGAGTGCACATGTTTGCGCCTGCATCCCAATTCACCGCTGCACACAATGGAGCATGCGGCCGGAGCCACACACTCCATTGTGTGAACTGACATGTCTTGTGCGGTCACTATTCCATGAATAGCGGTTGCAAAAAAACTCAGGCCGTGATTCCATTCATTCCAATACAGTGTATGTTTTGTATAAATGACTTCCATTTTCGCCGGGATTTAACTGACCGCAATGGCAATGCATTGAAGTCAATGGGAAGACAGACGTTTCTACCGCTAACATCAAAATAATGAACATGATCATTATTTTTGGACGTCTTTTGCAAACAGCGGACGTTTTTTATTAGTAGTTCACACAGTTTTACTTTTGTCACCGTTCTTTCTCCGTTTTTACTATTAAATTCAATGGATTTTTCAATTAAGCCGCACCCAAAGTCCAATTAGTAATCCCAAACTAGCATAATGTACCAACAGCTGTCATTGTACTAAGGGGAGGCAAGGCTGCTAAATAATGTCCATTATTTTAGACTCAAAATGACGGACATCATTTTTAACGGAGCTGAAAAAGGTGTGAACATAGCCTAACTCTCTATGAAATATCAAGAATATTTAGTATGACAGTTTAGTACTAGTATTGCTCTACAAATGCTTAGAGGTGACTACCCAAAGTAAATACAAAATGTTATTTGTTTGCCTAAAATGTGTGTTACATGTTTCTTTTTACATCTTCATTTTATGGTGAGATATGATTGCTTAAAGCTGTTTGCAATCAACGTCCAAAAATAATTGACAAGATCATTATTTTGACATCTGCGCAGACAACGTCCATTATTTTATACATTGTGTGCACTGGACGTCTGTCATTCCTAGTGCATTGCATTGAAGTCAGTCGCATTGCGGCAAAAACAGACGTCTTTTTTAATAAGAAAAGTCAGACGCCTTTTCTCTTTTTTGATGTTGTGGGAAGCCAGCCTTAGGGTCCTATTACACGGAGCAATTTTTAACGATTAACGACTGACGATAATTGATCACAAACAAGATTGTTTATCGTTAACCTGAAATCGTTCACCATATTACACAGAACGATGGTCGTTAGTTACGATCGTTACTATGATCGTTATTGCGTTCGGTACTATGATCGTTTCTTCCTTCTGATCCCAGCAAAACAATAAACAATGTGCAATTACACTGAACGATTAGTGAACAAATGTGGAACTTGAGCGAATGAATGTGGAATTACAGCGAAAAAATTGCGATACTTTTAGGGTCAGATCTAAATCAACGATCAACGACATACGAACGATTTTTTTGATCGTTGCCTGCAATTACACAGAACGATTATCGTTTAAATTTGAATCTAACGATTTTTCGTACGATAATTGTCCCGTGTAATAGGACCCTAAGTCTTCCCAAGCAAGGTGCAGATCACCTGTTCCAATTAGTATAAGTGGCAATAGACATCACTGCTTATCTCATTTTGCCCACTGACAATCCTTTTTATGCTATCTGTCTGATCAAACTGAAACTTTTACACCATTTCTTAATACATTTGTATAAGATATATAAGACTAAGGCTTATCAATGTCACTGCCATATTTGTACGGTACCACCTTTTTTATTTTTTTGCAAAAGATTACATAAGGACAATTTTAGCAAAGTACCATTTATCTTAAGGCAATGTAATGCTAAAGCCAGCACAAGTCAGATAACTGGGCCAAGTACCATAAATAAATGATACAGTTGCGCACTAAACAGCTTATACGGCATTTTACATAATTACATTTGTTTCTATCTTTTATGATAGTCAAATCACTTGATGTGTTGGATATATAAAGTGCGTGTGTGACCACCGACAGCTGTTACTGAATGTAAATCTGTTGATATATCTTATTACACACTAAATGTCAGCAGATAATGTCTGAACAATCTTTAGAGTCTAGGAACATTCATATAATTCTTTTACATTTCATATAATTTAGGGGGAAGATATATATATATATATATATATATTATATATATATACACATGCACACAGTGGTGCCTTGGATTAGGAGCATAATTCGTTCAGGGACTGTGCTTGTAATCCAAATCCACTCTTAAACCAAAGCAAATTTTCCCGTAAGAAATCATAGAAATGCAGACAATTGGTTCCACACCCCAAAATAATGATTTTTTTTTATTCTAAATAACATGTAAAACAAATGAAACAAACATTCAGAAACAGCAGAATCTGTGATATTATAGGTTACTGTACAGTAATGGAGAGGATGGGAAACACAAGGACTAAGAGAGACTGCAGGGAGCATGAAGGAATGAGCAGGGCAGATGTGGACACAGTATAGCAGCACTCTCTGTCCGGGGAGAGAGGGGTTACAGCTATGAAGAATTCACCTCCACAGTCCTGTCCCCTGATGCAAGCCCCAGCCTGAAGTGGATCTGCTAGGATTTGGAAGGTGAGGGAGACTTCTTGGGTCAGAGTACAGTGCTGTAGACCCCGCTATGCAGACCATGACCCTCCCCAACTCCCCCTCCCACCCAGCTCTTAAACCAAAGCAATACTCTCATACCAAGTCCCAATTTAAAAAACTGTGAGCTCTTAAACCAAGTTGCCACTATATATATATATATATATATATATATATATATATATATATATATATAATTGCTTGTGATAGATGCAGTTATACAGTAGTTCTAAAATACGTCATAATAGGGCAATTGATTTTCATTCTAATTTATTACATGAAGAAAGAATCATTAGCCTTTGAACATCATTTACCAAGATGGCCATAAACATCATAAATCATTCTCCTAACTAACTGCAAGGCACAATCTTAATTGAAGAGAAAAAACTTTATTTTTAGCTCTTATCACGCATTTCTAAAGAAAATGATATCCTGAAAGAATACCAGCAGTTGTACACATATCCGCTATAATCCCAGAGAGGCTTAGGCTTGTAATCCCATCCTTTGTATTGATTTCTAAGAAAACCACCGACTGCTCTATTTTAACACCAAAATGCACTTTGTCACCACCCTGAACGGTCCAGCGTGTTCCGGGTACATTTAGAAACAAACAAATCTCAACCTGCTGCTTAGTAGTGAAATGTATACTGGACCTTCACATGGCTCCGATTTCACAGAGGCGCGTTCCATCGGATTCTGTATATATGGAGGTAGTACACCAGGGAATAACGGCTCAGAGCTGTTTCAGATGCTTAACTTTACTAGCCTTTAATGTATATGTTGAAGCAATAAGCTATGTTCCAAGGATTTTTTCCTGGTCCGTTTATAATTTTTTCAATGATGGCCGTCATTTCGCTGTTTGGCCGCCCCTCATTGCAATGACCGCTGTTGGTACATTATTCTAGTTTAGGTGGACTGATTGCCCTTCGGGTGTGTCTTTGGCTATGTTCCCACAACGTTTCTCTTGTCTGTTCATAATTTTTAATATGAAATTCGATATTTTGAGTCCAAAATGACGTCCGTTATTTTGAGGATTGGCCGTCCGTCAGTGCAATGACGGCTGTTGATATATTATTCTAGTTTAGGTGGACGGATTGGCCCTTGGATGTATCTTTAATAGAGAACTCCATTAAATTTAAAAGTAAAAACGGAGAAAGGACGGTGGAAAAAGAAAAACTGTGTGTGAAAAACTAAAAAATAGCATCCACTGTTTGCAAAAGACGCCTGAAAATAATTGTCAGGATCATTATTTTGATGTCTGCTCAGACAACGTCCGTCATTTTATACACTGTGTGCATTGGACATCCGTCATCCCATTGACTTCAATGCATTGCAGTCAGTTAAATCGCGGCAATAACGGACGTCTTCTTAGGGTGCCTTCACACCTACCGTATCGCAGCAGAAAATCTGCTGCGGATTCGCAGCAGATCCGCTGCAGATTTAACTAAATGAATGAACACAGCATTAAATACGCACTGTCAAATCCGCTGCGGATCCGCAGCAGATTTGTAAGTGAGGATTTGATGCTGTGTTCATTCATTTAATTAAATCTGCTGCGGATCCGCAGCGGATTTTCTGCTGCAATACGGTAGGTGTGAAGGCACCCCTAAATAGAAAAAGTGGATGGCTTTTTTTTTTTTTTTTGTTGACGTTGTGTGAACATAGCCCTTATGTGTGAAAGGGACAGTGAAAAAAGAAAAACTGTGTTTGAACAACTAAAAAATAACGTCCGCTGTTTGCAAAAAAAAAAAAATCAGAGAATAATTGTCATGACCATTATTTGACGTTCCCCTCAAAAGACGTCCGTCATTTTATACACTGTGGGCAAATGATGTCTGTTATTCCATAGACTTCAATGCAATTCATTCATCGATTAAAACGATGCACTAACGGACAATTTTTTAAAAAACAAAAAGTGGGCGCCTTATTCCTTTTTATAGTTTTTTTTTTTTTACTTAGTGTGAATATAACCATACTCAGACTTCATAGAGAATGGGAATGTTTGTGTTAGTAGGATCAGTCTTCATAGACCTGTCCATATACATAAAGTCAGAGTTGGCTGACCGCCTTTGATTAATTACATTCAGGGATGACAAACCTTGCGGTTTGCAATTAAGCTCCATTCACTTCAATGGAACTGAGCAGCAAAACCCCGCCCAAGCTGGAGACAAGAGAGGGGTTGTCTCTGGAAGAAAGTGGCCATGTTTTCGTAGCGCTGGACAACCCCTTTAATCCGTATTTTACCCCAACCCACCGAACCACCCCACATCCCACGAGACAGAGGAAGAGAAAAAAAAACCTCTAATACCATTAACTCAAACCTCCTCCAATCCATGGTCCCCAGAGCTTATAGTGTCTTTCTATGGCCTTACGAGATTTTTGCCTTGCCTAATACTCCTCATAGTTTTGGACCTTCTTGACAAGATTGTTCCATTCCTCAATAGAGGGAGCCCCCTCTCCAAACCTCTTTCTAGATATAACTATTTTGGCAAGCGATATTAACTTATTAATTAATGAGCCGACCCTTCGGTCGTTGTTGTACGCCCCTAAAAGGAACGTCCAATCCAACAACCAAGCCCAATATCCCTTCTATTTGTCTTTTCACTGAACTCCAGAAGTCTTGAAGAATAGGACATTCCCACAATAAATGAAAAAAAATCTGCATCCTCAAACCGACATTTGGGACACTCAGAATCAGTACGACACCCCCTCCTATATAGATCCCTGGGAGAAAGATATAGAAGTGGCTTTACTATGGATCTGTGTAGGAGCCAAATATTTAGCTGCACAATTAGATCAGATTCCATTTTTAAAAAAAGGGGGAAAAAAGGACACACATTTTGCTGTAATGTGACTACCTGAAGAGGGCTTTTTGTTTAAAAAGTCAATAGAGTTTTTCCACTTTTTTAGGACATTCTGTCAATTCTTGTTCCTTTTTCCTGTATACAATATACAGTATAGAGAGTGCTTAAATGCTGAATGTACTTAAAGTGCTCTTCTCGAAACCTTGAAATGGAATATATTACCTACATAGGTTTTAAAAATGAATACAACTCAATACATTTTTTCCACATTTTTGAAGATTATTGTATTATAACTATTAAGACTATGTAGAATTTTATTATATGTTCTGGAAACAGTTACATGGGCATTCATATTGCCTTTCTAGGAGCTACATCAACCATAGAAAACAAAAAATGGGCAATGTTCTTTGACTTTTAAGGGAAAGTGTTCTAGGCATGCTGTGTGACCTATGAAGAGGTCATTCTGCAAGAAGGGGTGGGCTGTGTGCATAAGCGGTTGTTAATGGTACATCTATGTTATCTGCCTCCACCTCTATGACATAAGATTTAATTACCTCCCATGGTAATCAGGCGATTATAACAAAACAATTGCTAAAAATTGATTTCTACACTACAGAAATTTCCAGCCTAATATTATGCTTAGTGATCAGACGTAAAGTAGTGAAATACAATACTGTCATGTGTTACTCCTTCACAGCTACAAATCCATTGTGGGTTTTCTAGGTTTATACCTAGAACCAATGAACTGATTTCATTTTCTGTAGATGTTTACAGGGTTAGCTTTCTTATCTGATATGCTACTCGGAACCGTGAACAGCTACCAGATCAGACCGCACACTGTTTGTTTGTATTCTGTACTCATATCTGTACCCATAAAGACACATAGGTCTGTATAGGAGCTCTTACTTATTGTTTTTTTTTTTTGCACTGGAACAATATAAAATGGCTAAAAATACATACACAGCAAGGATAATAGGATAATTCTCGTTTGGTCTGCACTTCATTTATTGACCAAAATCACAGCCCTTTTGCATTGTTTGTAAATAAGTATATTGATTTAAAGATATCAACAAATTCATCCAATAAAGAAAAGCCATAGAGATATTTAAATCAGTATCTGTAGATATTACTATGTTTATACAAGTAGCATGGATAAACTATACATGGATAAACAGACGGCACAGATAGATATATATTTTATATAGTAGATAATATAGATAATAGGTAATATACTATATAGTAACTAAGTGGATGTAACACCCAGTACCACCATAAAGGGTTCAAATAATTCCAACATACTGTGACCAAATAATAACAGCTTGATTCTTAAAACAATGTTATGCAGTACAAGTGCCAAATGTTTGTATAATATTGCTAAACTATTAATATTAAAGAAGAAGTCTGGCCATTTTAAAATCTGGCAGTCGGCAGGGGCAGGGGGAATTTGATAACCAGTAGAAACTTACCTCTGTTCCCTCGGTGAGCGTCAGGATTGATCTCGGGACCCCAGCCGAAGGTCATTTTCCCTCAAATTGTGATGATGTCACAATCTCATGGACTGGCTGCTCAGCCAATCAGTGACTGGAGCAGCATCCTGCCCCAGTCACTGACTGGTTGAGTGGCCAGTCCATCAGCCGGGTCGTGGTGTGTGCAGCGCTGGAGATTCTAGAGCCGGTGGGGGTCCCGAGGCCAATCCAACCGATCATCGCGGACTTGGGGAAAGTTAAGTTCCTACTAGTAATCAATTTCCCCTCTGCCCCTGCCAGCTGTCAGATTTTAAAAAGGGATGGACTGATCCTTTAACTTTGTCGTAATCACAAGTCTTAGGGTGCTATTATACGAAGCGATTTTTAACAATTAACAACTAACAATAAATGATCGCAAACGAGATTGGTTATCTCTAACCTGAAATCTTCTACCATATTACACAAAACAATAGTCGTTAGTTACAAACATTACAATGATCGTTCCTATGATCGTTTCCTCCATCTGATCCCAGCAAAAGAAAGAACAATGCACAATTACACTAAACGATTAGTGAACGAATGTGGAATTAGAGCAAACGATTAGCGAACGATTAACAATGATTTTAGGGGCAGATCTAAATCAACGATCAACGACACACAAAATATTTTCAATCGCTGCCTGCAATTACACAGGAAGATTATAGATTAACCCTATCGCACCACACTGTAAACTAACGTCGCTGCAGCCTATGCCTAAGGCTGCAGCGACGTTAATTTATGATCCAGGAGCTGCGCCTTTTTCATCCATGGCGGGTCCCGGCTATCACTAATAGCTGGAGACCTGCCGCAACTCTCAGCACCGGAGCCATGCCCAGTGCTAACAGTTAACCCTATAGATGCTGCGGTCAGCACGACCGTAGCATCTATAAGTCTTCTGACAGAGAATTCTCCCTCTACAGAGGGAGAATTCTTTGTCCGCTGTCCATCAGTGCTCTGCAACTTATCGAAGATACCCGATGGTAGCCATGGAAACCGGAAGCCTCAGGTTTCCGGTTTCCTGGCTACGGAGGCCGGCAGGAGGGCGAAGGGAGGCAAGGCAGGGCGAGCGCCCGAGAGCTCTGCCCTCTCCGTTCTCTCCATTCCGCTGTCACACGACTGTAAGAGCCTTAGGGGACAGAGGAGAGGGGGCAGACATAGGGACATCAGCTTATGGGATCATTATGATCCCATAAGCTGATGTCCTAAAACGACCTGGGCATTGAGGAATCAATGACCCCAGGTCGTGAAAGGGTTAAATTCAAACGATATAACGATTTTCCACACGATAATCACCCTGTGTAATAGAGCCCTTAGTTGCCGAATCACCTATGGTACCTGCATCAGTGGGAATGGCTAGTTCTCCCTGTGTATCAGTACGGGCAGCCCTTTTTCAGTGCCAAAAAAATTATAAAATGATGCTGCCATATATGTTATATTATGAAATGAACTGCTTCCCCTGTATAAACAATAATGCTGTTTCAATCGTGTATTTTAGATTTCAGGGACTGTAGAAGCTTACAGTAATTAGGGAATTTGTCACAGCACAGTAACTTTAAGTTTGTCTTTACTGCAGTGAATCAGAGCATGATCACCAATTAAAGCATTGTTACAACACAAGTGGGCACATAGCAAGGATTTGTGCTGTACGGGTCAGTTCACACATCAAAATGTTACATCTTACTCCTGTGGTCAAGTGAAAAACGCATTATACTTATTCTACTAATCATTAAAGCTCAGTTATTTCAAGTATTAAAACATGCATTATTAGTACACTTTGGGAAAAGTAAAATTTCATACCCATAGTAATTAACATCTTACCCGTCAGATACAAGGCAAATGTCCAACTGTGTCATAATATATTGATCTAAAGCACATACAAAATCAATTTCCATAAGTCATTAATAGAAGCAACATGATACATCAATAAGTGATAACATACACTCTGTAGAATCCTATAAAGAACAGCGGTCGTTGTGCCCACTATGTATTGCACAACGGCCGTTGTTCCCCTATGGCCGTGGAAACTATTGACTAGTCAATTATTTCCATCCTGCAGACTATGAACAATGGCCGTTGATCACAGTCCATTCACACAATGTATGGCCTGTTCTCATGGCCGTACATTGTATTGAGGTCAATGGTTAATTGGTGTGCAGGCACAACCAATTGTGTCCGCATTCAAATTAAAATAAAACAATGTTCATCCGGCCGATACTGCAGTAGACATGTCAAACACCGGCCATTGTTCTTACATAGTGGGAACATAGCCTAAAACCACCTGCTGCCAAATCTTACTGGTTGTCGCATGGACATCACAAGAAATCTAAGCTACCCTGTGGTATCTAGTATTAAAATGTTGCCAGCAGGCCTATTATTTACGTTACTTATGTTACAATGGCCGTGATTTCTGTGGTACTTACGTAGTGCTGCAGGCTGAGGGAATCCCGGGCGGAGTGTATACACTTAGGGGGGATTTATGAAGACCGGCTTACAAGTACACTGGTCTTATATTAGGCCACGCCCCCTTCTTCCCAGCAGGATTCATTAAGAGGCGCACGCCTCTTAGTGAATCCAGCTGGACGGGCGCCCAAATCTGCACCCGGGGTACAAAATACACACCTGCTTTCAGCAGGTGTAGATTTGGATCATGATTTACACCTGCGAGCAGGAGTAAATCATGATAAATGAAGTGCGGGAAGAGGCCACACCTCCTCCCCACCTTGTCACGCCCCCCCAAGCTCGCCCAGCCCACCCACTGGGCGAGCGGGGCATACAGCAGGCATATGTCAGTGACAAGGGGCAAATAGTATACACTCCAGCCAGGATCCATAGTGGTGCCGCGAGAAACTGACATGTCAGTTTTCTGCGGCCGCTATTCGGTGAATAACAGCCGCAAAAAACCCTGTCAGATCACACAATTGGGCGAGCGGCTCTGGCCGCATGCTCCATTGTGTACTGTGGGGAGTTCTGAATCACAACTCAGCAGTGCTAAAGATCATCCGCCCGGTACTGCAGTACCGGCCGGGATGATCTTTTCTGAGAACTGCCGGTCTCATACTACGTGTGACCATAGCCATAGGTTGTATCCATGTTTTCAAGGTCTACCTAGGGTTTCATCCAACTTCTACAGCCACTAATAAAATGCTGCATGCTTGTCTTTGGACAGACCCAAGCATGCTCAAGATGCGCTCTTCTTTAGTCTTTAAGGCTATGTTCTCATGACCCGTTAAAGACTGCAAAGAATGGCCATTGTTAAACAACAGCCAGAAATAATGTTCATGAATAGAGATGAACGAACCTCGGGCATTCTCGAGTCGATCCGAACCCGAACTTTCGGCATTTGATTAGGCATTTGAAGTTGGATAAAGCCCTAAGGCTATGTGGAAAACATGGAAATAGTCATTGGCTGTATCCATGTTTTCCAGACAACCTTAGAGCTTTATCCAAGTTCAGCAGCCCCAGCTAATCAAATACCGAAAGTTCAGGTTCGGATCGACTCGAACCCGAACCCGGTTTGCTCATCTCTATTCATGAACATGATTTCTGGCCAGTATTTGGGAACGTGGTTTATTGGCCAAACATGGCCAATAAACGTCAATCATGTAGTATTAAAAATATAAGACAAAGTATCCGGTTATATGTGACTTTCAACATCTAGAAAACAAAGCTTTATCTAGACAGTAACTCATTTACTGTGTAAGTGCTGTGAAGTATACATAAATTTAATACAAGAAGTTATCGCTCCATGATATCAAATCATTATGTCAACTACATTTTACCACATTGTAGATGACAAATGAGAACATTTCTTGGAAATGGAGTGTGAGTTCCACTGAAAGAATAAATGTCTTGCATTAATTTATTTTGTATGGCCGGCAAAAATTATTGCATGTGATAAAACAGTGCAGTAAATGTGGACATTTAAGTGAATTCTGTTTTTACAACCTTTAGATTATACCCCGCTATACCTGAAGCTAATTCCGCATTCTCCTCAACAGAACTGATAGACATGTAAACAATTTCCATCTATATATAGATCTGTATTTATTTAATTAATTTAGTAAAGTAAATATTTAAAGAAATACTCCAAAGCTAGTCCATTGTGCTTTGTCTCATCTACTGATGTCTACTCCAATCTCAATGACACCATCGTAATTTTATGGTTATGCCTAAAAATCAAACACCGAAATAAGGCTGGGTTCACACTACCTTTTTGCAAACTGTTTTTTTTCATCCGTTTTTTTGTAAAAAAAAAAACGGATGAAAAACTGATGCAGTTGTGTGCATCCGTTTTTCCATTGACTTCCTTCATTTTTTAACATGCACAAAAACGTAGTCGACCAAATTTTTGTGTCTGTTAAAAAAAGTGGATCCGTCAATGGAAAAATGGATCAAAACGGATGCACACAATTGCATCAGTTTTTTTTTCGTCCATTTTTCATCCGTTTTTTTTGCAAAAAACGAATGAGACAAACGGATTGCAAAAGCATAGTGTGAACCCAGCCTAACTTGTTGAGTAAGGGCCCTATAACACTAGACGATTATTGTGTGAAAAATCATTATATCGTTAGAATTTAAACTATAATCATCTGTGTAATTGCAGGGAACAATTGAAAAATCGTTTGTGTGTCGTTGATCGTTGATTTAGATGTGAACCTAAAATCATCATTAATAGTTCGCTTATCGTTCCCTGTAATTTCACATTCGTTCGCTGTAATTCCACATTCGTTCGCTCAAGTTTCGTATTTGCTCACTAATCGTTCAGTGTAATTGCACATAGCCCATTGTTTTGCTGGGAACAGAAGGACTAAATGATGATAGTAACGATCGCAGTAACCATCATAGTAACAAACGTAACTAACGACTATAGTTCGGTGTAATATGGTGAACGATTTCAGGTTAACGATAAACAATTTCGTTTACGATCTTTCATCGTTAGTCGTTAATAGTTAAAAATCACTTTGTCTAATAGGTCCCTAACTCTGAAACCACTTTTTGAAATGATCTTGAGCTAGAAAATGTATCTTCTATGTATCTGCATTTATTCTTCTGGGTGCTACCTGGAATCAATTAGAATTGTGCAGACAGATGCAGATCTAACAGCTTTGCTTAGATCTTATATTAGAATTCCAGCCGGCACTCTGGGAGTTTACATCCGATTACGGTATGGTGCCTGGTGTAATAACTGCAGCCCCCAGTGTGCAAATCAAAAGATCAAACTCTAAACTGCCAAGAGGCTGCTAGATCATCCTCCAATAACTTATTAGAATGTCTAGAACATTTGTCATTTCAGAATGAAGCCAAATAACAGTAGAAATGAAAATAAACTCCATTGCAAATAATATTTTTGGTATCTACAAATCATCTATAAAGATTGTATCACAAACCAACTAACATACAAACCGACACTATAAATAGTATTCTTTGAGATATTGAGCCTTGTAGAAAGTCATATTTATCAACTTCATACAGCAAAAGCTTTTCACTATTCCAGAGAATAATGGAAACTGCTTCCTTATCAAATAGAACATGCCAAACAAACCAACAAATGCCAAAACACAAGTAAACAACAGACATATTCAATGGATATCATTGTGCAGGTAAAGTCATATGGGAATATAGAAGCTGCACATTGCATAGACAATTAGGCTTGATTGAACAGCGGAAAAAGCTAGCTTTGATCAAACTCGCACCTAGCCGGACCTTCCGCATTTGATTCCTAATGCCTTCACGGTCTGTGCGGAAGGAGGAGACATCCCGGAGACCACCTGGAATTCCAGGATTCAGCCTAGGTGATAGGCTGTATCCCGGAATTCCAGGCGGTCCCCGGGATGCCTCTTCCTTCCACACAGACCGTGAAGGCTTCAGTAATCAAATGCGGAAGGTCCGGCTAGGTGCGAGTTCGATCAAACCTAATTTTTTCCCGCTGTTTCATCAACCCTATAGACAACAAGGATTTTATAAGTTTAAAAAATGAGGCCGTATAGATTCTTCTATGAGCTTAGTACCATATATTAAATGACCAACAACATATCCAACAACATTTTCATATACCGCTACAGGATGTAACTCAATCATTGAAGAAAAAAAAAAGTTAAATCTGTGACTTACCTTATTTTGTACTTGTGTTTGGCCCACAAGGATCAGAATGTTGGATGATATGATGGACAGGCAGAAGTTGATCAAAATAATTGACCGCTCAGATTTGATGTATCTGTTATAATAAAAGGGGAAATATTATTAGGAACCTATAGACTTCATGATTATATAGTCTGTATGGAAACCCATTGTAAGGGGGTAATGTAGTGTACGGAACAAAACAGGTTTAATAAAAGAGGTGAAAAATAAACACGGAAAGTAGAAGGTCGCAGTACAAAAACAATATATGATCCCCGTGCTCTTCAGTAGTTCATCCTAATACAACCCCAGCATTTCTTCTGACATGTCCTTTTTAATAAAAACTTGTATTCTTTGTAAAATCACAATGCTGAAATGCATTGTTGTGCCATTCCTTTGTGTTTCTAGAGATTTATGAAAAAATTGACAATTGAGTGTTACTAGTTGGGGTGTGTCTATACACAGTTTGATATCATTAAAGGGGTGCTGACAGTGTAGGAACACACCCCTTTGACAAGGAGAATAGTAACACCTAGTTGTCAATTTACTCTTAAATATTTGGGAAAAACACTAAGCAGCACAATGCAGAATTATAAAAAAGATGCACCATAAGGTTATGTTCACACAACCTAAGTTCCGTGGTAACAACGGCCGTGATTCCCACGAAACTTATGTAGTGCTGCCTTCTCAGGGAATCTTGACTGGAGTGTATACACAGGGTATACACTCCGGCCGGGATCCCTAGCGGCGCCGTAGAAAACTGACATGTCAGTTTTCTGCAGCCGCTATTCATTAAATAGCAGCCGCAGAAAACCCTGTCAGTGCACACTATGGAGTGAGCGGCTCTGGCCGCACGCTCCATAGTGTGCTGTGGGGAGTTCTGATGCGGGCGTGCCAGGCCAGTACTGGCCAGGATGATCTTTTTTGAGACACCAAATGGCCTGTCTCTTAGGTAGTGTGAACATAGCCTAATAGTATTTTTTCCTCCCTGGAGAATAGAAGTATTTTTTTTTAACACATGTCTGGAGTGGTGAATGGTCCTTTTTAGGTTTCTCTAAAAATCAGTCAGTATTTGTAGGCCACGAATATCATCAGTCCAGTTACATTTATAAATTAAACAGTAAAAATGTTAAAGGGGACCGCATGCCACCACATCAACTATTTTCTTGTGCACATGTTGCTTATATAGATTCACACTGTAAGGCCCTGTTCCCACTGAGCAAAGGTAGCGGAATTCCGCAACGGAATTGTCCGCCGCGGAATGCTGTTAGCCTCCCGCTCATAATGGGAGTCTATGGGAGGCGCGCACTCCTGCCCTGTCCATGTTCATTCTTCAGCGCGTATAGAGCAGGAGCGCGCGCCTCCCATAGACTCCCATTATGAGCGGGAGGCTAACGGCATTCCGCGGCGGACAATTCCGTCGCGGAATTCCGCTACCTTTGCTCAGTGGGAACGGGGCCTTAGGGTACAAACCCACTTGACGTATTTGCTGCGTGAATCAGTCTTAAAAATAAGCAGGCAAAACGCAGGTTGGCTTTATACAATTGTTCTGCGTTAAAATACGCAATTGCGTATTTTTGAAGCGTGAAGCTTGTTGTTAGCAAAGCATCAGTTGTTAACAACCTGTGCGAAAAACGCATGTAGCTTCACGCTTCAAAAATCCGCAATTGCGTATTTTAACAACTGATGCTTTGCTAACAACAAGCTTCACGCTTCAAAAATACGCAATTGCGTATTTTAATGCAGAACAATCGTATAAAGCAAACCTGCGTTTTGCCTGCTTATTTTTAAGACTGATTCACGCAGCAAATACGTCAAGTGGGTTTGTACCCTTATAATATTTATAATTTTACATTCGTAATATGAATTCAGCTTGTCTACAATATTGCTTAGCTTGTGTTACACTTATCTTTAAATCTGAGTTACAATCAATTCAGCAATGCTTCCCCAAAGAAAACACTGACTCAGATTTAGCTGGGATTCATTGCGATGCACAGTTTACACCAGTTCACAATTCACACTCTTTGATAAATCTGGGAAAAGTTACTCTTTGGTACAGCATATAACTGTACAGTGCCTTGAATAAAAACTGGATGCACTATACTAGGCCAAGTTCACACAAACAATGAATTTTAAGGGAATAGAGGGCAGAAAGGATGTTGACGACATTTAAGACACACACAGGTGTGTTCTTTCTTAACTTCTCCCTAAGGGGGCATTCACACAATCTCCACAATCAGTCCGGACGTCAGAACGGTGTCCTGCAGAGTGGATCTTGGAGCTCCCTGCATCGTGTCCAATTATGGTGTTGGGAGCTCTGATAGTATCTGAAACTTTGCGCTAGTGTACTGATACAGCCAAGCGCCTGTGTCAGTACACTAACATGAACATTCAAATGGTATTGGAGCCCCCGACATCATAATTAATCCTAATGCGGGTAACTCCAAGATGCAGTCCGCAGGACACGGTCCATGCTACAGACAGATTGCAGAGATCATGTGAATGCCCCTTAACTCAATGTATTAAGAGGAACATGTATTAACAGCCTTTTGCAGTATCATGAACTCCACTGATGAGAAATTGGAATCCTTAACTGAGCTAAAGGAAAGATAATGTTGGACACATCTATTGTAACATACATTCAGTGGAAGGTACAGTTATAAATTTCCATAATTATAGGCAAACACACAAACATAATACCTCAAATCTGAAATAATACTAGAGGTCTTAACTCACATTAAATCTTATAAAATTTAGCATTGCTTGTTTTCCAGATAATAGTGAATAAAGCAGAAAGTCAGCCTGGAGCAGTCATTTGATTTTAGCAAACACATCCACGCTACCTGTTTTACAGAGTAATTAGATGTCATTTTGTTCTTCATAAGGAAGGAAATCTGCATCTCAATATAAAAATGTAATGAAACCTAAATGCCAGTGTATAAATTATTCTCATTAATTTCCATGGCAATGTCACCCAATTTTGTTTTCATCCTTCATCCGCTAAATAACAAACCAAAGCGGCAGACTTGAACAAAAAAAAAATTCTATTTACAAAATTCATCAACAAATGTTAATTTTCCATTTTTTTTCTAAAGCCACATATTCATCTTCTCTTGGGGGTATTCTATGTACTTGGCTACTACACAAATAATACATACAAATGGTATAACACTGTCATAGCATCTCCATACCTTTATGTATGTGCATCATTTTAATATTATAAAGCATGACATTTTTCATGGTTAGTTGTTTAGTAAAGGGTGTAGAACAGAATAGGAAGGATAACAAAGCTTTTTTTTTCCAGAAACCCTTAAACTACAGTGAGAAAGAAATATCTCTAAGAGAGAAAACTTTTAACACTACAGTAGTAACAACTAGAGATGATTGAACATAGAGAAATCTTAGGTTCGATCGAACTCGAACCTTCTTGAACCTTCCACATTTGATTCCCGATGCCTTCCCGTTCCATGGGGAAGGAGGACACTGACCGAGTACCGCCTGGAAAACAGGGATACAGTCTATTACCAAGGCTGTATCCCTCTTTTCCAGGCGGTACTCGGGCAGTCTCCTCCTTCCCCACGGAACGGGAAAGCATCGGGAATCAAATGCAGAAGGTTCAAGTTTGATCGAACCTAAGATTTCCTGTTGTTCGATCATCTCTAGTAGCAACTAAAAGAAGGTTAAAAAAAAAGGTAAGCTTCTCTAACCGGGGGTGAGTATTCATGGGTAGTCTAAATAAAAGACTGCAAAAAAGATTATTTATAAAGGAGTACCAAGGCATAGGCTATCGATACATGATAGGGACATGAAGACAACTCATTTTTATGCACTCTAATATGGATATGATAGGAAGATTTTTGCACCCGGAATTCCCTCAATGAATAGAAAGTTGCTGACACAAAGAGCATCTATTATTCTTGAGGACTCTGTCTATGCATGTACTGCCGATCAATGTATCTCATGGTTGCCGATTCATTTGAATATCTTTCATGTAATCCTACTCCTAAAACCTCTGCTACAACGGAAAGCTTTGATTGGTTTCTGGATTCCAGAAGGCATACCAACGGTCTCAATGAGATGTCCTCTTAACATATCCTCTACATTGTTATTAGCCAAAATATTGTCATTTTTCATTTTTTTTCTTACAGCTTATCTGTATATATGTGTTCTTGTTAGAAGTTGAGAAGGTTAGTGGTGGTTCACGGTCAGTAATTTCCAATAAAAGAATTGTGTCCATAATTTTAACTGAAAAGGTTATAGGGTTCTCTTAAAGGAAATGTGCCAACAGCCAATACAGAAAGCAAAAAAACTTTTAGGCTATGTTCACACATTGTTGTTTTTTAGTCCAATAACGGCCATTTTTTGATACTCAGAATAATGTTAGTTATTTTCAGTCTTCAATTATTTCCATTGAAGTCTATGGAAATGCCAGCCTTCAGTTCCCACAATGCATAGAATAACAGCCTATGTTCATAGCGGCCATTAAATTAATGTTCAGGACATTCATTGGCAGACGGTATTTAGTCAACACACAGATTTTTCCTTTCTGTCCATTCACCATCTTTTCAACAAAATTCAATGGGCCTTTAAAAATAGCTACATCCAAAAGGGCGTTGACCGTGGCCATAATTCAACCTAAACTTAAATAATATACCAACGTTACAATGAGGGACGCCAAAGTATGTTAAACGATGGCAGACGTTATTTTGAGTATCATATAATGGCTGTGGAAAACTATTGTGTGCACATAGTCTTAGGGTACAAGCTGCAGAAAATTTGGTGACTGACAGAGACCCACATAGGCGTTTCATATTTTTTTTTGCAATTAATCTGCCATTAAAGTCACCAGTCAAAAGGCTCTAACAATTCTGTTGTATCTATTAGACTGGGTATCAGAACCTGATAAAATAGTAAGTTAAAAAAAAAATTGTCATAAGGATGAGGAAATTTACAGTACTAGCTAAGTGCTTCGCTAGGCTCAGCAGTCGGCTGGTCAGAACTCAATGCTGCTCCACTCAACGTTGGATGCCTGGAAGAGCTGGATCCAGTTCTGGGAAAATTCTCCCAGTTTTCCAGGACTGGATTTAGCTTTTCCAGGCTCTTGAGTTCAAATACAGCCGACTGACAAGCCAACCACCGAGCCTAACAAAGCACTTCAGTTCGCTAGTACAGTTGTCTTTTTGTTCAACAATTTTAAAGGAAATCTCCACATTGGATCATCCTTACTTGTAATAAGGAATTCTTGACAATAAGTTATTCACAAAATTCCCTTCTGCAGGAACCCCCAGAAATCAACTATATTCTACCTGGCAATAAGTTCTCAATTTTTTTTTATATTTCTGTGGCACAATTTCTGTTCATGATTGTGCCAAGGTGCTGTAAAAAAAAAAAAAAAGAATACTTACCCGCCTGGCCCTCATAACTGTAATTCTGACAACTCCCGATCCCTGCTGCCCTTGGCTGCTTTCTGGTTCCTGTCATGTGTTTTCCCTGCAGGAAATGCCCATGGAGCCAATCACTGGCTTAGACTGGTAAGCTCTGCAGAGAATTACTCCGGGGAACTCAGGGAGTTCTTGCGGGATCAACTGTGGCTTTTGATTTAGATTTTTGGCTGATGTCATTATGTTATGTTATGTTATTATGTTAGGTTGACTGTCTCATATGGACAAAGCAAAGGCCCCTTGATTAAGGATTTAAGTTTGTAATAATACATATTAGATAATGTGTATATGATTAATCACTCATCTGGTTACATGATAAAATCTCCACATTGAAAGGGATTCAACTGAATGGTCGGATTAAGGAAAATCAAATAAGAAATCCATATCATGGCAAATAGTCACAGCCAGCCTTAAACACTGTATATATCTCCCAAAAAGACTGAAAACCTGGAAAGCATAGCTAAAAGAAGAATGAAATACATCTATATTTGTGCAATAAAAAAAAAACTCCAAGCCCCTTGAAATTCCTGATGATGCTATCATAAGATTTTGCTTTACCCCCTCCTCTGGTTTTCTGACCTATCACCTTCTCCTTTCACCAGAATTCAATTTGTTTAAAAATAAAATGGAAGTTTGCAAGATTAGAAAGGCAAATTGATGTTGAAAGGGCTTCATGGTATGTTTCGCCTTGCATTTCATCATGCACGTTCCTCCTCAATGTATGCTTTAGAATAGCAATGAGGGGTAAACACATAATTGGTTGCATTTGTCCTGGTGCTTATTGCTCCAGGTTAAAATACTTCAGATGCAGGTATAGACTAGAATAATAAACTGTCTGAGCATCAAAAGTGGTCATACCATATGTGCAACCTGGGACTAGAGATAATCGAACACCGGAAAAAGTTAGGTTCCATCGAACTTGAACCTTGTCCAACCTTCCGCATTTGATTCCCGATGCCTTCCCGGTCAGTAAAGAAGGAGGAGACAGCCCAGGTATTGCCTGGAATTCCGGTATACAGCCTATTACCTAGGTTGAATCCCAGAATTCCAGGTGGTACTTGGGCAGTCTCCTCCTTCCCCATGGAACCGGAAGGCATCGGGAACCAAATGCGGAAGGTTGGACAATGTTTGGTTTCGAAATAACCTAACTTTTTCCGGTGTTTGATCATCTCTACCTGGGACCTGAAGGTAAGGAAGCCCATTACAAGCTTTAAAGGTTTTTCCATCCATTAACACTCTGTCATTTGATGGAGTAATAGTCAGAAATACAATGTACCTCCTCCTTCATCAATAAGGGCCTGATGTAGATGGCTAAACAGTGTACGTATCAGGCCCATAAATTTGAATAGAGCAGCAGCATGCAAGTTGGAATGCCACTCCATTCAATCCTGGGGACATGGGACCCATGCTGTCTCGTTCTGTAGGGGTCCCAGAAGTCAGTCCCCCATCTGCAGATAAGTTAAAAATGTTGGTGAAAAAACCCTCCTAAATGCAGCTGCCAGCAATCTGCAGTCTATGAAAGGTATAGAAGAGAAACAAGTTAATAAATGTTAGCGAGGTTCGCTAGAGAGATATAATGGCTTGATCTATAATGAGAACCTGGAGAGTAAAACCCCATATATTGTTTGTGCACGAGAGACCAGTGAATGTTTGTATCTGTCTCTAATGAGGATATTCATATATGCAGAAGCAAGAAGTAAGATAAGATGTAACACTCCAAAGTTACTTTTACTAACTTTAGCAGCTACAAACTCCACTTATTGTTCTACTGATTGGATTCATAGATACCTAAAGTTAGAGATTGTTTTTAATCCAACAAAATAGGGAGAAAGGAAGGAGAGAGGGAAGGAGTGGTGGATGGGAGGAAAGTAGGGAGGAAAAAGGAAAGAAAGGAGAAAGTGAAAGAGGGAGGAAGAGAGGAAGAAGGTAGTGAAAGAGGGAGGGAGGAAGAGAGGAAGAAGGAAGTGAGAGGGGGAGGGAGAGAGGAAGAAGGAAGGAAGTGAGAGAGGGAGGGATGGGGAGAGAGAGTGAGAGAGAGAGGAAGAAGGAAGTAAGAGAGGGAGGGAGGAAGAAGGGAGTTAGAAAGGTAGGGAGAAAGAGAGGAAGAAGGAAGTGAGAGAGGGAGGGAGGGATGAAGAAGGAAGTGAGAGAGGGAGGGAGGAAAAGAGTAAGAAGGGAGTTAGAAAGGTAGGGAGAAAGAGAGGAAGAAGGAAGTGAGAGAGGGAGGGAGGGATGAAGAAGGAAGTGAGAGAGGGAGGGAGGAAAAGAGTAAGAAGGGAGTTAGAAAGGTAGGGAGAAAGAGAGGAAGAAGGAAGTGAGAGAGGGAGGGAGGGATGAAGAAGGAAGTGAGAGAGAGAGAGGGAGGGAGGAAGAGAGTAAGAAGGAAGTGAGAGAGGGAGGGAGGAAGAGAGGAAGTGAAAGAGGGAGGAAGAAGGGTGGAAACAAGGAAGTGAGAGAGGAAGGGAGGAAGAAGGAAGTGAGGGAGGGAGGAAGAGACAAAGAAGGAAGTTAGAGAAGGAGGACGAGAGGAAGAAGAAAGAGAGAGAGGGAGGAAGAAGGAAGTGAGAGAGGGAGGGAAGAAGAGAGAAAGAAGGATGGAAACAAGGAAGAAGGCAGAGAAGGAAGGAGAAAGAGACAAAGAAGGATGGAAAAAAGAAAGGAAGGGATGAAGGAAAGAAGGAAGGCATGTATATATTCCACATAATATTGTCATATACAATTGTTTCATAGGCCAGATATGTACCTCCATAGTGCTGCATAAACAACTGCAAGGGTGATCAAGGCCAAGCAAGAAAGACCACAGCCAATTATCAGGGTGACTGAAGGTGTACCTGAATATTCCATGATCTGCAGATTGTAAACAGAAGATAAGTGTATTATAATAAGATGTCATAAATAATAAATATCACTCACTCAATATAACTATGCTTGTTCTATTAATAAACCTGCAAATGTATAACAGAAAAAAACCGAAAACTGCATAATAACAGTGCTAAAACTTTTGTTAAACGAGTGCTAGTCTTTGATGGAGAATAACTTTTTGTCCTGGTGGCCAGGTGTCAGCACTTGACTATGCTGTAAACTTTGTTGACATCTGAACAGAATCCTACCAATCCTAGACAAAATCCTAATGTGACTTCAGGGGGACATCCTACTCAACCCGCTCCATTCCATTTCAAGGTAAATGTCTAGAATCCTCAGAAATATATGCAGAATACACTATTTACCAGCGATTTTGTCGGATCCCTGTTATTACAGAGAGCTCCTATCTGTTTTCCTGTCGAGAAGGTCAATAAACCTAAGACAATAACACTGTGCGAAATGCCCAGTGAATATCTGCAATCTATTAAGCAATCTCCATTCCAATGGCCACTATACAGTATGCTGTCCCCATCCTCTCCCTCAGTATTGCTGTGTGCAAGGAAACAAACGCTGCCTATTGACCTGTATGTCTTCTTATGTTACAGAATGAGGTTTCAATAAGAAATTAAGCCATCCACCCCAATATTTAGAAGGAGTCAGGATCTTGTCTTTTTTTTTTCCTCCTATGAATTACAGCACATGGACATGAAAACTGATCTGCATGTGAATATATGGAGGCTGCTATCATAGACAGACATGCATTAGCAATGTTAAGTCTTTTTTTTCCCCCTTTGTTACTTACTATTTCTCTAGGTTGCTGAGCCAAAATGGCGAAGGTAGAGAGACGATCACATAAGCATTTTGTATGGGATGCATCGGTGAGCACGGTTCTACATCCCTGGGTGGACCAGGTTCCTAAGGAATCGTTCCTGTGAAGGGAGAAAAGAGGAGAATGTTATGGCTGATGGAGAAATCCTTGAAGAGAGGGAGAGATGGAGAGAGAGGGAGAGATGGAGAGAGAGGGAGAGAGCGGCGTTTACTTCCAGCAGCACTGGGCGATGTGTGTGCTCGCTGCTCACTGACGCTTCATTCTCCGGCTGTAGAGCGAGGCTGAGGCTCCGGTGCTGCTGCAGGCTGCGGGCAGGGAGCTGTCCACCGCTCTGGTGCTGATCGCCAGCCCTCCAGCAGCCGCACAACGACTCCTCTCATCTCATAGGGGGGGAATGGAGCGCCGTGCTTTCCCCACTCTTAAAGGTTTTTTTTTTTTAAATTTAGCTCTATATTCTCATTATTTCCTATAGAAATCCTCAGTCCTCTCTTAATTAACCAGCGTCTGTATGTGAACGGGGCTGGAGAGAGAGGGGGGTGAGGGGGGGAGGATTCACCCTGGAAACGGGCAGCGTCGGATTGCTCCACACTGCCTGCCTGCCTGCCTGCGCCTTACCTCCAAGGGGAGGGGGGAGGAGAGAGAGAGGAAGGGGAGAAGGATTTCGGTTGCAGAGGAAAATGGAGGGGAGATGAAACAGAAAAAAAAAACTAAATAAAAAAAATAGAAAAGCCTCAAGGGTGTGATGGAATGACTGGGAGAAGAAATAGCATGGGAAAGGGTTAAATGCCATAGTGATATGTGTCTTCTTATTCTCTTATCCCCCCCCCCCTCCAGTGTTGGAATAATATCTCAAGGCCACCCAATGCATAGGCTGCCATGCCACCACTCAGCTCTGTTAACCCCTCCATGTCCTACTGTACTCTCACATAGAGACATGGCTTAAACAAGGATTTGCCTCTCTGCATCTTCCCCAGGAACAGGAGGAGCACGTAGCAGCTCAATAGGATCCCTGTGTCTTTCCTAGTTCTATTGGCTTGTTTACTAAATGATTCCAAAGCTGATCTCTTGTCTATTTCTGGTGTAATACTGGAGTGTTGACATTGCAATAAGATGCAGAATCCCATGGCGTCTCCATGCATAACAAAATGCCTTCATCCCCCCCCCATCACCACCACTCCCCCCCCCTACACCCCCCCTCTCCACTGGTATATCAAAGCATTGCGGAAAAGAGGATGCTCTGCCATCTGGCGGTGAAGGGGTTAACACCTTGCAGTATTGTCTTTCTATACAGCTAACAAGCCTTAAACACTCAGCACATCTCCTTCAGGGAATCGATAGGAAATCAACAAAGATTTATTAAAAAAAAAAAAAAAAAAAACAGGAAATATTCTGCTACAGTCCAGAGTATGTTCTGTATGTAGTAATCATTATATATACTGTATAGGATAAATATAAAAAATACACCAAATAAGAACCAAAATGGCTCAAGTATTTCCTATTTTTTTTTTCTATTAGAAAGTTAATTAAACAGGAAAGGACTGGAGAAGTAACAGAGTCAGGTATTGGCGATATACTATGAACTTCTCAGGCTCTTTATTTAGCCCTGCAGTAGTACAACACTGGCAGAATGAAGAGATTGGGAGATTGATTTGCTATATAGACTAGTGTTTCTTCAGTGTGACACTTATTAAACTAGGGGTGGGCTATTATTCCTAGAAGACAGTATACTGGATCATATATATATATATATATATATATATGTGTGTGTGTGTGTATGGTCATTCTAATGGGGCTGCTTTTGCCCCAGTCATGTGCTGTTGTATCCTGCTCAGATGACTGAGATCATGTTGGATCTGACAACCTTTCTAGGAACGTAATTACATTTTGTGTGTGCGACTTATAATGATGCTCGAATCTGGAGCATTGAACTAGTGACTGCGTTTATGGACACGATCTATGATAATCCATGGCGTATCATTCTCATAAGAGGCTGCGTTTAGTACTTCACTTATATCATTGGGAATTAGCTTTTGCCTAACTCATTTTTTTTTTTAATTCGACTCCTTGCTTTCAGGATTTGCTGAGTAAAGATAGGCTGAATACACACATGTCTGGTGATCTGAGGCCCCCCTGGATAGGAATCCTAGATGGAACAGGCTGGTTCTGTTGCATCGTGTATCCCATATAGAGCGCTATAGACTGAGATGGGACCTATAGACCATCCAGCATAGTTACCCGGCATTCTAACATAACTTAATATAAAGAAAGATGGAAATTATTATGACTATGGAAGCAGATTATATAGGGTTTGCTTAAAGGGGTATTCCACTCTCAACTTGCAGGGAGGACTCCTCAAGTGAAATATATTTTTGAAAAATACATTTATTTAGAAAACTTTTTCTTTTCTATTGTTGTAGGCTTGTTGTCTAAGTTGCCGACCACCACTCTGCTTTAAAGTCAGTGGTCGGAGATTTATCAAACATGGTGAAAAGTGAAACTGGCTCAGTTGCCCCTAGCAACCAATCAGATTCCACCTTTCATTTACTAAAGAGTCTGTGAGGAATGAAAGGTGGAATCTGATTGGTTGCTAGGGGCAACTGAGCCAGTTTCACGTTACGCCACTTTTTATAAATCTCCCCCAATATATCTATGTCTATATCTATCTAACTATCTATATATATTTATATATGTTGCAGTGAAATGATAAAATTCAGGGATTTGATCCAATCCCAGGAAATGATGAAATGAACGCGCTGTTCCATCATTTCGCTGTGGATTTGATCAAATGCCTGACCCTTTTCAGGGACATGATGGAATGAGCGATCGAGGAGTCATCTGGCTCTATGTTTGGTGGCGGAGGCGGACGGAGGTGCAGAGCGGCACACCTCCCAGGAGGCATTCGTTGGGGTGGACGAGACTAGAGGCGTACAAGGAGCAGAGAAGGCATATGTTGGAGAGGCAAATGGGGAGCAGAGTGGACAGGCTGAGGGATCAAGAGGCATGTAGCAAGGGAAGCAGAGAGGTGGCGAAGGTGGACGGAGTGCAGAGCGAACAGGCTGAGGGGAGCAGAGAGGCGATACTATGCAAATTCTATGTCGCAGGGGGGAAAATAGAATTCATTCCATTATTTCTTCAAAAGAGGTTAGTGATTTGATTCATTCCCTAGGGAAATGATGGAACGACGTGTTAATTTCATCATTTGATCATATCCCTGATTCCATCATTCTATATATGTCAGACCACTTATTAGGAGAAGGGGGGCGATTCTGCTAAATAAATATATACAAAAGAGAAATATCCAGCACCGATAAACTCAGACAAGTCTTTCCAACAGGGAGGATAGCACTATTGCAGTACAGCGATTACCACCATCAGATCAGCCACAGCAGCTAGGTGGTGCACCACTCAGGAACAAGTAATACATGACCAAAGAAAGGTATAGAAAGTATGTACTCACCCAAGCAAGCAAGGCGTTTTTATTTTCTTCCCCTCATTAGACCAACATTGGGAGGCGTGCTCAGTGCAGGCCTCAGTTCAGACTAATTGTCGGACTAAGATGGACAATTAGTACAAAATGGCCATTGCAGGTGCAGGAGCACACCTTCCCATGTTGGTCTAATGAAAAAAACAACACCTTGCTGAAGCAGTACAAGATTAGGTACCTCACTTTAGGTCATGTGTTATTTGCTAAACAAAAAATTATCTTGGCATGTCCTTAAGTCTGTACTTATAGAAACATATGTCTGCAATGAAGCTGTATACTGTATATCACATAACAGGATATCTTGACCACATTTTTTTACTACAAAAAGCACAGGAGAAATAAAACAGATTATTGTAAAAGTAGGTGTACCCTACCCAATTGTAAAAGTTGGTCTACCTGTCACAAAGTCCATTGACCCGTTTAAAAGTAAAGTCCACTTTGAGGCTGGAAGTATCCATGAATAGGACCACACCATCATGGTAATCTGTGTGACCCCCATTCTGATCCAAATGGGGTCACACACATTAATGTCACATTATAACCATTAATTCTCTTAGAAAAAACAGACATGGTAGCACAGCCATATATTTATCACTGATCACTCTGTTTCTCAGCACTATATAATGGTAACAACAGGAGTTAGTTACATTTTGGTCATAGTGCATAAACCCACACACCAGGTCAAGACTCCTAATACGTGTGGGTCCCTATCTAAAAAATGGTACAACCCCTCAAGACGATCACCACAACAACAACAACGCCAGAGGAAAGAATAACCCAGTCGCCCTGCAGCCCCAGTGCTGCTTGACATAGCCCCCTTGTGTTCTCTGACACACCACCCCCAACACCGCGCCACCACAGTAATAGCCGCCAATGTAACCACACCACACAAAGCAAGTGCAGAATGGAAAAATACTTACTTGTGCTTTCAGTCAAGAGATTTAAAGGGGTTGTCCAGCGAAAATCTTTTTTTTTTTTTTCAAATCAACTGGTGTCAGAAAGTTATATAGATTTGTAATTGACTTCTATTAAAAAATATCAAGTCTCTACTGACATCTCTGGATGAGACAGAAACTGTTCAGAGCAGGAGAGGTTTTCTACGGGGATTTCAACTCTGGTGTAACCCAGTCTTAATTAAAACTCAACACCCTTTTTCCAAGATAGATTTACTTAGTAAATCTATAGACTGTGTAGACTTTTGCCTGGTTTATGCCTGTTTCCAGATGTAAATCTTAATAAACCAGGCTTAGGAGGAGGCAACTTCTCCTCCCCAACATGCTGTGCATCCCCCCCCCCCCCCACTTCCTGCCTGCCCATCAGACAAGCGGGGGATACAGCTGGTCTACATCACAGAGAAAGAGCAAATTTGCCCCTTTCCATGATTTATGTCAAGGGCGCATGTTAGTAAATGTCCTCCAATAGTGTTGTCTATTCACAGATTCAACCTCAGCTAACATTTGGATTCCATGCATCGCCCATGACATTTTCATCTGAAATGTCTTGTCTGAAACCACACAGTAAATGAAAGAAGTTCTGATGGAATAACTACAGCAACAGCCTAATGTGTATATAGTCCTGAGAAAATGGGGGAAAAAGAACTATAGAAGATACCTAGGAGAACTACAGTATATAGGAACTGTCTATAAGAACTATATCCTCAGATATATATCATTAGTCCTGGTTAAAAGGAAAAAAAAATTAACAAAACAAATAGAAACTTAGAACAGAAAAAAATGAAATTAAAACATGTCATGGCATGTAGTTACATAGTAATATTGATATAGGTTAACCCATAGCTGCACCAGTACATTACTGAATGTCCTGGTGCCACTAGGGGAATCCAAAAGGGGGGTCGCGTTAACAGCTGCATCTAAGTTGACAGCGGCATCTAAATGCTTGCTGTCCGCCTTCCCTGGTTGTCTAGTGGGGGGATGCCCCTCCATGACGCGATCACGGAGGGGAGATCCCCGAATCTGCTCAAGGCTGGGGTCCGCACCATAACGGCGCTGATCCCGGCTCAGCACTCTATTGCTTTGGGCTGCAGCAGCCCAAAGCAATAGAACACTGATCTCATTTATCTATGCAATATATCTATACTGCAAAGATCTCAATAAGAGATCAGAGCAGTCATACTAGAAGTCTCCTAGGGGAAATAACCCTAACCCCAGGGGGAATAACCCTAACCCCAGGGGGAATAACCCTAACCCCAGGGGGAATAACCCTAACCACAGGGTGACTTCTAGTATATATGTAAAAAAAATATTTTTTAAATATTTTTTTTTTTATTAATACAAAATCCCCTCCCCTAATAAAAGTCATTATCCCCCCCCCCTTCCCTAATTTATAAATAAAAATAAATAAACATGTTTGGTATTGCCGCATGTGTAATCACCTGAACTATTAAATTATCACATTCTCAATCTTGCACGGTAAACGGCGTAAGCGTAAAAAAAGGAAAAAATGCAAAATTGCGCATTTTGGCCGCATCAAATCTCGAAAAATTGTAATAAAAAGCGATCAAAAAGTCTCATATGCACAATCAATCAAGGTACTGATAGAAAGTACAGATCATGATGCAGAAAATGACCCCTCAAACAGCTCAATAGACCAAAGAATAAAAGCATTACAAGCCTGGGAATAGAGCAATTTTAAGGAATATATATTTTTTTTAAAGGTTTTACATTTTTAAAAGCCATCAAACAAAATAAAAGTTATACAAGTTACATATCCTTATAATCGGAACAACTTGAGGAACGTGTATAACATGCGAACGGCGTAAAAACAGCCCCCCCCATTCAAAAAAAGTTGTGTTTTTTTTATTTCACCACACATAATTTTTTTCTGGCTTTAAGGCATATTTTAGGCAAAAATTACGTCTGCCATTGCAAAGTACAGTTATTGGGGCAAAAAATAAGGGCTCATTTGGGTCTCTAGGTGGAAAAATGCATGCGCTATGGCCTTATATACACAAGGAGGAAGAAACGAAAGCACAAAAATGAAAACTGTCTGTGTCCCCTAAGGGTAATATAAGGATGTTTGGCATTCATAAACTATGAGTACCATACTTAGGCTGGTCATATATGCAGTACTCTTTCTCGGCCAACCCAACTGGCTTTAAATAGACTACAGCTAGCATATTATGTGAACCATTGGATGGTTTGATTTGCCAGTCAGGGATAAGCGGCACATTTAGGCTTAGAAGGAGTGTTTAAGGATCCCATCTTTCTGATTCCAATTACCCTTTGATTAAATTATTGACTGAATAAAGCCATGTACAGGATAGAAAGAGAATCCAAGTGGAATGCATTTTCACATACATTCCTTGGAGGCTTGCTGCCATATAGAAAAATAGCTCCTGCTGCCTTCACATGTAACACGCTGTTACATGAGACATTAAAATCTCCCATGTGACAATTCTGATAAGAGTCAATCATTCATGTCTTAGGCAATTGCATTCTAGTGACATGGCCCTTTAAGTGTCATGGATTTTGTTGTACAAAACATTTCCATCAATCAGATACGAATCCGAGAAGTTTCTCAGAATCTGCCTGCGTTCATCAGTCACAAACAGAAAATAATGCTATATATGACATTCACTCAAACAGAAAGAACAGTCCCTATCCCCCTCATTTTAAAGCACAGAAACACTAAAGGGAAGCGTTATCAAACCTTGCGTGAAGGAACAGTGGATTATTTGCCAAGAGCAACCAATCAGATATTTGAAAAGGTCTCTGAAAATGAAAGCCAGACAATGATTAGTTACTATGGACAATTCTGCACAAGGTTTGCTAGATCTTCCCAGTCATAGTAGATTTTAGCATCTAGTACTTGTAACTAAACAGTTTTTCTTTCGTATTTACTAAGAGGTTTTAGCTGTGTTTAACTACACTTTATCCCCTTCGTGTCAGCCATACGTATATAAACGTTCCCAAGCCGCAGGAACGTATAGATACGTTCCTGACTGTAAGAGGGTTTTGATGTGTGCAAACCACTGCAGTGTGAGCGGCCCTGCACACATCAGAGTCCTGGGAGCCAAGGATAATGACAGGCAGCTGTCATTACATTATATTAATATTACTATATGGTGTTGGAATACTGTTCGTTTTTATTTTTTTATTGTATAATCACACCCATCACCAGATCTTCACCACCTTTATAAAAAAAAATAAGTTCACACTATGGCTATGGCTATGTTCACGCAACGTATATTTTCATAAAAGTATGGCCGTTGTTGCAATCGGCAACATCAGCCGTAGTTTGTATGAAAATATACATTGCCTAGACTTCTATGGGATCCCGGCCCGGAGCAACTACACATAGTATACGCTCAGTTTTCTGGGGCCACTATTCAGTGAATAGCGACTGCAGGAAACCCTATCAGTACACACTATAGAGCGGGATGCGCCCGCATTAGAACTCTCCGTCCCTAAAGATCATCCGTCTGGTACTGTAATATTGGACGGGATGAACTTTTCAGAGACCACCCTCTCCGTGACCCGGCCAAATAGCGAAATGGCCGGTCTCTTACGTTGTGTGAACATAGCCTATTGTTAGAAAACTATTAACCCACTTTTCTCGGGAAGGAAAGGACATATCTTTAACCCTTGGGTACCATATATCCAGCATTGCTACATTAACATTACTGATGCTTGGTTTATCTGACTACTGCGGGTTTTCTGCATACCTGGCTCTGTTACATGTCTGTGAACTAACTCATCTGACTATGTCTACTGTACTACATACTTGACTCGGGTTTGTAACTGCTTCCTGACTCTTGACTATGTTTAAACTTGCTTATAGCTACATACCTCTCTCCCCAGTAATAGATTTGAGAATCACGCACCTGCTTCTTTCTTGCCAACCTCTGCACTGTCTGGCTTCACTTAATTCTTATTCTTGTTGTACCCTTCCCGGTATACGTATTTCTCATTTAATCTTTAATTTTGGTCTGGTTCCCATCAGCTACTGGCAAGACACACTTAATTCCTAGTGTTTGCTGAAGGCCTTAAAGAGGTACTCCGGGGAGTAAACATTTTTCATTTATAAAATAAATATTGTTATTTTTATTTAATGGTAATATTACTTGATATAATTCAATGAAATTGAAAAGATATATTTTTTATTATATACTATTGTATGTTTATGTCAGGAACTGAAGGACTGCCCCTGCTCCCTCTCTCTGATCAAGAACTGATGCTGATATAGCACTACTGATACAGTCCAAACCCCTGTGTACTGTGTATTCTTATACATTGGAATATACAGTAGAATGAGGGAGGCTGGCTGTCAGTAGCGCTCTTAGTGCAACGGCCACTGCACAGTGATACTGACCAGGGCCGGGACAAAGAGTAGGCAGGGATAGGCGATGGCCTAGGGCTCCATCTGGTGGTTAATTACAGGGGGCGCAGTTCACTCAGCAAGGAGAAAGCTCCTTGCATGTCCCTGCAGCCTGGCACCATCCCCTCCCCCACAGCCTCTCCCAGCCAACATGCCCCATTCCCTCCACAGAGACAGATGAGGAGTATGATCCTCCTCATCCTCCTCATCTGTCTCATCTGATGCTGTGTGTGCAGAGAGCAAGCCGCAATCACCATATCAGGGAACAGTGTCAGGCTCCGCCCCTCCTCTCAGTCTGTGAGGAGGAAGTGAGGCTGCAGACCTCAGAGGCAGAGCAGCCAGGACACAGAGCACACAGGAGAGCCTGGTCCTGTAGCTGCTGCCTGTACAGGAAACTCACAGACTGCAGCTCAGGAGCCGCTCTCACAGCTACTAACAGATCACCTGCCCATTGTCTATAGTCTCTCTATCCCTAGCAGAAAGCAGCCCCATCTCGGCAGTATGAGGCTCCGCCCCCACCTCCATACTGTGTACTCCCAGCATGCTCTCCTTCTCCAGTCCTCCAGGCACAGTAAGTTTTTTTAGTGAAAGATTAATTGTCATGCCCAGATACCTGAAAGAGCTTGGGGGAGTCCTATACTGTACTATAGTGCAGCTGCCCCCTTTCCCTCAGTCCCCAGTCTGCAGCATACTGCCCAGCTCCATCATCTAAGGCTGATTGTGGGTGCAGCTATACAGTATCTGTGTGGGGACCCCTGCTACTATATATGGGGGCTATACACTCTATTTGGGGGTTATACTCTATGTGGGGGTTATACACTGTGGGGGCTACACTATGTGGGGGGTATACATTGTGAGGGCTACACTATGTGGGGGGTATACATTGTGAGGGCTACACTATGTGGGGGTATACATTGTGAGGGCTACACTATGTGGGGGTATACATTGTAAGTGCTACTCTATGTGGGGGGTATACATTGTGAGGGCTACACTATGTGGGGGTATACATTGTGAGGGCTACACTATATGGGGGTATACATTGCGAGGGCTACACTATGTGGGGGGTATACATTGTGAGGGCTACCCTATGTGGGGGTATACATTGTAAGGGCTACACTATGTGGGGGTATACATTGTGAGGGCTACACTATGTGGGGGGTATACATTGTGAGGGCTACACTATGTGGGGGTGAAGACTACACTATGTGGGGGTGAAGACTACACTATGTGGGGGGCTATTCACTGTGTGGGGGCTATACCTTGTGGGCACTATACAATATATGGGGGCTATACTGTGTGGGGATTATACACTATGTGTGGGCACTGTACACTGTGGGGGCTATACTATGTGGGTACTATACACTATGTGGGGGCTATACTGTGTGGGGATTATACACTATGTGGGGGCTATACTGTGTGGGGATTATACACTATGTGGGGACTTTATAGGGGAGCACAGGGGTTGGCCCAACTACTATCTGTGGCACAGAGTTGCATAATTAATACTACAATACAATCCTTGTAGCTGGAGAAGATGGATGCAGCCTATGCATCTATCTTCTCCAACCATCAGCATTCAATTATCAAGATTTTATGTTTGTGTGAACCTGAACTTATTGTATTTAAAAATGTGTATATATGTCTTTTTTTGCACGTGTGTGTGTGTGTGTGGGGGGGGGGGGGGGCGCTATTTGCCCTCTGTGCCTAGGGCACCAAAGCTCCTTGTCCCGGCCCTGATACTGACAACCAGCCTCCCTTAGTGTACTGTAGTGTAGTATAATGTAGTGTGTATTCTAATGCACAATGGTATGCAGTACATGGGGGTGGGGGATCTAATACTTTGTATCACTACAACTGTGAGGAAGTGCTTGATCATAGCAGGGGAGCATGAACCAGGTCATGAGTGGTATATAAATAAATAAAAAAATACATTTATTTTAAATGAAGTTATATTATAAATCAATGTGCATAAAAGTGGTAATGAGAAAGCCCTCCAAACATCTGTGTGACCTAGAAACCACCTTTAATAATAACAAAAAAGAAAAAAAAACTCTGAGAGTCCTCAGTAGTACATTAATTATAAAGTAGTTTCCTGATAAAGTTTGTCTGGGCTGGCAATAGGCTAAAAAAAAAAAAACAACAACTTTTACTTATCGATACCGGATTCTTTGTCTATCCCACTGTGCCTGGTCCTGGTTGAACAGTGCTTTCTGCTTTCAATTTGACACTAGAAGCACCCGCTCAGCCAATTACAATGCAAGATGCCAAGGCAGGCCATTGTGGTTTGTTATCTTGACAGTTAGCCATCACCTGCTAACTACTCGCAATGCTTGACCGAATTGGGAACTTGAGAATTTGGAGGACCAGTCAATACCTTGAGCTCTGTCATGTTTAAATCATCAGCGAACACTTTCTGTAATGTTGCAGGGAGCATTAAAGACGAATATAACCTGCTGTTAGCTTCTTATTGTGCACAGGGCGCTGAGGATGAAGGTAAGTCTCTTATGTATAGTTTTAATGTAGTCCTCTGTCTAGTAAAGCCATTTTTCGCAGAGGCGGATCAGTGCCCTAAACGGCCTTACCGGACAGAGGAGTACATTGAAACTTCCAGGAAACAGCACCAAGGATGAAGGTAAGAGACTTACCTCCCTCTTCAGCGTCCTATGTGCGTTAGTGAGCTATCAGAAGGTTAGATTAGTCAAAAGAGAAGTCTGACCACCCATCATTAACCCCTTATAACCCATTCCTCATCCATATTAACACTATAAACTATTCCACAAAGAAGCATATCACTAGATTTTAAAAGGGTTATCTGGGCTCAGGATAAACCACCAATATTAGCTCATCTGTTGTCTGACTTTTAGCTGATTTAAGAGGTCTCAGCAGTTGGGCACATTTTTACATCCCCTTTATACCTGCACTTGTCATACTATTTATAGTGGTAATCCAGTATTGTCCTGTTCATTTGAATGTGATAATTCAATAGTATCACAAATGCAGGAACAATGAACATTTAAGCCTAAACTTAAATATAATCTTTTGAGGACGTTGCTCTGAGTTACAGGATCCCCACCAATCTAATATTAAAGGGGAACTCAGTATAGGAAAAATTATTTTCTATTAAAAGATATATTGAAGGTTATATAGATAATCCACATAATCTATTACTTTGTCTGCACAGTTCTACTGCACAGGTAGTTGACATCCAGGAAGTGAAGAAAACTGGCCTCTATCTAATTTACTGTGTCTCCTACTACCTTCTCTGTCAACCACCCAACAGACAGAGATCATATGACTTTTGTCTCATGTTAAATTTGTTTGCTGAGCAAAGACTGAGGGGGCAGAAGTGAAAGGGGCTAGAGGAGATGGGGTGTGGCCATAGAGGGCAGGGCATTGGCTGAAGGGCCTGAGAAGGGCATGGTATGGATGGTAGGGGCTTGGTATGGATGGGAGGTGCTTGGTATGGGCGGAAGGGGTGGGGTTATAGAGGTGGGTGAAATAGAGGTGAGCATGCACCGCAAAGACTACTGGGAAATGTAGTCTCATAACAGTGTACATGAAGACGGACAGCAAGAGAAATGGAGCAGGCAGAAAACTCAGAGGAGTGGAAGTACTGTAAAACCACATGAAAAGATTTAGATAGGAACTTAGGTAAGAACTTAGGTTGCATTCTTAATTTATTTATTTAATTTTTTTTTTTTTTAACAAGGCTGCCTGGAGTGCCAATTTAATAGGCTATCCTGAGAATGAGCCATCAGTTTGTAATTCCCAGATTACCCATTTAACCTTCAAAACACTTTATGGAGCTGGCTTGTAACTCAAGCCCACTCTAAAGGCATTGGCATCTGATTTTATTTTTGACTGTTTAGATGCCTGCAAAGGCATTTAAAAAGAGTATGAATGTGCATCAGTGCTGGTTTAGTGTTTGAATCAACTCCTTATGACGCGATTTTTTGGGGCTGATCCATTGTCATTGCCGAGACTGATCTGCTATTTTAGTCTACTTATGGCAGACTATATAAGCAGATCTCCAATAAATCTATCAAATGATTGCTTGTAGAGGTCCCTAGGGGGACTTAAAAAGTTTTTAAAAAAAATCAGTAAAAAACAAACAAACATAAACATAATAGGTTTAAGTGCCTGTGGAAATGTCTGAAATATATTTAAAACATAAATATAAAAAGGAAATAAAAAGCCATCTAATCTATGTCACCATGGTGAACCATGATTAGGGTTCAAAAATTATCCTTTACACAGCTTTGTAGACAAAACAGTAAATGTTTGTAGGGGTCAGAAAATCTATACATTTTTTATACTTTTTAATTTTCACATGTATATTTTTACGACACAGTCAACAGCATAAAAACTAAACTTGCTTAAATTTGTGAAATTAAAGAGGCACTGTCACGGGAAAAAAAAATTGACATGAGAGACATCTTAAGGCTATGTTCACACTACGTAAAACTACGGCCATAGTTCTCGCCGCAGAACTACGGCTGTAGTTTTGAGGAATTGAACATAGCCTTATGTGCAATGGGATCCCATGCGGCGCTGGAAAAAACTGACATGTCAGTTTTCTGCGGCCGGAATTCAGTGAATTCTGGCCGCAGAAAGATCTATCAGTTCACACAGTGAAGAAAGCGGCTCCGGACGCTCGCTTCACTATGGGCTATGGGAAGCTCTGATGCTGGCGCGCGCTGATGCGCCTGCATCAAAGCTCCGCGGCCGGAAAGATAATCCAGCTGGTACTTAAGTACCGGTCGTGATGATCCGGGCACAGACCGGTCATTCCGTGACCCGGCCGGGGTCACGGAATGCCCGGTCTGTTATGTAGTGTGAACATAGCCTAACAAAGCAGGACCTAACAGCACCATAAGAGTCAGTTTATTAGTCAGGTAGTTAAATGAATGCACGCTGTAGAGCCACCAATCCCAAGTGTCAGCATGTAAACATATAAAAGCAAGGAAGTCTAACAGCATGCATTTCAGCAAAAATCCAAAGTTTTTTTTTGCATATTTGAGTATTAACATTTCTACCAGAGATGGTCTTTGCTATCTCTGGTCGCAACTTTACTGTTTATACTCATGTATGCAATAAAATAGCTTGATTCTTGCTAAAATCTTGGATGCTGTTGGACTTCTTTGCTTCTATATGTCAGACAGACATGTCAAAAGTTTTGATTGGTCAGGGTCGGAGTGTTCAGACCATGACCGTTCGGAAGAAGTTCCAAATTCTTCTCCTAACATCTCCTTATATAGACTTGGAGTAGGGAGAGGATTGCGTGGCAACACATTCTACTTATTAGTAAGAGTCTAAACACTCAAACCCTGACCAATAAAAAAACTTCTGACATGTCTCTCTGACATAACCAAAAGATTTCAAGTACAACAGCCCCCAAAAAGTCCACCAGGATAGTGGAAGGTGAATACATGCTGGAGAGCCCACAATCCCATATGTGGGCAAACTTGACTTGAGAAGAAGAATCTCAAAAACATCCGTATGTAATCAGAATTCAAGCTTTTTTTTTTTTTTATCAACAGGTACATTAAATGAAATGTTTCAACCTACAAGAGGTCTCTGTCAAGTATGCTGATAAAGTGATTGGTGGCGTCTCAGCACCTGGATGTTCATTGATACAAACTTCTGACATGTATGTACTGTATGACATCTCAGAAGTTTGTCCAAATGATAGGTACACTTTAAGGCCATGTTCACACAATGTATATTCAATGTACATTTTCATTAAACAACGGCCATTATTAAATAGCAGCCGATCGCTTTAATTACTATGGAATCCCGTCTAGAGTGTATACGCACTGTATAAATTGTTGCTGGGATTCCAATGCGGCCACACAAAAAAACAGACATGTCAATTCTGTGTGGCAGTACCGGCCAGGGTGAACTTTACAGACAGCGGCCGTTCTATGACACGGCCGTGTCACAGAACATTGCTGTCTTACAAAGTGTGAATGCATCCTAAATGTAAATACGCAAAATTGTTCATTTTTTTTTCTGCACTCAAAACTACCTAGTTAAGCTCTCCCACCTTTCATAAAACAAATGATAGTTCTTAAAATCTGCAGGAGCTAAATCTCTCTTTTCAATTTTCGCAAGCCTCTTTAAGTCTTCAATTACTCCACTTCTTCTTAATCTGATAACCAATAGCTTAAAGTAGAAGTCAGGTGAAAATTTTTATTAAAGTATTGTATTGCCTCCCAAAAGTTATATAAATCACCAATATACACTTATTACGGGAAAGTACTTTTTCCCTGCACTTACTACTGAATCAAGGCTTCACTTCCTGGATAACATGGTGATGTCACTTCCTGGATAACATGGTGATGTCACTTCCTGGATAAAATGGTGATGTTACTTCCTGGATAACATGGTGATGTCACGCCCCGACTCCCAGAGCTGTGCGGGCTGTGGTTGCTGGAGAGGATGATGACAGAGGGACACTAAGCAAAACAGGGCACTGGAGGGACACTGAGCATCCCTCTGGCATCATCCTCTCCAGCAGCCACAGCCCGCACAGCTCTGTGAGTCGGGTCGTTACATCACCATGTTATCCAGGAAGTGACATCACCACTTTATCCAGGAAGTGACATCACCATGTTATCCAGGAAGTGACATCACCACTTTATCCAGGAAGTGACATCACCATGTTATCCAGGAAGTGAAGCCTTGATGCAGTAGTAAATGCAGGAATAAAAAGAACTTTATAAGCATTTTCAATAATAAGTGTATATTGGTGATTTGTATAACTTTTTGGGTTGCAATACAAAACTTTAATAAAAACTTTCGCTGAACTTTTCCTTTAAAGTATTCTTTGTATAGCTCTGCCAATAATAAATACTGGATGAAAAATGCAAATGTTTTATTACCTAGTTTTTCATTGTTCCTAATCTGGTAAATGACATGAAATATGAAAGATGTTAAACAAGTAAATTGGCTTTGTTTACGTGTAAGAAACTTCACCAATGCAATCAACAGAATTGGGATTGCAGAAATAATCTACGGTGACTCACATTGATTTCATATAAAATTGCCGGCTAATTAATGGCTCTGCTTAGGAAGTAACATGACACCTTCCACAGGACATGTGGTAGACCAGTAATTACTGATAACCTTCTCATATATACTGCCCACATGACAATACATATAGGAACAATATACTGGATTACTGTAGATGTCATTATTACTCTTATCATGCAATTAGACACATAAAGGAAGCGATGCAGTTGGCAGAGGTATCGGATATGCAAAGTAAATTACTGGTGTGGACACAATAAGACAGATTATAGTTTACTGTCACATGCATTGTGTATGACCAAGTTGTATCAAAATAGAACAGGCTAAAAATGTTGCAAGGTTTGTAGCAGAATTTAGTAAGAAATAAACATGTAGATTGTACATAAAAACAATAGTATACATAAAAGCTATAGAAATAAATTACAAAATGTTTAAAAAAGATAGAAAATACATTATATACACTATACTCCTCACTGCTTCCCTATTTCATATATCCCAACAAAGATGCAACAACAGATCTAAGAAATACAAGTAATATGAATATGGCCGTGTGCATTTTGACCAACAAATAAAACTATTTAGCAATGAGAAATAAAAACAGTGCTCAAGAGGTCCCCATACACTCTAGTCTTTAGCCAGGCATTGTTATAAGGTGTATCAGGTTCTCCTGACTGTCCACCGACAGATGATGTCAGTGGACACAAGGGTTGGGCATGATGGAAAATCCCTGACCCCTTTGTTCTGGGAGAGATAAGTACAGTCAGAGCTCTCTGGCTGTGGCTCAAGCTTTCCTATAGAGAACACAGGATCGGTCAGCTATGCATGGGAAGATGAACAGATCACTGATCTCAGGGAGACCAGCTAAAGATAACACTGCTGGCTGCCGGTTAAAGCGCTCAATGCAGTGCATGGGAATATGGAAGAGATAACTGAGTAGTGAAAAATCCTTCGGCCATCAGTTATTGAAGGTATATGGCCACCTTTAGTCCGTCCAATATACAACAACCAATGTTGCTTGATGAAATTTTCCATTTGGCCTCTACAGACAGCCATATCTTTATGTGGCAGTAGACATAGCCATACTTAAATCTATTATTAGTCATTTATTACCCTTTCAGGATCCAATAGACATTGATCCCATGAATATGGTTATGTGTATAGACCTAAAGAATAAAGTCACATGATTGAATGCCTGCTTAATAATTCTTTACTGAGTATGGCCTTATTCACATGTCCAGTGTTTTTCAAGGACTGTGAGTCCTCTTTGGGATCAATTTGTTTGTTGATCATTTGGATGCGCTGGGTTGTGGATCAGGAGGCACTGGTGTTGTCCGGAGGCAGAGTGGGTGGCTGACAGGAGGAGGTGGAGATAGGAGCGGGGGAGGCAGGAGTGGGGAGATGGGAGTGGTCAAAGACAGGAGTGGTGACAGGAGCAGGGGAGATACGGGGGCAATGAAAGAAGCGGGAAAGATGGGAGCGTGGAGAGACAGGAGCAGTGAAAGGTGCGTCGAGATGGGAGCGGATGACAGGAGTAGTGACAGCAGCGGGAAGAGACAGGAGCAGTGAAAGGAGCGGGAAAAATGGGAGCAGGGAGAGACAGGAGCAGTGACAGGAGCCGAGAAGATGGGAGCAGGTGACAGGAGTAGTGACAGCAGTGGAGAGAGACAGGAGCAATAAAAGGAGTGGGAAAGATAGGAACGGGCAGATTTAGGATCAGTGACAGGAGCTGGTGAAAGGAGTAGTGACAGCAGTGGGGAGAGACAGGAGCAGTGAAAGGAGCAGGAAAGATGGGAGCGGGTGACAGGAGTAGTGACAGCAGTGGGAAGAGACAGGAGCAGTGAAAGGAGCGGGAAAGATGGGAGCGGGGAGAGACAGGTGCGGTGACAGGAGAGGTTAAAGGCATCCGCGCCGAGATCTGCACTAAGACCTGTCCTATTTTTCCGCGGCAAGGATCACGGCACGGATGGTATGAATACACACATAGGATTTAATAGACCCTAAAATTGTCCGTGGTCGTGGATCTGCAACAATGGACAATTTTATGGGACGTGTGGATAAGGCCTATGAATGGCCACTTATTTCTAATGGCATGGCTTTATTCTAATAATAGTATTGATGGTAATAATGAGAAGGAGGAGGAAAAGAAGAATGAAGAAGACAAAATGGAGGGGAGGGAGCGAGGAGAGGAAACAGAGTTAACGGAATTATTTAAAAGTTTTACCAATCTCTATCGAAAATGAAAGCATAAGCTTGTTATATTACTGTAACATGCTGGAAATATAAGAATCAAAGTCATTGTTGATCTAAATCACTACCTATGTCCTCACTGCCTTTGTTGTAAATTAGACCTTTTCTTAAATTCGGTAAAGCTAATTAAGTCATAATTTCCGTCTTCTAATGCTAAGTAGGGTCAAATCTGTATCATTAATATTTTGATGATTTCTTAATGTCCCATCGCACCACATCAGGGTATACTTGACCTTGTCTGAAATAGTTTCGCTATATAAAGCATGCATTCTTATTTTTTAGTTGTGGAATAAAACATCCTCTGTGATTTAAATAAAAATATAAAAAAAGGCTCAAATACACCAATCGCTTTGATTGGCAGACCCCGATGAGTACAAATTCATTAAAAACCCCACTGATAACATAACGGCTCTTTATATCCCACTCTTCTGGTGCCAAGAGAACATAAGACTCTACAAAGTCACGGCTTAATTAAAAGGAAGTTGCTACATTGTGAAAGACATCCACTTTAAATACATTTTCTAATAGAAATGACAATATCTAACAATGCATTAAATAGTCAAGCAATAACATTAGCTATATGACAGACTACAGTTATAGATCCATAAACACAGTAATGTATGTCATACAGTTCTGCCTGTCATACAGTATGTATGCAATTCTTTATTCAGATCATTGTTATTGTCTTTTATTAAAAAATAAAAAAAGAGAGAGAGAATACCTTAACCCATTCACATCAGCAATATGGCTATATATGTTCCTGCTGCACATAGTCTGTAAAGCAGGAACGCATATATATACGTTTCTGACTGTGAAGGGGTTTTAATGTGTACAGGGCCGTTTCAATGCAATAGGCCCTGAACACATTACAGTCCCCAGACCCTCGCCTGACAGGCAGCCATGGCCCTGCAGCTGCCTGTCATTAACCCCTGCGATGCACAGCAATTGTGGTGTTTAAGGTAGTCAGTGACAGGACAAGGACCTGTCACAGACTGATTGAGGGTCCCACAGCATGGCTTGTCCCAATCACTTGTACCGACAGGCGGGGGTAAGCCACTTACAGTACCCCCGTCTTGTTGGATCGGCATTTATTTATTACACCAATATAGTACCAATAAAAAACTAGAGCTCATGGCACAAAAAAATTACGCCCCAACCAGCCCTGTAGGGGAAAAAATAAAAGCGCTATGGCTCCTAAAACACAAGGAGGAACATTGCATTGATTTGACCTAGATCTCAGTCATAAAGGGGTTAAAATTCAACAACAAATACGAGACCAGAATGGGCTCAAGTGGAACCAAGTTTTATATTTATATTGGTGATTAACATAATAATAAAAATAATAATAATAATAATAATAATAATAATAATAATAATAATAATAATAATAATAATAATAATATCTTTGCTGCCATACATCAGTGAAAATTCACATTTTGAGCTATTCTGGGTAAAGACACACAAGGTTCTTAGTTGCTATTTTTGTGTCCTAAATGAGACTAGCAATCAAAATGCTGTTAGATGGTAGTTAGGACTCGCTGACTCACATTTTTATGACAGCAGTGCAAGTATCCGTCAGTGAAATACAAGTGTAAGCTGGTATAAACATGTAAAGTTCAAATGATTGCATTTTTACATATCATTCTAAAATAGATGAATATGGACTATCATGTACCAAATTATGTTTTTTATATGGGTCACAAAATCCTCTGATGTCTTTGCAATCAAGCTAAGAGCGATCCCATTATGCTTTAGAGAAAACACTCTAAAATTGGGTAAAATATTGTTATAACAAAATCTAAAAACATTTTTTTGTGTCTACATTTCCATATTTTTTTTTGTCTGTGTGGCATAACTTTTACCATCACTGTACTGGAACATACTCCATATTATTATGTCAAGTTTAAATAGGTTTAATTTAATGTTTTTGCATCACTGTATTCTAAAAATCACTGTACTCTGTTAATAAAGCTGTGGGAGTTTTTTTTTTTTTTTTACTGCATTGTTTTGGAAGCGGGGTGACCCATTTATGTGTTTCTTTGTTTCTTAGGTGGGATTCACATTCAGATTGTGCTTTCCAAGTCCCAAATATGTTGCAATCTTGTCAAATTTGGATGCCGAACGTACCTGTGCTTGGACTGGCATGGTCCCCATTTACTACTGTCACCTGAACATAGCTAGTGACCAGGGGCTTAACTAGGATTCATGGGGCCCAATGGCAAAAAAAACAGTATGGACCCCATGAATTCTAGTGTATGGGGGGTAGTGTATGTGATAGCCCCCCTCTTCTCCCCCCTTGGATGGTGCTTAGAGCGCGTCTCACAGTGCAGCACTTTCCCGGGTGGCACTCAAAGACCACCCACCTCCCCTGAGATAGCGACTCTCTAAGGATGCTCTAAGCTTCATCCTGGAGGATGTGAGCGCTGTCTGGGGGAGTGCTACGCTGTGAGAGGAGCTTGAGTTTTGTCCTAGGGGAAAGGGGGATGGCCATATGTGCGAGCCGATCTTAGTTGCTGTTAAGGGGTGAGCTGTCAGTGTTGCAGCTAGTACCATGGAGGCAGGCTTCAAAGGGAGCACCCAGGCCCCCCTGCCGTATAGGCGCCATAGCAGTTGCATGGTCTGCCTCCATGGTAGCTACACCACTGCTAGTGAATATGTAAGGTTAATTTCCCTAAGAGTGCCTTTACACAGAGAGATTTATCTGAAAGATTTTTGAAGCCAAAGCCAAGAATAGACTACAAACGGGAAACAGTTCATAAAGGAAAGACTAGGATTTCTCCTCTTTTTAAATCAATATCTAGCTTTGGCTTCAAAAATCTGTCAGATGAATCTCTTTGAGTAAAGACACCCATACTTATACGTATAACTGCTTTTTATATCACACTCTTCTACACTCTAACTCCAAATCTTATTGTTTTGCACTCTTGAGTCCCTGTAAAAACGGGTGGCATCATGCTGGCATCATTTTTGACAGGTGTGACTGCACACTTAGGCTATGTTCACACAATATCAAAAAAAAGAGGAAAGGCGTCTGCTATTTCTATTTAAAAAGACGTCCGTTATTGCCAGGATTTAATTGACTTCAATGCATTGCATTGAAGTCAATGGGATGAAGGACGTCCAATTCACACAGTTCAATATAATGATCATGTCAATTGTTTTCGCACGTGTTTTGCAAACAGCGGGTGTTATTTTTTTGTTGTTTACACACAGTTTAACCTCAAAATGACAAACGTTCGTTTAAACAGAGAAGAAAAAACATTGTGAGAACATAGCCTTATTGTTTTTTATTTTCTCAGATTTTTATTTACATGTTTTACATGTTTTACAAGCCTAACCTGCCTTATAAAACATACCACCAGAAAGGACTTTGCCTAAGCTACAACAAGGTATAAGTACTTTGGGGGGGGGGGGGTTCCACAGTGGCTTCAGAGTCACTTTTTTTAAAAAGGTTTTAATTTTTTTTAAAGCCATCAAATAACATAAAAGTTATACAAGTTACATATCATTGTAATTGTAACAACTTGAGGAACATGAATGACAAGTCAGTTTTACCCTAGTGTGAACGGCATAAAAAAAAAAATAATAATAAAATGAAATAATTGCGTTTTTGTTTTCGTTTTTTTCAATTTCACCACACATATAATTTTTTTCTGGTTTCACAGCATATTTTAGGCAAAAATTACATCTGCCATTGCAGAGTAGAATTAGTGGCGCAAGAAAAAAGGGCTCATCTGGATCTCTAGGTGGAAAAATGCATGCGCTATGGCCTTATATACACAAGGAGGAAAAAACGAAAGTGCAAAAATGGAAACTGGCTGTGTCCCCTAAGGGTTAAAAAGTACAAACCTGTAGCCACTCTTGTCTTAATTTTTCTGCATGGTATTGAAGCTCCACTCCATTGAAGTGAATAGAGATGACTTGTAATACGATAGTTGGATGCAGTTTGTGGAAGAAGCCAGCTATGCATATCTAACGCTAGATAACCCATTCAGGGAATCTCTTCATGCTAATGAATCCCAAGCCGACCCCCAAAAAGTTCTCTTTAACATTAAGTCTGATGTAATCTAAAGCGCGGCTTATGCAGCACACAGCAATTGGAAGTCACTGGAGCGCTTTACACATTGGAATTCTAATTAAGAAAATTGAAGCGTTCCTAAAAATCTGAAAATGAATAATTTTAAATCATACTGCACATGGCACTTCCTGAACCCCATTCACTTGGAAGGAGAAGTACTTATAAAAGACACTGAAGTGCTACAATAATTTCAAATAACTATGTATAACGCAAAGTAGTTCTAAAGTGCTGAAGAGCTTCATTAGTTTTCAGAAGGTTTTCAATATGAAAGTCAAACAGATTTCCAGTGCGGTAACAAATTGAACTGATTTAAAAAAAATAAAAAAAATCTCTCATTCACGTTTACTTGGCACATTAGGCAATAAAGAAATACATACACCCATGCTCCAATGACTTTCAGGAGGGAGAGGGAATAAAAATGTCAGAGTGAGCAAATTAAAATCCTAATCTCTTCGAGAATCAAGGGTCACGGAGTTAACTGATGTTTTTCAAACTGGTATGAAAATGACTTCTTGGTATGTCATTGACCTGTGTGTTGTTGAATGAAATAATTGCATTCATTGTAAGCCATTCTGTTTGGAGAGAACATACAGGATATATGAGAGTAGTCCTTCAACAGTCTATAGAAACGGGCTTCACACTCATGAAGAATGTTAGGAAGGAAATGTCAAATAATTACACTGTCATGTTACTGACTGCTCTGTCGGGAAGGTGGCAAATTCTGCATTGGTACATTTAAAAAAAAAAAAAATCAGCATTGAAAACAAGGTTTCTCTCCTTCCATTCAAATTGTTGATTTAAGCTGCTCCAGGCTATGTCCCCATTATGTAAGAGATCAACCGTTCCGTGACCCGGCCTGGTCACGGAGCGGCTGGTCTCTGAAAAGATCATCCCGGCTGATACTGCAGTATCGGTTAGATGATCTTTGGCGCCGCAGAGTTTTGATGCGGGCACATCTGTGCGCGCCCGCAGCAGAACTCCGCACAGCCGCTCGCTCCATAGTGTGAACTGACAGGGTTTTCTTTGGACAGTTTCTTTGGACAGTTCCTTTCTCTGTGTCAGACTGGAAAGAATACACCACTTCCTGCAGGACATACAGCAGCTGATAAGTTTGGGAAAACTTGAGATTTTTTTTAAATAGAAACAAATTACAAATCTATATAACTTTCTGACACTAGTTGATTTGAAAGAAAAAGATTTTCGCCGGTGTACCCCCATGAAATCACTGTGCAGGGTTAATCTTACAAATTTATGCAGGTGTATAAAAGTCTCTTGATATGTCAGGTATGCTTTAAACATATTTTTAATCATTTCATGCGAAAACTGAGCATGTCTCTGCAGACATTGCAAACCTTATATCTGAGATTAAAGGATAAAATTGTCTCTTCAAGAACTTTAGTAGGTCACGCAAAGTATAAATACTGTAAGTGATGACAAGACCTTAGGGTTTTAGTCAGGAGGAGCTACATTAATTTTTCTCAATAAAACATTAAAGTGTCACTGTCTTTTTTTTGTACAGGCGATTTTAAGAAACTTTGTAATTGGGTTTATTAGGCAAACATGTCATTATCTGCATTCAAAAAGACTTTCCCCAGGTCCCCCCCCCCCTCCTCTCTCACTCAATGCTCATTATCAGGAAATCACGTCTTGTTTACATGAGTCGGGCCCTGTCTGTTCTATGAACAGGGGGAGGGGGGAGGAGGGAGATTAGTCGCCAGCAGAGAACAGAGAACAAAGGATTACACAGTGGGAGCTGTGTGGAAAGCCGTATTCAGAGGTCAGAGAGGTCAGTGCCGATGTCAGAGGAGATAGCCCGTCGATTTAGCTGTAAATATACTTTTTGTTGTCCTGTTTTGGTGCCTCATCTCCCTCCACCCCTCCCCTCTCCATAGAGAACCATGAAGACAGGGGAAGAGAGCTTTAAACTGCTTTTTCATTATAAAAATGCATTTTTGGGATAATAAATCCAATTTCAACGTTTCTTAAAATCGCCTGTACTATTGATTTCTGCAAAAAAAGTTTAAACAACAATGACACTTTAAGAATATAAGATGACTTTTAACTAGATTATTGTTGGCCAAACCTGCCAATGTGATCTGTAGGCCATATAATGTGTATAAAGGCCTCCTGTCTCTCCACCAACTTGCAACCTATGGTGACCAACTCTGTTTACCAAGAGAAGCTGCTAGAACATCCTCAAGCAGGGGAAATGATGCATTATGTTGTGAGCAGTGGAAACATAGTATAATGATGTACTATATAGTCATCCTTAGATCTCCAACATGAGAAAACACGCTTTGCAATATGGGCTAATAAAATGCAATTGCAAGTAGATAACCTCCTTATGTAGAAGAAATTGTTCTCTTTTGTCTTGCACATTGAGGCTACGTTCACCCATAGAAAATTACTTTTTCTGTCCTATTATGATAGTGAATCTATGTATAGAAACACTTGTCTGTAAACCACATGCAAACAGATACTATGTATGTCAATGTGCTTCCAGCTGATCTACGGTGAGTTTCTTGGTATCAGGTGTATACTTCATCAAACATTAATGGATGCATAAAAGGAAAGCACTGAAGAAAGTACAACTTCTTGACAAGAGGATGTCAGCGACGGGGAGGCAAGGACAAGACACGACAGTGAGCCCTACTACTGAACCCACCAACTGTCCCTACCTACTTGCCTCAAACGGCCCTAGACAACCGTGGACAACCACAAAGATGTTCCCTGTACTAGACACGTGCACACAGAACAAGACAGACAAACAAACACAATAATGGATAGTAAAAAAGCAAGGACAGAACCAAACGGGCAGTGTAGTACAGAATCAGGTAACAATCGGTTAGTCAAAAAGTCAAGCCAGAGGTAAGGTAACAAAGTCGAAGGATCAGAGGGAGTAAGAACAGTGATCACAGTAATAGACAGGGGGAGCTGGGACCAGGGAATGAAACCTAATAGCTAGCGATCAGGAAGTGACCGCTGGCTCTTTAAATACAGGACCAGGAGCCCGGACCAGAATGTAATTGGTCCGGACTCCTAAGTCCTGAGCACAATCAGCTGCAGCGCTGCAGAGCGAGTGGCAGAGACGTCAGCTGGGCGGCCGTGCGTCACTGAAGCCCACAGTGCCCCTGGTAACCAGGGACGTCGTCGGGTATCTGTGATGTCCCACGGCCCTGGCAGCCAAAGAGGACATCTCTGGAGCTTGGTCCGGTAAGTTCCTGGCAGAGGAACAAGATTCTTAAAGTGTAGAGTGCCTTCTAACCCTTACCAGGATCTAAAGGATCAGTAACTGGACATACACCAGTAAGTGAGTACGTGCCACTGTCCGGGCGTGCCTTCTACCAGAGGAACGGACTTCAGACCATCTACTTCTCTAGGGAACTCAACCAAAAACATTTCATACTAAGTAAATACATTGTTTTATACAGACATTACCTTCATTACTTCCCTGTCGGGACATCGTTAAAACATCGCTTAGACGCTGAGCATCACTGTCCGTCAGGTTAGTTCCTAAACTGGCAGCACACAGACATACATAGTATCTGTTCGCATGTGCTTTACAGGCGAGTGTTACAATACATACATACACTGTAATAATAGGAGTGATAGCGCGGAAAAGTACTTTTCTCTTCTAACATTTTCTACCATTGTCTTTGGTTAGCAGATAACCAATTAACTTAGTAAACTATTCAGTCAGAGCAGGTGGTAATACCGGCACTACCCGTACACGCATGTGCTCTCAATTCTGACTCCCCGGAACTATCGCTGACACATAACACCATAGGCTCATAATGATGTGATGGTGCTCTGCAATGATTGAGAATTTGTGGCAGGTAATTCACACACCAAAAGAGATAAAATGACTTGCGGAACTCACCATTTTCATGTAAATGCATTATTCCATCAACAGATGTGGGATGTGGACAGTGGCGGATTAAATGTACCCTGGGCCCCGGGCTGTCCACCCAACCTGGCCCCCCCCCCCCCCCAGTCAATTCGCCCACATTATAATCTGCTACTGCGCCTCCCCCCCCCCCCACTGTCCCCAATAAACACTGCCTGCCTCCCCTCCCTGCTGGCCCCAATAAACATAATGTTTGGTCCCTTGCTGCTACCCCCAGTAAGCATTGCCCACCCCACCTCCACTGCCCCCAATAAACATATCGCCACCTCACCTGGTCCCCTGATGTTGCCCCCCCCAAGGTCACAGCAGCACAGAGGATGTCAGGAGAGGAGGGTGCTGATCTTATAGGAGAGGTCCAAGCAGCACAGATGATGTCAGGAGAAGAGGGTGTTGATCTTATAGGAGAGGTCCGAGCAGCACAGAGGATGTCAGGAGAGGAGGGTGCTGATCTATAGGGGAGGTCACAGCAGCACAGAGGATGTCAGGAGAGGAGGGTGCTAATCCTATAGGAGATAGTCCCCCTTTATAGATGGTCTCCCTGTTTCCCCCTCTATAGATGGTCCCCCTCTTTCCCCCTTATAGATGGTCCCCCTCTTCCCTCTCCCCCCTTATAGCTGGTCCCCCTCTTTCCCCCCTTATAGATGGTCCCCCTCTTCCCCCCTTATAGATGGTCCCCCTCTTTCCCGCCTTATAGCTGGTCCCCCTCCCCCTCCCTTATAGATGGTCCCCCTCTTTCCCCCTCTATAGATTGTCCCCCTCTTTTCCCCCGTATAGATGGTCCCCCTCTTTCCCCCCTTTATAGATGGTCCCCCTCTTCCCCCCTTATAGATGGTCCCCCTCTTCCCCCCTTATAGATGGTCCCCCTCTTCCCCCCTTATAGATGGTCCCCCTCTTTCCCCCCTTATAGATGGTCCCCCTCTTCCCCCTTATAGATGGTCCCCCTCTTCCCCCCTTATAGATGGTCCCCCTCTTCCCCCCCTTATAGATGGTCCCCCTCTTCCCCCCTTATAGATGGGGCCCCTCTTCCCCCTTATAGATGGTCCCCCTCTTTCCCCCCTTTATAGATGGTCCCCCTCTTCCCCCCTTATAGATGGTCCCCCTCTTTCCCCCCTTATAGATGGTCCCCCTCTTCCCCCTTATAGATGGTCCCCCTCTTCCCCCCTTATAGATGGTCCCCCTCTTCCCCTCCTTATAGATGGTCCCCCTCTTCCCCCCTTATAGATGGGGCCCCTCTTCCCCCTTATAGATGGTCCCCCTCTTTCCCCCCTTTATAGATGGTCCCCCTCTCCCCCTCCCTTATAGATGGTCCCCTCTTTCCCCCCTTATAGATGGTCCCCCTCTTCCCCCTTACAGATGGTCCCCCTCTTTCCCCCCTTTATAGATGGTCCCCCTCTTTCCCCCTTATAGATGGTCCCCCTCTCCCCCCCCTTATAGAGGGTCCCCCTTCCCCCCCCTTATAGCTGGTCCCCCTCTTCCCCCCTTCCTTATAGCTGGTCCCCCTCTTCCCCCCCCCCTTATAGCTGGTCCCCCTCTCCCCCCCTTATAGAAGCCCCCCCCAGTCAGTAAATAACACACAAATAACAAAATATAACTCACCTACCCTGCGATCCTCTCTCCGGCTGATGCGCGGCTGCCGGGGGTGTCCCTTCCTCTCCCCGGCAGCGCGCGCATCACACAGCTTCTAGTGCCGCCTGGGCCCTGACTTCCGGTACGTGCGCTCCCAGTACCGGAAGTCAGGGCCCCAGGCGGCACTAGGAGCTGTGAGATGCGCGCGCTGCCGGGGAGAGGACGGGAAACCCCGGGCAGCCGTGCATCAGCCGGAGGCAGCCGGAGACTCTTGTGACCGCAAGCGAAACAATGCTTGCGGTCACAAGAGTGCAGTGACGGGCCGGGCCTCCCGGGCGGCATTATAATGTGGGCGGCAAGGCATGGGCCCCCCCGGAGCCTCGGGCCCCTGGGGGCCGCCCAAACCGCCTACATTATAATCCGCCATTGGATGTGGATACAGCCAGGGCAACGGACCGTTTCCCGCACCTACGGTGCGAGAGAGGTGCGGGAAGCGGTCCGTCACCCAAGTTCTATCCACATCCCACATCTGTTGATGGAGTAAAGCATTTATAGGAAGATGGTGAGTGCCGCAAGTCATTTGATCTCTCTTGTTGTGTAACTTAGTACACTGCTGCACTCATCTTTCCAGGGATTTTGATCAGCAGCACGTGTATAAAATGCTTAAAACTTTTTCAACAAAAACCAAGAGTGGGTTGAAAACTCAGAAAGGCTATGTTCACACTTGGTTTAATGGAGTCAGTTGCATAGCAACGGATGCTGTGAAACTGCCGGCTGCCGGGCTGCATTCAGGACGTTCCTGCAGCTGATAACTTTTTATCAGCTGCAGGAACGTTTCCTTTTTTTAACAATGACTTGTGGGTAATGTCGGGTGTGCCCACAAATCAATTAACCATTCACTTCAATGTAATGTGCGGCCGCTGCCGCACTTTACTGTATATTGTGTGAACAGCTATTATTTCCAGACTCTGTTCGGTGGACAGCGTACTGAAAAAATAGGCATGTACATTATCTTAACGTCCGTTCTAAAGAGACGGGCATTAACATAACGTTCTGTGAACACAACGGGCTACCTAAATAGACAACGTAAAACTGGGCTAAAAATCCTTATAATATAATTAACTTATAGCAAGTTACAGCACACAAAGGCATCGATTTTGCAGCTCAAAAATAGGGGTCAGATTTTTAATACGTGTTCAATCATCTTTATTACTACGCCAATGTCTTCAATGTTAGATTTGAGATTACAAAGAAACAGGGACAACTAAAAAGACCTTGAAATCTGCTTAAATAACTGATGCATATCAGTGGCAATTATACCAATTTCACTTTATACATTGCTAGGATACTGTCTCAAACAATAAAAGCTTGTAGAATTGTATTTGGCAGGACATTTTGTCAGCACGGCAATCTATTGCTCATTGTTAAATTACAACATTACATAATAGCAGTTAATGCCAAAAAGGTTGAACGCTATGTTTCATGTAATTCATGTAATATTTTAATAATGGTAATAATAACGGTAATAATCTGTATTTTGTGTAACCTTCTCAGTGCACAGCATACATGAACTTTTTCAAAAAGATCCGTTGTTTTGTTATAGTAAAGACATGCAGTCCCCCTGAAATTCAAGTTAGCATAACTTTTATCAGAATTTTGATTTGTGCAATTTTTGGCTAGAATTCAGCAAATAGCCATGTTTTCCACAACTGCCTATGCTGCACGCTGGGGTTTGGATGAAGCATGCTTGAAGTTTGCTCATCTCTAGTTGAGACCACACAACCAGACTGTTGTGCAAGAACCAATTGCAACTTATCTTAATCATCTTCAGCTCAGAGAAATCCAAAAGTAATAGAGATGAATGAATTGATCTGAATCTAGATTCATTCAATATTGTACAAAACTGGATGTCAGAATGTGATTTGATTTAGACAAGAGACCTTCTTTAGACAAGAAGATTACTTCTTTACATCCTGAGTGAGGGTATGTGCACACTGAGTAATTCTGGCGGAAACTCCATTGCGGAATTCTCAGCTCGCGCCTGGGCGCATGGGTCTTCGCCCGTGTCATAGACTCTATTCTATGCATTCTATGATCAAGTTCATTCTTTGGATGGATGAAAGAATCCGCCCGTGCATAGAATGGAGTCTTTGACACGAGCGGTGACAAGCGTGCCTGCCACAGTCCGCGAGCAGGCGCAAGCTGAGAATTCCGCAATGGAGTTTCTGTCAGAATTACTTAGGGCCACATGTATCATCCGGCGGACGGATGATTTTTGGCGGAAAGTGCCGATTTGCGTATTATTTTATACGCAAATGGCCGATTTGCGAATAAAATAATCGCAAATCGGCACTTTCCGCCGAGTACGCCAGGGGGCGGAAAGTAGGCGGGAAGTGGGCGGAACGGAGGGCGCGGACTCAGAGTCCGCGCGATTTATCATCCGTTCCGCCCAAATGTACGCCGAAAACCTACTCCAGTCCTCAGCTGGCGTAGGTTTTCGGCGGTGCGCACCGGCGCGCACAGGATTTATGTACAGGCAGTCCGCCTCTACATAAATCCCCGTACCGCCGGAGCTGCGGGGGCATTTTTAAGTCCGGCGTAAAAAACGCCGGACTTAATAAATGCCTCCCTTAGTGTGCACATACAGTACGCTAACAAAGCAGACACTATGGGGCAGATTAATCAAACATGGTGTAAAATTAAACTGGCTCAGTTGCCCCTAGCAACCAATCAGATTCCACCTTTCATTTTCAAAAGAGTCTGTGAGGAATGAAACATTGAATCTGATCGGTTGCTAGGGGCAACTGAGCCAGTTTCACTTTACACCATGTTTGATAAATCTCCCCCTGTATGCCTTGCTGGTCAAAACAACAGCCGTTGACTAAGGGTACTATTACACGGGCCAACTACGGCCCGATCATTTTAGTAAACGAGCGCCGATCTGCAGGATCGGCGCTTATTTACTGGACCTATTAGATGGCCCGATTTTCAGGCAGTAAGGGCTGCATGGACATCATTAGTGATGGAAGTCTGCTCCTGCACCTATGTATTTAACCAGAAGAGCTCCTAATGGGCCCTTATAGTTAAATACAGTGGACTGACAGAGCAAGCAGCCATTGGCTCCCTGCTCTGACAGCTACTCTTGTTGCTGCAGGATTCAACCTCTGGCCACTATTTTGTGTTGTGTGTAGGGGAAGGGGGGGCCATACAGTTTTGTTTGCTTTAAGGCCCCATAAATCCTAGCTATGCCCCTTACTAGGTATTAACAGGTACATGCTTGGAATCAACTCCTTGATCTGAGCAATTGCTTTGATAGGGCATTTGTCTTCCTCCAGTAGATGGCGTAGGTGTTTATCCTGTACCTGTGCTATTGCTGTTCCATAAATGAAGGGTACATTACAACGCGGGGCATTAAGATGTACATGATAGCTAAGCATAAAAAATATCATTAAGAGCTGATACCAGTGTTACATGGTCATTTTGCATTGCATGTTTGTTTGGATGATAATGGTACTTATAGAATTTATTCACACAGTTGAGTTACAGAAGCCATTTCCTTTCTGCTATATAAGTGGTTTAATGATTTTCTGGTTTTGAAAGCAATTTGAAAATGAACAATGGCTATATAAAGGAATACAGTCAATATTTTAATCTAACAGGAAGCCTAAATATCCAATGGTGATTGAATGTGTGTGTAGAATTTGTAGTTGCTTAGAGTACTTTACTATCATTTTCTGCAAGGCTCCTTGATAGCGGATCCATGTATATTGTACTAATGTATTTTATAGGTATGGAGGGGTCAGAAGGAGCAGCTCTGCTGGGGATGAAGTACCGGACTCCCCTGATACACATTGCCTCTGTCAATAGTGTTATTCTAGCAGAAGGGCTGTGTCTATGGAGCCCCACACTTAGTGCCTCTGTCATGGTAGATGCTGCACATGTGGGCAGGGACGTATATAGCATTCATGGGGCCCCATAGCAAAAAAACTGTATGCCTTCCCCATGCACAACACACAGAGATATCTTTTTCTTCTGCTTTTAACCCTTTTTTAGTGTTGCAGCATGAACACACGTACACATGTCACGTACACACTTCAGTACATAAGGAGATAAGCAGAAGGTCATAGAACACTCATGTTTCCTGTGCACCCACAGGCCCCATAGCAGCTGCCTACCCTGCTTTCCTGTGAGTCACTGATATGATTGTGTAGAAGTACGGTAAATGTTGGTCCAGGCTGGTACCCCCCTCTCAGCCTCCGCCCTGAATAGCCTCTGTGAAATTATTAAATTCCCAACATTGCCCCATGTCAATAACTGAAACTATTTAAGGGTAACTACCATTTTTTAAAACTTCTGATACGTCATAGCAACATGTCAGAAGTGTGTATCGATTGGGGTCTGGCTGCTGAGAACCCAGCCGATCGCTAGAACGAAGGGGCAGGTGAGCACAGGAGCAAGCGGTCTCCACCCTTAATCTCCGCTCTCAGGGAGGTAATACGAGCTATTATGAGCAGTCTATGGAATCCCTGTAGTGGAGATGAAGCGGCAGAGTGCTCACTCCCATGTGCGCCTTCCCCGCGAGTGGCGGTGTTCTCAGGAGCCGGACCCCGACTAATATGCACTTCTCACATGTTGCTATGGCATGTCAGAAGTTTTTTTAAATGGTAGTTACACTTTAAGAACCAATCAGCCCAATTGGGATATGATTGCCTGGAGCAATGTATAAAGCTCCTGCAGCAGCCATGGCACGTACCGGCCGTGGCTGCAGCAGAAGCTTTATACCGGGGAAAAATGACTTTTATTCTCCCGGCTCGTGACAGACATGGGCAGGGAAGCAGTCATCTGGTTGGCTCCCATGTCTAGTCACTGCACTCTGCCTGTCAGCGTCCTTTACTAGCCTCTCTGTCCGTCAATCATCCCGCCCAGCGCGCTGACAGGCAAAGCGCTGTCACTAGACATGGGCAGGGAGCCACCCAGGTGACTACTTCCCAGCCCATGTTTGTCACGAGCCGGGGGAATAAAAGTAATTTTTCCCCGGTATACAGCTCCTGCTGCAGCCACGGCTGGTCTGTGCTACGGGAGCTTTATACATTGCTCTAGGGAACCTCCAGCCTCCAGTCAAGTGTGCTGTTTGGTTCTGAATGACGAGGAGTGTATGTAGGGGGATGGTGAGAAACGGTAAATGGAATCTCTGCCCCAGGTGCAGGAAAACTTTTTATTTTTACAGCTTTCCATTAAGCCAGAACATTCTGCAATGCTTTCTTGTGCAACCCCCAATTAGCTATTATTTACATGTACTGTATGCAGAGTAACACCGGCTGTGTTTTTTTTACGTGCCTTTTGATTGTTTATGAACACAATTTATACAGAATAATACAATTCTGTAATAATAATGTTTATATATAAGTATACAGAGCTCCACTTATGAACTACTTAGCAAAATATATTAGGACAATTCTGCAATACAAATCATCTAATGTAATGTTCCTGATGTTATTGTTGTATCCAAATGGCTGTTGGGGGTATTCTAATTTGGCATCCCTGCCTATTCATCACAATACAGTAAACTGGTTTGAGATAGTGTTGTCTTCATTCAAAATACCACTTAGAGCCCACAAATCACCAGAAATTTCAGGCTGTAGCCAGCTAATGGCTTGAAAGGGAAGCAGCAAATCTTTAATATTTTATTTTCATCCAAAGCCTCTGAGAAGTGTACATAAAAGGTTTTATGGTTAGCTACCTCTACCCACAAGTAGTGATGAGCTAACATCCTGATATTCGGTTCAGATCCTGAACATGAACATAAAAAAAAAAAAAAATATTGTGTTCGGTTCGTGTTTGCCAAACATTCACGGACAAATAACGAACATACAGTAGAAGCGTACGTTATGCACATGCGTACAGATTATCAAGTGCAAAGCGTAAATTAGTTGCGTACGTTCGCAAGTTCGAATATGTTCGAAAATTAGCTTTATAAGCATTCTGATCATCAAAACATTGTTCGTGATTGCCAAACACAAACAATTAGAGTCATGTTCGTACGAACATACGAACATTTATGAACATGTTCGCTCATCACTACCCACAAGTAGAAAAGTAAATTAGTTCTCCTTAGGTAGGTTGATACTAGTGGTAACTTTCCATCTGCATGGGGGATACAGTGTCTTTAAAAATTTAAAACCTTTGTGCATCGCCATGTTGTACAGTCATTTTCTAAGCCGTATATTTCTGTTTAATTCCCACATCAAAGTAACTGAACAAATTTTATAATATTTATGTGATTAGGAAAATACGTCAATACAAACAATAAAATATGAATTCTCAGCAGGGAACAATTTACACGGAAAAAAAATAATAATCTAGTCATTAATTCAACATTATCATTAACTACAAATATCCAAATCTCACAATAGAGCATTGTTAATTTTCAAGACTGATTAGCATATCATCAAGCGCCATGCACCATGTACCTGCACCATGCACAGTAATAAGGCCCCGTTCCCACTGAGCAAAACTAGCGGAATTTCGCGGCGGAATTGTCCGCCGCGAAATGCCGTTAGCCTCCCGCTCACAATGGGAGTCTATGGGAGGCGCGCGCTCCTGCCCTGTCCGTGCTGAAGAATGAACATGTTCATTCTTCAGCGCGGACAGGGCAGGAGCGCGCACCTCCCATAGACTCCCATTATGAGCGGGAGGCTAACGGCATTCTGCAGCGGACAATTCGGCCGTGGAATTCCGCTATCTTTTCTCAGTGGGAACGGGGCCTTAGGGTTAGCTGTAACAAATTAATGGTGTCATTGACGCCCAAACCAGTACACATCTATAGGGAGTTAAAGAAGTTATCCATAGATTTTTATATATGGCTGTATATGTGAATTAATACATGTAAAAATATAGTGATACTTACCCTGATACCCCATAACCACCACAGCTCTCAGTCCCTACTTGTCACCACTTCTGCTCCGCCAATTATTGACCCAACTGTGGTCATTGGCTGAGTGGGGCAGTTCCTGAAGAAATTATGTTTTACAGGAATCAGGAAAAAGTAGTGGACAGAGCACTGGAAGTCATTGGATTGGCTGTTGCTGGGAATAGGGGTAAGTGGGTATTGTGTTTTTTTTTTTTTTACATGACCCCAAGTCATATAGAAAATGTTGGACTTTTTATTTATTTGACTGTTTTTAATCCCAGGACAACACCTAACTTTTGCCTATTTATTACCTTTGCCTTGTGATCTTAAAGCGACTCTGTACCCACAATCTGACCCCCCCAAACCGCTTGTACCATCAGATAGCTGCTTTTAATCCAAGATCTGTCCTGGGGTCCGTTTGGCAGGTGATGCAGTTATTGTCCTAAAAAACAACTTTTAAACTTGCAGCCCGTGCCAAACGGGAGTATCTGTGCCCTAACTTTGCACCACCCCTCTGTCCTTCCTCCCCACCCTCTTCATCATTAGGAATGCCACTGGAACATTTCCTCCATGCTGAACATTGCACAGGTGCTTAACGATCCAACCCATGTGCCGGGCTGATGCAGGTGGGAAATAGGAGACAATCTGCCTAGAGCATTCCTAATGATGAGGAGGGTGGGGAGGAGGGACAGAGAGGTTGTGCAAAGTTAGGGCACAGATACTCCTGTTTGGCGTGGGCTGCAAGTTTAAAAGTTGTTTTTTAGGAAAATAACTGCATCACCTGCTGAATGGACCCCAGGACAGATCTTGGATTAAAAGCAGCTATCAGTAGGTACAAGGGGTTTGGGGGGGGGGGGGGGTCTGATTGTGGGTACAGAGTTGCTTTACTCACTCAGCCTGATCCTACATCTATTAACCCTAGTATGCATAACCCAGGCTGTTTAGGCTTAATTTTTTGCTATTTTCTGCATTAAACTTTTGGTATTCTTCAAATATGTAGTTGTTGGTAATTTCCATTTGTTTATATAATTTTATGTGATAGACATTTTGGTAAAACAATACTTTGACGAAAAAAAAAAACATGGGCCTTTTAGATCCGTATTATGTTTATTATATACTCATCAGTTTATGTGTCCCAAGTTAGGGCCCTATTACACAGAGCGCCAATCTGATGAATCAGGCCGCTTCAGCAGATTACTGTATTTCTCCATGTAATAAAGACAATGGTCAGCCACATCGGCTGATTGTGTCTTTTGGTCCGGACCTTAAATCATCTGCTTTGAGGCACGCATCGCTATGTGTAATAGAAATGCATGGCTGATGGCTGATAAATCTGTAAAGAAAATAATAAACTGTATATTTACCTCTCCATGCTCCCTGCTGTCTTCTTCTCCACACTCCCAGCAGCCACTGGTACAACTTCAGAGCCAGTCTCTAAAGTGACAGGCTGCTCAGCCAATCACTGGCTGGGACAGGACCACTATGACCAGTGATTGGCTGGGCAGCCTTTCACTTTAGAGACTGGCTCTGAAGTTCTACCAATGCTGTGAGAAGCGTGGAGATGCCAGGAAAAAAACCAGGAGAGCAGAGAGGTAACGTATAAAGTTTATTATTCACTATATACAACAAGGGCTGCATGGATATGGCCAACGATGTCCATGCAGGCCTTGCTGCGCGATAATCGAGCCATGTAGCAGATCGGTCGCTCTTTACTAAAGTGATCAGGTCGTCTTATATGGCCCCTTACTGGGTTATTGTAATCAGGATTCCTGATAATATCACATAGTCATAACATCATCGCAGGTGCATGAGCATCAGGAGGACGGCATAAACGGTGTGCTGATTCCTGAAGCACCTGTGATGATGTCATGTGACATTGGGAAGAAGGATTCAGCCTCTTTCTCAGCCTTTTTCTTACTAGATGAACCTGCAAAATGTATGGCTATGTTCACACAAGGGAGACATTTATTAGGTCCAGCGTTTTCTGCGCCATGCTTAAAAATGTCCCCGCAGCTCCGACATTATGCTGATCTATGTAGAGGTGCACTGCCCCTACATAAATCCCGTGCGCACCAGTGTGTGCGCCGAGGAAACCTACGTGAGCTCAGAGCTGGTGTAGGTTTCCTGATCATTTTCCTGCGAGAAAAATAATAAATTAAACGAACCAAGAGTAAACAAACCATTGTCTATTTCCGGAAAAAAACAAACAAAAAAAAAAAAAACATGGAACAATATCTCAAAAGAGGAACTTTATGCTTATATTGGACTTATATTACACTTCTCTCAGGGTGTCAAAAAACATAATGCAGGACTTTTAACCCCTTGGAATTACTTTTTTGGTGTTTTATGGAAACAATTAGTGATGAGCGAATACTGTTCGATCGAATAGATATTCGATCGAATAGTGAGATATTCGAATATTCGAACAAATATCCCGCGAATATTCGACAAATATTCGATAAGCGTTCAAATCCCCCAGCTTCCGGTTTTACCATCCAAATGGTCAAATAGATGTTTTTCACTAATCGAAAACTTGTTCCCATAGACTTCAATGGGATCGAATATTCGCGGGATATTCGTACGAACATCGAATATTCGAATATCTCACTATTCGCTCATCACTAGAAACAATTATAATTACAATTATTTGTATTTTCTAATCTTACAGTACTCGCCAATTTTGATTTAGTTCCTCCATATGATTTGCACAGGGGCCTAATAAAGTTTGGGCTATGTGAATGTGTAGTTTTCTAACGTCATGCATACTAGAATTAAAGTAGTGTAGCATGAAAGCCACACAGCTGAATCTCCTTTGATATGCTTGATATTTTCTTAATCAAAAAAGAAATCAGTGCATGTGAAGCAGTGACAGCTTGTTATAACCTACCCTAGTTTCCCTTGTAAAAATGGTTTGGGTCCCGTAAAGTGGGAAGCTATTAAAGAAAAAGAAAGAAAAGAAACAGACCACCAGAGGATGGTAATACTGCAGGAGCATAGCTACATTAATTTACGATGCAGTTGTCATCTGCGGCGGGTTCCGGTTGTCAGTGATAGCCGGGGACCCACTGCAACTGGCAGCAGCAGAGGTGCGCTCCGGCCGCTGACAATTAATCCTATAGATACTGCGGTCGGCATGGTCACAGCATCTATAGGGCTTCAGACAGAGAATTCACCCTCTACAGAAGTGGGAATCTCTGTCTGGTAACCATTGGGGCTCTGCGATGTGACCGTAGAGCCGCAATGGTTGCGATTGGCTACGGAGGCTGGTGGGGAAGGAAGGGGGGTAAGGCCGTCTCGCGTCCACTCTTGGCGTGGCCGTGAGCTCTGCCCCCTCCCTTCTCTTCTCTGCTGCTTTTACAGGCTTTAAACAGCGGCAGGGGACCGAGGAGAAGGGGCACTTCATGAAAAACCTCCAAATACCAATTACAATATTTCCCTTGGATATTCAGGACGAGCAAAGGCAAATAACACAAAGCACACATCATTGACCTGGCACAAACAAAATATTTTCAAATATAATTCATTTTTAGCAATCCTATTTTTTTCCCAATTGGACATCCATGAAAATGATAGCAGTACAGTAACTTCAAATCTAATGATCCTAGACTATGACGAAAATCCTTCATGATATTGTTAATGTTTTAAATGTTGTAAAAAAGGAACATGCAGAAGAGTTCAACTGGGAGTTTTGGTGGCCAGATTGGCCATCTCATTGGACTCTAAGGAGCTTGTGTCTATTATTGATGATATAGTGAGAACATGTGTTCCGTATTATGAGAACACGACTTTACTTACTTTCTTAAGAGCTTAAAGCATTGATTTGTTGTAGAGCAGCTGCTCAATAACATCTCTAATAGCCACCAAAATATTGCTCATTGTTGCTGAGGTCTAAAACTTCTCCATCAATAGCTTAGTATCTTGTGTTATCCAAGACTGGATAACAACCCATGGGGTGTAAATGCAACTTTAGGCTATGTTCACACAACATATATTTTCGTAAAATTACGGCCGTTGTTGAAATCAGCAACAACGGACGAATTTTTACGGAAATATACGTTGCCTTGTCTTATATGGGATCCCGGCTGGAGCGTATACACATAGGGAAAAAGTTATCAAGTCAAAAGTTGTATTTGTTGGTGTAAAACGGCCAATGTAAATGTTTGCATCTGGCCACTTTACGCCACCTTCGCCAGTGGGGCAGGGAGGGGGAGTGAAGGGGGAGTGGAGGGGGTGGGACAGGGGGGGCGCGGACTCTGGGTCCGCTGCATTTATCATTTTTCGCAACTAAAAATGACAGTGAAACCTACCTGCTCTGAGCTGGTGTAGGTTTAAAAATTTCCACATGGAGAGGGTCCGTGAAATCGGGATTTATGTAGAGGCTATGCGCCTCTACATAAATCCTCTGAGCTCCGGAGCTGCGGGGACATTTTTACGCCGGCGTAAAAAACGACAGACTTAATAAATGTTCCCCATAGTATACGCTCTGGCCAGGACTCCTGGCAGCGCCGCAAACAACTGACATGTCAGTATTCTGTGGCCACGATGATCTTTTCAGAGAACGGTCGTGTCACGGAATGGACGGTCTCTTACGCTATGTGAACATAGCCTTAGATTTAGTGTATGAGTCACTCCTTTCTGCACAAAAATCTTGTGCCAGTTCCCACAGAACATAGGCTAGTGTTGCTATATATACAGCATATGCAGCAGCTCAGAATCCACAATATCTCTGCCACATAGCCATACCTACCCATGGGACACATGAACACATTGCTCTTTGCCATCATTACATCCCGGTTCATGACTCCCCTACATCTCTACCCAAACCCCATGCAATGCTGGATACAAAGTACGTATCCCTGCTATTTACAGCCAGAAATCTTGCAGGAAGTGGTGTATTCTATCCAGACTGACACAATGCTTTCTGCTGCCACCTCTGTCCATGTCAGGAACTGTCCAGAGCAGCAGCAAATCCCCATAGAAAACCTGTACTGCTCTGGACAGTTCCTGACATGGACAGAGGTTGCAGTAGAGAGGACTGTGTCAGAGTGGAAAGAATACATCACATCCTGCAGGACACACAGCAGCTGATAAGTATGGCAAGACATAAGATTTTTAAATAGAAATTTCTTGAAAGTTAAAACCAGCTGATTTGAAAGAAAAAGATTTTTGTTGGATAGCCCCATTAATTCATAGATGCTGACTCAGCACATCGAAGTGGCTGCACAGACAAAAGTAAGCAATATATTCAATAAAGATCTATGAAGAAAATATTATTTGCACTATGATTAGTACAAAACAAGCAATACAATGCCTTTTAAAGGTGTCTATGACCTTTACACTTATCAACATACCTGATTTAGTACAAAGTGGCACAGAGGGGTTTCTCCACTTTTTACTTTCTTATTTTGTTCATTTGTTTAGCCCCTGAAAGGACACTGCTTGAGATTCTCGCCACATTTTAATGATTGCATTATTATAAAGGGCAAAATATCCCTCAAAGCAACCTCTCACTTCTCTAATGTATCCGTATACTTATACAATATAAAATGCAATAAAAGTAAAATATATATGTACATAAATGATGAGAGGGGCTAATGGGCTATGCATTCTACAGCAGACACAGGAACAAGAGCTAGACAGAGCTGATGGGGAGTCTATGAGAAGCAAAAGAGGGACTTGTTTCTTAGTAAAACAAAGTATACTGAAGATTGAACACCTTCCGCTGCTATCCACTACATTAGATCCCATTGAAAGCCGTATTGATGGTGCTCTCCGCTAATTAGTTTGCACTGTACTCCCAAGTGTTGCCACTCACAGTTACTCAATTTAAATAAGATGTTCCTTCCATAATTGGCCCTAATTTTTATTAGCATATTCCTCCAAAGTGTTTACATTATTTTGTAGCTATGCAGGAGTAATGTTCCATGCCCATAAGATTTCTAGAACACTTCTATCTATCTATCTCTCTATCTATCTATCTATCTATCTATCTATCTATCTATCTATCTCTCTATTATCTATCTCCTATCTATCTCTCTATCTCTCTATCTATCTATCTAGTATCTATCTCTCTATCTATCTTCTATCATCTATCTATCTATCTATCTATCTATCTAGTATCTATCTATCTATCTCTCTATCTATCTTCTATCATCTATCTATCTATCTATCTATCTATCTATCTACAGTATATCCTATCTATCTATCTATCTATCTATCTCTCTCTATCTATCTATCTATCTATCTATCTATCTATCTATCTATCTACCTATCTCCTATCTATCTATCTATCTATATATCTATCGTACCTCTGTATGTCCTAGATGGCATTGGGAGCCTTAAACTAATTCTAGACGACATAAGCTGCATTTGTAAATTCACTAAGATAAATTACTGTAATTTTTGTAATGTTTTGGCTACCAATTAATGAAAACAAGTCTAATGTTTCTTTGTTATTAGATTTCGCTGTCAGCTTGGGGTTGATAAATTGTTTTTCATTTCATTTGTTTCATTTGCTAACATATGTGCAAAAAAAAAATAAAAAATCTTAAGCCTTAACAAGCTTAAAGGAAATGCCTTATTTTTGCATATATGGCAGCTCAGCTCACTAGGAAGCTTTTAATAAGCATTACTGAATGATTTGTGTGAAGAAACTATTTTTTTTAATGTGCAGTTTGAAATAAGGAGGTACAAGATATAAATCTGAAACAAATAAGAAGTGTACAGTAACTTGTAATAAATGGATAGAGAGAAGACGCCATTTGTTTTATACTAGGTGATTTTGGAGACATCAGTGTTAGGCCATGTTCACACAACATTTTTTCAGCTTCGTTTAAAATGACGTCCGTCATTTTAAATCTAAAATAACTGACGTCGTTTAGGAACCTTAGTGCAATAACGGTTGTGGGTACATTATTCTAGTTTGGGGTTACTAATTGTCCTTTGGATGCGTCTTAATTAAAAAGTCCATTGAATTTAATAGTAAAAATGGAGAAAGAACGGTGACAAAAGAAAGACTGTGGGAAAAAAAACTAATATAAAACGTTTGCTGTTTGCAAAAGACGTCCAAAAATAATGATCATGTTCATTACTTTGACGTCCGCGACAAAAACTCAGTTATTTAATACATTGTGTGCATTGGACATCCGTCTTTTCATTGACTTCAATGCATTGCCATTGCTGTCAGTTAAATCGCAGCAAAATGGACGTTATTTTAAATATCAAAATCGGCCGCCTTTTCTCTATTTTTGACTTTGTGTGAACAATGCCTTACTTAGTTAATTATTCTGTGAAATTAAAGAGGGAAAGTTATTGATGGTTGTGTCTATTAACAACAGTACACAGTCAGTAAGTTTAAAGTGAATGTCCCATCAGGTACATTGCTTTGGGTTTTTTACAGGAATGGATCAATGCCAGCATGGGATGCTGGTGGCGCTCTACTCTTTTTGAACCGATCTATTCCAAAGCAACAGCCCAGAATTGAGCACTAGGGGCAAGACGTCCTCCGCTTTGTGACGCGGCTCAACTAGAATCAATGGAGTCATGTCACAGAGGGGAGGGGTTTTTATCACACTGGGAGCCATCTGGCCCACCCGCAGTGCTTCGTGACGGTGCTTGGGAATAGACCAGTGCTGTGTATGTGAACCTGGTGTCGGTTTAAAAAAAGAACAGCGCGGCGCCTGCATGCCCGTGCTAGCGCTAATCTGTTAATGTAAAAAACCCAAAGTTATATACCTGATGGTACTATACATTCAATTTAAAGCATTTCCTTCCTGGGGTTTGCCCTATTAGAAAACTCCTTTTTATATACCCTATTAGGGAATCTTGAGGTAACCCCCATCTGCTAGCCACAGGGGTGTGCGGCTACAATAAGTATTTCTAACATTGATAAATCTGTTCCGTAGTACACAGAAAACCCATTCATTTAAATGGGCACCGTGTACTGGTTCATGTCTTTTGTGGTGGTCTGGCAGGAAAACTGAGCAACTGGTCCCCCCCCCCACTGTTCCAGCAAGTAAAGGGAAACATTTATTCATGAGATAGTTTCATGAAATAGCAAACCTTTTACACTTTTATGTAGATGTCATCTATGTTATTGTAGAGCTAGATAGGAATGCTAAGCTTCTCAAGGAACAACTATATAGAGCTCTGCGGAATCTGTTGGGGCAATACAATATATATTATTATTTTTTAGTATATGATATATAAACACTGAGTATCTTTAAATGTTTTTTTTTATTTTTTTTTATTAACAGCATATAACAATGTAAGTAAGTTTTGGAACTCCAAAGCATGCTTGCCCGATTATTTTATAATAACCCTTAGGCTATGTTCACACTACCTTTATTTTCAGAAAAGTATGGCCGTTGTTGCTGATTGCAACATCGACCGTAATTAATAGAAAAATATACGTTACGTTGTCGTCTATGTAATCCCCCCGGAGCATATACACCTAGGGGGACACGTATCATGCTGAAAAATCGTATTTTTCGGTGGAAAGTGCCCATTTGCGAAAATTTTTTATTTGCAAATGGCGTTTTGCGAATAAAATATTTGCATATGGGCCCTTTCCGCCCGGTACACCAGGGAGGGAGGGGAGGGTGTGTGGAGGGGGCAGAACGGGGGGCAGTCCGCCTCTACATAAATCTCCGTAGTGCCGGAGCTGCGGGGATATTTTTAAGTCCGGCGCAGAAAAAAAATGAATGTCCCCCATAGTATACGCTTTGGACGGGATCTCTAGCGGCTCCGCAAAAAAACTGACATTGAATAGCGGTCGCAGAGAACCTGTCAGTGCACACAATGAAGCACACGGCTCCGACCGCATGCTCCATTGTGTGCAGTGGCGAGTTCTGATGCGGGCGCGCACGGATGCGCCCGCATCAGAACTCAGTGGCGCTAAAGATCTTCTGGCCGGTACTGCAGTACTGGCCGGGATGATCTTATCTGACACAGCCGGTGTCATACAACATATATATGTAGATCAGCTCACCCCAGATAATTAATGGCGCATGCAGGTACACGAGTCTCCGGGTTTGGAGTGGAGCACGTGGAAATATATGCGGGCCGTGTCCCGTATCGGCAAATCCAACGTAGAAAGAGATTTTCCACAGCTCCTTAGGATAGTGCAAATTCTTTATTGGTACATATACGGTGAAATTAAAAACTGGTTAAAATCACGCCGACGCGTTGCGGAGGCAGCCCTCCTTAATCATGGTGTCATACAACGGCCGGTGTCATACAATGTATGAACATAGCCTTATAGACTCCAATGTAGAGCATTGTGCATTTTCCCCAGATTAACATCAGTCCTCCAGGACCTTCAGCTTCAGATGACCTGTTTGTTTTGGTATCAGGGGCCACAAAGAAAGAAAAGAAGGTGCTGTCGTGCTGTGTTTGAGTATTTCAGAGTATTATTGCTATTATTTTATATCTTCATTTATTTTATTTTCCAGCAAGGCTCTATAACAAGAAACATAGCAAACAATGTTTTATAACATTCCTTTTGTCACAAATTTTATGCATTCACCTTGACGGATTGCCCTTGGAACCGCTTGTACTGAGCACAACAGCTAGTCGATGAGAATAAGGTGTTGTTTGTGCGAAAAATCTATATCAATTGCCTGTTTAAGTTGCACAAAGCATTGTTGTATGTTAAGAAGGATGTCATATACAATGGTTATATAGTTCATTAACTTTATTATAAGGCCGGACCTAATATTGCTGCTGCCTTTAAAGTGATACACAGTCCAGAGTTATCTTCTCTGTCAGGTCTTTAAATAAATCACATAAGACAGCTTATTTTGCTTCTTTTACTAAGCTCAATGACAAAGGGTCTTCACAAATCACACACCTTGTTAAAAAATGACAGAAGTGTTCTTAAGCCAGAGCTGTAAGTCTGATTGATTCTTTACTCAGGAAAAACTGATAGATGGCTCGGGTTTGTCATCTTATAAATACAGATATAGAAAAATGAAAATGAAGACCATATTATGCTACATTTAGGACTGAAGGAGATGGAACAAGACAGCTAAATCTTCCATTCACGACCAAAGAGTTGAAAAGATCCGTAGAGTATAAAGCTCTACGGGGATATAAGTCTAATTTGAACTGAGCCATTGTTGGCCATTACCATAGTCTATTACTATATAAAGGTGTAGAAATATAAATATACATATATATGAGAGAGAGGGAGAGAGAGAGAGAGAGAGAGAGATTATTTCATTCATTTTATGCAAAAAAAAAAAAAAAAAGAACATAAAAAAGGATGTATTTGCGTGCTTCCATTTTGATCCATTTTTTTATTGACTTCCATGTTGGAAAAGAAAAAAGGTTAAAGAAAACTGACAAAAACGGATGCATTTTGATCCTTTTTTTTATCATGGAAGTCAGTGGAAAACAGATCAAAACGTATCCACACGAATGCGTCAGTTTTTTTAAAATGTGTTTTTCTTTCCCTTTTTGCACTAAACAAATGAAAAAATGCAATGGGGACTAATCACCTGAACTGACAATTTATTTGTCAATGACTTTTTTTTTGTATTTAAACCTAACGCCAAAAACCCGCAATGACAAAACCACAATAAATCCACAACAAAATCCACAGCGCTTATTAAGTAGATGAGTATGTAAAAACAGCAGCATCTCTGCATATCTGGCTTTCAAACACCTATTGTTTTTGGCCATTTAATAGCCCTCTCTTTTAGGACATCCGTTATAACCCACTGTTATTTTATATTTAGTATCAACCATTTTTGTGGTATAAAATAATATTTGTTTTAACCTCACTATAGTGATGGAATGATTCACAGTTCTGATAACTTTTTATTTCAATAATATTTTTGTTTGTTTATTTATTTATTGTATTCTCTGTGCATTTGGCTATGTTCACACAACGTCAAAAATAACGTCCGTTTTTGCCGCGATTTACCTAACTACAATGGCAATGCTTTGAAGTCAACGGGAAGATGGACGTCCAATGCGCACAATGCATTGAATAACGGACGTGTTTGCTGCGGACATCAAAATAATGAACACGATCATTATTTTTGGACTTCTTTTGCAAACAGCTGACGTTTTTTATAAGCAGTTCACACACAGTTTTCCTTTTTCCACTGTTCTTTCTCCTTCTTTACTATTAAATTCAATGGACTTTTCAATTAAGAAACACCCAAAGGCCAATAAGTCCCCCTGACCTATAATAATGTACCAACAGCCGTCATTGCACTAAGGGGAGGGGACGGACGTCATTTTAAATGTAGCTGAAAAAACGTTGTGTGAACAGTCTTACTGTAAACTTTTATTATACATAAGGTACTTGATGAACTTCTCAATTGACCTCCTGTATGATCACAAATTGATTATTATCCTGATCCTATCCTGCCTATACCAGATATTTAACAGATTACAGATTGTGATTAGTGATGAGCGTACATCCTGATGTTCGTGTTCGGATCTTGAACACGAGCATCAAAAAAAAATTATCATGATTGGTTCATGTTTGTTTTCGCCAAACATTCATGAACAAATAACAAACACACAGTAGAAGCGTATGTTTCAGTCTACGCACATACATATAATTATCAGTGGCAAAGCGTAAATTGCGCAGTTGTGTACATCACAAGATAAATGTTTGTAAGTTCGAATAGGTTCAAAAATGATTGTTTTAACCATTCCGATAATTGAACACAAACATACGAACATTTACGAACACATTTGCTCATCACTAATTGTAATGCAGCAGACTTTATATTGACATTCAGCATTTCACATGCAATTTATTAATGCGATTGGTTAATTCACTGTTATAAGACGTTCTTAAGTTTTGGAGCTGCAGAAACCAGTCAAGCGAACCCCGGATCAGTCTTCTGGTTCTCCTCTACCAGGTGCCTTCTATCCATCCATATGCATATATATGATGTCACTGTCTTCTTCCCTGCCCACTAACATGATCCGGCATCCTTGACACTGGTCTGAAACCTCACTTTCATGACTCTCTGGCCACAGGGTTCCTCATCATCCGCAGTTATAAAATAGGCAGTATTGTGGGCCTCCTTAGCTGTGCATGCACGAAATACCCACCACAGCCCTCTATGTAACCGCACATACTTTTATGGCACCATCGAGGTATCACTGCCTTTTTACTAACAATGTGAAATCATGGTGATATTGTACAATTTTTACCATGTGGCAAAATCATGAAAAAAGGTGGCAGTAATGCAATGGTACCACAAGAAGGGGTTCAGTGTGGCACAAGTGCCACTGTTTCATGACTCAATGTAGTGCAGGTTGAGCACTGAACATCAGGCTGACACAGGATACGGAGCAAGACCTACAGAGATAGAGAGAAGGGTGGAGGACCTGATCACATAACCTGGAGTCCCTCAATCTTACAATGTGGAGAGCAGCCCAACAGAGAGGAAGAGGGAGAAGGCTGAGCTGTAAGTGCTGTGTGTCAGTGTCAGTGTGTCAGTGTCAGTCAGTCAGTGTCTGTTTATGTCTGCCTGTCAATCAGTCAGTGTATGTGTGTCAGTCTGTCAGTAGGTCAGTCAGTGTCAATCAGAGTCATTGAGTTAGTGTCATCCAGAGTCAGTTAGTCAGTGTCTGTGTCAATAATGTGTGTTTGTATATGTTAGTGGTGTCTTAAGTGTGCATAGTGTGTGGATGATTGGCCTATAGTGGATAAATGAGGAGCCCGCTGAGGCTCTATCGCTTGAGGGCCCAAAAAAACCTGAAGTATGAGAATAACTAAGCTGATACTTCATGGTACTTCTTATTTCAGTGTAAAAATAATTTATTTTGAAGTGTTATTCCAACGTTGTGCAACACAGAAAAAAAAATTTACAACGCGATCATCTTGCCATTTTCCATCAACCCTTGAATTAAGGAGTGTCGTGAAGTGTCTGCTCGGTATACACACTGATCAATGGTCCATTCTTCATTCTCAGGCGTCAAAGTAAACCTATATACCTGGACTGTATGGCTGCTGCTATCTTTTACATAGTATAATAATAAGGAATCAACACATACAAACAAAACAAAATATTAAAAGGGTTGTAAAAGATTAGGGAAGAAAAGAGAATAAAGCTGAGATGCAAAACCAGACAACTTATTTATAAGAGTGGGAAAATTCACACAATTTTATCAATGCGATGGTTGGAAGGTTTCAACAAGTAAGAAGAAAACTCATGAATACTTCATGAGTATTTCCATTATGGCAGGTAGCACAGCATATTCAGTTTGTCAGCTGATCAGTAGATATGCTCCAATATATAAATTAGGAAGAAATTTTTTTTAATAAAACAATATGGGGAAAGGTCCCGTTGTTTCCTGTGGCTTTTAAACAGCTGTCAGGACGTAACTACTTGTGTTAAATCCCGAAGGCAAAATCCATTCATTATATTCGGACAGCATTTCCAAAAAGCAATCTTGCATAAAATAGCCATGGGTTGTTTTACTTGAGCAGCTGTTGGCTGTGATAATATTTTGCCCCACAGGGGGTATTTTGGACAGTTTGCAGTTTCTAATAATGTCCAATTTTTCAATTAATATATACATATACTTTGCCTTCAGTTCTTACTTTTCCCTGCCAGTCTTTGCTTGAGGTCCAAATACCAATGATAACATTCGCAGACTGGAGAACCCCCTAGTGAACAGCAATATGTTACATGATGAGTAGTTTCCGTTATATGTTTAAAAGTTTTATTCTGATTAGTAGTCTAAGGCTATGTTCACACTACGTAAAAGTACGGCTGTTGTTGCAATCGGCAACAATGGCCGTACTTTGGACGCCTGTGAACACTGCCTGTTCTTCTATGGGACATCGTATACAATGACACATCGTATACGCTCCGGCCGGGATCCCATGCGGACCCGCAAATAACTGACATGTCAGTTTTCTGCGGTCGCAATTCAGTGAATTGCGGCCGCAGAAAGACCTGTCAGTTCACACAATGAAGCGAGCGGCTCTGGCATCAGAACACTGTGGCCAGAAAGATCATCCGGCCAATACTGCAGTACCGGCCAGGATGATCTATGCAGAGACCAGCCGTTACGTGACCCGGATGGGTCACAGAATGGCCGATCTGATACATAGTGTGAACATAGCCTACTACTGCATTCACACGTCCGCAAATGTATGTTTTCTACCACATACTTAAGGAAAAAGGTTAGTAAGTATGCCTTAGCATCACCCCTTACCTCCTGGAGCCATGCAGCACACACCGTTACATGCAGCAGTTATGTGTACTGCATGAAAGCCCGGACTCTTGTCATAATGAAAGGAGTCCCTGCTCTTTACAGTATTAGGCTATGTTCACACAAGGTATGTTTTGCTTAAATCATGGCCATTGTTGCAATTTGCAGCAACGGCCGTGATTTATGCAAATCATATATTGTATTGGAATGAATGAAATCCCGGCCGGAGAGTATAAACACAGTATACTATCCAGCCAGGATTCCATCCGGCCACAGGAAAAACTGACATGCTGGTTTTGTGCGGCCGCTATTCATTGAATAGCAGCCGGAGAGAACATGTCAGTTCACACAATGGAGCGTGTGGCTCCGGTCGCACGCTCCATTGTGTGCAGTGGTGAATTCAGTTGCGGCCATCCGAAGTCATCAAAAATTTAAATCATTCAGGGCCAGTCTTCCAGCTGGGTCACAGAATGGCCGTTTTTATACGTAGTGTGAACCTGGCCTTAAGGTTAAATTGTTCAGTTGGCACTTTATGATACATTTATGGGTTTTGGTTTTTCAGTCTGGGCAGGGTGTAGGGTAACCTTTGCGCTTATTGATAAGAATGATTACCTTATAAAAGTCAGACTGATGTCTGACTGGTGCCAGTTTTGCATTGAGACCCCTAAATCTTTAGAAGGCTCTAGACACACTAGCAGTGTGGCATATGTTGTTCAATCCTACTTCATCCAATAGCTTATAAAAGAGTCTGTATGTTATCCCAGTGTTTACAGGGTTTTCCTTCCACATTCCAAAAATATACAGTTAGGAGAATTCGGAAATTAGATTGTAATGAGATTAAGGACCGATTATAATAAATTAGTGCTATAAAAGTAAATCAATTATTGTTATCATTATCATTACTAAACAATGTGACCCAAATTAAACTGTGGACTAGTCTGATAAAAAAAAAAGTACAACCCATAAATGAAATTTCCAAGCTCGGTAAATGCTATTGCCATGAATTTACACTATTTTGGATACATGATCATTATATTTTCAATTACATGAGAGAAATAGTTCTGTAAGGTTACTCTACTGTAAAAACACGTCTTCTATTTATATTATGGATCGGTCTAATTCAATCACTTCAAATTAAACTGTTTAGAAGTCTTGGCACTGAATCTATGTTCCTAGACAAAACCACTAAGAGCGGCATATTGAGAAGAGCAAACGACATTATACGAGATAAAAAATGGTGTTTGGGAATGTTTTATAACCTCCCAAAATGAACACAAATAATTACTTTATATATTAAGTGTCAAGTAATTTCATAGTATCATAACTTTGCTGCAAGTTCATGGGATCATAACTTCATGTTATCAAAGTCTTTTGGCATATTGAAGTGGAAAAATGCGATTTTATGGATCTGAAGAAAACATCGTCTCTCACGATTCCGCGGATGATGGCTTATTTGATCAAATTGTACTGTAAATATGCTTAGTTTTCATTAAGTCTTTACTTGCCAGTTATCATTTTGAAGATTTAGCACATCATTGGTTTTTATTAGCAATAAAACTGAACATAAATCTCACACGTTTCATAATGCTTCATAAATAAATGATAAAATATTTTAATACGAGCAAAATCCCCAATTTAATTTTTTTTAACCTCTCTCTCTAACAATACAAAGCTTTTTTTAAAAAATATATTTTTTTATTTTTTTTCAAGAGATTATTATTACACTGCTGAGTTATGTTAATAATACAACGCATCAAAGAACAAAGCCAGAACCCAATTTATTCGTTTTTCTACGAATACTTGTAGCTAAGCTACAAGGACACTGAGTATTCCCTATCACTGGGAAATATACTCATTTTAAAACAGTTGAGATTTCTTATTGCTCAAGATAAAATTTAAGGTAGATGCTGGATGGTGACCTCTATCGCTGTCTTACAGTTAGCAGTCTCTTCTTGTGACATCCTAGGCAGAAGTAATTTGCCTTTATGAGTGCGTTGATGCAACATGGCAAGTGTTGTGTGGGGCCACAGCCTAGAGCCTCCTGCACATGACAAAGCCCATAAAACATTACACAATAGTTGAATGTATGATACAGTATTTTAGCCTGAAAACAGGAAAAACTGTCTGATATTTTGCCTCAAATAACACATGATAAATATTTGATGTGGTCTTCATATAAAAAAACACTTTGTATGTACATTTATGTAAATTGTTTGAAAAAAATAATAATAATAATAATAATATATATATATATATATATATATATATACACACACACACACACACAATAGTCTTCTATTAAATAATAGGTCCAGCGAGCCCTGCTTCAGTCTTTATATGTACCTGAGGGCTTATATTATTTAATAGAATAGCACATTGAGACTGTAAATTATTCAGTCATAGACTGGGTTCAGTTCAGAGACCATCTCACTCCATATTATTCAATCGACCCGTCAATTAGAGTGTCCATCCTCACGTCCTGCTAAAGTTACCCCTAAAAAATTATGGCACTTAGGGAAAAAATTACCATTCCCTTAACCTGCACAGTGCAGCAATGTTATATTCTTAAGAGATAACAAACAGGGTGGAGTTGACAGGCCAGCCTAGATAGCAGACAGGGAGGGGAATAACCCTGGAGGAACACTCATACAAGATGGAAAGACTATGTACAAGTATAGTTCAAATATAGTTCACACAATGTATTTTTCCACTTAATAATGGCCATTGTAACACTGGCCGTTATTAAATGAAAAAATAAATTGCATGGATTGTAATGGAATTCTGTCAGTTCAAGACTGACAGAGAAGACAAGGTAAAATGTGGCTCAGGCCGCACTCTACATTGTCAGCTATGGGTAATTGGAATGCGGACACACCCGAATGTGCCTGCATCCCATTTCTACAGAAAAAAGTTCATCCGGGCCAGTACTGCACTGATCTCAACTGACACCAGAAATTCTGTGACATGGCCATACGGCCTGAGTCATACTGTTTTTGAACCCTAGACTGTAAAAGTATAGAGAGAAAATAGAGGTCATGCAGCCCACTATGGAGGCTGTAGAAGCAAATTTTTTAAGCAAGTTGTTTTGCACTATAAATAGAAAGCAAGAATAAAAAATTAAATATGTGAGTCAAAGCTGAACACAGCCCTTTGTCCTGCTTTCAATAGAGCATATAGGACAGTGCCAGACATGTGTGAAATTATGGAGCTGCTTGCATTGTCAGTGTATAATGTTTATTGATTCTATCCTCTAACCTTATAGTTTTTCTTTGCATCTGCCAAAATAAAGATACATTAGAAACTTCTTTTTTCTTATTTTGAATCATTTGAAAGCCCAGAGAGACAGAAGCAGCAGCCAAACGTGGCAGGATTTTAGCCCACCCCCTAAACCGGAAGTTCAATGAAGCGCATTATGGAAATCAAGGAGCCATGGACAGGGTAGGTATTATTTGCTACAAAAATCTTACTTATTTGTTTATTTTGGTATTATCTCACCATAACTACTGTACCTAATGGTGTGTGTACTGTACACATTAGGGCTATGTTCACACAGTAATTTCGCCAGTCTTTTCGTCAGTCTTTTTTCAACAAAAATCAGCAGTGGAACTGACAGGGCAAAATTATAATGGAAAGATTCTGTGTTTTCAGACCACTTCTGGTTTGGGTTTAAAAATGACTGACCAAAAGACCAAAATATAAGATTTTAACAAAGACAATCGTGTCCGGAAAATTTTAGAGGGGTTTTTCAGGCAAAACTACATAGTGAACGGGGTCAGAAGCAGTCAGCTCTGTTCACTGTGTAGCTTTGTTGACGTGTAACTGCAGCTTAGCTCCTTTCCCGTAAAGAGCAACTGAGCTGCATTAACCAGGAGCGGCCACTACAAGGAAGCCAACTGCTAATGTCCCCATCCACTGTGGTGTGCAGGAGCTGAATAGTTGATCTGTTGTGAATGCTCACCTGTGGCTAATGATTCATCCAATGGATAGCTCATTCTAATGATGAGGAGGGATGGAGAGGTGGTGCAGGCCTAGGGCACAGACACTCTAGGCCCTTCCAATTTGACACAGGGCTGCAAGTTTTACCCTTAGAGGACCGGACCAATTTCAATTTTTGCATTTTCGTTTTTCTCTCCTTAGCACTCTCCTTAGGCCATAGCACTTGTATATTTTTACCTAGAAACCCAAACGAGCCCTTATTTTTTGCGCCACTAAATGTACTTTGCAATGACAGCCTGAATTTTTTCATAAAGTACACTGCAAAATCAGAAAAAAATTCAAAGTGTGGTGAAATTGAAAAAAACCCGCATTTCTTTTATTTGGGGGGTATTCGTTTTTACGCCATTCGCCCCGGAGCAAAATTGACTTGTTATATATGTTCCTCAAGTATAACTCAAGTGTAACATGTATAACTTTTGTATTATCTGATGGCCTGTAAAAAATTCAAACCATTGTTAACAAATATATGTTCCTAAAAATCGCTCCATTCCAATGCTTAAAGCGCTTTTATCCTTTGGTCTATGGGGCTGTGTGAGGTGTAATTTTTTGCGCCATGATGTGTTCTTTCTATCGGTACCTTGATTGCGCATATGCGACTTTTTGATCGCTTTTTATTACAATTTTTCTGGATTTGATGCAACCAAAAATGCGCAATTTTGCGCTTTGGGATTTTTTTTGCGCTTACGCCATTTACTGTGCGAGATCAGGAATATGATTAATTAATAGTTCTGGCGATTATGCACGCGGCGATAGCAAACATGTTTATTTATTTGTTTATTTTTATTTATAACATGGGAAAAGGGGGGTGATTCTGACTTTTATCAGGGGGGGGGACTTTTTACTAATAACATCACTTTTATTTTAACTTTTACACTTATACTAGAAGCCCCCCTGGGGGACTTCTAGTATAAGTGCACTGATCTCTCATTCAGATCTGTGCTGCATAGATATGCAGCACAGATCGATGAGATAGGAACATCGATTGCTTCCGGCTGCTGCAGCCGGAAGCAACCTAGTGCTGAGGCGGGATCAGCGCCATTACGGCGCTGACCCCGGAAGGGGTAAGATGTGTGGATCGCTCCTCCCCACTAGACACCAGGGAATGGCTGCATTCGGTAATCGGATGCAGCTGTCAACTTTGACAGCTGCATCCGATTACTGTATTAGCGGGCACGGCGATCGGACCATGCCCGCTAATACCTGCGGTCCCGGGCTACAAGCGGCACCTGGGACCGCGACGGTTTAGAGCGCGGCCCCACTCTGAACGTGGTGAGGCAGCCCTGGACGTACAGTTACGTCCAGGATCGCCTAAGGGTTAAAGGGGAATTCCGGATATGAAAAAATTGTATTACTGTGTCTGTATGGTTCTGCCACACTGGTAGCTAATAGAAATCCAAGGAAGTGAAAAAAAAAATGGCCCCTGTGCCAATTCACATTGTTTTCTGCTCCCACTGCTCTCCCACCTTAGGAGACAAATCTTCTATGCCTCTGTCTCACATTGTGTGTGTTTGCTGAGCACAGGCTGATGATGCAGACAGGGGGCAGGGCGTGATGTCACAGGAGGCTTGGCTGGATCCCCCCAATCCCCTGAGTTATCCACAATCTCTGAATGGCCAGAAGCAGGTGCAGCTCTAATTTTACTGATTGTGATGGGTGGGGGACTGTAATGATCAGCTGAGGGAAAGCATTGCATTCTGGGAACTGATCAACCAGGAAGGACAGAAACACAATACAGAACAAACCACTACCACCCCCTCCACTCCCCCAAACAAATGGATTTTTGGTATTTTCAAAACTGGGCTAGACAGGTATGTTTAATTTTTTTTTTACCTCTACCTGGAGTTCTCCTTTAAAAGTTTTTTAGAACAATAACTAAATCACCTGCTGTACGGACCCCGGAACAGTTCTTTGACGGTACAAGCGGTTGGGGGGGGGGCAGATTGTGGGTACAGAGTCACGTTAAATATACCTAGTGTACACTGTACAACAATTTATAACTATAATCCAACAAAACAGAACCAAGATTTATAGTGCCAAATCTATTTACAAGAACATTTTACGGTACGATTTAATATCAAACCATTAGGTCTACTGTTACGGAGATCCCATGTTCTAAGGTTTCTTTTCCCTCTGAAACATGGGGATTTCAGTATATTGTTGTCATCCATGCATCTTTCTACATCAGAACAGTGAATAAAATACCCAAAATGCCATCACACTACAGTAAAAGAGATATACTATATACTGGTAACATGGTATATAGATGCAGTCCGGATGAGTTGTCTTTACATGCCAGAAAGTGCTGATTGCTGGAGCTGAATACTTTACTGTATAGATTAGTTATCCCCTGAGAACTCAAGAATAATTTACATTTCCAATAAGCAGAATTGAAATGGTTCAAAAACTGCACAGCATCACTTTCACCTAGACATGAGGATTGATGAAGAAAATGTGCAATGTAAACAAACGCAGACGATAAGTAAATGTTCTTTTCATTCTTTCAATTGAGTAAGAAAGAGTAATCAAGCTACAACACCTGATTACAAGTAATGCTATTAAGAGGTTTGAGTACGAACCTATTTACATAGACATTGGGGGGGGGGGGGGGAGATTTATCAAACATGGTGCCCCTAGCAACCAATCAGATTCCAACTTTCATTTTCCAAAGAGTCTGTGAGGAATAAAAGGTGGAATCTGATTGGTTGCTAGGGGCACCTGAGCCAGCTTCACTTTACACCATGTTTGATAAATCTCCCCCATTTTGCTATAACGACAGGTCCATCATGTGCAAAACGCTATTGTACAATTTTTCAAAGATGAAACTTGCCCGTCCCTGCAGATTTTGGTGGGAACTGCCAATCAGAAAGGTCTTTCCAATAGCAAATGTTTAGGGGAAAGACGGTTGGAAAATTAGGATTTCAACTTGTCCATTTCTTCGCCTCTATAGGTTAAAATGTAGTTCTTCAAAAATTTATTTAAAGGGATTATCTAGCAAAAGTCTTTTTCTTTCAAATCAACTGGTTTCAGAAAGTAATTTTTTTGTAAAGTACTTATCAGCTGCTGCAGGAAATGTTGTTTTTCTTTCCAGTCTGACACAGTGCTCTCTGCTGCCACCTCTGTCTGAGACAGAAACTGTCCAGAGCAGTAGCAAATCCCCATAGAAAACCTTTGCTGCTCTGGACAGTTCCTGGCATGGACAGAGAAGGCAGCAGAGAGCACAGTGTCAGACTGAAAAGAAAAGAAGAAAACAACACTTCCTGCAGGACATACAGCATCTGATAAGTACTAGAAGACTTCAGAGTTTTAAATAGAAGTAAATAACATAGCTATATAATTTTCTGAAACCAGTTTATTTAAAAGAAAAAGATTTTCCCTGGACAACCCATTTAAACATACACAGCTAATAGAATGCATGCTTTTGATAAAAGTCAATGTAAACGCTTGCCCTTTGACAGTTGAATCCATAGCAAAAATGAACTCAACATACATCTCCAGAAGGTACTTTTGACATACATTTGGGCAAATATTTTCTCATTGTATTCATAAACCTCACAGGGGTTGCCTGGCAAAGTTATTTTCTATGTAGTGCCCTTGTAGATGAAAACTAAAAAGAAAACAACAACAACAACGGCTTTTTCAGCCAATCCACTACTTTAGGTACACACACACACCATGGGAGAGAATTTATGAAGACCGGCGTACATGTCACACACCTCTTAGTAAATCTGGACAGCCGGGTGCCCGAACCTGTACCCGGCGCACTAAATCTACACCTGCCTTCAGCATGTGTATATATTTTTTTTATTCAAATCTTTATTTTTACAATTTTATAAAAAAGAAACAAAAATATTTTACAAAAGAAATTCAAGTACAAATACAAACTTGAACAGCGTGTACATTCCAAATACAAGTACCAATAACCGTTATGGCCCAAAAATTTATCAAACCCACAACAGTATCAGTATCCAGATCCCTTGGCAAAAGCATAGTTATATAGCAAAAACAAATACTCTATTTATAACTTAAAGGGCAATCGCCCTAATCATTTTCACAGAAAAAATGTACACATTGTATACCTTCTCTTATCCCCAACCCCCTCCTCATGATTTAGGCCTCCTGCCCACCTTACCATGCCTCAACCAAGCTCCCCCTGCCTGCCCATCGGGTGAGCGGGGGATACGGCCTTCATACGCCAGGGAGAAGGGGAAAATCTGTGCCTTCTCCCTGGCGTACGCCTTGGGCGGACATTTCATAAATGTCCCCCCATATGTCCTGAAAAAAAGCAAAAACCCTTTAGAACACATCATACAGATGGGCCCCTCCTTACCTTTTCTTTTAGCTCCACATATCCCTAAATATATGTGATAAGATGATGAGGTCACAAATAAAAACAGAATTTTGTGATTTTACCCCCTTCAATCAAGTGGATATATACTATTCGAGGATACTTTTGAGGGGCAAACTACCCCGTGGTGCCACTAATGTTTCACCATTGGGAGGGGGATTAACTACCATATGGGGCTCCATTACGGAGATTAACTACTATGTGGAGCATCATTAAGGGAATGAACTAGTATAGTACACTATATTGGGGAACTATTGGGAGGATTAATTGCTATGTTGGCACTATTAAATGGTGGTAATGTGTGGTCATGGTGCAGGTGCAATATATGTCCTCTGTGTAGTTTTTTTTTTTATTGTATGTATTACTTGTTTCTAATAAAAACATGATGGATCTTCAGAAAAAGATTCAAATATTCAGTTAAATATTCAGATAAATAATTAAATATACAGCAGGATCTTTCTAAATGCAAACACAAAAGCAGAGAATAGAAATAAAAGATATATACAAATAAAATTAGAAGGACACAAAGAAATAAACTACAGGTACACCTACATGACTCTATCATTAGACATAAATGAGTACAGAACTCAGTAGGTGGTGGCAGCATGTTGTGTATCTGGGGCATGGGGACGGTGCTGGGGTATGATTTATGCTCAATTTAAGAACGTGAAAGACTTTGAGAGTGAAAATAGATTACCCATTTATAGTAACCCAGATCATAAGCTGCAAAAGTGTGTACAACGCCAGAATAAAATTAGTGGTGTATCATATGCTCCAAATATAATACTGTACAGAAACTTCCTATCATCTGAGTGGTGCTTTATACCAACAGTGTAGAACCCTGATAAAACCATAAGGCATTCATATTCTTATTCTATATTATTATCACAGTTTATCCACATACAGTCCAAATGATTTCATCCACTTGATAAACCCTGATATATATCTGCTGGCAAATGGAAAACTCTTTGCAGTTTTGCTATGCTGGTAAATTGTCAAGAAAACAATCTATATGCTTCTTATCGAAGGGAAAACACATGGACAACAATTGCTAACTGCTGCGGTACTGCGGTTACTGTACTCCGCTCTACTGTTGGGATAATAGAAAATATTTTTTTTCTATTTTTTTTTATATATAATTGCTTACACACATGTCACCTTATTTATCAGAATTTTCTTATAGAAAAATAGCCATGTTGCAGATGGCATACAATAAGAGATCAGCTTTCATTGGTTTTATGTGTTCTGAAATGCAAAGCTTTTCTGTGATTGGATATTATTAGAGAAGAGTGAAACGTGAGCATGCTTTGGCCCAATCGTTCTGCATCTGAATACCGGTGGCTGAAGAAGTTGAATGCAGCCCTAAAGAGTCCTGGAAAACATGGACATCCATGTTTTTCAGGACTCCCTAGTGTTACATCCAACTTCTTCAGCCACCAATATTCAAATGCCGAACGATCAGACTGGAGCTTGTATTTGGCATGAAGACATACTGTACACTGCATATGATGATAATTTAATCTGTTTACTTGCTATATTGAAGTGTATTGCCTTCTACCAAGTGCTTATCTTTTTATCAATATTCATAGTTTTAATAACCTACTTCATATGCAACAGGCAGCATTTATTCACTTTCATAAAATTCACTTTCATAAGATCAGTCAACGGTCTTCCAAATCACCAATCCACCCATAAACTCCAACTATTCCTTAGTTCCTTAGTTAAACTTAAAAGCAATTCTTTATATACATTAACATACTACTCACAATAAGTAGCACAATCACGGGATGCAATGCGTTGTCCAAGGTTTTATTTATGCTACATCTCCCTTCACGTTTAAGAAAGGAGGATTTCCTCCGAAATGTTGTGTGCATGATCATTTCGAAGCAAGCGATCCTAGATCTGCCTATTCGTAAAGATGTATCTTTGCCACAAAGTATGAATGACACATTGGCCCAGGTCTATTGATCTATCTGAGACAAAAATTGGACACAAGCAACTAATCATAGTGTAGTCTGAGTATCTGAGAAATGAAAGCTAAGCTGTGATTGGTTGCTATTTATCTGTGTCCAATTTTTCTCTGTCTCCGAGCCATTGTGTCTTGTGAATATACTTAAAAATGTCTATACCACATCTCTTCATTGCTTTAGAGATGAGTGGACTGAACTTCCTGAAAAGAAATTTGTGCCAAAACTGTGCCAAAACTTTTTGCAAAGTTTGGAAAAAGTTCGGAAAGCTGGCGTTCACTCATCTAAAAAACAATAAAAAGTTTTTCTCACCTATCTGCGTTCCCCTGATGTCTTCCTCCAGGTGGCCACAGCCATCTCCAATCTATTTAGCCAGTTAACGACTGAGATGGGACATAGCCACGGCTAGTGATCGGCTGAGTGGGCTGTCCCTCTTGTCACTGTTGTTTGGGAAAGACCGGAGAAGAAGGATACCGGGGGAGCACGGACAGGTAAGAATAGATGAGCAATTTTTTTTTTAGTTGGACTAAAAGAGCTAAACACATGCAATCATTTATCTGTTGGGTTTTGTTTATCTGTGTGGTTCGTTAAAGGTTTAGTTCGGATGAATCCAAACTTAACGTTAAAGTTTATCAAACCTGCCAAACAAAACCTTTGAAGAGTTTGCTCTTCTATACTTTAAAGTGTGAATAGCTATTCTAAAACTTAAGGTAAAGTAGTTTCTTTAAGATACGGCACCACTCCTAACCTTAGTTTGTGTGTGATATTGTAGCTCATTTCTAGTGAATGGAGCAATTAAGAGACAACAGCCCAAATGCAAAAGTAAGTAATTTTGGTAATGAAATATTAGCAAAATTTCTCAATTTTGCATTGTCTATCAAACACAAAAAGTTTTAGAGATGAGAATACCAAATGTAACCCCTGCTATAGTGAACGTGATTAAACCTTCGACAGAAATTGATATGCGCATTTTAGAATCTGCATTGCGCGCTAATTTTCCGCAATCCACAAGATAAGATTTGTATAATCCACTTCTCCAATATTGTATTTTGCTACAAACTTTACCTGTGCAAACCAGCAGCTAAACTCGGGATCATTTCCACAATGTGTGAATTAATACATACTGCATGGTTAGTAGCAGTGATCTAGACATCGCCCCAAAACCACCACAGAATGCTACTGTTTTTATTCAACAGATTTGCCACAGTTTCATGACATTCACAGAAAAAAACAAAGCAATTTAAAGTCAAGTCAAAAGTTGAAGATCTTGGCTTGCCTCCTCTCTTGAGACCCACTGCGATCATGTGATATAGCCAAGTAAAGAAAGACTGTAAACAATAAGGGTATGTATACACTACCGAAGTCACGACAGATAACTTTCAGTGGATTCCATGTGCATTCGGGCTTGGAGTTCCACCCGTCCCATAGGCTCCATTCTATGCTCAGGCAGATTCTGCAGTCCACCCAAAGAATTGACATGTCAATTCTTTGGGCGAACGTCGGAATCTGCCTGAGCATAGAATGGAGCCTATGGGATGGGTGGAACTTCAAGTGGGAGAATGAGCTAGAAGTCATCCGTGCGGATTCTGTAGTGTGCACAGGGAGTGAATTAGTTATTAGAGAGTTATTAGGGAGTTATTAGAGATGAGCAAACCTTAAGCATGCTTGGGTTCTTCCAAACCTGAACATTGTGCATTTCATTACCGGTGGCTAAAGAAGTTTAATGCAGTCCTAAAGCTGCCTGGAAAACATGGATACAGCCATATGCTATATATATGCTTTCCAGGACTCTCTAGGGCTGCATCCAACTTCTTCAACCATTGATTATCAAATGCAGAGTGTCCAGGTTCGGATAAACCTATGCGAGCTCAAGTTTTGCTCATCTCTACTGGCTATATCTTGTGATCATAGAGGGGTTTCAGGAATAAGACCATGTGTGATCTAAGGACATTGCCTGCCTATATTAGACATTATGGATTAGTCACATAAAGCCAGTTCCTCAATGATACGTGCTATCATCCCTTGTTATTCCATTGTTATAACTGATTTACAATACTACTCATTTCAGCAGCCTACTATACAATGCGGCAAGTGCAGATGATGTACAAGGTTGATAAATGCGATCACTGTATGTGTAAACCACATTTCCTACAACATGTATTGTCACCTTGATATAGCACTGGCTATTTGGAGATGGTAACAGACAATTGCATAATACAAATGCCAGGTAAACATTAACAGATGTCACCTGGTAGGTCAACATCTTAAAAAGACAAATTTCTAAGCTAAAAAAAAGATCTTACAAGATGCTATCTCTGCCTTTACATGTACTGTAGATTAAAGAAACTTAAACATTATTACTAATAGTAATAATAATAGAATAATAGTACACACACATACACACAGACACATGCACATACACACAGACACACAATTCAGTTCAATTGACTTTTTGTTAACTATAATATAGTAATAACAGCAGATTGTCTTTTCCTGTTGTTCCATTATAGGCTAATGTTGTAATTTTATTATGATTATTTCTCATCAAAACCTTGCTAATCCACTGCTGAATGAACCAGAATAATAAACATAAATGATGATAATAATAACAATAATCATAAAATATTCCAGCTTGAAATCACATCTAAACATAATGCAAGAAACTATAAAATTATAGAGGAAAAAAAAGAAGCGGATAATAAATAAGAAAGTGAAATTGCCACTTACGATTTTGAGTCATCCCAGAGAACACAGTATGGCTTCAGAGTACCCTGAAAAAAAAAAAAAAAAAAAAGAGAATTAAGATGATTCTTTCAGCCTTTGTACTTTTAAATCAGAAAACATCAGTGTGTATACTGTTAATTTGTGTTCTTTCAATTAAATGGGAATACCATCATTAAAGGATATTATGCTCTGAGGGGAAAAAAAAAACTAAAAATTGTAGCAATCAAAGGACTTAGAAAAAAAGTTTTCAATATGCAGATCATTGATCTCAAGACTAGAGATAAGCAAATTTACAGTAATAATGAAGCTGGATCCATTCCTAAGAAACTGGGAGAAGCTTCCCAGGACTAGATTTAGCTTTTCCCAGCACCCAGGGAGGAACAGCAGTCAGTTAAAAGGCAGTCAGCTGATGAGCAGATTGTAGAGATAAGAATCGTTCCCCCCAAACCAACGCTATCATTATGGTGGCGGATATGTGACCCGGCCCCTTTAACCCCCGGCGCCCACAGCCCCAGCCCGGAGCATACATTACCTGCTCGGAGCCGCAGCTGTGTGTGAGGCTCCCGGCTTTCTTCGCTTTCCATCAGTCGATCAGTGCACGGCAGCACTGATTGGCTGATGAGGAGCGAGGGGAGCCAGGAGCTTCACATAGTCGTGGCGCCGAGCAGATAATGTATGCTGCAGGCTGGGGCTGCGGGCTCCGGGGGTTAAAGGCCCTGAGTCACATATATGCAGTGGAATGAAAATTCCGCTGCGGGTATGTGACTCCATAGAACTTCACTATACCAGGATCCGCAAATCGCAGCGTTAAATCTGCTGCGAATCTGGTACATGTGAAGCTACCCTAAAAGATAGTTTTTATGAAATGGACAGCTCCTACTGACCAAAATACCGTGCATGACAATAGCCAGACATTGAAAATGAAAACATATTTACACGTTTTTTTTCTTTTTTTACCGTGTTTAACCAAAGACTTAAAAAAAAATATAATAATAATGGTCATTTTGGCTAAATTTTTTCTTTCTTTTTTTTTTTTTTTTACCTCTTCTCCCGACTGAACTAATATAAACAAATAGTCTAAAACTAACACTACTGGATGTGGCTTTTCCCACAGCAAGAAACCAATGCTCAGCTTAAATTTTACCAGCTCTTCCAGATATTGAGCTTGAGCTGTAATTGGTTGCTTTGAGGAAAAAACAGACAGTGTGGATTTCAGACAGCTTGATAAATCTGATCCATTGTGCGTCTACTAGGGGTTGTTTTGGTGGAGGAAGTCACATGACTGGCCGTTCATGGAGGATAGTAATGATATTATGGTCATTTCAGGACTCAGGAGTTCAAGATAATAGGAGAAAAACAAAACAAGTGGCAACAGTCACTTTGGCTATTGTGCCAGGGCTGAATAGTTGTATTCAGCCTTGACTTCTTTTCTTCTATAGAATTGAGCAAGAATGACTGCAACAGTAGTCATGGAGACCAATGCACTGTATCTTTTCAGCTACAGCTTTCCTTCAATGGCAATGTGAAGAGAATAGGTAGTCTGTTACTATACTGATGTCTGTAATGGATTTCAGCACCATCTTAAGGACTGGATGGCAGTCACACTGGCCCTGTGCCTTGTACTTATGAGAGTCTGGTTAACCAAAAACTACCGAAAAATAGGTAAACTAAGAAATGAATCACATTACTATCGCAAAGTTAAAGCATTACTGTCACTGTTACTTTTGGCATGTCAGAAAGACAGTGTTCAGATCCCAAGTTATTGCTGTAAAGAGCCAGTAAAACCACTTGGGTGAGATATCCCAGATGGGTATACTCCTTAAATGTTATTGCTACTGTATAGGGGGCATTTATTAAGACTGAAAAACTTGTACGTTGGTCTTAAATATAGCCCTGCCTCCAATTACCGCACCAGAATTACTTAGAGATGCAGGCCTGGTGTACGCTAGAAAATAAGACGCAAATCAACACCCACTCCATTGTGTACGCCAGAAGCGCACAATGATAAATGTGCTCTTAGGTCTCTGAACAAAATACCCATGATATTTATATAGAAGGGAATTGTTAGGTAAAGGCGTTCAAAAACTTACTTAAAAAGATGGTAATTTTTGCCGCAATTTAATTGACTTCAATGCAATGCATTAAAGTCAATGAAATGATGGACATCCAATGCACACAGTGTATAAAATGACGGATGTCTGCGCGGACATCAAAATAATGATCATGATAATTATTTTTGTATGTCTTTTGCAAATGCTGGACGCTATTTGTTAAGTTTTTTTTTACTGCCCTTTGACCGTTTTTACTATTAAATTCAATGGACTTTTCAATTAAAGACACACCCAAAGGGCAATTAGTGCACCTGACCTAGAATAATGTACCAGCAGCCATCACTGTACTGACGGGAGGCCAATCCTCAAAATAAAGGAATTTCGAACTCAAAATGATGAACGTAATTTTTTCTTTTAAAAAACGGAGAGGAAAAAAATTAGTGGGAACATAGCCAAGGGAACCTTCCCATTTGGATGTGCAATCTTACTAGTCATGGAGCTCACTGTCAATTGCTTATGCTAGAACATCTAACATGCTGTTACGGGCCAGTTCACATGGAGTAAAACTGGCGGAATTCCATGTCATACTGGCAGTCTACGGAAGGGTTCACGCCTTCTCTCTCCACGTGGAAGAATTGACATGTGCGGAGAGAGGAGGCGTGCGAGGCCTCCCATAGACTGCCAGTATGACACGGAGGCTGGCGGGATTCTCCGCCGTGGAATTCCACCAGTTTAACTCCGTGTGAACTGGCCCTTACATTGCATGCTCTCCTATCACTACAGAAAAGATGCAGTAGCATCATTAGCGGGAACCACAAGGTGTCCAAAAATTAAGTAAACAAAAAGTGATGGAAAAAGTTTATTTTTTTTTTTGTAAGTATATTTAAGTATGTTTAATATTCGATAATAATAAAGTAAAAAGTGCAATTTGTCGAGGTCAAGTAATCTAACGTAACAACACATTTCAATGTCCTTGGTGTATGATGCACATAATGTAACAAGCTGAGATTGACTCACTCTATAAAAGTCACTAAACAATAAAAACAGAAACCTTCTTTTCCTGCATATAGCAGCAGCAATGATAGGAAGACTAAAACTAACATAGGAAATGAATTCTACCTTTATTTACAGTACTGTGTCAGTTACCTACCAGATCAATGGCCTGTTCCTAAAATGATACTCATTAGGTTTGCCTTCCCAGAACGGCATATTTCTTTTTCATGATAATTTATTAAGCTGTATAATTTCATAGCAGCTGTATAATTATCAGATAATATAACTATGTCCAGAACGCAGCGCAGGCTCTGATTATCATTGATAGGCTCTAGAAAGGGTTTTCACAGTGATATTAAATTGGCTTCTGCATTCATTTTCTATGCATATAGAAGATGCATGCCTAGTATGGAGGCCTATGCCTCCAGCTGCCAGTGTAAAAGATTGGCACCATGGTACCATGGCAGATTGGCATCATTGGCACCAGAACACAGAGATGAAAGGTCAGTGTTTTCCATACATGTATGGCACAGAGCATTATTGGGCTACATAGAGGCCATGTCTTTAAGAAAGCAATGGAATAATGGGAACTTTAGTCCTTTAGGCCATGTTCACATAAGATATAACACCGGCTGTTCTGTGACCCGTCCGGGTCACAGAACAGCCGGTGTTGCCGTAGATCATCCCGGCCTGTACTGCAGTACAGGCTGGATGATCTTCATTTCTGGTTAATTCGGATGTGGATGCACCCTGTGCGCCCGCATCCCAATTCACTATAGCACACAATGGAGCGTGCGGCTGGAGCTGCACTCTCCATTGTGTGAAATGACATGTCTCTGCGACCACTATTCATGTCAGTTTTTCGTGCGGCCGGATGGAATTCCGGCCAGAGCATATGCTATGTGTACACTCTGGCTGGGATTCCATTCATTCAAATACAACATATGTTTAGCATAAACCACAGCCGTTGTTGCAAATTGCAACAACGGACGTGATTTATACTAAACATACATTGTGTAAACATGGCCTTACATGGTAAACCTGTCCACAGCAATAACTTGCAAAATAAAACAATGTAGCCAAGAGCCAAACAACTAAATGAAAATGGGAAAAAACACTACTTATAAGCTATAATATTATAGTTGTTAGGATTGTTATACATACAGATCATTTTCTGTATTTTTTATACATTCAGATAATCCCTTTAAGCTCAAAGAAAATTAGAATAAACTGGAAACCGCTATAATGCAGATCAAAAGAAGCAAATATTTGAGAGATGAGGCTGATTATGCCAATGACCTGCAAGATAATAAAATAGCATATGATCCCCTAAATGAATCCTAAAATATTGCAAAATAAAGCCTAATTGCATTTCTCATCCAAAAGAGAAACAACATTTTAATTTTAAGTCATCTGAGCTGGAGACATCTGATTCAATTTATTATAATTTTTTTTAGGATGTGACAGACAATTTTTAGACAGTGTAGTGATGTTCTTTCCCTCTGCCTTAACCCCTTAAGGACCCATGATGTACCCGTACGTCATGGTGCCCTTAGGGGATTCAGAGAGGGGTCAAGTCGTGAACTTGCTCTGAAACGGGCCACCACTGGGACTATGGTATTATTACAGTATATGTGGGCCGTTTACAGTGCCCAGTTATATAACCACTTAAATGCCACATTAAAATAACTTTTAAACCCCATCAATGCTGTTTTAGTGGCTATGACACTAAACCGTCTTGATGCTCAATTACTGTGGGCTCCAGCACTCTATAGTAATTGACCACTGATCTCAGAGATCAATGCAGTACATATGGAGTGCATTGATCTCTAACAGAGATGTTTATTAGTGTTTTAATTAATGAAAAAAATCCCTACTACTAAATACAAGGGAGCTATGTTACAACAATGTAGATTTTGGTGGGTACAAGACGATACCAAACAGTGGGTCCAGATGGAGTTAGAAGTGATGGACAGATACCAGCTCTTGGCATCTATATGAATACCTAACTACAATTTACCACAGGATATTATAAAACTATACCCAACTATAGAAATTGGGTTAAGAATCTGGAGAAAATTTGTGAGTTCACAACTACCAGTTTATCCTTGTTTACTATGGTAGATATAAATCTTACATTATGGATGAAGAAAGGTATCGGTATAGTGGGTGACATATTTATAAACAATATCTTGGGTACATTTGAAAATATTTTGAAAAAATTTGGACTACCGAATTTGGAATTTTTCTAATATTTAAGGGTGCATCACTATTTAAATACTCTAACACTATCTAAGAGCCAGGCGGTCTCCCCTTTTGAGAGGTTCATTAGTAATAAACTAAATTCTAAGGGCCTCTCTTTATGTTATAAAGAACTCTTAAATGCACTGAACCCACACCAATTAATCTTTGTTAACAGCTGGGAGGCAGAGCTAGGGTGTAATTTTATGGCCTCTCAATGGTAGCTAGCTTTCAATATCACTAAAAGGGTGTCTAACTTTATCAATCATATAGAAATAAATAGAAAACTATTATACACATGGTATAAAACCCCTAAAATACCTCATAAAATATACCCTAACTACTCAAACCAAAGCTGGAGATGTGGGTCAGAGGAAGGGTCTATGATGCAAATTTGGTGGAATTGTAAAGAGGTAAGGCTGTTTTGGAATATGATACATCTACTAGAGGAAATAGTGGGAAAACCCATTGGCTGGTCTCCAGCTATGGGTTTATTATCCCTTGAGTTAGACTCTTATTCATGGGATGACAGAACCATAATAATCCCTGCATTATAAGCCCTGTCCAGAGTATGCATGCAGAGTAGGGCATAAATAAGATATCACAGGGGCCTGACCACTGGGTAACCCCTCAATCTCAAGAAATTGCATGCTGTTTAGATGTTGAGATTAACAGCGGCTGCAGCATGTAAATAGTTTTTGCCTGCCTCATTGGTAGTTCAGTGGGAAAATTGCCACCCCCACTCAGGTGGGCTTTAAACTAGCTGTGATGCATTATTAGTGCATTGCTCTGTGCATTATGCGTTTAATGATTCCATTCTAATGATACAGAAGTTTAATAAACTTCTTCTTATGAGCTGAGTAATTTGTTTTTCTTCACATATGCAAATAAGCAGCAAGTGCCCATACTGGGCCAGTAACCTGAAAAGCACATGGGAGCTGTCAATCAAATGCAGGAGGAGGAGGCAAGCAATGTTATGGGATTGAAATGTTGGGCACGTATTGGCCCCTCCAGTGACTACTTGCTGGTCTTTTGCAAATATGAAAACATTTTAATTGCTCGATTTTTTACCTATGCATATAAAAGTTCTTTTAAAGTAGCACTGCCAAAATATATATATATATATATATATATATATATATATATATATATATGACAGTGCTACTTTAAAAGCACTTTTATATGCATAGGTAAGAATCGAGCAATTAAATAAATATATATATAATATATATATATATATATATATATATATATAATTTATTTATTTTATTTATTTATTTTGCAGAAATCAGTAGTAGGCTATGTTCACACAAAGTTTTTTTTTAGCTCTGTTTAAAATGACGTCCGTTATTTTGATTCTAAAATAACGGACATTTTTTAGTCTGTCCCCCCCCCCTTAGTGCAATGACTGGTGTTGGTACATTATTCTAGTTTGGGGTTGCTAATTGCCCTTTGGGTGCTGCTCAATTGAAAAATCCATTGAATTTAATAGTAAAAACAAAGCAAGAACGGTGACAAAAGAAGAACGGTGTGTGAACAACTAATAAATAACGTCCGCTGTTTGCAAAAGACGTCCGAAAATAATGTTCATGTTCATTATTTTGATGTCCGCGGCAAAAACATCCATTTTTCAATGCATTGTGTGCATTGGCCGTCCATCCTCCAATTGACTTCAATGCATTGCCATTGCTGTCAGTTAAATCGCGGCAAAAACGGACGTTTTTTAAAATAGAGAAATTGGATGTATTTTCTCAATTTTTGACATTGTATGAACATAGCCGTACAGGCGATGTTAAGAAACTTTGTAATTGGGTTTATTAGGCAAATATGCCATTATCTGCATTAAAAAAAGCCTTTCCCCAGATCCCCCTCCCTCCTCTCTCTCATCCACTGCTCTTTATCAGGAAATCTCAACTCTTTTCAAGCCCTGTGTAACCTATGGAGAGGGGAGGGAAGAGGAGGGAGGAGGGAGATTAGTCACCAGCAGAGAGCAGAGAACAAAGGATTACACAGTGGGAGCTGTATGAAAGCCAGTATTCAGAGGTCAGAGAGGTCAGTGCTGACTGTCAGATGAGATAGCCTAGTGATGTAGCTGTAAATTAACTCTTTGTTGTCCTGTTTTGGTGCCCCGTCTCCCTCCACCCCTCCCCTCTCCATAGAAAACAATAAAGATGGGGGAGAGCTTAAAACTGCTTTTTCATTATGCAAATGCATTTTTCGGCTAATAATCCCAAGTACAAATTTTCTTAAAATCGCCTGTGCTATTGATTTATGCAAAAAAATATTAAACGACATTGACACTTTAAGCCCTACCTGGTACTGTGATTAGTTATGCTATGAGAAACCACCAACAGACTTGCTTTAAGCTATCATCATGTTGGATTTTCAGAGAATTGCAAACCAAGAATATAATTGAAGACAAGGGAAGTGAATGAAAGTGGATGCTACTACAGCCCTCCCCTTTTGTAAGAAAATGAATTGAAAGTGGATAGACATGTATGATGAAAACTACTGATCACTGGCTTAGAAATGATTCCATGTATTCTGCAATGTAGTGCATTATGCAGAAAATAAAATGGTTCTTGTAATCCATTAGAATTTAGCACATCATTTTTATAGAAAAGAGAAAGACAATAGTAATTGTTTTATTGTATCAAGCCAAGCCTATTGACCTGCACAATATAATGCTGACAAAATAATCAGTGATAGATTGAAACATATGAGCCTTTAAATCCTAGTCCTTAGTTTACATTTTCATTGGATATTTATTCTAATTTGATGCACAAATTGTTAACGGGTTATCTGGGAATGATATATTCTTTATTTACTGCATATACTGTATAGTGCCGTATATTCCATAACAGTGAAGGCTATGAAGACTTATATCAGTCTTTATCTCCGATAGGGCTCACAATCTGATTTCCCTTATTACTTTTCCATTAATTTTTTTTTTCTTTTTTCTTTTTTTTTGTTTGTTTCCCTGCTTATGCCACTACATATCTAGGTCTGCTTGCAGTCCATCAATGGCCATCTGGATGATCCAAAGCAAACATGGGAGAAGGTCAAGTGGTCAGAAGAGACCAAAATAGAACTTTTTGGTATCAACTGCACTTGCCGTGTTTAGAGGAAGAAGGATGAGTGGAATCCCAAAAACACAGTCCTAACATGAAGCATGAGGCTGGAAACATCATACTTTTGGGGTGCTTTTCTGTAAAGGGGTCAGGACTAGAGATGATCGAACATCGGGAAATGTTAGGTAATAGGCTGTATCCCTGTTTTCCAGGCGGTACTCGGGCAGTCTCCACCTTCCCCACGGAACAGGAAGGCATCGGGAATCAAATGTTGAAGGTTCGAGAAGGTTTGAGTTCGATCGAACCTAACATTTCCCAATGTTCGATCATCTCTAGTCAGGACAACTGCATTGTATTGAAGTGAGGATGGGGCCATAAATAGCAAGATTTTGGCTAACAACTTCCTTCCCTCAATAAGAGTATGAAGATGGGTTCTGGTTGGATCCTTCAGCATGACAATGATCCGACAAAGCCATGGCAATTAAGTAGTGACTCCATAATAAGCATTTCAAGGTCCTAGAGTGACCTTACTTTACCCTTGTAGAATGGCCATTATATTATATTACAGTTCCCTGGCAGTGGCCATTACAGGAAAACGTATGGATTCCTAAAATTCCATGGAAAGAAAAAAAAAAACAGACATGGCAGCACATCCGTATGGCTATTACTGATCATTTGCTTCTCAGCACTATTAATACTAACCTCAAGAGTTAGTTACAAATTGATCCAAGTGTATAAGCCCAACACACCACTTCCAGGTTTCTGATTCATGTGGGTCCCTAACCTAAATGGCGCAGAATTGTGTGGCAACCACCACCACAGCAGCAGTGTCCCACGAAGGAGTAGCCCAGTAGTCCTGTAACCCTCAATGCTACCAGACATAACCCTCTTAGTGGAAAGTTTTTGGATGTGCAACCATGTTTTTTCTCCCCATAAAATATGGATTCCTATAATCATTCTTGGTAATTTCAGAATTTTTAAAGCCTAACTCATAGCGATGTGATGATAACTGGACTGAAGTCCCCATACATTGAATGTATGTTTTCCCCATATTAAAGGGTTTTCTGGGAAAATATAAATTTTTTGCACCTATAGTAGAGAATAAACACTGATGCATTTTAAGAGCTACAGTACAAATGTTTGGCAATATGAATGTCTAAGCAGTTTCTGAAAAATTACTATTGTACATTAAAAAGACCTTCCCAAATTTCCTAAACGTCAAGATAAAGTTACAATGCTTCTTGCCATGTCAGCGCTGCTTGGCAGTTTTCTAATAACAACCTGTTAAAGAAGTAAGGACAGTGTCAGAGGATAATTAATGGCCCATGTCTTATTCTAAAACCAAATATCTAAAAACTGGCCAAGTTGATGGAGTCTGAAGAAAGAATTGCTACAAATACAGAAAAGGTTAATGAAATATTTATACCATTTATATTTAATTATATGCTTGCTCGCCAAATCTATGGGTCTCTTTTAGCTAAAATAAACATTTTCTAAAAATCTTTATAGAGTATTTACACACTCACCAGGAAAGCTACTACATTGTCATTTTTTATGAATAATTTGAAAATTCTATAGATTTTTTTATGTTAACTGTGGAGATGAGCGAATCACTCAGAAATCCGTTTTGCAAAGTTCGAGAATATTCGTACGAATTCGCCAATACTTACGAATTGCATACAAACACATTAAAAATAGTGGGAAGGGAACATGTTCGTAAATGTTCGTACGAACATGCCGCTAATTGTCCACATTCGCCGATACGAACACTTTGTTCGATGATCAGAATGATTTTAACAATCATTTTCGAACATGCAAACCCTTATCTCATGATGTACGCAACTGCGTAATATTCGCAACTGTACAATATTCGTGATGGCGTAATGTATGCAACTGTGTAAGTGTAAGCTAACATGTGCGTTCACTATTGAAGCCGCCGTGTTTAGGGAATTTGCAAAGTGAATCTGGCGAATTCACGAATCGCAATGAGGCGAATTAAACTCCTTATTTGCTGCAAATCAGAATTCGTCAGATTCGCTTCGCTCATCTCCAGTTAACTGTCTTACTGTCTACTGTGCTTACTTAAAGGGGTAGTGCGGCCATCCCTTTGCCATCTTGCGCCAATCGCAGCTGAGCACAGTTATGACAAGGCAGAGGAGGGACGGTGGCAGCGACACGGATCAGGTAATGTATAATGCACCAACACTTCCGGGTACACGTGCGGGGGTGGTGGGACACGGGAAGGGGGCGATTCACAGACATAACATACATTACAAAGTTGTATAACTTTGTAATGTGTGTAAGGGTACAAACACACACAGCGTATACGCTGCGTATGTACTGCTGCAATACGCAGCAAATACGCAGCAGATATGCAGCAGATTAGATCTAAATAACTGAACACAGCATCAAATCTTCACCATCAAATCTGCTGCGTATACGCTGTGTGTGTTTGTACCCTTATTCTGTGAATAATTTCTGAGCGCCGCACTACCCCTTTAAAAGGTGTTATTTTACAATAGAAAGGTGCCAGAATCTCTTTCTAATGATTGTTTCTCTTTTATACTATTTTTATTTATTGAGTTTTATGAAAACATTGACTGGAAAATATTGGACTGTTAGAGGTGAGCGCTGAACACAATTTTCCATATCTGAATATCTATCAGTGCATGAAAAGCTGAAGTGTGAACCCATACAAATGAAAACATTTGTATTCTCTATAGAAGAAGCACAAGGCAGAGAGAATTTGTTTTCACTTTAGCCTCAGGTTTTTAGACCTGAAAATATTTTATTATTTCAGTTCTCTGACATTGATTTTTTTTTTGTTTTGTTTTGGCTGTACTTGAAGAAGTGATGTTCTATCATTTCACATGTTATTGAACACCTTCAGTAGTACAAATTTATGGTCATGTTTCTAGATATTGAGGGGTATTGTCAGGATGGGAAGATTTTTACATTTTCATGCATTCTGTAGCATTTCTGCATAGCATTTGGCTCTATTACATATTTTACATTTAATAGTAAAATTAGTAGATATTGAATGCTCCAGAGCTGGAAATCCATGACACTTCTATAAATAATTTTAGCTTTACAATAATAATCTGAATCATGTCCATTCAGTTCATATCTTTAGTACAGTATTTACACCAAAAATAATTATATCATCCCCAGAAAAGTAATACCTATGAACACCTTTGCATGCTAAGCTGTATGTGTGGTTTTGTAGTCCAATGGCCAAAACCTGCAATTTTTGGACGGTTAAAGAAGGAAAACGTATTTAAAGAGTGACTATCACTTTGTTCTGTGACACGGCTGGTGTCAGTGAAGTTCATCCCGCCTGGTAACGCAGTACTGGCCGGATGAACTTCATTTCTTTAGATTTGGGATGCGGGCACATTCTGGTGTGCCCGCATTCCAATTACCCATAGACGACAAGGTAAAGTGCGGCCGGAGCCGCACTTTACATTGTCTGCTCTACCAGTCCTGTGCAGCCGCTATTCAATGAATAGCAGCCGAACAAAGCTGACATGTCAATTTTTTCTGCGGCAGCAAGGAATGCTACCCAAAGTGTATACAGAGTGTATACTCTCCAGATCGAGATTCCATAGTGATAAATGTGATTGGCAATTTAATTAAATAACGGCCGTGGTTTAAAACTTGCAGGAGTGTGAACTTAGCCCAACTGTGTGAAATACCAACTTTTTCATGCATATCTATATAACACAATAATTTTATGTATACATTGCAAATAAATCATACAAATTTAGAATAATTAAAGATGCCTATAAATACTAACATAATCATTAGATTAAATAAAGACACAAACCCGTCAAGTCTAATTTATGAGGCAAACAACTCTTCCCCACTTTCTCCCCCTTCCTCATCCCCCTTTTCTCTCTTCCCTAATTTCCTTATCCTTTTCTTTCTCCTTTCCTTTTATTTCCTACCAAGACAGAAGTTCTTACTGCTGTGCACATGCACACCAGACTATTGTCATCCTGAGGAAGACTTCTATTCACATTATAAGGGATGCACTCTGCAAATACTTTGCTGTATTTTTCTAAGGGATTATGACACCATTTCCCCATAATTACATTTATCTCTGTAATTTCCTGCTGTGACACTTCTAGTTTCTGTGGTAACTATGTTCTTTGACTTATACTGTATATATATGAAGAATTGCTAAAAAAAAAAAAAAATTGTCACTATAACTATTTAGTTACCAGATAGTTACACTATATATTTTTCAATAATGGCATCTAGGTCCTTCTTCACTTGTTAATTGTGAATTGACAGACCCAGTGCCCAGTCATTGCCACATACATAAGAATAGAGAAGAAAACTACAGCACTCCTCTATATGAGAAAGCAAATTAGTATGCTTGCATGCTTCACCAATAACCAAAGCAACGAAAAAGACTCACGCTGGAGTCAAAACATCGCTGTGGTGAATGGTGAAATAAAGCCTGTGAGTTTCCTTTTAGATACAAAGGACTGCTGGAGTTTTCTTTTATAATCACAGTGTTCCATAGCATCACCGCTCTTATTGGTTTTGAAAGAGAGGCATTTAAGGTTCAAAAATAGGTGCTGTCCCTCCAAAAGATGGACACTTGGTAAGTATTGGTTGACTTATACCTATATTCACACTCCCGACTCCCTTATCTTGCCAGGTGTCCTCTTCTCCTGGTACGTCACGAGCTGGGTTGAACATCACAAGTGGGTGGGATTTAGCCCGCTCAGCCAATCACTGTCTGGCTGTAGGGCATTCAGCAGCTGAGTCCTGATGTAACGTGGGAGAGCTTAATAGACAGCACTGAGCGGGACTCTTAGGAATGTGCAGTAGCCTGGTGTGAACTGGGTCTGTTTTTACTTTTTGTCGGACACACCCGCTTGCCTTTCAGCCTCCTGGCAATGCAGGAGTTACACTGCTCACTGCTAGCTTTGATTGCTACAGCTGAGCAGTGTTTTTCGATTGACACATGCCTCTGCCTGTCCGGAACCTTGAGGATCAGAGAGCCGGTCCAATGGGTATCCGGACCATGCTCTTGATCCTCCTTAATGAAAGCAGTAGCCAGTATCTCATTGCTGGCTATTAAGGTTCATGCCCTGATCCCAGCTCCCTGTCTACTCCTGAGATTCCTGTTCCTAATTCCTCTGCTTGCTTGACTCGTTACCTGACCTTTGACTATCCCTTTGTTCTCCGATTTTGCACTGCGTTGCCCGTTTAGTTCTGACTTGGCTTGTTGACTCTCCTTTATTGTGTTTGTCTGTCTGTCTTGTTCTGTGTTACACTTATACAGTATAGAGCATGTCTTCGTGGTTGTCCGTGGCTGCCTAGGGCCGATTAAGGCAAGTAGGTAAGGACAGTGGGTGAGTTGAGGCTCAGGGCCCACTGTCTTGTCTTGTCCTGTCCCTACCTCCCCAGCCTGACAGGGACAGGTTAACATAACTTCTTTGTTATGCTCTCCCAGACTGAATGTTATTTATTTTATTTTTTTTGCCCCGCACCGGATTTCCCTTTAACTCATCTCTAAACTCAACATAAGATGCATGCCTGAGAATACTAGTTTTCCATACAAGAGGATTTGGTAATGTTTGTCTCTGTTTGGACACCCAATCTTAACCAAATTAGAGGTAATGTACTGTAAGTGTGGACACATCTTTTGCATGGGGTAATTTGTAGCTTAAGAGTTAATTGTAGGAAATCTGTGCATTTTGGTTATAATATTTTGTGTTTGTTATGTAAATGCTCTGGTTCACTAAAATATTTAGGTCCAAACTTCCTTCCAGGCAGCTCCAGACATGCCCACAAGTGCTCAGTACACAGTTTTTTGTTTTTTTTTCCTTTAAACATGGAAGCCGATGGAAGAAAGATGTCAGTGAATGTCCTCCATCACAGACATCCATTACATACATGCTATGATCTTTTCTTAAGGTACAGTGGCAGCTATTATCCAGAAGGCTATCATAGCATCTGCTTAACAGATAGGTCTATGGGACAGGAATGCCACAGTAAGGCATCTGTATCAGCAACTTTTCCCGGTTTTAACATTAAACGGAGGCTATAAATGTGATGTGAACAGCACCTAAAATGTAGTAAATGTAAAAGAGCCTGTCCTACTAATGGTTCCAAAAACACTTGCAGTAGATAATTGAAATAGCGGCACTCACCCGATCTTCTCTTCACGCTTTATTGTAGTATAAAGTACATAAAAGTCCACTCGGACGCTGAACAGGTGAGGGAGGACAAACAAAGGTGCACAAAGCGACAGCAGTTTTGTGCGCAGGCGCACTTCGTCATGGCTGTTAACTGTTAGCCGTGATGAAGTGCACCTGCGCACGAAACGGACGTCGCTTTGTGCACCCTTGTTTGTCCTCCCTCACCTGTTCAGTGTCCGAGTGGACTTTTATGTACTTTATACTACAATAAAGCGTGAAGAGAAGATCGGGTGAGTGCCGCTATTTCATTTATCTCCTGCAAGTGTTTTAGTTACTACAAACTGTGATTTCTATGCTGAGCACCACCTGAACCCTCATTGATTACTCCAGCTGTGTGAGCGTATTTCTGCTGCAGTGTGTGATTTGAATAGTTCCAGTCCCTGTGCGTTTTCTGTTGGTTCTACTAATGGTTCCCTTCAAATTAGAAAACTAATCCAGTGTGATTTACTGAAGAAGCCCATTCACGTTTTTGAAATTTGAGTAAATTTCCGGTAATTGCTTACAATAAATGATACAACATTGCCACATTAAATTTGCACAAAATGTTATCTTGTGATGAGTTGATTTATCTTTATGTATATACTTATTATTAATCAGTTATTAGCATCACTGAGCTGCATGCTGATGGCTGACCTACAGAAATCATGTAAAATATTGCTTCAAATTCTTGTCCTCTATTAGCATAATAGATTACCATTAATCATTCAAAATGACACAATGCGCATGTTAGGACATCATTTACATATTATAATGAAACAACAATGAGTTTTGACACACAGCCCTATTAACTATCAAAACATAAAGTGAGAATTTATCAATATACTTTTTCTAGTAACTTTAAAAACTTGATTAATAGACTGTAAAGTTGGAACTCAAAGGGAGTTGGGAACTCTGGATAATTTCTGTGACCACAGATTAAACGTTTCTTCCATTATATGGAAACATGTTTGGAGGCTATATGAAATAGGAAGAAGATGCTTGTGCCGTTTCATAAAATAAATTTTATTTAATAGGATATGTAAAATTAAAATCCAATTCATTGCATACATTGTATTCTTCTAGCTACCTTGATACAATGTGTTCTAGTAGTGTGACTTATTGTATATACATTATATGTTAATTGTTTGTTTATTCCCTTTAACCTCTTAATACAAAATCGCTTACTTCTGGGGTTGCTGCCCGTTCCCTAAACCCTGTGTACATGTACGTGAATGACTTGAACTGTCGCTGTGCGAAATAGTGACGTGCAGTGACGTCATTGAGTGTTTTCAAGTCACAGCTTCCACCCAGGGAGCTATCATCACTCACCTCAGCCGGGGATTGTTGCAATTGGTCCGTCATTTCCTCTGACAGATATCGCTGCCCTGATCTCCTCTGAGTGCGGGAGGAGATCAGAGTTGGGAGTGAACAGCAGCCCCAGCACAGTAGAAGAAAACACAAACACACACAATCATCTCTTCCTACTCTGATCATTACCTGTTCACTGGTACTGTATCTAACTGTTGCCCCTGACCCCTGTTACTCTACCTAATACTAATAGTCACCCTTGTCCCCTGTTACTAATACTTATCTCTGTCTCCTGTTGCTGTACCTGATAATCTACCTTGTCCCTTGTTGCTGTACCTGATCTTCACTCCTGTTAGTATTCCTTAAGATAACGAGGGTGAGGAGGAAGACCTGGGAAGCCTAGGGCAAGAACGATCTAGGCCTCCTCTCTTTAACACTGCACCACTGGATTTAAATATGTTTTTTTTTTAGAAAATAATGGTATCAGTGGCCAAACGGATCCCAGGACAGGTCATGTATTAAAGCTGGCTACCCAAGCGGGTTTTTTTTTTTTGGGGGGGGATAGGGGGGTTGCGTTTGTGCACAGATTCACTTTAGTTTATGTCCACACAACGTAAAAAATAGAAAAAAAACATCTGCCATGTCTATTTAAAAAGACATTGGTTTTTGCCACAATTCCATTGACTTCAATGGAATGCATTACTGTATTTTTCTGACTTTACAAATCACCTAAATAGAGATGACCAAAGCAAATCAAGCGAATCAAAATTCGCTGTAAATTGGGCCATCGATTCACTTCGTTCTGTAAACCGAATTCCCACCAATTTGTTATGGAAATTTTCAAAAACAAAACAAAAACAAAAACGCACATGCTGTCTGGAGCGTCACTGGGCGGGAGAAAGGGATTAGCCATAATCCCTAGCGCCCGTCCAATAAGCTTCAGGCCCCTCTGTGATGCCAGCACCTCACCCTCTATAGAAGGCAGTTCATTTAAAGAGGTGGCCAGTCGGCTGTGTGTGGAGGAGAGACCAAGATGGCAGTAGACAGGTAGAGCAGAGCAAGGAGAGATTGTAGGTGATTGTTTGTTGTAGCTGCCTACCAATTGTCCAATTTAGCAATTAACTGTGGGCCTATAGGGATTCACCCAACGGTGCTCTCAATTCAATTGTAAAAAAATATTCCTGCAGTCAATACAGCAGTATCGGCTGCAGGAACGTGCCGAACGCCACCTAGGGACTGGCAGTATAGCACTGTCCTATGCAATGGACGGTGTTATACGATGTGTCAACGTAGCCTTAGACTGTGTAGTCTAAGTTTTTAGAATTAGATCATTTTAGTAACTTTCGGCCTATGTGTCTTTATATCATTTCATAGAAGCAATATGAGATTTCTGTGTCTCTTCCTTAATCTAAGAAAAACATAGAAAGCAAGAACCCAGGAGGTAAAAAAAAAGTTTGCTTAAGGTTAATAGGAAAAAGAGTGCTTCAGTTTTTCACTCAAGGTAAAATGTCACTGCTTTTCAGCCCAGCGGAAATTTACATACTTACTCTTTGATGACTGATAAGGAGCTCTTGGGCCAATTTCTGAGGATATGTAGTGTTTGTGTTCAAAATATCAAGCCGTTCTTATACCTAATTCTATCATTTACTCTTTATGCTCATTTGATGTACATTTTAATCCTTTACCTAATATATCATAATATTCGAAAAATGGGCTTTGCGTTGTAAGATGATATAAAGTAAATGCATGGAAATGCCCTTTTAAGGTGTTTCATCTTGTGTAGAGATTTTTATTAAAGGGATTTTGCGGATGCTTTTTATGACAACAAGCAGCTTAACTAGAATAGTAAGATGTATGTGCAATTTTATAGGGTACGAAAATATATTAAATCCTGCTATTATTTACAATGTCCCATGAGATTTAAGCTTTTTATACCATTTTATACTAACCCTTCCACATCACTGTTCTGGCTCTTTATGTCAGTGGACATAATATGGAGTATAGATCTGTCTCAGAACACTCATTCACTCTATAATCCATCCATGTAGAATCAGCGATCACCCGAAGAGTGAGCAAACTCTCGCTTGTTGGCCGATATGATGGTTTGTGAAGCTGGTAAAATCATTGCTATGGGCTGCACATTGCCCATCTAAACTGAAGATGTGCGACCAATAAGAATGGATTTAAATAACCAGACAACCTATACAGCGATTGTTTGTGTAGCATAGCCATTCAATTATTTGTGCAAGCAAGTGCCGTATATATGTGTAAAAGGACCCTTAAAGGGGAACTATCAGCAGGTTAGACTACTCTAACCTGCTGATAGCTCCCTAATGTGTACAGGGCACCGAGGAGGAAGGTATGTCTGTTATCTTCCTCCTCTGTGCCGTTCCCATGCAGTTAGTAATTGAATCCACGTCCCAGAGCAACGTTAGGAGCACTGTCCTGCCCCCATCGTGCCCACCTTCTCCAGTGATTATTATTAAAAGGAGGGGACCGGCTTAGTGCCATGGGGGTGGGGCAATTCTCCTAAGGGTGCTCCAGGCCGTGGATTCAACTAATAACCTCAGGAGGAAGGTAAGAGACATATCTTCCTCCTTGGTGCCCCATGTGCATTAGGGGCTATCAGGGGATAGTTCCCCTTCAATGACTGCTGTAAAAATCTGGAGGTTAATTGTTAATTGTCAGATCTGATTCTATTGTGTTCTATATAAGAAGATTGGCCCACATTTATTAAAACCATCTAAGTGCAAACTTAGACTAGACAAGTCTTTCAATGTGCCAGATTTATCAGCCTGTTTGATAAATTTGTTGCACTTAAAGATTGTCTAGTTTTTTTTTAAGCAAAGTTTTAACCATCTATTACTTGGCTTGAAATTCGAAATAGACCACACCCCATTTTTTCATGAACCCCACCCTTTTTTTTGTACCAGGTGAAAAAGTGTCTAAAATCCAGTACATAACAAATGTGAAGAAAAGCCCAGTGGGCATCTTTTTCAGCCAAAATTCTGGCAGAGACACATTAGTAAATTTGGGCCATTGTATCCTGAAATAAAAATATTCTGTTCAGCATGTATATTGTATAGTTTTTTTCTTTTATAAACATCTTAATTTACAAAATAGCCATATAACATGACCATCCAAAATAGCAGTAAAAATGATCTTTTGGAAAAGTGGTCCAATATAGCAAAAAAAAAAAAAAATCAATGTATTTTACTAAAACTAAGAACAGTTTCTACATGAATGGGGATGTGGGGTATGTACACACTGTGATCTTTAGTTTTTACGTTTTTAGCCACATAAGATTTCTCATCGCTCTATGGGTCATTCAGATCTATTTTGTGCACGGGCCGTCATATGTGTTTTGGGCTTGGGTGAGCTGGTAAGAGGGCCACTACATTCAAAATATACAGATTCTTTCACAGAAAATTTTGGTTCAGATGGGTTGGGATCTTCTCAAGAAAATGTATTTTGTTTCTTTTCTTTTTTTTTTCTTTGTACTTCATGCATTAGAAAGTAAACTTCAGTAGCACCGTACCGTACTTGTATCCACTTTCATAATTTGCTTAACAAATACCTGTCACAGGAGAAGTTTGATGAGTTTCTGTGATGTTCATAGCACCATATTTGTTCACTTTTTCGCAATGTCAACTGTCAGCTTATAGAAATTTAATCTTGACAGCATTAGGAAGAATGTTAAACAAGGCCTATAATAAATCTAAGTTTACTGCCTTAGCTGTTGTGATAAGAATGCATTATGGTAACAGATGTTGACGGAACTGACTTGATGGTTTGCAAGTTAGATCAGTAGAAAGCAATATGCTGCCATAATGTGTACTTCTATAATAGAGACTTCCTAATAGAGACTCTGTGTATCCATTTAATAGGATGACTACTGTAAAGTGCATGTGAGACATCAAACATATATAAAACTAGAGTCGGCCAAATAGGAGGTATGTCACCTTATGATCATCAAAATAGTTCATGGCAGCCATTGAATCCACTGATTGGTAGTGACCGCAAGGTAGTGGCACTGTTGATAGGGGTAGACTACCCAATAGAGATGAGCAAAGTGAACATCCCAAACCGAGACTCGTTCCGAACTTTGCAAAAAAAATAAAAAATAATTTGATTTGTGAACGGTTAATTTCAAAATGGCGACCGCTCATAGTACAGGCTTGCGCTAGGCGGCAGGCAACGACTTGGCGTCAGTCCCTACCCTGCTAGGTGCTGAGGCTGTCAGGTGTCAGTAAAAAAGCCAGAGATTCATACCAAGATAGCAATGCAGGACCGAATCGGAAACCAGAGGGATTACCATAAGCCAAACAAAGGTCGGGAATACGGTCAGTATAAAAAAACAGAACCAAGCCAAAGTTAGGGGACAAGTAAAAGATCAGGGAAAACACAGGAGATAAACTAAGAGCACAGGGACAGCAAGGGTACTACTAGACGGGTCGATGATGGCCCAATCAATAATGTAAACAAGCGCTGTTCTGCTACATTGGGAGAGTGGACAGGTAATGTATTAACAGTGTGTTCAATCGGTTAGTGTCCACAGCGCATTTCTCGTGATGCACGGATGGTGCTGATGATTTTGGTGTCAAAGCATTTGGCACGATCTGCCAGTGATCGTTGTCATTGGCTGATCATTGTTTCTATTACATGAAGATTATGTCATTATGTCTCTGTGTAACAGGGCCCTAAAACTATGACAGGCACAGCTGAGATATTAGGGGAGGTTTAAATGGAGTCCCCAGACGCCATCCCTTCAGCTGATTCGTGAAACCTTCAGGCCTGTGCGACACTGGATGCCCAGAGCGGCTGTACACCTATCACTCAGGAAGTCTCTAGCCGAACGTCTCTCTGGGTGTGGATGAAAGTGAATAGACCAGTGAGCTTCGACAGAGGCCTTCTCTTCCGACAGGGTAAATAAGGGTCAGCTGCAATATCACACAAAGCCCATGGATAAGAGTGCCACTGTCTCTAGAAGAAAGTAGAAAGTTGTGAACTATATTATTAGCTCTACATCACAACATCGAAGAGTCATTCAGGTGGTCCGACTTCTGGCAGCCCCTGCAATCAGCTGTTTGAAGAGGTTACAGCTCCTAAGTGAAGGGTGCAGCCAGTGTCGGACTTGCCCACCGGAGGGCGGGAGAATCCTCCGGTGGGCCCCCAGCTTTAGAACCTGCATTTTAGTACTGCACTGACTGACATGTTGTTTTTTTACTGATTCTTCATTGGTGGGCTCCCAGAATAATTTCCTCTGGTGGGCCCCAGACACCCCAGTCCGACACTGGCTGCAGCCTCTTCAATGTTCCATAGGCTGCAAGCTTGTACTATGACAAAAAATATATATATAAAATATAACTTTTATTGAAATTTGCTAAAAAACACATCACTTAAAACAACCCATAGTGATCAAAAACAACGTGTTTGTGAGCCCCTGCACACAGATATGGGGATAGGGAGGTTTTTTTGAAGGCTAGACGTGTATATGGCTGAGGGGAGGAAAAAGTGCTCTCTCACAGCTATACTAAGATGTATAATCTCACCCTGCCTTTTGGGGTGACCCACCTCCTTAATAGGGTGGCCCCAACCACAGTGTCGGACCCTTCCTCAAGTGCAGGGGGAAAAAAATAAAACAAGTGACAACCGAACACGTGAGTAAACTGAGGCTACAAAAAATGCCCCACCATCCCTATATACAGTAATCTATATGCAGCTATTTCCGACGCGTTTCTCCTGTCTGATTACACAGGTTCATCAGGGAAACAATTGATTACATGAGTTGTATGCATAAAATCGATACTGAATATAGAAAGTAGAAAATACTAAAAAACACAGACCACACGTAATTCAGTGCTTATTTACTAATAAGGGAAATCCTTCAGTTCTAAACTTTATAACACTGCTAACACTCGAAAATCACATCCTAGTGTGCTACATGTGGTTAAAATGGAACACACTTTATCAGCCGGATATAAGTATGCACAATACCATAAAAGAATATAACCATCAAACACATGCATCCAGTAAAAAAGGTCACGGCATCCGCCATACAGACCAACTGGGATAATTACTTAAGGCAAAGTCACAATATACTTAGCTCTAGATGATGCCAATAAATGCCATTCCGTCTGTTATAGTGATATGAGCATAGTACCGGGTCTGATGATGGTCTGGACTGACAGTGGGACTACTGTAGCGCTATAAACACCTGTGCGAGTTTCCCATCAAGACCCCGGCATGCGGTTTAGATGTTTAGAGGCCTCCCCTTCCCGACGGTGGAACGCATCCCCGAACCTCCGGTGGGTGAGACGCAACATGCACAAGGAAGTGACTTGTGTGCAGCCAGCCGCTCACCTTCACCGGGTGAAACGCAACATGCGCTCCACTACAGGGGAGGTAGCGTAGATGAAAGCAGCCAATAGGCATATCCGGTCAGTGGAACGCATCTTGCACTCCACCCGAGACAAGATTCCCATCTATAGCAAGGTTATAGTTTTTTTGGAACGCAATATGTGCTCCAAGTCACTATGAGCGCACATTACAAGGGGTACCTACATGACAAGCGAAATGTCATGTAACCCCCTAGATATTAGAGCTTACAGGTCCTAAACTAGATGAGTTACATATCTACTTAGTCCTATCCAAATGTGACCTTACGGGACCCTAAGATAGGTACAAAACCTCCAGTAATATATGATGTGATTTTAAACATATATAGGGGTTAAATATAAAAAAATTGAGTGAATAAATAAAAAAAGATAGTACAGTTTAATAATATAAGAAGATTTCCTAAACAAAACTCTGAAAATACGTATGGGCATTGTATGATGGAATTAATAATCAATAGAAGCACAAAGATATACAAAGATGTACAGATAGGGAGATATGCTACAATTTTATAACATTTTTATATAACAAAGTTGGACCCGCCAAACCAGAAAGCGTCTAATCATAGGGCCAATTTTCAAAACGCAGGTAAATAAAACAGATACATTTACAAAAAACTGGTAAATGAAATAGATTCATTCAGGCCTAGAGGTGCCACCAACTTTAGGCGGTATATCTCTTATGGTATTGTGCATACTTATATCCGACTGATAAAGTGTGTTCCATTTTAACCACATGTAGCACACTAGGATGTGATTTTTGAGTGTTAGCAGTGTTATAAAGTCCAGCACTGAAGGATTTCCCTTATTAGTAAATAAGCACTGAATTACGTGTGGTCTGTGTTTTTTAGTATTTTCTACTTTCTATATTCAGTATCGATTTTATGCATACAACTCATGTAATCAATTGTTTCCCTGATGAACCTGTGTAATCAGACAGGAGAAACGCGTCGGAACTAGCTGTATATAGATTACTGTATATAGGGTGATGGTGGGGCATTTTTTGTAGCCTCAGTTTACTCACGTGTTCGGTTGTCACTTTTTTTTTTTTCCCTTTGCACTTAGAGTTGAGGGAGGGTCCGGCACCGTGGTTGGGGCCACCCTATTAAGGAGGTGGGTCACCCCAAAAGGCAGGGTGAGATTATACATCTTAGTATAGCTGTGAGAGAGCACTTTTTCCTCCCCTCGGCCATATACACGTGTATCCTTAAAAAAAAACTATCCCCATATCTGAGTCATATATTACTGAGTGCAGGGGCTCACAAACACGTTGTTTTTGATCACTATGGGTTGTTTTAAATGATGAGTTTCAATAGCAAATTTCAATAAAAGTTATATTTTATATATATATATATATATATATATATATATATATATATATATATATATATTTTGCCTTAGGGTGTGAAATAATTGTCCGTAAGTAAGAGTTTGTAGTATTGTGTCATACCATCGGGCGCTTTAGTACATTTAGGTTTGCGGTGGCCTTGTACATTGTACATCCGCAGTAAAAATTGTAAAAGCTTGTACTATGAGCATTTTAAAGACATTGATAGGCAGGCATTTAAAAGGAAGATATTTAGGAAAAATATTTCTACAAGCTATGACTGCAGATGCAGAAGCTAAAGGCCAATTATAATGATGAGTATATTAAGCTAAAAAATGTTCTTGTATATTTACAGATATATGAAATAAGATGACCTTGATACATATAAGAAATCAGAAGTCATATAGACCCAACACAAAAGAATAAAAAAGCTTAGGGAATACATTACAATTGGATAAATTGCTCTCACTGTTAACTAATAGAGATAAGCGAGTATACTATTTGCTTGAGTATTGGCGTGCTTGAAAGTACTCTATACTTGAGTATTGCAAGGTGTAAAATAGCAAGTCTCCTCCCTTTATGTTTTAAAGCTTAAAGTGTAAGTGTTTTTTTTTTTTTTTTTTTCAGAAATCAATAGTAAAGGCGATTTTAAGAAACTTTGTATTTGGGTTTATTTGGCAAATATGCCATTATCTGCATTCAAAAAGACTTTCCCCAGGTTCCACCCCCCTCCTCTCTCTCATTCACTGCTCATTATCAGGAAATCTCGACTCTTTTACATCAGTCGAGCCCTGTGTAACCTATGGAGAGGGGAGGAGGGAGATTAGTTGCCAGCAGAGAACAAAGGATTACACAGTGGGAGCTGTGTGAAAGCCGCTATTCAGAGGTCAGAGAGGTCAGTGCTGATTTCAGAGGAGATAGCTCGGTGATGTAGCTGTAAATTAACTCTTTGTTGTCCTGTTTTGGTGCCTCATCTCCCTCCACCCTCCAAAGAAAATCATGAAAACAGGGGGAGAGCATTTTTCGCCTAATTAACCCGAATACAAAGTTTCTTAAAATCGCCTGTACTATTGATTTCTGCAAAAAAAAAAAAAAAAAAAAACTGAACGACAGTGGCTCTTTAAATTAGCCAAGAAACATGTTGGGATCCACAACTACCCAAAAGTGCTCTTTAGGACTAGTAATATCCCTGTGTGAAAAAAAAAAAACATTTGGTATATAGTATAATATGCCAGTATTATATGGTCTACTTAGTTTATAGTGGTGCAATATACAGCTAGTACAGCTAATACAGCAGTCTGTGAGTCTGCATGCTCCCCCTACTGTTTGTTTGCATCACTCTCTGGTGTTTTCAAATGGACCAGACACCCTCCCCTCTGCCGAATTGGAGCTTCTGAAAAATTGCTGTAATCTTGACTTTAATGGTGTCCATCACGAGACTGAGCATTTGAGTATTGTAAAATACTCAACACAAATAACAAGCATTCAAGGGTTTTAGCCATAATAGCATGAGCATTCATATATCTGAACATGCTAGTAGTTTTTTTTCCCTTCTATACATTATCTAGGTGTTGATAACCCTACAATTTCTATTGTAAGACAGGTAGGAAATTACTAATGGTAAACGAAACACTTGGAGTTCAACAGCGTGGTGCAGCCATGTTAGCTATCTGATGGGAAAGCAATTGACCTGAATTAAAAGATAAATAGAGGAGACTCCACTAATTGATGCAAAGAGCTAAAGTGCTTCAGAATCTAGGAAAAAAGAACAAGGTTTCCAAACCATCACCCTCATCAGCCATTTTTCCTGCCCTGTATGAGTAGACCTATTTATAAACCACCTCATCAATATTGTGTAGATGTAGCATCTCGAGCTTGGTGCAGAATAGCAAATACCTCCTGCCGATCATTAACAAAATGATACTGCAAACACTTTACAGCCTTAAAACCATTTACATTGCAGGTGACATAAAATACGGCATCGCTTCACACATTATTACACTCAGTTGAAGCTTGAGTGCCTTAGGTACTGAGGCTTACTGTGGGATCTACTGGGAACTAAAGTAGAGATGCTCATGGATTTCCAATTGCTTGGACAATTGTCTCTTGAAATTTAGTTAGAAAATGTTTTATTTTTTATATTAAGAGACCTTGGGGGGGGGGGGGGATTTACAAAGCATTGAAGTGTGGCTGTGTTGGTCAAATGGTCATAAGTGGTTCCACAATGGCTTTAGCCTATTGGATGAGTGCTGTCCCTTGCTACTGCTTGTTTTACGCAAATCTGGAAGTTAGCTTTGTTTCTACAATTTTGTGGTGAAACAGATGTATATATGCCAACATTTTCTGTGCGAACCTTCTAATTGACATCACATTGCATTTGTCTATGCTGGGTAATATTATGGCACATTCTGTGTGGTTAGGCGACTTTGTGTTCGGGGAATTCCAGTCTCATGAATTGTGGAGCCTTTAGGACGTAACAGAAGAAAATATGGGGAGTTCTGTTGGTTAGAGACTGGTGGGACCTGAAGTGAGATGGTTACTAATTGTAAGCAAGTCTCTATACTTGCATAAAATGGGCAGGGTTCTCACCCAAAGGCATGTGTGTAGGAAAATGCTGGACTAATGTTGTACACGATGGTGTCGCTTAAGAAGCTGTTCTCAATTAAAACAATGGCCGTTTTTTTAAGCCTGGGCGGCATTGCATTGAAGTCAATGCAATCCAGCCCCTTTCATTCACACGCCGCAACGACAATGGCCATTGTTCCCCCTAAATCCACACAAACAATTGACATGTCAGCTATTTGCGGCCGCTAATGCAAGAACAACAGTCGTTGTTCCCACTCTGTCCACACAACATATGGCCATTCTGATGGCGATACATTGCATGGACTTCAATGGTTAATTGGATGGCAGGCTTCCCTTAAATGTGCCTGCAATTTAAATAAGACAACATTTTATAATATCTGTGCTTTTTTGTACATAGGGACCTCATGTGGATTCCAAACACCATCCATGACTATGGTCACTTAGAATGTTTAATTTAAATAAAGATGGAAATGGCGGTCTTCACTAGAGATGAGTGAATTTAAAGTATCAACAAAGCAAAGAGCTTTGTTATCTCGGCAGTCGGTTTGTCAGCCGGCTGCCTTTGAACTCCATGCAACTCCAAAGCCTGAAAAACTGGATCTAGTCCTGGGAAACTGACCGAAGTTTACCAGGACTGGATCCAGCTCTTTCAGGCACCTGAAACGGAGCAGCACAGAGTTTAAAGGCAGCTGGCTGATAAGCCAACTGCCGAGCTAACAAAACATGTCACTTCTTTTGCATGTTCATATTTCCCAAGGGGCAATGTACCTAGGATTTCACTGCATTGAGCGCTTTCACTAGCAGCCAGCAGTGTTGTCACTTGGCTGGTCTCTTATCACTTTACTAGGCATTGATCCCATCTAGCCAGAATCCTGCTCCACACTGATGAGGGGCAACACCCTGAAACAGCTGTCTGTAGATGGATACCTGACCTTGGTTTTTCCCTTGTCAGTACATTGACTTATAGGGCCACTTATTATGGTGTTTTGGTGGATTCTTTACAGGAGCCACCCCTTGGCTTTGTCCTTCCTGCAGGGATATCTGGCTAGTCCTGTGTTTTGAAACTCTTTGATGAGGCTCCACGGGCTCTTCTTTTGCAAAACATGTGACTTTGTTAATGTGAATTTGCTCTTCTCTAGTCTTCACCCAAAATGTCTCCCTGTCAAAACTTCCCTCTGGTAGGCCACTTTGGCCTTGGTGTCAAAGATGAACTAAAGATGAGCACAGTCATATTGAATTCTATGTGTATTTAGTGAATTCTTTTGTAGTTTTTGAGAACAAATGACTGTCTGCCACAGTTATTCAGCTAATAGTCTATTCTATTCTATTCTAATAAGCAAAAATAAATCAATATTATCTTCAATTGAAAATGTTATAGAAATAAATATTTTTGGTACGTACACTTACGTTGTTCAGATGAGCGAGTTCAATCTCTACCATGGAATCTGTATATTTTGGCTCTGGATGAATAGTGACGACAATGATCTTCGAATTCACTACTGTAAAATTTCTGGAAAAGAATGAGGAAAATTAGAACTCTATTCCATCAAGTGAATAGTAATTATTGTTTACACAGTGTCACTATTAATGGTTTGTACTGAGACAACGAGGATTTGTTACAGTCATTATGTCTATACCATAAAAAACTAATTGCAAGCATGTTTATTACAAATTGTCCTCAATATACATTGTATAATCTATTCATGTAGGTGCCAAAATCAGTTATAAGAATTGTTTTTGAAATATTAATAGAAATACCGTGTGGTGGGGATTCAAGTCACTATATTTTTCCTTTATTTTTAATAAAATATAGGTCAATATTTAACACTATTATACAGAAAAGCCCTGATTTTGTTAATTAAAGGGGTTGTCCAGCGAAAATCGTTCTCTTTCAAATCAACTGGTTTTAGAAAAATATATAGATTTGTTATTTATTTCTATTTAAAAATCTCAAGTCTTCCAGTACTTATCAGCTGCTGTATGTCCTGCAGAAATTGTTGTTTTCTTTTCTGTCTGACACAGTGCTCTCTGCTGACACCTCTGTCCGAGACAGGAACTGTCCAGAGAAGGAGAGGTTTTCTATGGGGATTTACTACTGCTCTGGACAGTTCCTGTCTCGGACAGAGATGTCAGCAGAGACCACTGTGTCAGACTGGAAAGGAAACAACATATCCCGCAGGACATGCAGCAGCTGATAAGTACTGGATGACTTGACTTGAGATTTTTAAATAGAAGTAAATTAAAAATCTTTATTACTTTCTGAAACCAGTTGATTTGAAAGAAAAAAAGAATTTCCCTGGATAACCCCTTTAAGTCAGCTAGTGACAGAAAGTTATAAAGATTGGAAAATTAATTTAATAAAAAAAGAGTTTTCAAATCTGGTGCTAAAAAGATACACCGATTTATACATTTCTTTCATTGAAAAAATTCTAACTGTCCAGTATATATCAGCTGCTTTATGCCCTACAGGAAGTGGAGTATTCTTTCCAGTCTGACACATTGCTCTCTGCTGCCACCTCAGTCCATTTTAGGAACTGTCCAGACCCATTTAGACTTCCTGCAGGACATACAGCAGCTGATATATACTGGAAAGTTTGGATTTTTTCAATGAAAGAAATTTATAAATCAGTATATCTTTTTTAGCACCAGTTGATTTGAAAACTTTTTCCCCCCCTCTGGAGTAGCCCTTTAAGTTCAAATAAAGCTTCCCCTTTCCACTGAAAAAAAAGACAACACAAAATCCTTCAGTAAATTCTTGATGCCAGTTACACAGATGGATTCTTGCAAACTCCTGGAATGATTCCGTACAAAGATTTTGTTGTACATTAGAAGCAAGGAGAAGTCACTAAGGATACAACAAAAGGCCTAGTACAACTTCTTTATGAACATTTCTTGCTCTCATGCTTGTGTGGGATTCCTATGTGCCGTCCAGATTTATCCCACTCTCAGAAAACAACCTAATAAATTCATTAGCTTTCTATTAAACCAGAGTTATGTGTGAATGTGTAAGGGAAATTCGATTCTGAAAACACTGGCAACAATGACTGATGTGAGTGATTACATTCTTTAGCGAGAACAAGATGGATTATATTGGGGCTTTATAAATAATTGGCAATAAAATACAAAAAAAAATCTCCCTGTAAGGGGTAAAATAATAATAATAATAATAATAATAATTATATATATATATATATATATATATATATATATATATATATATATATATATATATATATATATATCTCCTAATCACAATGGGGGAGATTTATCAAACATGGTGTAAAGTGAAACTGGCTCAGTTGCCCCTAGCAACCAATCAGATTCCACCTTTCATTCCTCACAGACTCTTAAGAATTTTAGAAAATGAAAGGTGGAATCTGATTGGTTGCTAGGGGCAACTGAGCCAGTTTCACTTTACACCATGTTTGATAAATCTCCCCCTATATATTTGTCATGAGTTTCCATCTATAAACTACGTAAAAAGTTATATATCAACTAACACACACACTGCTTTCGTCATCAAGGTCATTCTCATCCTTTTTATGTATTGATAGCTTTTTTGGATATCACTGGTTTAAAGGGGTAATCCCTTAAAAGATAAAATGCACAAAAAGCATATGGGTGCACTCACTGATCCCCCACCAATCACTTGACACCTTACTGCTGGGCTTCTAGCCCCAAATTCAAACTTTTATGAATGATTCCAGTTTTATGTCATGGCACCTGGCCAGGAAACAACATCTCCCAACATGCATTACACCTCAATCTCTAGTTTTTATTGGTATAATTTGGTTTTTATTTGTATAGTGCACAAAGATTCCTCGGCACTTTACATAGCTCAGCCAATTATTCCTCCCTGTCCCCAGTAGGGCTCACAATCTAAAGTACTGTATGTTTTGGGTGTGGGAGAAAGGCCACACAAACACGGAGAGAACATACAAACTCTTTGCAGATGTTGCCCCTGGTGGGATTTGAACCCAGGACATATCAATGACAAATCAGCAATTCTTGTTTTTTTTCCTCTATTTGAATACGCTTTTCACCGTGCGGAAAAATATTGTGATATTTTAAAAGATCTGACAATTCCTCACGCTACTATATATAAATATGTTTATTTAAATTTTTTTTTTACAGATTTTTATTTATATAATTGAAAAGTAGGTAATGTAATTTTAACTTTTATTGTTTGTTTTTTACAATATGCAATCTTTAGATTAAATATACTGATCAATGCTATATCATTACACGGCATTAATCACTTCTATTGGCGATCTGCACATAGAGTCTACCTGAGAGCAGAGTCTTTGCACAGATCACTGATTGGACAGACGGAGGTAAAAGACCCCCGCCTGTCAGTCGAAGTGATCGGGACCCCCTTGCAGCCATGACTCTGCCATGCCCACATTAAAAGCCCCTTCATGGCAGGAACGTATATTTACAATTTGTGGACACAAAGGGGTTAAATAAGGTTTTCACCGCTATTTAGAATTACTAGAGAACTTAGGCTGTCACTGTATATTTTCCCATGGTTGACACGGAAAAATATTCTGTGCAATGAACTAGAGATAGAAGAACTAAAATACTACATAAGAAGGAGTTTCTGACAAATTCCATAAGATATGCTTAATGGCGTATTAAACCTGACTATATGTTCTTATGTCTATATTTTATATCCATGTCGTTTCATATTCAAATATTCGTTTTAATATATTTAATAAAATAATCTTGTTAAGGAAGGCTGAGCTAAGCTCTGATGACTTTACATAAGAAGTAGTCAAGCCTATATAAAAAGTTTAATAGCCAGCATGTTACACTTAAGCATTAAAACAAGATTACAATGGAATTGAAGACTAAACGCTTAATTTGCTGTTCAAGGCCTCATGTGCACAGCAGAGCCATTAGGATGGAGCTTGTGTAACGTAGAACATTCTACATGATGGGGCAGTGGGCACTCCAGGTATACAAGGACATTGAGGTACTGTACGGTATGCACCTACCAGTGTCAATGAGTGTATTACGGATATTTATGCACAAGGATTGTTTTTCATTACAAATTATACCTCTCCATATTATATTGGATTATTGTTGTATGCAATCATTGTTTAATTTTCAAATATTGTTGTTGGAATCAACGTTGATTGTTATTATAATCATCTAATCACGTAATTTCCGTGTCTGTCGGAGACATGGATTTAAACTTAGAGTTGATCAATTTTGCATTATCTGCAATTGATGGGGAATTGATAGGGTATTCTAGAGTTGAAGGGGGCTTTGAACATTGCTTAGAAAACTTGAGGAAATCACTGGAGATCTGAGGCCACACTTCACCTTTAAACCGTTCTTAGTGCTCCCCATGATGCCAGCTTCTCATTATGCCACCCCAGAGCCCCTCGTGTCCCACCCCCTATTATTAGTGGGATGTAATGGAAATCTGGCAAGATGGGAGCAGAGTCAGGACAAGTAGACCTGACAGTGAGTGTGGCTGGGGGAGAGGGCAGTAAGCATATCCTCTCTTACTGTTTTAATGCATGGGGAGGCAGTAAATAGAGTTTTCTATTTTCCTGGAAACCCCCTTTAAGACTAAAATAAAAATGAATGTATTGGGGAACACTTAAAGATTATTGTTTAGGGGAGTACAAAGGGGTCGTTGCTCTATTGTAAAGGGAAAGAAATGGAGGCAGTAATGTTAAGAGAGTACATAATTATTATTGTGTGATCACAAGAGGGCCCTGTTACTCTAAAGGCCCGTTCACACTGAGTAAAACAGGTGGAAATCCCCCTCCGCTTAAAATCCCACCTGCCTCAGTGTCTCAATGTAATGTGTTGCGCGCCTCTGCTTTCCGTTCAAAGAATTAAGATGTCAATTCTTTGAGCAGAGAGCGGCGGAGAGCAGAGGCGCGCAACACATTACATTGAGACACTGATGAGGCAGACAGGAGTCCAAGAGTCCAGAATTTTCGCCTGTTTTGGGCCTAATGTATAATAACTGTCTAACTCTAGTTATACCCCTAATGATAGCTTTTTAGCATTTGGTATGATGCCTTAAACATGGTATAATAGTAATAAAGTCCCTGAAAATCTATAATCTTAGTCAATTTAAAGTGCAATGTATAGCAGGCATAATGAAAAGTACAGGTGTAACAAGTGCTGCAGGTTCAGAGCCCAGATAAAAGTAAAATATTGAAACCAACATTAAAATGTATTGCCCGTAAATAAATAATCTGGATGGGTTGATTGTCTGCTACACAAGTGCTTTATTGCTTCATTGACTGTACCTGGACCCGTCATCACCGATTGGGGCTACAGCCAATTTATTTTACACTTTTGAAGTCCCTCACAGTGTTATGTCTGGTACTCATCACAGATCTATCAGGTGAGCACATTTTTATGGCATCCATTTATCTCTGATCTGACAAGTTGATGCACTGGACCAGATTTACTAAAACGGTGTAATTCTTAGACAGTGCAAACTGTATAAAACTGACTAATAAATCTGCCATTTCTGAAAACTGCCTAGAATAAGTTTAGATCAACTATTGTTATACCATGTTATCACCATTCTGGTGCATCGAGGTCATGTTATTTTGATCACAGTTATTACCATTGACATCGACGACCAGTGTATTATGACTTTCAGTCTGCCAATACATAGATTTAATAGGAACTAAGTGGACAGTCAGTCAAGTGTCGGAAGCAGGAAAAAGGACCAAAAAAAGCACCTAAGTAACTTTGACGAGAAGCAAATTATGATGAGAAGATGACTTGTCATTTTGGAGCATTGTCTGTATGTTGTGGTTAGTGTGGTCAGACGTGGTCAAAAGAATGACAAATGGAGAACCAGAAGTTCATGGGCATACAAGATTAACTTAAACACGAGGGAAAGGTTAATGCAAGTTATGGTTGAAAAGTGTCAGCATACACAATGCACTGCAGCTTGCTTCATGTGTAGCCCCACACAGGTCCGAAAGAGCATGCACTCATATCTCCTGCCAAGTACTTACTTGCCTCAACTACCCTAAGCAGTAGAGGACAACTTAACAACGGCCCCTTCCTGCGCCAAATTTTGATAAACAGAATGAAAACAAGACAAATACATGGAGTAAACTATCCAAGGGTCAGAACCAGCAAGCAGCGAAATACAAAATCATATCCAGTAGAATAGTCAAATAACAATAGCAGAGAGTCAGAACAACAGGGAAATAAAGAAAGGAGGGGTGGAGCTACATGACATGCGCTGAGGGCCTGTGGCTACAAGATGAGGATAGAGTTAAACCATTATTAAGGGTGCAGTTAACAACTGAAACGCCTTGGCGTCTTTTTGGGGGATATGTCGCAGTGTGTGTATGGTGGTAGGTGAAAAATAAAAGCTCTGTTCACAACACTTGGCTGGGAGCTGGACTCAATTTTTGATGTTGGAACACACAAAAGGAACAGGAGAAGCTAGAGTGGTAACGGAGGCTGTCAATCACAGAAACAAAACCAAACTTAACTGTTATACATCCAAAAAGTAACTCAGCAGAAGAAGAGATGGGTGTGGTTGAGACTCAATTACCACAGCAGAGGAATAACTCGAAACCACAAAAGCACGAGATGATAGTCAAAAAATACCTCCTCTGTTGTACCTTATGGACTGGAGATGGTGCAGAAGTCTGAAAGGTTGCGGTTGTTACAGAAGGGTATTTTCTTACCTTTATCCTAAGTGTCATTGGGGTCAGGACTACTACCCTCAGTGCACTGGGGTAGAGCCTCAGTGCACTGGGGTAGACCGGCAGGGTGGATCAGTACACTATTCAAGAGTGGTAATATTTTGACCTGTACAATAGCTGGTGAAGACCAATTAACAAACTGGTGTCCAACCAGCAGCCCCCCAGTTGTTGCAAAACTACAATTCCCATCATGCCTGGATAGCTAAAGCTTTGCCATCAGTGAACTAGGGGGAACTAGGAGGAGCGAGTACACAGAAGAAAGTGTTATATCTTTCATTATCCACCTGTACCAATTTTGTACCTGCCCAGAACAGTGTACAATAGTGTATCCTAATCTTTTCTTGTTAAGTGAAAACTTTGTTACCTTCGTAGAAGTACTGTATGTGCTTTGATTTACTGTTACGAGACTCAATGAGAAAAACAATTATTTAAACAATGAGCCTGTGTTAGATATTGACTGCCCTGGTTAGCGTTGAATCTGAGAAATTAGACATGCAAATCAGTAGTATAATTAAAATTTTACAGATTCATCAAAATGACTCTTTTACCTTGGAACAAAGTACAATGAATGAGGTTAAGCGGAGGCTTGGTATAGTTTTCATGTGCTTGCGATGAATAAATATGATAGATTTTAAAAACGCCTGTCTTCTGATGCTTATTTTATATTGCTTTTTAGTAAGCTATAAAGATGGTTCTTCATTACTTTTGTTAAAGTATCCAGCTTAGCTAAATTGGTTTTCTAGCCTGGGCTGGATGTGAAATTAATATTTCATCAGTGTGAATTGAAACATTCTTCTTCATGGGCTCATAATGGCAGGTCATGGAGCCAAACTCAGATGTGGCTTCTGCGAGAAGAGGAATGGAACACTGCCTGAATTGATGGCGGATGTAAATTGTAAATGTTCAGTACGCTGCATTTCAGTTGAAGTGTTTTCGAGACTAGATAAGGATTCTTTCTGAGGACAGAATAATCTCATTTAAAACTTAAGTCTTTGCAAATATGAAGGCTTAAAGCAAAACTATAGTCAAAAATGAAAAAAATCTTATCCCGTTTGTACATCGTCTCAAATTGTACAGTAAAAAGGCTCTATAAAAGCCATGTTTTACCAGTTACAAAATGATTTCTACACTTTTACAGATTTAGGTTATGTTCACACTACAGAAAACAAAGGCCACTGTTTAACCCTTTCACTACCTGGGGTCATTGATTCCATAATGCCCAGGTGGTTTATTAACATCAGCTTATGGGATCATAATGATCCCATAAGCTGATGTCCCTATGTCTGCCACGCGCCCGGTGTGAGTCCTTCTTCCCTCCTTCGCCGGCCTTCGTAGCCAGGAAACAAGAAGCCAGAGGCTTCCAATTTCCATGGCTACCATCGGGGCTCTGCGATCACTTTGCAGAGCCCCGATAGACATCTGACAGAGAATTCTCCCTCTGTAGAGGTAGAATTCTCTGTCAGGAGCCCTATAGATGCTGTGGTCGTGCTGACTGCAGTATCTATAGGGTTAGTGTGGCTCCGGTACTGGGAGTTGTGGCGGGTCCCCGGCTATCACTGATAGCCGGGACCGGCCGCAGATGACACAGGCGCAATCCTCGATCATAAATTAACGTCGCTGCAGCCTAAGGCATAGGCTGCAGAGACAGTTTTTGCTGTGCAGCGGCGGGAGGGGGTTAACATGTTCATGTAGTACCGGCCGGAGGATCATTATTTAAAACTCATGGAAATCTGCCGGCCGTATGGGTGTGCCTGGAAATCAATTAACCATTGAGACAACCAGTGTGTGAACTGTCAATTATTTGCAGCCACTGTTTGGAAACAACGTCCGGAAATAATTGGCATGTCAACTGTTTCCTCGGCTGTATTAAACAATGGTCGTTGTTCAATACACTGTGTTTAATTTCAATGCAACACTTTTTTTAATGACAAAAATGGATGTGGTTTTAATCGGCAACAATGGCCGTTCTTGTCATTAAAAAAATACATTGTGTGAACATAGCCTTAGTGTCAGGTTTGGGACAGGAGGACACAGGACAGGTGATGCCCTAGCACTGACACCCGCCCCGCTAACCCTGCTTGCTTACCGCAACTGCCCTTAGTGGCAGCGGATAACTAGGCGACAGTCCCTGGCCTGCACAGGGGCACCACAAAACGGGGACAAGACAGACAATTCAAGGTCAGAAAGCCAAGTCGGTAATACACGGTCAGCAAAGTACAAAAGTACAGCAGTCGGAAAGCCAAAGCCAAAATTAAGGAACCAGGGATAACAATCAGCTTAAATGCTAGGTCATGGGACACTCAGGTCCTGAGGCTCTATCGCAGGCAAGGAGGGAGGGGAAAAGACAAGCTTTTATGGAAGCAGAGCCGGAATCAGAGTGCATGACTCGGCTTATGACACTTAGGCTGTGTTCACACACAGCATTTCGGTCAGTATTTTTCCAAACAAAACCAGGAGAGCATTGAAAACACAGAAACGCAAATCCAATCCAATTTTGCTATGGCTATGTTCACACAGCGTATTCTTTTTTGACAAGAATGGCCCTTGTTGCTGATTATAACATCCGTCATTCTTAAAAAAAAAAGGATACACTATGTTGAATCCTATGGCGAACAGCGACTTCTGTGCACACTATTGCACTACGACCGCTATTCCCCTGCTGTGGAAATAATTGACTTTGGCCAGCAGACTGTAAACAACGTCCATTATTCACAGTCTGTTCTCACAATGTACGGTCATGCTTACGGCCATACATTGTATGTTTCAATGGTAAATTGAATTGCAGGCACACCCAAAGGTGCCTGCAACTCAAATAACGATTCAGTAATGTTCCTTTGGCGGATATGGCAGCATCGGCCATAGGAACATGTAAAAATGCATCCAGTTCTGAGCTGTAATACAACGGCCATTGTTAAACAATGGCCATTGTATTACAGTATGTGAACACCGCCTTTGTATAAAGCATAAACATCTCATCCATATTAACCCCTTAAGGTCAAAGCCAATTTTCGTTTTTGCGCTTTTGCTTTTTCCATTTTATGTTTAAAAGTCCATAGCGCTTGCATTTTTTCACCTAGAGACTTATATGAGTGCTTATTTTTTGTGAAACCAATTGTACTTTGCAATTACAGGCATAATTTTTCCATAAAATATGTTGTGAAACCGGAAAAAAATCATTTGCGCTGTCAAATTGAAAAAAAAAAAACGAATTTGTTTTGATTTCGGGGAGTTTTGCATTTACGCCGTTCGCCCTATGGTAAAACTGACTTGTTATGCATGTTCCTCAAGTCGTTACGATTACAACGATATATAACATGTATAACTTATATTGTATCGGATGGCCTGTAAAAAATTCAAACCATTGTTAACAAATATATGTCACTTAAAATCGCTCCATTCCCAGGCTTATAGCGCTTTTATCCTTTGGTCTATGGGGCTGTGTGAGGTGTCAGTTTTTGCGCCATGATGCGTTCTTTCTACCGGTACCTTAATTGCGCATATACGACTTTTTGATCGCTTTTTATTACATTTTTTCTGGATTTGATGCGACCAAAAATGCGCAATTTTGCACTTTGGGATTTTTTGCGCTTACGCCGTTTACCGTGTGAGATCAGGAATGTGATTAATTAATAGTTCGGGCAATTACGTGTGCGGTGATACTAAATATGTTTATTAATTTATTTATTTATTAATTTATATTTATAAAATGGGAAAAGGGGGGTGATTTGGACTTTTATTAGGGGAGGGGATTTTTTATTAATAAAAAAACTTTTTTACTTTTTTTTTTACATACACTAGAAGCCCCCCTGGGGGGCTTGTATATACATAGCACTGATCTCTCATAGAGATCAATGCTGTGTATATACACAGCAAAGATCCATTAGATCGGTCATAGATTGCTATGGCCTGCTGCAGGCCACAGCAATCTATTGCCGAGCCGGGATCAGCGTCATTCCGACGCTGAGGCCCGGCACGGGCAGAAGAACGGATCTCCCCCCCGCGATCGCATCGCGGGGGGGGAGATCCGTGCCACTAGACACCAGGGATGCACGGAGGAAAGCACTTCAATGCAGCTGTCAGGTTTGACAGCTGCATTGAAGGGCTTAATTAGCCGGCGCGGCAACGGGACCTGCGCCGGCTAATAGAGGCACTGCCCGGCTGCAGATTGCAGCCGGGATCGGTGCCGTTCAGAGCGGGGTCCCGGCGGGACCCCGCTCTGAACACCCCCTGCGGCACCATGACGTATCAGATACGTCATGGGTCGCTAAGGGGTTAATGGAAATACTCCTGGTTTTGGTGTACTAATACTGACAAATACAGATTATTTTGAGTGAAAGCAGCCTAAGGGTCCTATTCCACGGACCGATGGGGGCCCCAATCAATAATGTAAACGAGCGCTGATCTGCTAGATCCACGCTCGTTTACTGGGCCTATTACACTGCCCGGTAATCGTTTAGAAAGAACTGCAGGAACATTGTTACCGATGTCCTTGCAGCCCTTGTTTAAACACCATACATTACCTACACATATTGCAGGTCTTCTCCTGCACTCCTTCTTCCTCCCGGTCCTGCGCGCAGCAGCAGCTTCAGTGCGGCCTGTGTGAGCTGACAGACCGCTCAGCCAATCACTGGCCAGGAGTGCTGCGCCCAGTGATTGGCTAAGCGGTCTGTCAGCTAAGACACCGAAGCTGCTGCTGCTGCGCGCGGGACCAGGAGTAGGAAGGAGCGCAGGAGAAGACCGGCTACAAGCTTAGGTAAGGTATGGTGCTTTTTAAATCGTCGGCCGCCCACCGAGCATTGCTATTCCACGCAGCGATGCGCGGTCAGTGCCCAATGATTTTAGGTTTGAACCTAAATAAACAATGATCGTTGTCTCTATTCCACGGAGCGATAATCGCTCCGTGGAATAGGCCCCTAAGAGGCCATTCACATGTCCCGAAAAACTGTTCTTGCATGGACAATATTTTGCAGACCGGTCCTCAGAGCTCTCGGGATCCTCATTCATTACGATGCTGGAAGCTCCAAAACCGTTTCAATATTTATGCTACTGGACACGATGTGATGTTTAAAAACTGTTAAAATATTTGCGCTACTGTACTGGAACAATGTGCCAGTACAGTAGCGCAATGATTTTGCTGTCGTGCAAATGGCCCCTCAGAGTAATGATGACCATTGTCACTATGAGCAAGCAGAACCTGCCCAGAGAAGTTGCTAACATCTGTACAATAACCATCTCTAGAGTAAAATATTTGATAAAAGTCCAGTATTTAGCGTCTGAAGCATTTTACAAAGAAGTATGCCCCCATGCACAACACATACGCCATTCTTATTCCTCTAATCAACAGACATAAATGAGCTAAGTCAATTGCAGAGCTTATCTGCTGATGAATTGCACTGGCTAGTGACACCCAATTCTCCTCCCTGACAGGACTGACAAAAGTACAAAATGTTCTGTGTATCAGAAGGGATTGATGAATGGGATATGGTTTCGTGGCTTAGATCACCCATTGTTGGGTGCCAGGATCTAATAATGTACATCCGTCTCCTATAATAGTAGGCTAATATTAGAACCAATTCAGAAGTTACTATTAAAAGTATAAAATAAATAAATAAATAAATAATACAAAATTTTAAAAAAATAAACAATTAGGGTGGCATTTATTAAGTCCGGCGTTTTTTATGCCGGACTTAAAAATGCCCCCGCAGCTCCGGCGCTACGGAGATTTATGTAGAGGCGTATTGCCTCTACATAAATCCCGTGCGCGCCGGTGCGCACCGCCGAAAACCTACGCCAGCTGAGAACTGGAGTAGGTTTTCGGCGTATATTTGGGCGGAACGCCCACTACACACCCCCTTTCCGCCCCCCTGGCGTACTCGGCGGAAAGTGCCGATTTGCGAATATTTTATTCTCAAATCGGCCATTTGCGTATAAAATGATACGCAAATCGGCACTTTCCGCCGAAAATCATCCGTTCGCCGGATGATACATGTGGCCCTTAGACTTTCTAAGGGATTTCGTGTCCTGTATCAATTTATAATTCTATTTCCCATAGGTTCACTAATGGAAGTATATTTTAGGCAGCTATAAGTAAAATAATTATGAAGAAATTTTAACCTGTTCCTACAGGTGAACCTGTTTGTTTCTTTGTAAAATATATTATATATAAAAAATAAATAAATATATATATATATTTATTAATAATAAAATGACAACATACATGTTACCTGTCCTTCACTCCTTCGAGCATGTTGTCACCTCATGAGAGGTATAATTTAGCAGCAGCTGGAGAGACATAGGCTGGGTAACGTTTGGGCATGATGGGAGTTGTAGTGGAGACGGATTTATCAATCTGCAGTTGTAAATTGCACCAAAATGTGTCCCAGCTTGGTGCCGTGTGTCGCATCTTCTTTTAAAACACATTTAGTAAGGCCCAGATTTATCAAACTGTGAAGAAATAGAGCCTAGTGCAAACTGCCCACAGCAGCCAATCACAGCTCAGCTTTCATTTTACTAGAGCTAAAAGCTGAGATGTGACTGGTTGCTATGGGTTTCTATTTTTACACAGTTTGATAGATCTGGGCCAATGTGTTTTTGTTATTATTTGAACCTTATATGACAAGTGGGTTTGTAAATGTGGATGGGATTAAAGGTAAAGTTGAATAACAACAAACTTTTTTTACTGACAGCAGCCATGTATGCTTCCTCCCCCCTGAATGATTTTTCTGATGACAAAATGACATAAGACCACTCAGACTTCGCTGTGTATGTCGTCTGTGGTTCAGTCCTTATAACTTTAGCCCTGCTCCATCTAGTTACTTGTAGTTGACAGGAATATGTATTTTTGCATGTGACACTGCACGATTAGTATACAGGGACCAGGTGTCAGGGCTTCATTCAAAACACCGCTAAACTAACCTAATTTCTTCTTCTTAAAAGCTTCTATACTGTACCTCCTCACAACTAAACCCAGTGGGGGAGATTTATCAAACACGGTGTAAAGTGAAACTGGCCCAGTTGCCCCTAGCAACCAATCAGATTCCACCTTTCATTCCTCACAGACTCTTTGGAAAATGAAAGGTGGAATCTGATTGGTTGCTAGGGGCAACTGAGCCAGTTTCACTTCACACCATGTTTGATAAATCTCCCCCAGTATACCCAGGTAATGACAATGAAGATTGGTCCTGCCCTGCCTCTTCCCTCCTGATTGGGCTAGAGAGAAGCCAAAGGCTGTTCAGTAAACCTGCAAGTAGGGCACATTAAGTTCTTGCCCTAGCAGTGGCCTGTGTAAAAGAAACCGAGATCATAATATATGAGCATAAAAGTTTGTGAAAAAGGGGGTAAAGTGCTAATCCCTTAATAGGATAAAAATGTATTGGAAATATAAAGAAAAGTAAACGAAAAACATATTATTTATTATACAACTATGCTTCTGTGCTCATGCTTAAACCATTATAAATTTATAATCTGGTCCTTAGGGGGTTAAAGGGCACATGGTAAGGGATACTCTGCACATGTAAGGAGACTTTGCAGTGATTAAAGGGGTTATCCAGTGCTACAAAAGCATGGCCACTTGTCCTCCTCTTTTGTCTCCAGTTCAGGTGTGGTTTACAATTAAGCTCCATTTACTTCAATGGAACTGAACTGGAAACCCCACCCAATCTGGAGACAAGAGAGGGGGGAAAGTGGCCATGTTTTTGTAGCGCTGGATAACCCCTTAAACTGATAGATGTAGGTCTGACTCCCAGCCATTTCTGGTGGAGCAGCCTTTGCAGGTGAATAAGTAGTATCACGTGGTGACAAGCAATTTAGATTACTTGATGTCCATATACAGATCTTCTCACTGTGCAGGCTCATTGAAATGATTCCAAACAAGTCATGCTGAGCTAGTCATTATGCCAGACATGTGCTTAAGCCTAGCAATTACTTCGATTTTAATGAACCTCGTCTATTGCTCTATTCTTTCTGGAAGCAGAACCCCAGACCCACTGTCAGGACTAGACACTCCGAAGACAGGGAAAGGACACATACGGTGGATCCCGAACTGAGCCCCACCCACTGTCCCTGCCTACTTGCAGCAATCTGCTCGAAATGGCAGTGTGTAACTGGACAGGAAGATGTACAAATACAATAAAGTGTCAACAGTCCGGGTCACAACTAACGGGCAATGCAGGACAGAAACTAAATCCAAAAACAAGGTCCAGAGGCAAAAGGAATAGGTCAGGGCTGTCAGCAAACAAGAATAGTCAAAGAACAAGGAAAGGTCAGAGTAGCAAGATAATAGCAAGAAGCACAGAAGCAGGCAAGAGGCAAAGCTCGATAACCGGCAATGCATTACAGGCCAGCACATACTATATAGGAGACCAGAGGTACGGTCCTAAAGGTGAATGGTCCCCTCCCCAGGAACATCTGAGGCAAGACAACCTGACTGGCAGGTACAACTGCCAGTCAAACGAATTTAGCAGCAGCTGCTACAATCTGCTCCCTGGCCGGTGACGCGGCCCCTTGGCATCCCAGGTACCCAGGGACGTTGTTGGTTAACCATGACGTCACCCAGCAGGCAGGGGGAAATCCAGGGCATGGGGAACGCTCTGAGAGTCCGGAGCAGCGCCTTAGCCTGCAAGGAGAACGGTACTCGAGTAATTTTCTGACATCAACTTTACTTTTCTTGTGTCCTGAGGAAAACTGATTATATATATATATAAATATATATATGCTAAATATATATATTGTGCGAATTAGCGTCACAAGTGGTAGGCACAAGCAGGCTTTGGATGCAACAAAAAATGTTTATTGGTAACAAACCAGAAAAAAATAGTCCAGCATGAGGCTTTTACATCAGCCATTCCATCTTCAAACACAAAGCGGTTGCCTTTCAGGCACATTAACAGAAAGAATATACACACCACCGTGTAGTTATGTCCTCATTCAGACCAGCAAGTCTGTAGCAGCTCGGTTGCAGGGCTTTTCTCTTCAGCTCCTGTCTGCCAGATTCACTGTGGATCAACTGACTCCCAAACACTCTCAGCAGGTTGTCTCTCCACACCTGATGTACCAAGTCAGAGGCTTTTAAAAAACCCAATAAAGCCTGGACCGGAACGTGGGAATGGCCTCCCACCCACGCTACAGCCGTTCCAAGAAAGACAGCCCATTTTAGCCGCACAGCAGCTATACTAAATAGCAAATGTCAGTAACCTATTGTTACTGACCACGAACTGCTGTCTTTCCCCCACAGAGTCCCAGGAGCTCCGTGGCACATACGTTGTAGCTCTCCTGCTGTAATTCAGGTATGTGGAAAGTCCGGGATGTACTAGCAGACTGGCAACCCTGAACTCTCCGAAACTTCCACACAGAGCACAATAACCTGCTTGGCACATATCTACCTTCCACTATTCTTCCTGCTGGTTGCTTACAATAGATAGATAGATATGTGTATGTGTATATATATATATCAGTGTGCAATCTTATTGGTTAGAACTCAACAAGTTGCCTAAATCACAGAGAAAAACTCCATTTGGGAAAAAGTATATCTGCATTCTGTGCGTACAATAAGATATGCATATGCACACTGGCGATTGTCATCTAACAGCTTCAGGCTATGTTCACGCCATGCATGAACAATGGCCATTTTTGTAGTGAAAATTGCATTGATTTCAATGCACAACGGCCGATTTTCAATACATTGTATGAACAACGGCCGCTGTGTGCTTTGATATTAATGCAACGCATTTTTTTGTATGACAAGAACTGCTGTCGTTTTAATCGCAAACAACTGCCGTTCTTGTCATAAAAAAATATCATGTGAACATAGCCTAAAAATTTCACATTTAACATTAAACATTGATCATTTTTGTCAACACATTTGCAGCACGAAGTGGAAAGTATTGTATATTTATTTAGCAATGTATAGGACACCTAGTGGTCAACGGAGAAATAGTAATAACATAGATTTTTTTGTACACAAATTGCAAAAAAAAGTGGATTATTTATGTTAACATATTTTTACCATGGTTTTCGAGGGGGTCTTTTCATATCACATGATGCAATCCAATTATGTTTTTAACCCAAAAAATATCCAGCCACAATATGCTAAGGTGAGATTAATAGTGCAAGCTCTGATCTCAGACAATGAATTGCTTCATAAGATTATGGCCTATGACGACATGTTTTACGACTTCTATCTACTTAATAATATCATAAACACCTCTTTTTGTGTGGTGCAATGCATCTTTATATGCATTTTCATTAAAGAGAATGCCTATAGTCAGCAGACCTCCCCCCCTCCACCCCTGGAGTCCTGGAGTCTTTCTAAGATCCATCACACATTACAGTTAACACTTCAGATATCTCATTCCTTGGTTTATTAGTAAAGGAAGACAGAAATCCACAATGCCTACAAAGGGTTACTTTGTTTCTCTGCATCCTTGCTGCAAGCATGCTGGTTGCTAGGTAGTGCTGGAAATGTGAGCACCGGTACAGTATGGACGGCAGCTCGCCACCTAGTGGCCTTTCCCAGAACTCTCAGCATCCTGAGCCTTCTACATTTCTATTTCTGAGCTTCAGTTTGCAGCCTAGTAAGGACTGTGTGCAGAAAGAATATTATGTAAAATCAGATAATTTTTTTTCTTTTTCTAGCAATACCACAAGAAATGGATTCATTGATAAGCTTCAGGAAACAAGCATAATACTCACCGTAATGAAGGTAAAAAAAGGCCTAAATTTTTATAGAATACAGCTCCGAGTACATATACTGTAGATTCATCGAATTCTAAAAGACACAAAATGATATTAACTTATTTTTTACTTTGCATTTAATAGTAAATCAATGAATTAACCTTTACTATTACATATAGCAGCATGGGTTTAATTTCCAGTGTGTTAGTCTGGATCTGCTTTACATATGTATCACACTATTTACTCTTCTGTCCTTGTACTATGCATGACAACAAATCATCATTCTTATAAAATGCCACGGCCATATTGTTACATCCCAATACAACACAGCTGTATTGTTATATGGCATCAACATGGATTATTTGCCACCATCTCAGGCAGTGATTGGTCTCAGTCGTCACATCATAAATAATAGATCATAGCACTCATCTTAAGGCTGGGTTCACATGTAACAGATCCACAGCGGATTTCTCGCTGCAGATCCCAGCCCTGTACACCCTATGAGCAGACAAACTGGATGGACATCCCGCATCGAGTTTGTCAGCAGCCCACCCCCCCTCCCCCTTCAGGGCTCCCAGTGTATTTACATCCCACTCAGCCAATCAGTGCGCTGCGTCGGGGCGGGACGTGCTGGGAACCCCTGAAGGCTCCGGCAGGGGGGGGGGGTTAGCGGGGCGGGCTGCTGACAAACCCGCAGCGGGATGTCCATCCTGCTGCGAGTTTGTCTGCCCATAGGGTGTACAGGGCAAGGATCCGCAGTGGATCTCTCTGCGAATTTGCAGCGAGAAATCTGCTGCGGATCCGTTACGTGTGAACGCACCCTAAAGGAGAAGTCAGGTGGGAATTTTAAGTAGAAACTTACCTCTTCCCGTGCCCATGGTGAGCGGCAGGACTGGCCTCAGGACCCCCGCCGGGCTCCAGGATCTCCGGTGATGTCATATGTAGACAAAGGTACTCAGCACTCACAAGTCAGTTCAGTGATTTTATTTAGTGCAGGAATTCATCAATATTTACAATATGTAAATATTGATGCATTCCTGCGCTGAATAAAATCACTGGACCAACTGGTGAGTGCTGAGTACCGTTGTCTACATATTGCTGGAATCTACCATCACCCTACAGAGTGTCGCCCTTTGATCTACACTTTTCCTCACAATGCCTTCCGATGGGGGTCCCGAGGCCAGTACCAGCGCTCATCGCTGACACGGAGAGGTAAGTTCCTACTTGTAATTAATTTCCCCTCTGCCGACTGCTACATTTGGACTCCTCCTTTAAGGTGACTCTGTGCCCACAATCTAACCCCCCCAAACCACTTGTACCTTCGGATAGCTGCTTTTAATCCAAGATCTGTCCTGTGGTCTGTTTGGCAGGTGATGCAGTTATTGTCCTAAAAAAATACTTTTAAACTTTCAGCCCCGTGCCAAAACGGGAGTATCTGTGCCCTAACTTTGCACAACCTCTCTGTCCCTTCTCCCCACCCACTTCATCATTGGGAATGCTCCAGGCAGATTGCCTCCTATTCCCCACCTGTGTCCGTCCAGCACATGGGCTGGATCGTTAAGGACCTGTGCAATGTTCAGCATGGAGGAAATGTTCTAGTGGCATTCCTAATGATGAAGAGGGTGGGGAGGAGGGACGGAGGGGTGGTGCAAAGTTAGGGCACAGATACTCACATTGGGCACGGGGCTGGCAGTTTAAAAGTATTTTATTAGGACAATAACTACATCACCTGCCGAACGGACGGCAGGACAGATCTTGGATTAAAAGCAGCTATCTGAAGGTTCAAGTGGTTTGGGGGGGGGGGGTCAGATTGTGGGTACAGAGTCGCTTTAAGACAAAGGGCATTGAAATGTTAAAGGGGTTATCCAGCGCTACAAAAACATGGCCACTTTCCCCCTACTGTTGTCTCCAGCTTGGGTGGGGTTTTAAAACTCAGTTCCATTGAAGTAAATGAAGCTTAATTGCAAACTGCACCTGAACTGGAGACAACAGTAGGGGGAAAAGTGGTCATGTTTTTGTAGCGCTGGATAACCCCTTTAAAAGCAGCAAACTCATAGGGCAGGATAACAGCTGAGGAAGTACTGGGTGACACTGGTCCTCTAAAAGCCTACCTTGTTTTTCCAAAGAGTCTGTGAGGAATGAAAGGTGGAATCTGATTGGTTGCTAGGGGCGACTGAGCCAGTTTCACTTTACACCAGTCTGATAAATCTCCCCCTGTGACTCCATCAACTGGTATAAATGTAAGTGGTAAATTGGCCGCCATTCAATAAGGTTTTTCTTTGCCTAGGTACCTGAGGATTCCAATTAAAGGTTTTCTTTCTTTGGCAATTAGTTGCAGCAAAGTAAAACTGAACAGTATTAAAGTTCAAGCTGCAGAAGCCATAACTTTTACAATTGCACTCTACTAGCCTTTGGTTTAGCAATTGTTTAGCAGCGAGGGTCGCAGACATCCACTACCTGCAGCTGCTATAAGTCTGATAGTAGAGGGGCTCCTGCTGGCCCCATTCCCTTCACCATGTGCACCATGTAAACCTGTGCTTTGTACTAAACTAGTGGAGAAGAAGCCACCTAGTGTCACAATGACAATTCCACCTCTATATCAGGGGATAATTCAGGGGAGAAAAATACACCCTGGCTTCTTCTATAGTTCGGGGATTTGGTGATTTCACATTTCATTTATCTATGCCCCTTTTCAGCATAGCGTATAAGCTTTAGTTATTGGAACTCATCTGGTGAGATTAAAGGGGAAGTCCGACATTGGCCATTTTTTCCCCAAATGGTGGGTGAACATAACAACATGCAGCCACTTCCCCGGCTCCATTGCTGGGGTCCGCTATCCCCTGCTCCGGTTCCCAGTCCTCCAGCCACTTCCTGGTCTGATTGGGGATCCAGGTCGTGACTTGTCAGCTAATCAGCAGCTGAAGCAGGACCCCTGCGCTGGAGCCAGGGAGGTAGGTACATGTTGTTATGTTCAGCCATCTTCATATATATATATGAAATAATTCCGCACAGAAGTTTATTTGCACATATAAGTAATAATAAGCTAGAAAACAATATAATAATATGAGGCATAATACAGTATAGTAGAACTGTACTTCTTCAGAGAGAAAATCCAATCACAGGCTAGATTAAAGGGATTTTCAGGGTTTAAATAATTAAAGGGGTTATCCAGTGCTACAAAAACATGGCCACTTTCTTTCAGAGACAACACGACTCTTGTCTCCAGTTCAGGTGCGGTTTGTAATTAAGCTCCATTCACTTCAATGGAACTGAGCAGCAAAACCCTGCCCAAGCTGGAGACAAGAGTGGAGCTGTCTCTTTAAGGGCCTATGCTTGGGGGGATAGATCAACAATAGCTGATTGCACCTCCACCGATCAGCTGTTTGGCACCCCATGCTACAAATTGAACAGGACTGGAAGCTGTGCACCATTTATTATATAGTGGTAACACTACATTACTGCAGCTCCAATCGAGCTGAATGGGAGCAGATCTGTGGTAACAAGCACTTCCACTACACAATGAAAAGTACTTGGTAGAGGTGAGCTTGAATAAATCCTTTAATTCTCGAATTACTTTATATTAGACATAATAATCACAAATAGGCTATAGACAGTTTTCAGTGTTTGCAAAAAACAAAATACAAAAACAATAACAAACACCCCTTAAATAGGCTGCAGCATAAAAGATTTAAGGGGTTACAGTGCAATGTATCATAAGCAATAAATCATATATGTCATCTCTGTAGTTCAACACTGTAACATCTACACAGATCTGCTCCCTATGGCAGTTCAGAGGTCTCTGTGTTTAATGGATCTTTGAACATTTTAGAGTGATGCTTTTCTTTTTTACTTCAGACAAAGCAGTACTGACATGTGAACCTACCACACGTAGGAGTTTCACATTGTGTCAAAAATGTATAAATCATTGTTCTATTTTTCCGGCATCCTTCAGTAAATTTATATTTTCAGCATATTTTGGGCATATTTTTTTTTCTAGATTATCAACGTAATTTTTATCCATAAATACAATTAATTTTGTTAGGATCTTAGGAACAGTTAGGCCTATGGGACTGGTGTCTGCAGCCCACACCCCATTTGTCTCAGACTCCATTAGTCTTTTGACCAGGTCATTACTATTATGGTGCAACATTTGCTCCAGGTCCAATATAAATAATAACACAGAATATGATGGTTATTTCGAATTTAGCCTTTTGTTTTTTTTTTGTTTTTTTTTAAATCAAGTATATTTTTGACTGACCCCAACCTACTTTATACCCATGAACACCATAGCCAACATTACTTGCTCCGGGGCCCCAGGGGCATTTATTTTTAGATTGTCTTTGTCTATAATTACATTGAAGAGAGAGAAAAAAAGCTTTCCATAGCACCATAGATCATTACAACCAAAAGAGTGGGAGAGACTACAAAGAAACTCTCACTTGGCTAGGTGGTGTGAAGGAAGAGGCGCAGCACTCAGTGGTGTATTCAGATAATGGACAGCAGCCATTCCCACTGAATTACAGAGAATTCTCAAATATAGATACAACCCCTCCAATCCAAATCACAGGTGTCGGACGAAGTATAACCATTAAATAAAGGTAAGTTGCATTTATTCAGACACAGCATGTTTCGAAGCCGGTCTGGCTTCTTTCTCAAGTGTTACATGAAAAAGAAGAGTCTTCTCTGAAAAAATGCAACTTACTTTTATTTAACGGTCTTACTTTTTGGATCTGCGCCCAACCGGTGATTAGGAGTGGAGGAGTTGTATCTATATTTGAGAATTCTGTGTGATTAAATGGGAGTGGCTGTGATCCATTATCTGAAGGCATCTTCATGAAGTAGAAAAAAGAAAAATTCATAAGGGCACTCACCATAAAAACTTGAACTTTATTGTAGCAAAATCTTTAAAAACTCCATTCAGGGTTTAGCAGGCAATGTCTTGAGTAACTGGCGTCCCCGCTGCCTGCTACACCCTGAATGGAGCCTTTAAAGATTTTGCTACAATAAAGTTCAAGTTTTTATGGTGAGTGCCCTTATGAATTTAAATTTTTTCTACTGCACAAAGATGAGTTCCATATCTATCTATCCCATAAGTGAGCACCACATATACATTTCTATCCAATAATCTCTTTGAGTTTAAACATGGACTATTTTTACTGCGTTTTGGACAGGAGTTCCGATCACTTTTCTGCTCATGCATTATCTGAATCCACTACTGAGTGTTGTGCCTCTTCCTTTGGACAACCTAGCCAGGTGAGAGTTTCATTGTAGTCTCTCCCATCTTCTTGGTTGTAATGATCTACGGCACTATGGAGTGCTGTTGTTTTTTCTTTTTAATGTAATTATAAGCTAAGACAATCTAAAAGTAAAAGCCCCTGGGGCCCTGGAACAAGTATTGTTGGTTATGGTGTCCATGGGTTATATACTTGATTTAGCCAGGGGGAAAAAAGAAGTAAAGACTAAATTTAGAATAACCATCATATTCTGTGTTATGATTTAAAAAAGGTTATAAATAGTCATTAATAGCTTCATTGTTGGTGGTAAGATCCCCCCCCCCCCATCTTGTTCATGCCATGGGATCCTGCTTAACGTGTACCTGTCATTATGACTTTCAAAAACTCAATCAACAGTAGATGTGATGTAAATAAAGTTTGAAATTTACATTCATATTTTATTTTAAGTTATCATGGTGAATTCAGCACTTCCTGTTGTCTGACTCTTTTTTTTCTCAGAGTCAGAAAACAAGAAGTCCAGTGTTTCCCAGGTCATCTAAGAGCACACAGATAAGGCAGTCATGTAATTGACGGATATATTGAGCCGTGACTCTCTGTACTGGCTCGAATTCCTGTTTATAGTCTGTTTTTTTCAACCAGCACAAGTCAAAAAATCTACCTTCAGGAGACTGGACCTGGATTTCTGGTAAGTACAGCTTTGTTTTACAGCATGAGAACAACAACAAAAAAATTATAAATGTAAATTGCAAACTTGCTTTATATCACATCTACTTTTGTTTTAGATTTTGAAAGTTATAACGACACTTTAAAACTGACAGCGGGATCCCAACATCCCAGTGACATCATTGGATCCAGTTCAAAAGCCAAAAAAGCTATTAGTCTTCCACTGCTTGTTGCTACTGAGACTCAATAAACATGAAAACTTTTCACAAGTGTTCAGATTCAGTCTACAAGTTCATTATATTCACAGACTGTCTTTTATTATTAAAATGCATTAAAGGTTTGTACCAGATGGCATTGGAGTAAAGATGCTTTTTGGTATGACCACCTTGTCCTCTGAGTTCCTGGCCCAGTCTACCATGCCTTTCCTGCCTCTCATGGGGAAGGTGATATCTGTAAGCACTGATGATGCCGGCAGCTTTTGGATGCTAGCCACTAAGAAGAAGAGAGAGAGAGTTTAATGAGCAACATTTTATTCATTTTAGCCTGTTATACAACAGATTATTTTCCAGCTTAAATGCCCCAAGTAAACTAGCAATAAAAGAATGCATCCATCTGCCATCTAAAACTGTTTATTTCACATTTTCAAACAAATACGGCAAATAACATAAATATTCAATGTGTTTTATCTTTATCTGGTTTAAATATGTTGGTTTATGTGTGCATGTCACATATACTTGTGTAAAGCTGTTTACTATGCTCATAAAAGCTTAGGGTTATACCGAAGAAATAACAAGTAAGAATGTTGCAGTACAAGTTCTTTAGATCTGATGTGACATTACAAGGATACAATCCTTTAAACTTCTCTCGGAGACAAAGTTATTACATTCTGACTAATGAAGGGCCGGCAATAGAGTGGAAGCGACCATACTATCAGATGGGTTTCTTAATATTGAGTTCAAATTTGAAAGGTCAGACTACTATGCTGAATGTAGGATACTTGCATGTGACCTACTACTGTACTGGAGCAAACAGGAAGGGCTCTATAAGAGCTAAACAAGCAACTAGAGAAGTCGTCTCTTCTCTTTACATTTTTAAGGTCCCCAATATACAGTACATTTAAAGTGATATAACATAATAAAATAGTCAGTCTTTAAAGCAGAAATGTACCGTATTTTCTGACCTATAAGACAACCCCCAACTTTTCCAGTTAAAATATAGACTTTGGGATGTATTCGTTGTATAAGACTACCCCTCTTTCAACGCAGACCAAATAAAAAAATTAATAAAAAAAATCAGAAAGTAGTAAGGTCTAAGAGGCAGAGAAGGAGGTACGGTAATAGCGCTAGGATAAGGGTGGGACAGACGGGTGAGAGAGGTGTGTTTTTCTGGGCACAGCGCCACTCTACCGTATCTCTTTTTCCACACCCCGGACACCTGCAGTTTGCTCTGCCTTTCATACGGTCCCCGGGGTATAAAAGTAGTCTTATACGCAGGAAAATACTGTAACTCTTCTAAATGGAGTTGCTTAAGCAGAAAGCATGTGGATTTCTACAAGCTCCTTTAAATAAATGGGACCAGAGGTTGAGATGTAAGGGGTGCCAAGGGTATGGTTGTCCCTGGGTCCATAGGTCTCCCTTGCCAATATAAGGCCAGTACTATAACTTAAGAGCCAGATTTTGCGCTGGAGCCCACCAGCCTTAAGTAGGACAGTTGCAGAACGTTCTACAACATAACTTCCATGTGTACATTTATATTGAGAGAATATTGTATATCTACTCAAGCAATAGCTTTTCCAAATTTATTTAAAAACTTAAATATAAAAAACTTATGTCTGGTTATCAATCTGCAGTCGGGACATGTCTTTTCAGATAGTTAAAGGAGAAGTACAAAACTGCCAGTAGGCTGGTAGGGGGCAGAAAAATATTAAACAACTTAACTCACCTGTCCCTTTTCCTCTCATGCTCCGCCCCCGATTCCTGTTTGCATCAGCCGGCTGTCATCTCCAGCTGGAAATCGGGTTCGTCACATACCCGGCTTCTCCAGGTGAAACATCTGGCTGAGCAATCGCCTGCCCAGCCCACCCCAACGTGACATTGCAGCTAGAAGAGCTGTAAGTCACCAGCTGATGTAACCAGGACTTGGGATCAGTGCATCGGAAGCATGAGGACAGGTGAGTTCAGCTGTTTGTTATTTTCCTGCCCCTACCAGCCTGCTTGCAGTTTTTGTACTTCCGTGGAACTTCTCCTTTAACTAATTCAAATAAAGTTATTACAGCTGGAAAAGCAAAAACAAAGTTTTATCACAAAGTGGAAAAAAGTCAGGTTGGCAGGTACAGGCATGTGTTTGAACAGTAGTGTATGCGCTGGTGAATCTCTCTGAAGTTTGTTCTGAAATAGAATATAATGTTAGTTCGAATCAGCGGGGATGCCGGGGGGTCAATGAGTGAAAAACTCCATGGTGCCAACACAAATCACATTCAATTTGTCTTCTTCCAGTACAAAATACCATATTCTTGTACCATATACAGAATACTTGTAAAGTCAAAATGAAGAGATGCCACCCCGAAATAAGTTGTTTTTAACAGCTAATTAGAAATGTGTTTTCATTGTTAACAGACAAGTGATCGTATCTTTTTCATTATTATTAAAATCTATTCTGTATTGCTATAGCATCTTCTTATTATATATGATGTTGTCATCTAGAAGATTTGTTTCAGTGTTCCACTTATCCCTATTATGGCTATGTTCACACTACGTAAGAGACTGGCTGTTCCGTGACCCGGACGGGTCACGGAACGGCCAGTCTCAGAAAAGATCATCCCAGCCGGTACTGCAATACCGGTCGGATGATCTTTGGTGCTGCAGAGTTCTCGCCCGCATCAGGTCTCCCCACTGCACACTATGGAGCATGTGGCCGGACAGATTAGTTTTCTACAGCACCGCTAGGGATCCCGGCCAAAGTGTATACTATCTCTCAGAAGGCAGCACTGCGTAAGTTCTGTAGAAATCACGACCGTTGTAACAACGGCCGTGATTCCCACGGAACTTAAGTTGTGTGAACATAGATAAATCTGTATAAGGGTATCTGCACACTACAGAATCTCTGCTGCTCTCATAGGCTTCATTCTATTTTTTGCCAGATTTCTCTCATTCTTCGGGCGTCCAGCGGAATCTGGCAAACCATAGAATTAAGCCTATGGGACCAGCAAGGATGCACACGTTCGCCAGTGTCAGCAAGCTGCGGAATCCATGGCAGGTGATCCGTTGTGATTCCGTAGGGTGTACATACCCTAAAAAAAATATATGTATTGAGATGGTTGAATTACATGGGAGTTCTTATGGCATGTAAATATGTAGCATTTCTGGTGCTTTTGCATGTTCCAGCACATTTCCCACAGTGGCTTCTTGTTGCTTAGTCAAAATCATGTGGCATGCTGCATTTTCTATAACCATAGCTTGCCATATCTTTTTTTCTGCATTTGCTATGGACTTGCAGCAAATACAGAGGAAGCATAGGATTACCCCATTTGGTTACATAAAGTAATTACCATGGCTCATCTGCACTATGAATGGGCACACTAGCAAAGCCAGGAAGTGGTAAGAATAAATTTTAAGACTGGCAATGAGGAGGAGAATAGTAGTAAAGAAAGTCAAGATTAACCCTTTAACCCTTTGAGGACCAGGCCCAAAATGACCCAGTGGACCGCGCAAATTTTGATCTTAGTGCTTTCGTTTTTCCCTCCTCCCCTTCTAAGAGCTCTAGCACTCTCAGTTTTCTATCTACAGGCCATGTAAGTGCTTGTTTTTTACAGGAATAGTTGTACTGTGTAATGGCGTCTTTCATTTTACCATAACATGTATGATGGAATTCCAAATATATTATTTATGAAGATATAAATAGGTGAAATCGTAAGAAAGAATGCAATATGGTAACGTTTGGGGGGTTCCTGTGTCTACGTAATGCACTATATGGTAACAGCGACATGACACTATTATTCTATAGGTCAGTCCGAACACAGCCATATGCAGGTTACACAGATTCTCTAATGTTATATATATTTTTTTTTATGAAATCCTTTTTTTTGGCAATTAAATATTAATAAAATGGGCCTATTGTGACGCTTATAACGGTTTTATTTTTTCACCTATGGGGCTGTATGGGGTGTCATTTTTTCCGCCATGATCTCTAGTTTTTATTAATACCATATTTGTGAAGATCGGACGTTTTGATCACTTTTTATTGATTTTTTTAAATATATAATGTAACATAAAATCGGTAATCTGCGCACTTTTTCCCCTCTTTTCGTGTACGCCGTTTACCGGTCGCAATGACGCTTGTTATATTTTAATAGATCGGACAATTACGCACGCTACGGTATATTATATGTTTATCTATTTATTCATTTTTATATGTTTTATTTATATAATGGGAAAGGGGGGTGATTTAGACTTTTATTGGGGGAGGGGTTTTGGGGTAGTGTGTTAGTGTTTTGAACTTTTTTTTTTTACACTTTTGAAGTCCCTTTGGGGGACTTGTACATACATTACTTTGATTTATACACTGATGAATGCTATGCCATAGGCATAGCATTGATCAGTGTTATCGGCGCTCTGCTCATTGAGCCTGCCTGTGCAGGCTCAGTGTAGCAGATCGCCGATCGGACCGCACGGAGGCAGGTAAGAGACCTCCAGCAGTCCGTTTCAACGATCGGGACCCCCGCAGTCACACTGCGGGGGTCCCGATCGGTAAGTGACAGGGGACTCCCCCTGTCACTTACACTTAAACGCTGCGGTCGCGCCGCGATCGCGGCGTTTAAGGGGTTAATGACACGCGGCAGCGCGATCGCTGCAGCGTGTCATTACCGGTGAGGTCCCGGCTGCTCACTGCAGCCGGCCCCCACCTCCTATGAAGCGCGCTCCGCTCCGGAGCGCGCTTCATAGCGGGAATAACACCCATGACGTAAGGTTACGTCATGGGTCGTCTGGGGACAGACTTCCATGACGTAACCCTACGTCCAGGGTCGTCTAGGGGTTAACCTGGAAGCTAACAAGCTATTGTTTACGGGGCAGCCATATCACTGGTGCATGTTCAAGTTGAGACCGCCACATGCAGGAGAAACAGTGCCCAACCTCAAAGAAATTGTGTGAACATTGGCTACTGTACGCATGTGTGGTTTTGCCTGCATGTCAAAGTCAAACTTAGCACATGACAATAATCAGAACCGAAACATGATGGTGGAAGGAAAACAGGGAAAACCAATATGTTTCAAGCCAATACTGGTTATTGTTTTGTTTTGTTTTTTTGTTTTTTTTTCGGGACCTTTTTTTTTTTTTTTTAATTATTTAATTATTTTTATCTTTCACTAAGAGAACTCACTAACATGCTTCTTATATCATGATGGTTACATGGGTTATCCAGCGAAAATATCTTTCTTTTAAATCAACTGGTTTCAGAAATTTATATAGATTTGTAATTAACCTCTATTTAAAAATCAGCTGCTGTATGTCCTACAGGAAGTTGTGTATTCTTTTTAGTCTGACACAGTTCTCTCTGCTGCCACCTCTGTCTTAGACAGGAACTGTCCAGAGCAGAAGAGGATTTCTATGGGGATTTGCTACTGCTCTGAACATTTCTTGTCTCTGACAGAGGTTGCAGCAGAGAGCACAGTGTCAGACTGACAAGAAAACAACATTTAATGCCAGACATACAGCAGCTAATAAGTATGGGAAGACTTGCCTTTTTAAATAGAAGTCAATTAAAAAATCTAGATAACTTCTGAAACCAGTTAATTTGAAAGAAAAAATTTATCTGGATAACCCCTTTAACACACCTTCATTATAGGAAGCTATTGACAATGCAACACTTTGGGAAATGTTTTAATTTTTGCCTAGTTTTGTTTAAAAAACAGAAAAGTATATATTATTACTTATATACTTGGATTTACTTATGTATAGAGATGTTAGAGCAGCGCTGATGTTCAGGTTCATACGAATTCTAACCATCGTTATTTGACTCCCGCAGTCTTCCTGTTTCCTGGGGAAGGTGGAGACAACCCGAGTCCCGCCTGGAAAAAAGGATTACAGTCTGGGCCATAGGTTGTATTCCTGTTTTTCAGGCGGGACTCGGGCTGTCTCCACCTTCCCCAGGAAACAGGAAGACTGGTGGAATCACATACCGATGGTTAGAGTTCGTACGAACCTGAACATCAGCGCTGTTAATCATTTCTACTCATATATAAGAACTAAGTTGTAGTTACATTCTACATTTAACCTTGGCATCCTATCAACCACATCAGCCGTCACTGTCGTATCTGAGCTTGACAGATAACTGCTTCCTATGGTCCTCGTTAAACTGCTAAATGAAATAATTGATATCTTCATGTTTTTAATCTAAAAATAGCACTTTTCAGCTACGATAGATATTGTTTTTCTATAATTAATGAACTATGAAATGTGTGAACATCTAGCATATCGTGTGTGTCAAAGTGCAGCAGAATACACATGACTACCCATCCCATGTATATGGTAAAAAAAAATAACTGCAATATATATAAAAAATGTTATCTGTTCTTATTCTGGGTACAATGATAAAACAATTGTCCAAGTCTGAAAATCTTTCTTTAAAATTCAATTAGAAACCCCTTGGGAAGCAATTTATTCAATCTAAATCATTTTACTGTATACCTATAGAATGGCTCTGTAGAACATTCTGTCTTATATTAATGATTTTATTAATGGACCCCTAGCCACATAAAAAGGAACAATTCTGAAGAAAAAAAAAGTTTTAATTGTCTTGGAATTGTTCCCGTTTTTCATACATTAAAAGGGTATTCCATGTAAACATAATTTGATTTGTTGCTGCCCATGTTGAGACTTACAATTCATTCCAGACTGGTTATTATCTATTCAGTCTCCTTCCCTCAGTTCTGAGCTGCTGTATCTCCTGAAGACACAAAAATCTGTTTGTAAGCCTTTCTCTCTGTCTCTCCCGCCTCCCCCCTCCATTCTGAGACAGCTGATGTAAACAATTCCCTGACTGGCTTTATCTGCAACACTGTAGCTTCTTTGTAATGCTGGGAGGGATAATCACAGTGAGTTCATTAGAATAACCCTCCCAGCATTACAAAGAAGCTACAATGTTGCAGATAAAGCCAGTCAGACTTGTTTACATCAGCTGTCTCAGAAGTGAGGGGGGAGGAGGGGAAGACAGAGAGAAAAGCTCATACACAGATTTTGTGGCTGATGAAGGTTAAAGGGATACTCCAGCAAAAAGCTTTTCCCCAGTAATTAAAACACATTACACAGTTATATAACTTTGTAATATGCTTCAATCATCTATCTGCCCCTCTTTGCTATTCCCCCCCCCCCTCAACCCCCCACCAGGAAGTGAAGTAAACTCATTCTTACCTAATGACTGTTGACCCCAGGCTGCTCTGTGGCAGCCATTTTGTGACAATGACATTATCAAGAAGGAGGCAGGTCTAAGCCCTGTTAAGCCAGCCTCCCTTTGTCAGATGACTCAGGTTGTTAAGCTCTGATTGGGTGAGCAAGATGTAAGCCATCTAACAGTTTTACAGAGTCAGTTAGACATCACAGGAGGCAAAGTGCATCATGGGAAAGCTCAAACCAGGAAGTAAAGAAAAAATAAAGACACAAACTGGAGGTTCAGGGACCTTCAAACAGCGGGAAATTCAAACGGAGACAGACTCAGGAGAGTTGGTAAGTGTAAAAACTATGTTTATGATTGATTTTTTCTTTTTTTCATCAGCGTTAGAGTACCCCTTTAATAGCCAAAGCGCGTCCTCCCTGTTTTCTTGTACCTATGTGATGTATGCATTGAATAAAAAAGCATGACTTGATTTGGTGTTTGCTGGGATTTTCTTACTCTAACCCAGAGGTCCGGAACCCTGGCTCACCAGCTGTTGCAAAACTACAACTCCCATCATGCCTGGACAGCCAAAGCTTTAGCTCTAATCCCATTCCTAGAGGCATTGAGGCTTCTCGCCCTGTCTCTGTCTAGGTGGTCACTGCCGCCTCTGTTTAGCAACGTTGTAGTTTGTTTACGTGTTATTATTGCTATCGAAATTCTCGAACATTAAGCAGAGAATGGACTTTTAAGTTGCAAAAAAAAACATGTTTTCCGTAAATCTTTTCGAACAGAGGCTCATTATTTCCAGTCAATGGATAAAGCTATCAATACAGGCATATCAATAGGACCCAGGGAAGTCAATTATGAAAGGAAGAAGGAGACTTCTGATTAAAAGGCTGCCGGTTTTAAGGAATGAAATACCATGGTAACAAGCTTTTTTTTTTTTCCCTTTAGATACATTAGTTTGAGAGCTTGAAAAGTGAATTGCCAAATAACCTCTCCTGTGTTTATTTGTGACATGAGAATAAATGATTTCTACAGAGCTGTGTGCCCGGTATGTTTTCTATACCATATGTTTTCATTAAAAAAAAATCTTAAGCAAAGGATTATATGTGATTTTGTTGTATGAAAGACTGTTCTCCGCAGAAATGATTAGATCATATTAGACTCCATGTAGCTCCCCCTCCAAAAGCTTCTACCTCCCCTTGTTTTACATTTATTCCTAGGACCGATACCTGATGCCATGGCAACTAGTACTATTACGGCACTTCATAGTAAGGTGCTCTACTGCAGTCAAACATAATGCAGACAGAATAACCGCTCAAAAAAAACATGCATTAGATTAACATGTTTCTGTGGATGTGATTCTATGCTAAAAAAAAAAAAAACTAGAAACATTAATGACATTAGCATTTAGTAAGGAAAGCTTTTACATTATGTATATGGCACTGGCAGGCATACTAAAAAGAGGTAAAAAATAGCCACATACATCAGGACATTGTACGGCTACGCACACAAATCAACGGACAAATGCAGGAAGGCATAAATCTTGTTGCGAGCAGCATTTACCATACAGCTAATAGAGGTACGTGCCTTGTACATCACGGTTTAGAGGACAGCGCAGAAATGGAAGCTCATAAAATGTGCTCATTTATGTGCTACTAGATTCTAATCATAACCAGATTCCTCATTTTAGAAGTATAGTAGAGCTGTACAACATGTCATGGGATGAACCATTATATTAGACTATGTAATATGCTTAGAATAGGTCATTTTCTAAATATTTTATACTTACATTGATCTTAAAGCGACTCTGTACCCACAATCTGACACCTCCCCCCCAAACCACTTGAACCTTCAGATAGCTGCTTTTAATACACGATCTTTCCTGGGGTCCGTTCGGCAGGTGATGCAGTTATTGTCCTAAAATATAACTTTTAAACTTGCAGCCCTGTGTGATTTAGGCTTGTACCGCCTCTCTGTCCCTCCTCCCCGCCCTCCTCATCATTAGGAATGTCCCAGGCAGGTATTCTGCTAATCATCACTTGTCTGAACATTGTACATGTGCTACACATGTAAGGTACATGTGTAGTGTTCAGACAAGTGGGGAATAAGAGAAATCCTGCCAGGGGTGTTCCTAATGATGTTGAGGACGGTCAGGAGGGAGGGAGAGGCGGTGCAAGCCTAGGGCATAGACACTGCAATAACTGCATCACCTGCTAAATGGACCTCTGGACAGATCTTGGATTAAAAGCAGCTATCTGAAGGTACAGCAAAGCGGTTTTGGCACGGGGAACGATCTTTAAAGCTGGCCTTATTTATTTAGATAACAATTTTAGTGTCTCCTCTCTTAGACTTACATAGTGTTTAGATTTAGTGAGAGAAAATCATGACTAGAGATGAGCAAACTTTTCAAAAGTTCGGTTTGGCAGAGTCGCGAAACTTTAAAGCAAAGTTTGGGTTTGTCTGAACCAGACCTTAAATAAACCACACCGCTATATGATTACAGGCGTTTAGCTGTTTTAGAAAGATTCAGCAAGTTTGCTCATCCATACTTATCTGTCCATGCTCCCCCCCATGCTGATTGTAGCCGCCTCCACTTCTTGATTGAGATGAGAATGACAACCTGTTCAGCCAATCACTGGCCACGGTGCCATCCTATCTCAGTCAGTCAGCTGAGTGGGCTGTCACTTTCATCTCCGGAGTGACAGCCCAATCAGCCAATTAGTGAATGAGACGATAGAGCACCATGGCCAGTGATTGGCTGAGCGGGCTGTCACTTTTGAGACAATGGTAACAGCCTGTTCAGCCAATCACTGGCCACTGGCTACAGCGCTGTCTCATCTCAGTCAGTCATTGACTGAGCATGCTAAAGGCGGCTGCGATCAGCAGGGGACACCGGAGACCCACAGGACGACACTGGAGGAGGTGGGCACGATCAGGTGGGCACGAGTACTTTTTGTTTTCTATATATGTATTAAAATGTATGGCTGTCATCTTTACCAACTTCATTACAAACTTTGCAAAAAAAATTTTTTTTCTGTAACAAACCAAACTTTTTGCAAAGTTCAAAACAAATCTCGGTTCATAAAGTTGGGTTCGCTCATCTTTAGTCATGACCTCAAAGTGCTGTGAAAAAGCTGGTGATCTCAGAACATGGATAACTTATTATATTAAGTTAAGATAAGGTGACAGTGGACACATCTGCGACCATGCTCAAAAAAGTGACCTGGGAGTTTCCTTGTTGCAGAAATCCATACTCCCTCATGGTCTTAAAGTGGTAGTTGACCCCCCCCCCCTCCCCAGAGGTGGCAGCAGAAAACACTGTGAAAGACTGAAAAATACACAATGGGAAGACTTGAGATTTTTTTTTAAATAGAAGTATAATGCAAATTTCTGGCACTTTCTGGAACCAGTTGATTTGAAAGGTTTTTTGTGAACTACCCCTTTGAAATCCAGGGGTTTATTGTACTCTGCTTCTTGGTGTGGTTCCATGCTATCTACCATCTACCACAACATCAGCTAGGCCTATTACAGCAACTATGCCTTTTGAATCCTTTACAACTATTTAAAGTTTTATTTTAACCCCTTAACGACATCGGGTGTAAATTTACGCCCCAGCGCCCTGGTACTTCGCGCAAATGGACGTAAATTTACGCCCGATGTTTCCCCGATCGCTGTGTGTTCACACACAGCGATCAGGGAAGATGGCCTGCTATAATGTATAGCAGCTCATCTCTCGTCGGCACGGGGGGTGATTAAACCCCCATGCCGACGATAGCAGCTGAATACAGCTTTCCGGGTCATCCGTGACCCAGTGACCCAGGAAGATGGCGCCGGTGCCACCCCCACGATCGCCGTGAAAGGCCGGCCAATACCGTCCAGCCCATCACAGCGATCATACTGTAAAAAAAATGTGTTGCCAGGTTCTGCACCCCTCAGCTAGGTAGCTAAGGGGTGCAGAACAAGTGTGTGTGGTGCAGAACAAGTGTGTGTGGTGTAGGTGCACCATACTCACCTGATCCCGGCGTCCCGGCGAACTTCCGGGTTTGGTCGGGTCCAGCGTCGGAAATCTTCGGAAATACTCGGGTCTTCGAGTTCGGTGGGCCTCGGCAATCTCCGTCAGCTTCGCTCTACTGCCCCCTAATGGCTGATCAGTGAATATTATTCACTGATCAGTTGCTTTGGGTTAAAAAGATATATATATATTTTTTTTTACCAATTCTTTTTTTTTCCTTTTTATGCGCCCTAACGCCGCTGAGTGCTGATCAGCATCGCACGGAAGTGCGCCGCTGATCAGCAACTCCTCCTTTTTGGCGTAGGGGCGTTTTTTCCCCCTATATCCTACCGCCACAGTCTGTTGATAAGTGCTCATTTCTTGGCGTAGGTATATTTTTTCTTACTGTAAAGAAAAAACTTAAAATACACTACACTACACAAAATAAAGTTTTACACTACACTACACATTTACATACCCCATATAACTATCCCTATATAAAGATTGCCCCCAGGGTGTTTTCGGCATCGGACGCATATGTTATTATTGCCTCCGACACCGAAACAGCCAGTGAGGATGAATGGGGGGATCCTTTTTCCCTCCATTCATTCTCATCATCCAGTGACGTGACTGGGGATAGCGTAGCGTACGCTGCCCCCCATACACGTCTTTTCCGCCAGTACAGTCCCAATAAGAGATGACGGTATGGCGTGAAATTCTCCAAACTCTGTGAGAGTACCCCAGGGTACACTTACAGATTTAGGGTACGTGCACACTGCGGAATGGCGAAGGATAACCCTTTGTGTATTCCGCAGCTGGCGCCCGCCGGCGGACTGATGCAGGCGTGTGTCTCCACCCGTGTCATAGACTCCATTCTATGCACGGGCGGATTCCGTCGTCCGTCTAAAGAATGAACACGTTCAGGAAGGGACACCCGAATCCAGCCCCCAGATGCCCCCCCCCCATCCTCGGCATTAGTGGGAAGATCGTTTGGGAACTGATCTTTCACTGCTGGATAAAGGTTACCACCTGTATGGGGATAACTTTTATACCAGCACCCCCTCTTCCGGTCCCTCGCTGCCCGAGCTACTGTAGCTTGCGGCACAATCCGAAAATATCAGAAGCAGTAATAAAGCCCTAATATTTAGCAGCCATGGAGCGGACCCAGCGCTTCTGGATATGAAGGACCCTGTATCGCACCAGGACAACATTTTCCAGGTGACGTCCCCCACACTGAAAAACAGGAGACCCCAGAAGAATTGCAGAGTGTGGGGTAACGGGGGGATCAGGAAGGACACCATTTTTCAGTGTGACACCTGTCCTGATCACCCTGGCCTCTGCATACTGGATCGCTTCAAGGCGTACCACACGTCATTGGAGTTCTACATTATCTAAATTCTGTCCCTTATTCCTATTTCAGGGGTCACGTTGATCCGGGAATTATTCTGACTGCCATTATGGAGTCGGGAAGGAATTTTTTCACAGTGATGAAGCTACTGTCGTCTGCCTTACGGAGGGTTTTTTGCCTTCCTCTGGATCAACACAGGTTGAATTTGATGGACACCTGTCATTTTCAACCTTATAAACTAATAATTGGCCTAATACCCCCAAATAAATTAAAAATTGTCCCTTTTCCCTAGCTAAATAGGTATGGCCGCCATTCCCATTAGAGGCTTGCCATGATGCAATTACAAAGCCTCTGTGCGGCCAGGACAGTGGAAACCCCCCACAAGTGACCCCATTCTGGAAACTACACCCCATAAGGAATATAACAAGGGGGGCAGCGGGGATATGGCCCCCTGGTGACGGGCACATTTGTGCTGTGAAAATGAAAAAAATTTTTTTATTATTTTCACGGCACATGTTCTACATATGTGCCCGTCACCAGTGGGGTCCATATGCTCACTGCACCCTTTGTTAGATTCCTTATGGGGTGTAGTTTCCAGAATGGGGTCACTTGTGGGGAGGTTCTACTGTCCTGGCAGCACAGGAGCTTTGTAATTGCGACATAGCCTCCATCCTCCATTTCAGCCTCTAAATGGCGCTCTGTCCCTTTGGTGGCTTGCCCTGTGCCCATATGGCACATTATGTCCACAAGTGGGGTATTTTCGTACTTAGGGGAAATTACCCTACACGTTTTATGTTCATTTTCTTTTTTAACCCCTTGTGGAAATGGAAAAAAAATCAACATTTAGTGTAAAAAATGTTAAATTTTTACACTTAATCATTGATCTTGTCTTAATTTTTTCATTTTCACAAGGGGTTAAAAGATAAAAAAAAAAACACAATGTGTAGAGCAATTTCCGCTGAGTACAAAAATACCCCACATGTGGACATAAAGTGCCAAGCGGGTGCAGGGTAAGCCTCCAAAGGGAAGGAGCGCCATTTGGTTTTTGGAGGCTGAATTTGGCTGGAATGGATTTTGAGGGCCATGTTGCGTTTAAAAGGCCCCTGCCTTTAAAAGCCTTATTTTTTTCATTTTCACAAGGGGTTAAATGACAAAAAAAACGCACAAAATGTGTAGAGCAATTTCCCCCAAGTCCGTAAATACCCCACATGTGGACATAAAGCGCCATGTGGGCGCAGGGCAAGCCTCCGAAGGCAAGGAGCGCCATTTGGATTTTGGAGGCTGGATTTGGCCAGAATGGATGATGAACGCCATGTCGCATTTACAGAGCCCTTGTGCTGCCAAAACACTGAAAACCCCCACAAGTGACCCCATTATGGAAACTAAACTCCTCAAGGAATCTAACAAGGGGTGCAGTGAGGATATGTCCCCTTGATGACGGGCACATTTGTACCGTGAAAGTGAAAAAAATGAAAATTTTCCCTTTCACGTCACATTGTTCCACATTTGTGCCCGTCACCAGTGGGGTCCATATGCTCACTGCACCTCTTGTTAGATTCCTTGAGGGGTTTAGTTTTCAGAATGGGGTCACTTATGGGGGGTTTCCAGTGTTTTGGCAGCACGAGGGCTCTGTAAATGCGACATGGCCCTTGAAATCCTTTCCAGTGAAATCCAGCTTCCAAAAGCCAATTGGCGCTCCTTCCCTTTGGAGGCTCGTCCTGCGCCCGCTTGGCACTTTATGTCCACATGTGAGGTATTTCCGTACTCATAAGAAACTGTGCTACAAGTTTGGTGTTTTATTTTTTTTTTATCCCCTTGTATAAATGAAAAATTGAAGACTATAACAACATTTTAGTGTAAAAAAATTTAATTTTTCTTTTTTTACACCACATTGTTCTGAAAATCTGTGAAGCACCTGTGGGGTCCATATCCTCACTGCACCCCTTGTTACATTCCTTGAGGGGTGTAGTTTCCAGAATGGGGTCACTTGTGGGGGGTTTCCGGTGTTTTGGCACCCCAGAGCCTCTGCCAACCTAAAATGGTACAGTCAAAAATGACCAAGTATAACGGAGGGATTGAAATTCACTAGGCACTCCTTTATATCTGAGGCTTGTGGTTGCGTCAAATAGCGCATTAGGGCCACATATGGGGTATTTCTATAAACTGCAGAAACGGGGCAATAATTATTGGGGTGCATTTCTCTGGTAATAGGTTTATAATTATGGAAAATATTGGATTACAATAAAATCTCTGCACAGAAAATTAAGATTTTCAAATTTCTTACACACTTAGATTTTATTTCTGTGACTCTCCTAAAGGGTTAATAAACTTTATGGATGTGCTTTTGCAGAGTTTGGGGGGTACAGTTTCTGAAATGGGGTGCTTTGTGGGGCTTTCTAACATACAGACCCCTCAAATACACTTTTAGGCTATGTTCACACTGCGTATGAATCCGTCCGTAGTGCAAACCGCGAATATACGCACGTAGTTTTGAGGTTGATGCATTCGCTTGAAAGTATACGATATACGCCCGCACAGTGCACACTACGTTTGAGCTTACGGCCGGATCGTAAACGGCGCCGTGAAAAATGAACAAGACCATTGTTTGAGGACGGAAATGTTGAAACTCACAGCCGTGGATTTCCATGCGGTCCCGTACGAAGTACTTATTTCAGCCAAATTGAACTTGATTTTTCGATCCAAAAGGTTCTGCGTGGTTGACGGGGCTGGGCGAAGATTTCCAAGTAAATGACCTGCCTCAGATCGCTTCGAAAGAAGCTAGGAAAGCATAACTGTACTACGGGCGTATGTTCGCGGTTCGTACGCATCTGGCCGCATGCCGATTTTTAGCACGCCCGTAGTTTTAGCCGCACATGTACTGTACGTCGGCGTACGAACTACGGACGGACTCACACGCAGTGTGAACATAGCCTAAACCTGAAAATATCTGATTTTGAAATTTTACAGAAAATTTGGAAATTTGATGCTAATGTTTTAAGCTTTCCATTGTCTAAAAAAAATGAAAGATAGTTTAATAAATGCTGCCAACATAAACTAGACATGTTGCTAATGCTATTTAATATATAATGTATGTGGCATAACCATTTTCTGCGTAAGCAGAAAAGTTTCGAAGTTGGAAAAAGGCATTTTTTCACAATTTTACACGTTATTTACCAGAAATGTAAAGTACCATATGTCACGAGAAAACAATCTCAGAATCAGCCGGATAGGTAAAAGCATTCCAAAGTTATTAATGAATAAAGTGACACAGGTCATATTCATAAAATTTGTCTCTGTCCTTAAGGCCATTTCAGGCTTTGTCCTTAAGGGGTTAAGCAAAAGGAACATAACTCACTGTCCATGTACTAAACAACTGCCTGTTGTTTTTTTTTAGATCTTTTTAAATACATATGTGTCCTAATTTGTTAGATTCTATTACCATGTGTTAATTAGAGGAAGCCAATGTCCCCTTGTTACATAAAGGCTAGTCCATCTGTAGATTTCCAGTCAAACATTATCCGACTAAGAATTTTGAATGCACAGCAGGCAATGGGAGCAAATTAGTTAGGACTTATGCGTGTAAAACTATTTGTTACCAGCTGACATATTTTGCCATATAAAGTTTGATGAATAAACAACATTTGTCCTATTTATTAAACTTTTTATCTGTGTCATGTATCCAGCAAATTCCTTCCTCAAGTTAGACAGTAACTCCAGTTAGCATCAGCCTTCAACCATTATACATTTTCCTTAAGAAAGCAGCTATTAGGTGGAGCTAAACACATACTTTTCTCATACAACATCTGTACATGTACTTGCCACCTCATTTGTGCATATATTTTGGCAGAAGAGTCATTACCCAGATAACTCATGCACTGTTGTCAGAGCATCTTGTGGTCTAAGTCAATATGGGCTGGTGGACTATAATACATGGTAGCACAGCGGTAGCTTGGTAGAAGGAATGATAGTCTTCTGGCTACCAACCTGAAGAAGGAGATGCCAGGGTGGGCCCACTGAAATAATGCTTGGAAATGACATAGTGTGAAATATTGTAGGGTGGTGGTTGATACTAAATGACAAAAGTGTGAAATAAAGCCACATGATGGCTGGAAATCCTCTTCTTGGAAAAAATTAGGAAAAAAATAGGCATGAGAAACCAATAACTGGCTAAAAGACAAGTGATATTATAGAAGCAGTATAGAAATGCCTGAAGGATGAATCATGTGGGCTCTTTGGGCTGTGTACCATTTCAGCCATGGAAAAGCCAAGTTTGAGAGACTAGGTGGATTGTGTATGGACTTTAGCCCTGGCATGCATTGCATTGGGGAGACTCAGTGGGCTGTATTAGATCTTCAGCCCAGAGAAAAACCATGGCAAAGTCACTACACTGAAAAAAAAACAATAATATAAGCAATTAGAGTTCAATTCACTCACATATGATCCCCTCTCACCCTTGCATTCGAGCCTCTGAATAACCAGCCTCTGTTTTTCCTCTTCCTCTAGAAATAGGGAGGAAAATATAATTTTCTTGAGTTGCGCACCCGACTCCCTGCACTGTCAGAGCACACGGCTGGCCCCCTTGACGGCGTCCCTGACAACCGGCCCAGCTGGTTAAGTGGCGTGTTGACGGCATCCATAATTCTGTGCCACGGCCGGGTCTTCTTTGCCTCCAGCCAGTACAGCTAATTTCTATTTAGTGTGTGCTGACTGGCGGCCGCACTGCCAGTCAGCTCCATTGTATTTACTAGGGGCTCGAGTTTAAGCCTCAATCGCCTCCTTGGGCTGGGACTCAGGCCTCTATAAAAAAAAAACACCCCCATCATGTTCCCTTGCCTGCGATAGAGCCTCATTCCTGAGTGTCACTAAGCTAGCGTTATTCCTGATTGCTGCTCCCTGGTATTTCCCGATCTCTTGGCTTGACTTTTGACTATTCTATTTATTTGTTCCATCTGTGTTCCACCCGCAGGTACATCTCTTTAAGATTTTTACATCAATAGACCGGCGCAGGGATGCAGAAGCCAGGGTGCTTTTATTGAACCGCGACCCTGTTTGCGCACACGATGCTGGTCTATTCCCAATCCACCCCCAAAGTGATGTTCTGCCCTCCCCTCTGTGACGCGGATCCATTAAAATCAATGGAGCCACGTCACAGAGGGGAGGGGTTTCATCACAATTGGTGTGGGCCCGTCTCCAGTGCTTTAGGCTGCATTGGTTTCGGGAATAAACCGACGCTGTGTGCAGGAATTGGGCTACGGTTCAAAAAAAGGACCCCCACACCTGCATCGCCGGTCTATTGATGTAAAAATCTTAAAGCGATGTGCCTGTTGGTTACAGACAAAAACACAGTAGTATCACATTTTTTTTTTTTTTTTTTTTATACATTGATCAATTAAGTGAGAACAAAAGGTTCTGAAAAGGGGAAAATAATGTAGTGGGACAGAAAAGTTTTGGTGGCCTTCACCTTTGGAATTTCCATTACTTATTTAGAATATAATGGTTGATAAGGAATACCAGCAAGTAAATCCTTGACTACTTTATATAATGAACATCTTTCTTTTGAGGTATACAGAATGCACCTATTTCAACATGGTGTCGTGCAGTAGGACGATCTAACTTGGACCAGTGGACCAAGGAATCCCTCTTGAGACTGGCACAGGTGTTGAGTTGTATATGTTGTTAGCGTGCATATATACTGTTTGTCACGCTGCAACACTCTCCACTAAACAGTAGGTTTATTTTGCAACGCGTTTCTGCCAGACTGACTATCAAGCAGGCCTTTCTCAAGCATGGCAACGTTATCTAGCCTCATCTACACCCATAAACATGCAACTGATAATCACGAAGATCGAAAAACGTGATATTACATAGAAAAAGTCTTCATTCACTTGCAAAAAGTTTACAAGATGAGCCTCATTGTCATAATCATCATCACAATCATCAAAATCACCATAATATGCTATTAAAGAGAGAGAAAATAATCTTTTTAAGGGCTGTTCTGGCTATAAAACACAAAGATTCAAGTAGCACCCTCTGGTAATTTATAAGTGTGATTTGCAGGAACCAGGCCAGTAACTGTACTCACTGGTTAATGTTCCTATGTAGGTTTTCTTCCTAATTGGTGATATAATTAGCCAGAATTTGATTTCAGATAATTACTACTTCACACAGAATAGTCTTACTGAGTGGGCTAAAGCAACAAAATTAATACCTTCAATTTCTTCTACATGATTTAAGTAATGTCCAGCCTGTAAGTTAGAAGTGTATACTATTAAACTGTGTACTTCCAAACAGAACCATATTAGAGTTGTGATTTTTTAGCAGTATTTATGCTCATGTCCATATGCTGCATGATTACCTGGGCATCTCTGGTTTGAAGTAATGATGCTCTATACGATTGAACATTAACTTACAAGATAACCACCTATGGAAACCACCTATGGATGCCCTAGTTGTGCCCTAGTTTTCTTCTAGAGACCAGTTTTCCACATAGTTGTTAAAACCCATTCTTTTGAGTTATTTAAACTCTGTGCAAAAAAAAACCCTTAATCCATATTTCAATTCTCCATGACAAAAAATTCTGAGGCAACTTTTCACATTTTTATCTAGAGATGAGCTAACCGAACCTACCGAACCCAGATTCATTTCGAACTTTGCAAAAAGTTTGGTTCATTACCAAACCAAATTTCTGCAGATGACGCTGCTCACGTGAAAATAAATAATAATAATAAAAAAAACATGCCCGTGGTCCCCTGGTGTTTCCTGGTGGCTCTCTGGTTCCATCCCAGCATCTTCTGTGGTGAAGGCCCACCTAGCCAATCACAGGATGACTAAGACGTGACAGCACCACAGTCTGTTATTGGCTGACCGGGCTGTCAGTCTTGTCTCTAGAGTGACAGCCCACTAAGCCAATCTCAGGCCATGGTGCTGTCCCATCCCAGTCATGGTGCTGTCCCAGTGGCTGACACTCCTGAGACAAGAGTGACAGCAGACAGAATCCTATTCAGTCTGTGAGTGGTTGAGTGGGCCTTCGTTGTAGAAGGCGCCAGGATGGGACGAGAGAAGAAGGACCCTGAGGGAGGATGGACATGTACAGTAAGTATAAGGTACAGCCTTAGAAACTGCTAAAACAGCTAAAAATCTGCAGTCCTTTTTCCGTTTTAATGCGACTCGTTAACTTTCGGCGAACCTGCCAAACCGGACTTCTGGAAGGCTCGATGATCTCTACTTTAATCCCTTCTGAATTTTTATAAATATTTTGACAAATGGGCATTACCAATTCTCTTGTCAAAGAGGTGTGTCCCTACATAGTCTGGTTCTAGCAGTAACGTTTTAGCAGTAGCTTGAAAAGGGCCTAATGCAAGTTGAAATGTTGCTCCTATTACTTTTCAGGATGTTGCAATAAACTACACACTTTACTACCATTTGGCTATATTTGGTGCTGTTCATACCTTTAGGTGAACATGGATTGGGCGATGGATGTGAGACACCACTAGAACATTGAGGAACAGCACCATTCAGTTATGAGAAAAACAGTTTTGGAATTGTTATTTCTTGAAAGCATTTACTAATATAGACCTGAAAGATCTGGAAGGAACCCCATTTCTCTACTAAAACACATTTATATTCTGTGTAATCCCACTAAGGTATATACCATTGTTTATCATTATACAGTAAGGTATCGGACAACACTTGTTATCACGACAGTATAAAAGTAAATAAATAATAAGAAGAACAGCGCTAAGTTCCAGACCCACACATCACATGCATTTTGGAACAGATTTGTCACATTCATTTTGCGCATGAATCCAAGTTTGCAGAATTTATTGCTGAGCTAGAAGTCGACCTGCTGGCAAATAGAGAAACAATTCATGCATAATATAAACTCTCTAGTCTAACAGAAGTGCTCATGTTTCTACGCCTGGCAGGAGATTGAATATTCTCGCTGTAGCATCATGAAAGAAGTTCTTCATCTTTGTATGTTTCCCTTAGAGGTTCAATTATTTAGCAATAAAGGGAAAAAGTTTAAAAAATGTTCTTCTTCCATTTATTTGTAAAGAATGTGTGGAATATATATGTATACATGCGTTGCAATGGCTGGCTGTAATTTGAACAGTGAAAATACTCGTACCGTGCCCATTCATATAGGATAAAAGCGAGACATCTTAAGCAAGGAGTTGGCATATTGTTTATTTGCATAGAGCACATTACATAGATGTGCGAGGAATGAATGGCACCAACAACAATATGGCAAATCTGCCATGAAGAATAATATGAGCGTTGGAATGCAAAAAAAAAATTCCAGTGCTATCTATTAGTAAAATCCATGTTTACAAAAGGTGTATGTTTAATACACACACACACATACATTATATATATATATATATATATATATATATATATATATATATATATATATATATATCGAGAGAGAGAGATGTCATCCATTGGTCATCTTCTACCACTAGGATCCAACGTTAGGAAAAAAAAAGAAAATACAGTGTTTTTTTTCCCCCTAAATCCACATTAGATGGCACAACATTGTGTTAATTTAGCATCATGACAAAATGATTGTTTTGTTATACAGACACAGATTTTATTTAGATTTTATAAAATATTTTACATATATATATATATATATATATATATATATATATATATATAAAATCAAAATGTAAAATAACAAAATATGTGTATTACAGTATATACATAAGTATATACATCTTCTACCTGGCCACCATCACAATTCTTTTTGTTTTAGGAGCCACTTCTAAACAAGCGGCTCCTAAAACAAAAAACAAAAAATTGTGATGGCAGACGTGTTATAGGTATATATATTTTAGTGAACATATTTTTTATTTTACATTTTTTATATAAATAAAAGTGAGGTTTTAAATAGGTTTCACATTTTTCAGTGATCATATCTTATGGTCTATGAAAATGAAAATGAATAAGGAATTATATATATATAAAAAAAAATATATATACACATATCATATATATACACATATCTATCTATCTATCTATCTATCTATCTATCTATCTATATATATATATATATAGTCATGTAAATATCAGATTCCATGAGCCAACATTACACGTGTTCTGTTGTTTTATCAAATATCAGAGAATAAACCCTGCCACTGTATTACTTATGTATATATTGCGGAACAAGTGGGAAATTTGGTAAAATGGAGAATCTGTAAAAGTATATTTATATGTAATAAACACAGTAAATAATGTACATCCAGGCTAAAAATAATAAAATAAATAAATACACTGTAAGTGGTTGCTCCTCTTATCTTATTGAAATGCCTCTAACAGACTAGAATAAAGGATTTACTTGTAACAAATGTGAAAAAACGCCATTGACTTTAGTGGTAAATCTCCCTTGTGACATTAAAATGTTCCTTTGGGCTGTGAAGCTTTCTAACCCTCATATATCATTCAAATATAAATCAATCTATTTTATTGGGTCAGTGCTGATCTGCATTTCTAGAAGGGGAAATCCAAAAAATATGACCCATTGGGGGTAGTAGACGATCGAAATTGAGAAATTCCTCTATAATAAATCCACACAATAGCTGAATGAAGCATTGGAACAAACTCATATTCCTGTAACATCTTGTCCTTGAGATGTAAAACAATATACACTAAAGAGAGAGACTTGATGCCTCACGGATAGTGAATTTCTTTTATTGCGGTGTGTAGGCTTGCAAGATAAAGTTCTATGTGGCTGGCCAGCAAACCTCTTTTTATTCTATTTTCTTTTCTGCAGACAAAGTAGAATATTATACCATGTTCAGATAAATCAGGATTTTAACTCTTGGTTATTCTTTTGTACTGTATGGAAATCAATCTCAGCATGTGTCCTAAAGGCATATTATAAAAAGAAAAAAAATGACTAATAGATAAAATATGAACTTTTTAGTGTGTAATTATTTACTTTAACTCTACTACTTTACTGGTTATGTTTACGGTTACATATCTCAGGTCGCTTACTGTAATGAAAAGTCAAAGAGGAGTTGTGGCTCAGCGTTTGTGCCTCACTCTAGCATGCCTCACCACTCCTACCTCTTCCCTCTTCTGGAATAATCAATGCTACCCGACCTCCTGGTTACTCAATTGTCAGTCAGGATCTGTCAATAGAGAACTGATCTGCGATTGGATACAGTTTAATCTACTAGCCTGTAGAAAAGCTGTGGTCTATGGGTAAATCAAGACCAGCACCAGTTTGTTTTGCTTTGAATTGATTCCCCTGAAGGAAAGGAGATATTGTTATTTACTTCTCAGCTCGCGCTCGCCACTGTCCGCATGAACTTGATCATTCTTTGGATGGATGAAAGAATCCGCCTGTGCATAGAATGGAGTCTATGACACGGGCGGAGACGCGCGCACCCACCGCAGTGCACTAGTGGGAGCGAGCTGAGAATTCCGCGACAGAGTTTTGATCAAAATGACTCAGTGTGCACATACCCTTATATTGGAGACGTGGGATTGTGCATAACCCACTCAACAGACAAATTTCCAAAAGTTACCACACTCACTAGGGGTCTGCCAAGTACAGCACACTGTCAGCACTTTAAGTGAGGCCTGGGTGCTGGCAAATTCCTTTTAATCCCTTAGGCTATGTTTATACACAATAAAATAAATATTATGTGGAAATTTTGAATGTAACAATGCCCTCCATTGAAGTCAATGGAAAATTGGCTTTTCGGGCACACACATTATAGAATACTATCTGTTATTGAAGTTGTTGGCTCCCAAACCTTGCCTGTAAGAATCAAATTAGAATTCACATGAATTTCCCTTGAAAGCAGGGCAAGCTGTAGGGGGGGGGGGGGGGACTAGAAAAACACAAACACATAGATTGGTGTGTTATGGAGTCTCTCTCTAAACTAAGCAAACCTCAGTTTATTTATAAGAAATAATAAGAATTTTCCTAGGGCAGGATTGACGACCCATGGGCAATCATCAGACTGCCCATAGACCACCCTTACATTATGAAAATTTACTTTACTAACTTCCTAGAATATTTTTGCTTTGTTTGCATCAGAATATTTGACCCAAAACTTTAATGATTCTGCATTTAAATTATCACTGTCAGTAAAAAAAAAAAAAAAAAAAACTTTTAACAGAGAGACTTAGTAAAAGTTTTGATTGGTCCAGGTCTGAATGTTCAGACCCTGACTGATCATGAGAACAAGTGGGGAGAGGACCTTGCTGCTACACAGTCTGCTACCCCCTCTGTGTCAGTGAAAAGAGTCAGGCTTATAGACTTTCATTGAGTCGAACTCATCACGTAACTGAGAGCTGGAAGAGGACCTTGCTGAGCTCGGTCTTCTCCTGGCTCGTTCTCATGATTGGTCAGAATCAAAACCTGGACTAATCAAAACTTTTCATATGTCCCTTTGACAAATATTTTGGGATCGACAGTGACTTTAACACTTTAATGTAAATCCATTACAGCAACATAATGCATATCTTAATTAATCCTATGGAACGTATCACCTGTGCACCCTAAGGCTACGTTCCCCCTGTCTTTCTTTGGCCATTTGACAGCCGTCTTTTTCGACAACTATCATTTTAAGGCTAAATAATGGCCAATATAACTGTATCTCTTACTGTGGACTGACGACTGCTTTTCCATAGACTTTACAGAGATTTTTTCTTTCAATGCAAAAACCAAGCACTGCAGGGTGTAAAGCCAATTAGTTTAACGTAAAAAATTTTTTTATGCAAACGAGAGAATATCTAAATAATGAATTAAAAGTATGGAATAACAAAGCAGGAGAAACGGCCAAATGGACCCTATTAAAAGAGACCAAATTAAAGGCAATGAGACTATATGCGAAACTAACTAGCAAAGTGAAAAAAATAAAAATAAATAAAAAAAGAAGAAACTTTTATGGTTTTCTTAAGAGGTGCATGCTATAGTAAAAGAGGATAAGTATAAAGAAACTGGAAGTGTAGCTGACATAGAGGTGTATAAAATAAGACAGAAGGAGACAAAACAGACTATTAATGCTTCTAAAGCCTCAAAGGAGGAAGAATGGCAAACTCTTTTAAGGAGGGGAATAAAACATCCTTCATATGAAGATAGTAATATTAGTGACAGCAAGAAGAAGAAAAACTGTGACATTTTGAAATCTAGTAATGTTGAAGATACCTCTGTCTCTCCGTTGTTTAGGGGAGCATGCCCAGTTAGGGTTTATTCACACGTACAGGATCTGCAGCAGATTCTGTACTTGTAAAGTGACATTAAGGTCCAGATTTATCATAGGTTTTAAAAGGTCCACAGCAACCAATCACAGCCCCTGGGTTGAGCTGTGAATGGTTGCTATAGGCAGTTTACACCAGTGTATTTTACACCCTTTGCTAAATCTCCCCCATAAAGTTAAAAAAGGCAATAGGTGATGACAACCACCCCAGTGTACTTAAAGAACCCCAAACTGGTCTTGGTGCCCCCGAGTCATATGTTTTAAAAAATGTAAAAAAAAATGGTACTGATGATTGGAGAATGGCCAATATTGCAGCTATCTACAAGAAGGCCAGCAGAAAAGAGGCCAGTGACTTAAGGCCAGTTGGGCCAGCTCCACATCGCCTTTTGGCCCCACACCGAGCTACACGTCGGGAATCTATCAAAAAAGGATGCTGAAGCAAGCCTAACGTGAAGCCCGGCGTGGTTCTGATGGACCAACTGATTTGTATGGGACATTTCCCAGATGTTTACTAATTTTGGACTTTTGTAGGACTCAAAAGTGTGGAAGACTGCGTTTTTGAGTACTGTACAATAGAAGTATACATTCGGGAAACAGACAAAATTGTCTACGTCCTTAACATACCCATACAAGACAATGGGGCCATCGGCCCCACGCTGGGTGGCACACATCAGGATTGTGGTTGGCTGAAGGATAGATATCAGACGGCTGTTGTTAATGGTGTATCTTCTGAGACTGAGATACAGAGACTGGTTACAAGTGGAGTGCAATATGGCGGGAGTCTGTAACATGAAAAATAATTAAACTTTACTGAATATGTGCCAAGTCAAATACTGGGCTGCATAGCTAGATGTATAACCAGTAGGAAGATGGAGATTAAACACCCCATTGTATAGAGCTGCGGTGACATCACATGTGGAATACTGTTATCAACTCTGAAGACCTCACCTAAAAAGATATTGATAAACTAGAATGGGACCAAAGAAGAGCTACAAAATATGCTAGAGGATTTTTAGCATAAAACTTATCAGGAAATAGGGGTGTCTAACTCAATTTTGATAAATGTGACTCTATGGACACATAACTACCTGGCACAGAACACCCAACACCCTGCTCTGCACTGATGAGGGGCAAACACCCTGAAACAGCTGCCTGCAGATGGGAGATCTTTCCTTTTAGAGAGATTGTTTGGCTTGAAATAAAATCCCCAGTCAATGTTCTAAGGCTCCTTGATTGAGCAAGACTTGACTTGAAGGGATATCTCTTTGCTCAAGAGGTGTGAGAGCTACTTTGCATATCCTTTCTATAGAGAAATATGAAATAAGTTAAACAAATTCTATAGAGGAGTATGCAATAAAAATAAATAAAAAATGACAACATATATATTTTTTACCCCACATAGATGTCTATGCATGACAGATGGCATTGAGTGGCACCTGTCATAGATAAGGAGTATAAATTAAGGAATTTCCAATAGATAGTACAGATGTATACTGTGATGCAGAGTGTTAACATATCCTGAGCAGGATCTTTGTTTTTTTAACCTGTCTTCTATATTTCAGGTTCTTACACTGGACATCTGTATTCTTTAGATAATTTAGTGCCTAGGAGACAGCCCTGCTTGGTCCATGCAGCAGCGGTTTGTATGTCAGGAGAAATGGGAGAGCTGATTTATTTTCTACTTGTTTTCTTACTAATGTTCTAAATGGTTTAAAGTGATGTATTTCAAGTCCTTGCTATAGTAAAGCTGATTTATAAGGTTTATCAGTAGGTTCTCTAATGTGAATTCATGTAGTTACACTAAATTACTAAGAACATTGAGATAATATCTGTGAAAAGATATCAAGTCCCATTTTGTATCATTTCAGGTATCAAATATCTATACCCCAAAAGGGAAGAAACAGGTTTTCTCTTGCCACCTATTGGTAACTACCCTATGAATACTTAAAGGGGCGCTCTAAAAAATGTTCAAGTCTATGGTTATGTCTATGACATACAGCAGCTGATAAGTATTGGAAGACAAGATTTTTTTTAAATAGAATTAAATTACAAATCTCTGGCACTTTCTGGCACCAGTTGATTTGAAACTGGAGAACCCCTTTAAAGGGGTAGTCCACCCAAAAAATTTTTCTTTCAAATCAACTGGTGCTATAAAGTGCCCGAGATTTGTAATTAACTTCTATTAAAAATTCTTAAGTCTTCCAGTACTTATCAGCTGCTGTGTGTCCAGCAGGAAGTGGTGTTTTCTTTCCTGTCTGACCCAGTGCTCTCTGTTGCCTCCTGTGTCCATGTCAGGAACTGTCCAAAGCAGGAGCAAATCCCCATAGAAAACCTCTCCTGCTCTCCAGACTGGAAATAATACAACTTCCTGTTGGGCATACAGCAGCTGATAAGTACTGGAAGGCTTGAGACTTTTTAATAGAAGTAAATTACAAATCTCTGGCACTTCATGGTAGCAGTTGATTTGAAAGAAATTTTTTTTGGGTGGACTACCCCTTTAAGGCTTTATTTCAAGTTTAGAGCTAGTCATTAGAATCGAGGCAAAAAGTTGGACACCATATTCATGGACATTCATGGATTCATTATAGAACTTTTTCGGTGTTGTCACTGACTCAATTTTTGCGAAAGTCAAAAGAGTAAGAGCAGTCATATTGTTTGACAGCTTTGAATTAGCTCCCTAGAAACTGATGTTAATGTGTGGCACTCTGACAGTTTCTGAGCTAGGAAAATTCAAAGGTGAAAAACAGTATGAAGAAAGGGTACAGCTCATCAGGTCTGTATTCTATATGATCCTGTAAGTTTCTTGTCTAGTATGAGGGAGAGACAGGTACACAGATAGATATAGAACGGGTCCAAAGACGGGCTATAAAAATGGTGGAGGGTGTCAGGCATTAAACATATCAGGAAAGACAAGGATTTGAATCTGTTTTGTCTGAAGGAAAGAAGGGAAAGGGGGGACATGATGGAGGGGAGTGTTTTTAGAAAAAACTTAACGTTGGGGGAAAGATCAGAAGCAACGTGAGAAAATATTACTTTACTGAAAGAGTAGCAGATGCTTGGAACAAACTTCCAGCAGATGTGGTTGGTAAATCTACAATAACTGAATGTAAACCTGCCGGGATATACATATATCTATCCTGAGATAATAAGAAGGGAAATACTAAAAGGGCAGACTAGATGGACCAAGTATTGTTTTTTTCTGCCGACAATCTTCTATGTTACCATGATACCTTATGATACCATATGGGTTAAATACTAAGTTGTGATCAAGGCGTGGAAAGCGCCGAAACGCGTAAACTTTTTTTTGCAATGCTTTTTTTGTAGAGATTTTTCTAATAAAGAAACTGCATTTTACCCGAAAAATGGGTGCTGGACATTTTTCATATTTCTATATGGATTAAATGGGTTAAACTTTTCCTATAGCTTTCACTTCTAATTTACTAATATATGGCCATGTTTTTTTAAGAAGTCCGGTATTTATTTATTTTTAATTGGCAACCGGCAGAGGCAGGGGGGAAGTATGAACTTACCTCTCCCCGTGTCCGCAGTGAGCAGCGGGATCGACTTTGTAGGGCATTTTCCTGTGTTGTGATATTCCAGCTGATGGACTGGATGCTCGGCCAATCAGTGACTGGAGCAGCGTCCCATCTCAGTCACTGTCAGGCTGAGCGGCCAGTCCATCAGCTGGGTCGTGACATGTCAACACCGGAGATACCCCAGCCCAGCCCATCCCAAGGCCGGTCCCGCTGCTCACTGCTGGCACAGGGAGAGGTAAGTTTGTACTTGTAATCAAGTTCCCCCACCCTTGCAGGAAGATATTCACTAAAACCTTCTCTATACATCTCTGTAAAAGGTTCTTCTTCAAGATTCCATCATTCCAGTTCAAATCCTTGACACATTATAACACATACAGTATAAAGATTACAACAAATAATGAAATGAAAAGTTGATTCTTACCTACATTTCCTGTTGTAAGATAGGAATTCTGAAAATCCATCATTCCCATTCCGACAATGTGTATAAAATCTTCAATAACCTGCATCAGTTCTATCGAGCCAGGGTAAATCTAGAATTAAAGATTACAGCGGCAATAGCATACAATAGGTTATATAAGCCAGACAGACATGACCTTGCTGCCGAACGGCCAGTAGGGAAAACAATACACTACAACACTATAGTCGAAAGTATACTTGCACATTGCAGACCAGTAATCTAACTTATGATAAAGAGTTTTATTGAACACTTAGGGTGCCTTTACACGTACTGGATCTGCAGCGTATTTCACGGATCCTGGTATAGTAAAGTTCTATGGGTTACTTATCCGCAGCGGAATTTTTATTCCATTGCGGATGTGTGACCAGGCCCCTTTAACCCCCTGCTGCCCGTAGCCCAAGCCCAAAGCATACATTACCTGCTCGGCGCCGCGCTGTGTGAGGCTCCCGGCTCCCCTCGCTCCCCATCAGCGAATCTGTGCTGCCGTGCACAAGATTGGCTGATGGGGAGCTGGGAGCCTCACACACAGCCGTGGAGCCGAGCAGGTAATGTATGCTCCGGGCCAGGAGCTGTGGGCGGCGGGGGGTTAAAGGGGACGGGTTACATATCCGCAGTGGAATGACATTCACACTACATGGATTCGCAGCGGATTTCTCTGCAAACCCGCAGCGTGAAATCCGCTGCGGATCCGGTACGTGTAAAGGCACCCTTAGGGGGAGATTTATCAAACATGGTGTAAAGTGAAACTGGCTCAGTTGCCCCTAGCAACCAATCAGATTCCACCTTTCATTTTCCAAAGAATCTGTGAGGAATGAAAAGTGGAATCTGATTGGTTGCTAGGGGCGACTGAGCCAGTTTCACTTTACACCATGTTTGATAAATCTCCCCCATAGACACATTCCTTCCCAACCTTCATAGCCGTCTCACAAAGCAGCTGCGATATTGCCATTTTGTAAGAAATTGGATGCTGCCATACATCCGATCCATATATAAACCGTAATTACTGGTTTGTTGTACTGACAATTAGTCTGAGAAAAGGATGTGCTAGCCTCTGCAGCTGTACTTCGCGCAACGTCATCCATATCGCTCCATAGGGACGTTAACCTTTCCGAAAGAATAGAAGAGGCTACACAGCAAATACTAAGACTGTAAACATACATTGCAGTGATAACACTTGTATCCTTTAGTGCAGGGGCTCACAAGTATGGAAGCGTAGAAGATACAATGCTGTTAACAGGCTTTTTCCCCCTGATCTAATACTGCAAAATAATTGTATTGGGATCAACAAAGCAACCATTTCTACGGCACTCCACATGCTTGTTTCCATGACAACTGGAGATGCCTTGCAGCTGACTCATACGCTCAGACGACAGCTTCCTACCTTTGTTTGGTACTTTTCGCTGATTGCCAATCTACGCTCATTTCTCATATTTAAGCTTTCAAATACAGCTATCAAATTAATGTATAACATTAACTAAATCCCCCCCCCCCCCAATCCCCAAATCCAAACATATTAGCTTATGGTAATTTTTGTGGATTCAGTAATTCAGTTTTATGGAGCCATGAATCACATAGGCATATTCACTGCTTTTATGACACCATGCACCCTTCAAGAGATGTAATGGTAATAATATAAATGAAGAAATATTTCAAAGAATGGTGAACAAATCTTTGGAGAAACAGCTGCTTAATGGCCGCCTAGATGAAGAGGCTTCGGTGCTGCAAACAAATAACTGCTTTGTGGTAAAAATTAATTGTCGGATCTATCGGAGGATTAAAAGGAGGGTTCCAACTTTGGAGGCCATTTGGCTAGGTCAAGGGATTGCATCATAGGCGATTCCCTAGTATAGATCTATTACCTGATTGTTTCTTTATGAGCAAATTATAGAAACGGATAGCTGAGGGGACAATCTGTTCCCGGTTGTTGCTGTTAAAGCACTATTAAAATGGATGAAGGGGGGTGAAAAGTTGAATGAATAAAGAATGAGTTGATGTGGTGGGTAAAAAAAAAAAAGTAAATTTCAACTCATCACATAGTCACCCAGGGTGTGGTCATCACCCATTGAGTAAGAAAGAGATTCTGGCATGCTCTTGGGTGTTAGGCTGGGTTCACACTAGGGGGGAGATTTATCAAAGGGTGTAAAATTTAGACTGGTTGCAAACTGCCCACTGCCACCAATCACAGCTCAGCTTCCAGCTCTGCTGAAAGAAAAGCTGAGCTGTGATTGGTTGCTGGTGCCAGTTTGCACCGGTCTTAATTTTACACCCTTTGATATATCTGCCCCTATGTTTTTTAAATCCGTTTTTTTCTTTTTTTAAATACTTTTTTGCAAAAACCGACTAGAAAAACAGAAGCATTTGTGTGCATACGTTTAATCCTTTTTTCCATTGAGTTTGATTATAAAAAAAGTATCAAAACGCATCCTTTTTTTTTTTTTTTTAAGGGGTTGTCCAGCAAAAATCTTTTTCTTTCAAATCAACTGGTATCAGAAAGTTATATAGATTTGTAATTTACTTCCATTAAAAAATCTCAAGTCTTCCCATACTCTCCAGTTTAATAGAAGTAAATTACAAATCTATATAACTTTCTGACAGCAGTTGATTTGAAAGAAAAAGATTTTCGCTGGACAACCCTTTAACGTACACAAAAATAAGGTCAACTACGTTCTTGTGTACACTAAAGAAACTGATGCATTTTGATCCTCTTTTTATGTAATAGAAGTCAATGGAAAAATGGATCAAAACGGATGCACACAAATGCATTCTTTTTTCCACGATTTTCATCCGTTTTTGCAAAAATGTATGGGGGGGGGCGCTTTCAAGAACATAGAACCCTTACTAAGGATTTATTTTACAACTTCCATAAAAAACAATCAGGGTGCGTTCACACCTACAGGATCCGGAGCAAATCCGCAGCAGATTTGATGGTGCAGATTTGATGCTGTGTTCAGTTTAAATGAAACCTGCTGCGGATCCGGTAAGTGTGAACGTGCCCTCGGGCAGAGTACAGATAATGTAGCCTTTTCTAAGGCACTGATGCCCCCAATCATGACATTAATTATGCTTGAACCAACTAGGTCCAACTACTAAAAAGAGGGTACGCAATGAGTAGGGTATGGGAAAAAAATTATATATATTATATACACATGCACACACACACAATGGGGTCCAGGGACCAGCGGGAAAAAGCAAGGGTGGTGCGGAAAGTTCAAACAGCCACTACCTCCTGTGTCTCTGTCTGCCTTCGCTGTGGGGAACACCCAGGGGAATACCTGCTCTAAATGGGTGTTCCCCGCAGTAGAGACAGACAGAGAGGCAGTGACAGTGGCTGTTTAAACTCAATGCAGCCTAGTGACTGGTCTCAGGAGGTCAGGGAGGTTGGGAAGGCTGGCAGAGTTAAAGGGGTATTCCCCCAAGCACTAAAAAATTAAATGCTCCCAAACCTAGCTGGTCTCACTTACCAAGTCTCCCTGAGTATTTTGAGCCATCTCCCATCTTTCTAGCTGCTAACGTTCCAGGTTCAAAAGTTTTTCTAAAAGACCTGTTTAGGTCCAAGATGGCGTCAGCCAGGAACCTACTCTTCCCATCATGCAGTTCTTCTCCCTTAGCTTTCTTTCCTGCCAACTGCTCCTCATTACTACATTGCATGAGTGAAGTGGGGCTAGGTGTCATTGCCATAGAGCAGTCAGAGAGGGAGACTGATGTGCAGCAGTGCCTGGTTAGGTCTCTCTGACAGCTGACACCATTCCCAGCCCTGCCGCAGGATCACTGTTTGGGTTGTTTAGCCCCATCCATGACAGCAACCACCTCCTCCCCTGACCCATACTTATCACTTTGTCATTCTGGTCTCCTGCAGTCCCGTCACAGCTATATGCAAATGACAGAGTCCGGGGCTTCACACAGAGAGAATGAAAGAGATAAAAGCATGGGGGGAGGGGGGAGAGCTGCCCAGAGCAGGCTACACCATGAGGGAGAAGTTATCAGCATGGGGGGGATGAGGGGGGAGAGCTGCTGGGGACGAGGGAGAAAGAAACTGATCAGCACGGGCTGTGTATGCTGACAGAAAGAGACACACAGTGAGGAGGCTGAGGGAGGCGGAGCTAGAGTTCGGCAGCAGGGGCTGTCAGGTGTCCTCACTTCAGCCTATTGATGGGAGTGAGTACACGTGACAGCCGACTCCAAGGGTGGGGGCCAGGAGAGGGAGCATGTCGGGGTGGACTGGACTGAGCTCATTCTCTGCATGCCTGTGGGGTGAGGAGACAGGAAAAGCAGCAAAAGGACACAGAACACATAACTTTTATTAGCCAATATGTGAAGCTGTGGTGGGCTTTTACATAGTGTCAAAAAGATTTTGGGGGGAATACCCCTTTAAGCCCTTAGTTGTGGAAAAGCCGCAGCCGGCGTATGCTCTGGCCAGTAGTTGCCAGACTAGTGAGCAGTGGCTGGCTGGGGCTTGAGGAGGATTTAGAGCGGGGATCCCCCTCATAATGAGAAGATCTCCGCTCCTGTAACCTTAACTGTCAGCTAAATAATACTTTAACTGACAATTATGTACCCTGATTATGTTTGGATACCAAATTGTGTGAATACGAGGAAGCGAGGTATTACTATATATATGTATATATATATATATATATATATATATATATATATATATATATATATTAGTGATGAGCGAATACTGCTTGATCGAATAGATATTCGATTAAATAGTAAGGTATTCGATCTATAGAATATTATCAAATAGTTCGCCAAATATTCGATAAATATTCCATAAGCGTTCAAATCCCCCAACTTCCGTTTTTTATCTCCAAGTGGTCGAATAGATGTTTTTCAATAATTGAATACTTGTTCCCATAGACTTTAATGGGATTGAATATTCGATCGAATATTCGGGAGATATTCGTATGAATATTCGAATATTTCACTATTCGCTCATCATATATATATATATATATATATATATATATATATATATATATATGCATTGTGGCCGAGATTTAACAAAAAGTGTTAAATATCCACTGGTATACACTACTCCACAGCAACCAATCACAGCCCCTCTTTCATTTCACCAGAGTTGAAGGCTGAGCTGTGATTGGTTGCTGTGGGCAGTTTACACCAGTGAATATTTTACACCCTTTGACAAATCCTTCAATGTTCCTTTCTGGACCATGGTAACTTAAGACCAGATTCAACATACAAAGCTGCAGACAGGTTCTGCGGCACATGTGAATAATTACTGTCTCTACTACTGTATGTGATACTAAATATTCTGTACTGCTTTTTATATGTGCCAGAATGAGCTGTTCCTTTGGGTACCATGTGAAGGTAGCTTCATCCTATTTTCTGGGACCCTGTGTGATCTGTACAGGGCCCCCAAAAACACTCTACATAGAAAGTGATTTATAGTTTCCAGTAGCTCTTTCTGACTGCTGTATGTAAGGATTGTCTTATCCATGTTTTTTCTCATTTTGGGATGATATTTTGGGGCTTCATTACCTGTCTTCTATAAAGTTTTAGTCTCAATATTTTCAACATACAATGGTTGTCCTGGAACCAATTAATATTGTAAACACAGTATTATTCGGCCCAACGACTTGATGTACGCCAGTGCCGATCTGCTAGATCGGCGCTCACTAACTGAGCCCATAAAACGGCTGCATGGACATTGTTAGTGATGTTCGTGCAGTCGTTGTAAAATAATAAACTATACATACCTGATGTCCTGCCAGCTTAGGCCCACTCCCTGTAGTGTCCAAAGTGACAGGCTGCTCAGCCAATCACCAGAATAGTGATTGCGATTGGATGAGCGGCCTGCCACATGAGACACTGCGGGGAGCGTTCCGAAGCTAGCAGGACAATACGGAGCGTGGACAGGATTGTATAAGTGTATATTATTTTTTTTACACAGTCAGGCTATGTTCACACACTGTAAGAGACCGGCCGTTCCGTGACTGGACTGGGTCACGGAACGGCCGGCCTCTGAAAAGATCATCCTGGCTGGTACTCCAGTACTGGCCTGATGATCTTATGTATTGCATCCGTGCGCGCCCTCATCAGAACTCTCCACTGCACACTATGGAGCATGTGGTCGGAGCCGCTCGCCCCATAGTGTGCACTAACAGGGTTTTCTGCGGCTGCTATTCATTGAATAGCGGCCGCAGAAAACTGACATGTTAGTTTCTCCCGGCGCCACTATGGATCTTGGCCAGAGTGTATATCATGTGTATACACTCCGGTCGCTATTCCATAGACAGCAATGCAACGTATATTTCCATATTAATCATGGCCGTTGTTGCAATCGGCAACAACAGCCGTAGTTTTAGGAAAATATACGTAGTGTGAACATGGCCTCATAAGCCGTCTGCCACTCATTGCTATTACACGTATTGATGTGTTGTCGGAGGCTGATGACCAAAAGAAACGATTAGTCGGTGATCATCGGCTGATCATTGTTTTTATTACACTGAGTAATGATCAACCTGACCTGATTTGGCAGATTATCTCTCCATGAAACAGAGCCCTTACTTGAGGGACCACTGTATATACATTTAAATTATAATGTGGTGGACATTCACATTTCATATTAGTCCTTATCATCTTTTCATTCATATAATAGAACATTCGTTGGATCACCAGGATATTATTTCTAGCTTAAATTCTAACCTAAATTCAACTTACTTTATTACTTACTTATGCTGCACATTATTAAAGGGATTTTCTGTAGATGAAAAGTATTTTTAACTTTCTAATAAATGACAATGTATTGGTACATGACTTTATTTTACTACCTTGCTGTAGTCTTTCATGCTTCTTTTCTCATGCAAACTATGCAACAATTTTTTTTTTGGTCTCCATAGCCTCACTTACTGTCTAGTGTATATCCTGTAATGGACTTCTTGATGTTGATGTACACTCTAAGAAGTCTGCCATTTCTATTATTACAAATTCTTTTGTATTACATCTTTTTGACTAAACACCACCCACTACACCAACCAAACCTTCCACATAGTGTGAGGTAAATAGAGCTAGCTGAGTTTCCAGCTAGAGTGTACAGCAGAAACAGGAGGGCTGTCACAGAATTTACTATAGACAGAAAGTGGGACAATAAAGACAGTCCTGCCATCCTCTAGCATCAGAGGGTAGAGCAGGGAAGGGAAAAGGTAGCACCTAATTTGCACGCTGCATGACCCTTTAAGTCCTTCCACTCCATATCTATCTATATATATTATATAACCCTCTGTTATATAGAGTGTTGTTCTCACTTGTGCTCCGGGACCCAAGCCGGAAGGCATTTTCCCTGAAGTACTGATGATGTCACAATGAGGAAGAAAATGCCTTCCCGACTGATGAATTGCACACTCAGCCAATCAATGACTGCAGCGACTACATGCCCCAGTCACTGATTGGCTGAGTGGACCCTCAATCAACCGGATTGTGACATTGACTGAGAGAAGATCCCGAAGCCTGGCCGGACTTCCAGAGCACCGATCCAGCACTGGAGAGGCATGGGGAAAGTTAAGTTAAGATTATTTTTTAGGTTCTCCCCTTTTTTTTTTCTTAAAGTCCCCTCACCAGTCTTCTCCTTTAACGTCACACAAACCCCTACTGTACATTCCTATCCATAAACATATAAGATGGTAGAGTTTCAATAAAGATTCCTGTAAGTGATTTATGAAAATAAACATATTCAAAAGAACTCAGTACAGTCGCCACTTTTCCCTTCTATCCCTCAGATCTTATACAATGTGAAGCAAAATAAAAGAAGGTCTGAATAATTCAAGTCAATTAAATCATTATACTTGTCTTACCTGTTGTGCATCTTCCCACTTTTCTTTGTTCTCTTCATCCAGGAGGTTGCTAACTATTTGAAAGAAGTTCTGAAAAAAAAAAATGTCATTATACAAAAAGTGGCAATTAGACGCATTCAAGCTAAATATGAGTAATGCTGTTTAAAGAAATATCTACATAATATAAAACGTCAATATACTTTAAGCACAGTGATGAATCGTCATAGAAATCATAGAAATAATCATAGAATAGAAATGTTATCTATGCTATCTAGGTTCTGCGGCACATTTAAATGAATTATTACACCTTCTTGACTATACAAAACCCATTACACTCACAGGAGCCTCCCACATAGTTTGAGGTAGAAAGATTTAGCTGAATTCCCAGCTAGAGTGTACAGCAGAAACAGGAAGTTATGTTAATAACAGTGATTATCTTATGACAATGTCAACAGTCAAGAGGAGGGATATGTTAGACAGCAAATGAATAGCCAGCTTAAGAATTTGAAGTATAAAAAGCAGGAAAATGGGCAAATGTTTACATTTAAGTGACAACTTTTTTTGTCTAGAATACTGGGCCAGAGCATTTCTAAAACAGCAGCTTTTGGGGGAGTGTTTCCAGTATGTAGTGGTTAGTACCTACCAACAATGAACTAAGGAAAATATTTATAAAATCATGGCAGAACTGTAGCCATGGGCAATACACCACTAAAAGTCTTTTTGGCTGGGCATGGGCCCCCAGGAACTCAGGGCCAGAAATGGATCTAGTACAATCTGCTACTGATCTTCTGTACTAGTCAAGTACTAGTGCAAGATACTTCACAACACCTTCAGAGTTCTTGTGGAGTCTAAACTAGGCAGAATCAAAGCTAGTGTAAGGATTGTGCAGTAACTTGGTGTTTCACTGTTATGTGCCACACCTCCTTGCTTCTCAGCTTCCTGGCAATGTGGGAGTTAAACTGATCACTGCTAGACTTGATTATGCAGCTGAGTAGGTCTTTAGACTGACTGGTTTCTCTGCCTATCTGGAACCTGGAAGATCAGAGCGCCGGTCCAATGGGGATCTGGATCGGGCTCTTGGTCAGCAAAAAAGAAAGCTACGGCAGTCTCCCAGCGCTGGCAATTAGGTTTCATACCCTGATCCCAGCTCCCCCCTGTCTATTCCTTTGCTCCCCATCCTAACTCCCTCTGCTTGCTTGACTTTGATACCTGACCTCTTGCTTCACTTTTTTGATTATCCGATTGTTACTTGATTCTGTACTATACTGCCTGGTTGGTTCTGACCTTGCTTGTTTGACTATCCCATATTGTGTTTGTTTGTCTGTCTTGTTCTGTGTGCACGTATATAGCACAGGGAACATCTTCATGGTTGTCCATGGTTGCCTAGGACTGGTTGAGGCAGGTAGGTAGGGACAGTTGGTGGGTTCAGCATCAGGGCTCACTGTCGTGTCTTGTCCCTGCCTCCCCTGTCCTGACAGCTAGTTTGACAGACGGAGGAGTGATTACTTAATATATGTCAAGTTTTAATGTTAAGAATCTCATTTCCATAGGGTTCTGCAGCATTTCTGGAAGAACTAGATGGAATAGCTTTAGCTTTCTGTGCACAGACAGTGCCTTAAAAAAGTATTCATACCGCTTGTACTGTTCCACATTTTTTCAAGTTACACTTACAAACTTCAAACCAATCTGTATCCACATTAACATGCACCCCTTCCCCTAACTGCTGGTATAGTTACGTAGCTTGCAGCAATCGATATTCTGTCTTGGGGTCCAAATCACTGCTGGTGCAGGTATTTCAGTAAAAAAAAAAAAAATTCCTGCAGAGCGGGGTCAAAGAGTGGGGCCTAAAGCTGCCGAGCCCTAGGCCTGCAACACCTCTATATTCTTGTTCCCCACCTTTCTTTGTGGTAGGTACTCTGGGCTGGATTTTCATCCCTGGTGCATTTGCAGGATTGGTTCCAAAGATGAAAACCCAGTGCAGGGGCATGGGGAAGAAGAAGAGAGAGGTGTTGCAGGCCTAGAGCACAGCAGCTTTAGGCCCCACTCTTTGACCCCGCAGGACTTTGACTGCAGGAATGAAACACATTTTTTACTAAAATACCTGTACCAGCAGTGATTTGGACCCCAGGACAGGACATGGATAAAAATGCATTCAATAGGATATACACTGAAAGTCATTGCCTCTTGGGTCAAATATCACGTAACCCCTGTTCTTTACGGACTCCGTAAAATTCATAAGGCCCCAGAAAGACCACCAGCTTGCAGCGGGTGCCGTGATTCCTGGTCATAGTGGGATTGAGAAATCCCTAATCATTGGCAATGAACCCTGAGTTAAGAGAGGGAAGAAGGTTTCCCATTCCTGCTCTATGAATTATACTTAAGGGCTCCTGCACACTAAGGAAATCACACAGATAACTTGCCAAGGAATCAGTTTCTCGCCCCCTCGCGCTCCCGCTTAAAGTTCTGCCGGACTCAAAGACTCCATTCTATGGTCAGGCAGATTCTGTTATCCTCCCAAAGTGACATGTTAATTCTTTTGTAGACATGGATACAAATGCATGGAACACATCATTTTTTTTTACACTTTACAATCATTTGCCATTGTGTGATGGTCTATTTCAGAAAATCCCCCCAAAAAAGGACACGTTTCTGAGTGTAACATGAAAAAAATCCAGACAGTTCTAAGTATGAACACTTTTTCGAGGCACTGTATTTTGCTTTAATATATGCTTTAATATTTCCCATCCATGCAGTATTGTTTATCTCGCTCAAATCCATTGAACTTGCAAATGTGTCACTCTATAGTCTATTAATAGTAATACATCTGAATATGTTATAAAACGTGTCTTTATTGTGTTGTGATGGCTAAGTTGAGTTACTGTAAAGTAAATCAATAGCTTTACATGTTAAACCAGATAATAAATATTGTCAAACTTTCAATCTAAAGAGGTTATCCGGCGAAAATATATATATATATTTTTTTTTTAAATCAACTGGTTTCAGAAAATTTTATAGATTTGTAATTTACTTCTATTTTAAAATCTCAATTTGTTCCATACTTATCAGCTGCTGTATGTCCTGCAGGAAATGTTGTTTTCTTTTCTGTCTGACACAGTGCTCTCTGCTGCCACCTCTGTCCAAGACAGGAACTGTCGAGAGCAGAAGAGATTTTCTATGGGGATTTGCTGCTGCTCTGGACAGTTCCTGTCACGGACAGAGGTGGCAACAGAGAGCTCTGTATCAGACTGAAAAGAATACACCACTTCCTGCAGGACATATAACAGCTGGTAAGTATGGGAAGACTTAAGATTAAAAAAAAAAAAAGTAAATTACAAATCTATATAACTTTCTGAAACCAGTTAATTTCAAAGAAAAAGATTTTGGCTGGATAACCCCTCTAATTGATAAGTTGACTTCAGTGATGTAGTGGTTTTCTGCTCTGATTTATAATCGGGAACCCCTCAGAGATATCCATAAGTCCTAATAAAGCATACTGTATGGACAGGAGTTTTTCATGTAAAATCCACTTAAACTAACAAATTACCATGTGTTATTCCAGCAAAGAGCCATGAAAACTATTTAGAAATTAAAAATCTTTATTGCACCCCCTGAGGAAGCCAGTCGAGGCGAAACGTGCGTCGGGGTCTTAGGTGGAGTGCATCTTTTTCACTATACTACATGTCATGGCTATCAACTATAGTGCAATACATTCTTATTATTCTTTTAGGAAATTATCTATGTGGTGGTTATTGCTACTTATATCTCGTAGCTATATATCACTTTATATTGCTTACCATTTACACGTTGATATCGATTTATTCAGCACCATATGCACTTTATTTATATTATTAATATTCATGCATGTTTAGTATATACTTGCTGGCTGCTATACTTCATGTATTAACTAAGTATATGTGGATAAGGAGGACCCGACACTTGTACGCACATCTGTTTTGTTCTTAGGGGTTTGGAATTTTTACCTGTTTTTAATTGGATAAACTTTCAATAAAGTTTGTCATGTTTATGGCACTTTTACGTTTTGTACTTGTTATGTTCATAAATAGAGATGAGCGAACCTGGAGCATGCTTGAGTCGATCTGAACCCGAACTTTCGGCATTTGATTAGCTGTGGCTGCTGAAGTTGGATAAAGCCCTAAGGCTATGTGGAAATCATGGATATAGTCATTGGCTGTATCCATGTTTTCCAGACAACCAAAGAGCTTTATCAAAGTTCAGCAGCCCCAGCTAATCAAATACCGAACGTTTGGGTTCGGATCGACTCAAACCCGAACCCGGTTTGCTCATCTCTATACGTAAACATTCGTATGCTTGTACCATGACGCTAATTGTTCGTGTTCACAGATCACTAACAATTTGTTCGATGATCGGACTGGTTATAACGATCATTTTCGAACATATTCGAACTTGTGAATATACGCAACTGTGTAATTTATGCTTTGCGTCTGATATTCTTTACACATATCCGTAGACCGGAACATATGCTTATACTGTTTGTGCGTCATTTGTTCGTGAATGTTCGGCAAACGCGAACATGAACCGATCACGCTCAATTTTTTTTTATGTTTGTGTTCGGAACGAATCAAACATCGGGATGTTTGCTCATCACTAGTTATGGGTGTTGATAAAATATTTTAATTTATCCACTCGCTAAACCTTGAACCATGTTTTGGAAGACCAGAATGTCAACCAGAATGGAGTTCTGTTTATTGTTAGTGAGTGACTATCTCTATTTTAAGTATTGTAATAGCTGACGGCTAGTACAGATATTAGATAGCAAGAAAACAGATAGGAAATACCCCCTTTTATTTATAGTGCCACAATAAACACTATCAAGGCACCTAGTAATAAATCATCCAACACCTTTTGGACCTATATCGGAGAGCTGCCTGAATGTATCGCGTGAAGACATGTTGACATTTGGCCCATGTTGAACATGTAATGAGACTGAAAAGTGGATGGTTCATTTACTGGCTAATATAATGTAACCTGAAGTGTACTGACATGGAATGACAATATAGTATATGGCATTTATTGCCTTAACAAGGTGTCGGCACGCCAAGTGTACTGTACATGAATCTGAATGTTGCCATTACGTGAACTTTTGTGTTCAACATTTCAGCACGAGATCTTGCATTTTAGTATTCCCTTCAGTAAGACCTTGTTTTTCGCAGCGGAATGCAATCTTATGTTTCATCATGAATTTAGATTACCGTTCCCTCGATAACGCCTTTAACATTTTTTGTACATGTGGAACACTGAAAATTTCAAAGCACCACAAAGCATATGTTGCGAGCTGAGTAAGACATTGTAAGAGGTCTCACAGCGGTTGCTGATTAAGAGGGAACATTGAATAACATTCAGCCGTATACATGCAGATGAGGTTTTATGTGTGATGGCAACTGGAGCACTTTTACACCATTCTGTCCTTGAAAAATTGGTGGGTTACGGGAGAGTTTTGTGTTCATGTGCTGATTTTTGGATTACAGGCTGCATTTTAGTGTGTGTGGTTGCACATTTCTCCTTTAGCATCCACTGCAGGAGAAATTGGGTATTATATGTTGCAAATTCAAGTAAAACGCAACTCAATGATACGTGATTAAACTGACTCCTTTATAGCCACCATTCACTCTGGCTAATAAAACAGGATTCCATGTAGAGGACTCCATTCTATGACTTGCATAACTCTAAATCATGGGTCTCCAAACTGCAGCCCTCTAGCTGTTGAAATACTACATTTCCCATCATGCCTGGACAGCCAAATCCAAAGCTTTAGCTGTCTGGGCATGATGGGAATTGCTATTTTGCTGCAGCTAGAGGGTCGTTTGGACCATGATCTGAATAGATGGGCCTTTTGTGCAAACTGGATTTTCATTAGGTGCTTTCTCACTTGTACATCAATAGATTGGTATTCCCAATTTAGGACCCATGCACACTAAGGGCCCTATTACACGGGACAATTATTGTGCAAAAAATCATTATATCGCTCAAATTTAAACGATAATCGTTCTGTGTAATTACAGGCAACGATCAGAAAATCGCTTGTATGTTGTTGATCGTTAATTTAGTTCTGAAACTAAAATAATCGTTAATCGTTCGCTGTAATTCCACATTCGTTCCCGCAAGTTCAGCATTTTTTCACTAATCGTTCAGTGTAATTGCACATTGTTCGTTGTTTTGCGGGGATCAGTAGGGATAAATGATCATAGTAACGATCGTAATTAACGACCATCGTTCTGTGTAATATGGTGAACGATTTTAGGTTATCGATAAACAATCTCGTTTGCGATCGTTTATTGTTAGTCGTTAATCATTAAAAATCGCTCCGTGTAATAGGACCCTAAGGAAATCACAAAGATAACTTGCTGCGGATTCCTTAATTGCTCCCGCTTGACTCTCCGCCCGTCTCATAGACTCCATTCTATGCTCAGGCAGATTCAGCCGTCCACCCAAAGAACTAAAATGTCACTTCTTTGGGCAGACGACGGAATCTGCCTGACCATGGAATGGAGCCTATGAGACGGGCGGAGAGTCAAGCGGGAGTGCGGTGCAAGAGACTGAATCCTCCGCAAGTTATCCGTGTGATTTCTTTAGTGTGCAGGGGCCCTTAAGTGGAATTCATAGAGCAGGGATGGGGAACTTTTGGCCCTCCAGCTGTTGCAAAACTACATTTCCCATCATGCCTGGACAGCCAAAGCTTTAGCTTTGAAGAGCAAAAAGAGCTTTACTGCTGCAACCATAATTGTACCATGAGATGCTGTGTGAATCTGTGTCTGAGCTGCTTGGTTGGAGACTTGGGTACAAGGTACAAAAGATTCGCCCGAAGACCAACGGGATCCAAATGGAATGAAAAAAGAAGATTGGCCACCACCAGTTCCATAAAAGCCTTCCTTTATTTAGCAAAAATCCAATAAACGGCATACGTGGTGATCGCTCACTCACACTAGCCGGAGCCTTGATTCATGCTGCGCTGAAACACATCTAGCGTGGGTGAGCAATCGCCATGTTTGTGATTTGTTGGATTTTTGCTAAGTAAAGAAAAGCTTTTATGGACGGAGGTCTGGAAAATCTTTTTCTTTCAAAGCTTTAGCTTTGGCTTTCCAGGCATGATGGGAATTGTAGTTTTGCAACAGCTGGAGAGCCGAAGGTTCCCCATCCCTGTTAAAGAGTGGCTGCAGCTCAAGTTTAAAGGCACATCTAGGTGCTCTACTCTCCAGTGCTGAATGTGTGTGTCTGATGAGAGTAAGAGTCTAAGGACCGTATTACACAAAAAAAAAAGTTAAATTGTTAGGGATTAATCAATATTTGCTTTGTGTTATAGCAGGCAACGATTAAAAAAGCAACGAGAAATCGTTTATCGGTTGATAGAATCTGGACCTATTTTCACTGTTGATCGTTCACAAATCGTTCAGTATAATAACACGTCGTTCGATTGTTCCCTGGTCTATCAGCCAGTAAAGGATGAGCGCAAAAACGACCGTAAGTAACGATAATTATCCTGTGTAATAGGGTGAACGCTCCATAGTGTGCAGTGGGGATTTCTGATGCGGGCACGCACGGATTCTCCCGCATCAGAACTCAGCAGCGCTAAAGATCATCCGGCCGATACTGCAGTACAGGCCGTGATGATCTTTTCTGAGACCAGCCATACAGAATGGCCAGTCTCATACCAGGTGTGAACATGGCCTAAGTCAACATGATTGCCACACCATGCCCACACATGACGTCCAATTGCATTGCCACAGCAGTAATTAAGCATCGGTTAGCAGAAGGCTTCAGCCCTCTGATCCCTGGACAATTCCTTTAAGTAGTGTTAAATCCTGCACATGGGATATTCTCCTTTTTTATGAATCTCTAATATGCAAAATTTCAAATGGGACATACATCCAGTATAGGAGGATAGTCCTTTATCTGTGTAGGTTTTCTGTGCATTCTCAATCACATCATTCAAAAAACCTTTACCATGTACTCTTGTAATGAATAAATCATTGGGTTGAGTTTTTTTTAATCATTCAGGAGTGCTACATTGCATTTGCTATCTATACGTGTTCTATGTATGGATGAAGCAGAAACCAGAATACTGGAATACGTTTTGTCGTCACTTTTTTATAGTTTTATTAATTATTGCTCAATCAACTATAAGATTCTTCAATGTTACATCAAATCTAGCCCAAGACAATATAGTTTGCTGTTTGTCAATCTAGAAATGATTGCTTCGGATCTTACCTGCACTCCATCAGAAGCCGGGATGTAGCTCGCTCTTTTGAAAGTGTCGGTGACATTTCTAAGGATTTCCACTGAGATCAGAAGATCCCCAGCATAGAAATGCTTCCTCTGAGTTAAATCAAGCAGTGTTTTAGTCACCTGAGACATTCCTTCCCCTGCCAGCATTCTTTGTCCCTTGGCAAGGTGTTCTTTAATCTGTATCGATCAAATAGATGGCATATATTTAAAATATGACACTTGCACGACCGAATGTTAAAACCAGTACATGGCATACGATATTTGGAAACATCTAGATTTGCTCCATCTGTCTTATTTCTACAAATCTTTAAAACTAAATACATAAATAAATAAATAAATAAAACAACAGCCATTGTGTGCAACCATTTATTTCTTTATGTGCATTGTTATTGTCAAAAATGGTGTTTTAGCTTGTGGGAGTGATCCAATAATAATAATGTACAGTGCTACAGGGTGAAATTCAGATTGTTCACACTTGCCCTACATGAGCGAGTATCTGGTATTCCTAGTCATAGCAGATCGTAATAGCTGGAGTCTACAGTGCATTGACAAAATAGAAGCTGCTATAAAATACAGGTTACATGGTCTGCAAGACAATGTGTAAAGCCGCTATAACAGGGGGCGATGTCCGGGAGCAAGCAAGCACGACCTGTTATAGATCCTGGTATAGTAAAGTTCTATGGGGTCACATACCCGCAGTGGAATATTCATTCCGCTGCAGATATGTGACCCAGCTCCTTTAACCCCTGGCTGCCCGCTGCCGGCAGCCCCCGGCCCGGAGCATACATTGCCTGCTCTGCGCCACGGCTGTGTGTGAGACTCCCCTCATTCCCCATCATCCAATCAGTGCACGACAGCACTGATTGGCTGATGAGGAGCGAGGGTAGCCAGGAGCCTTACATAGTCACAGTGCCGAGCAGGTAATGTATGCTTCGGGCTGGGGCTGCGGGCGGCCGGGGGTTAAAGGGGCCGGGTCACATATCTGCTGCGGGTATGTGACCCCATAGAACTTCACTATACCCGGATCTGCAGCGGATTTCGCTGCAAATCGCAGCGTAAAAACAGTTGCGGATCCGGTACGCGTGAAGGAACCCTATATTCTTTTTCTTTAGCTGGCCTTAAAATGAAGATTCGGAATTAAAGGCCAAATCTAGTGATTTTTTTACTCCCTTCAAATCAACTGGTGTCAGAAAGTGCCAGAGATTTGTAATTTACTTGTATTAAAAAAAAATCTCATGTCTTCCAGTACTAATCAGCTGCTGTGTGTCATAAACATAGATATTGCTATGTAGGACATACAGCAGCAGTACGGGAAAACATGAGATTTTTTTTAAAATAGAAGTCTATTACTAATCTCTGGCACTTTATGGCACCAGTTGATTTGAAAGAAAAAAAATCGCTGGAGTTGCCCTTTAAGCAACACTCATGTACATGTCCCCCCCCCCTCTAAATTTAGTAAAACTTTAAATATTCCATGGGTTTCCTACTGTCGCTTAAGAAATACTGCAACTGTTAACAACTATAGTTGGCAGTGGTAGTATTTTTCTATATTGCCTGCCAAGCAGCTTATAGCAGGGCTTCCATAGTCAGCAGATGCAAATCTACATTATTGCTTATGGTCCATGTTCCTAATAATCATAACACAGACTTGCTAGAATTTTTTCTATTAGTAAAGTTGAAAAAATTGCATCTCGAAAACTCTAAGAACCGTAAATGTTAAGAAAACTGCATAAACCTATGCATAGTTCAAGCATGGAAGACATCATAGAAGTTAGTCAAGAGATACATATCGATTGATGTTATAGATGTCAATGGGGAGGTCATATGCTGCTATTTCATGAAATCCTTTTCAGGATTTCTTCAGGGACAACTGTCTGCATGACGACTATTGGTAAATGAAGGAAATAAATAAGAAATTTCTGCTGTAAAAGGGGATTTCCAACTGACATATTGCATTAAAGGGGTAGTTCAGCAAAAACATATATATATATATATATATATATATATATATATGTATATATATATATATATATATATATATATATATATATACATATATATATATATGTATTTTTTTTCCTCCCAAATCAAAGTTCCAAAGTGCCAAATATTGTGACTTTACAAATCTCCAGTCTTCCACTACTTATCAGTTGCTGGATGTCCTGCAGGAAGTGATGTATTCTTTCCAGTTTGACACAGTGCTCTCTGCTGCCACCTCTGTCCATGTCAGGAACTGTCCAGATCAGTAGAAAATCCCCATAGAAAACTTCTCCTGCTCTTCAGACTGGAAAGAATACACCACTTCCTGCAGGACATATAGCAGTTGATAAGTACTGGAAGGCTTGAGATTTTTTTTTTTTTTAAAGAAATACATTACAAATCTCTGGCACTCTGTAGCTCCAGTTGATTTGGAAGAAACATATTTTTGCCGAACTACCCCTTTAATATTTTTAAGCTATGTTCCTACATCTTCTTTTGGTGAAAAAAACGTGTTTTTGATAATAATGGGCAAAAATAATTATCATGGTGATTATTAATGGCCGCGTCTTGCGTCCGGAGATCGCACTGAGTAATAGGGGCTTAAGACAGATCTCCAAATTGACTTGATAGAGAAGGTAAATTAAAATGCCTCCTTAGAAAAAGAACTTCATTGTAATTTTTATGTTTGTCCTTTATTCCTTGAATTAAAATCCCCTTTTTCCCAGCATCCCCGGCTATTGTAGAAAACACTGTAAGAACACAGGTTGCAGATACGCTGCAGAAATTCACCAAAGGCAGAAGTGGTTCCGGCCGGCATGGAGAGTAGAACACCTTCCCTCATATTTCACCTGGATTCCCCTCGGCCTCTGGCTCATTTTCTGCTATGGAAAGTCCGCAGTCTCTCTGTGATGTGTGCTCCTAGCTTCATAGGGAAATATCTAGTACTATAAGGACTGACAGGAGGCCGGAGCAAGTGTCAATCAATTATTTGGAGAAATTAAACCAAAGCTTCAGTTTGAAGTTGTTAAACTAATTGTCTATGAAATCTCATAACTATCTACAGTAAGATTGCGGCATTGATTCCTCACCATCCCAATTCTTGTGTTTGTCTCAATGTTATCAGGACTTTTCTCCCAATAAACAGTTAGGCTATGTTCATACATAGAAAGAAACCGGCCGTTCTGTGACCCAGCCGATCTCAAAAAAGATCATCCCGGACGGTACTGCAGTACCACCCGGATGATCTTTTGCGCCGCTAGCATCCATGCGCGCCCGCATGAGAACTCTCCACTGCACACTATGGGGCGTGTGGCCGCGGCCGCTCTCTCCATAGTGTGCACTGACAGGGTTTTCTGCCGCCGCTATTCAATGTATAGCGGCCGCAGAAAACTGACATGTCAGTTGCTTGAGGCGCCGCTAGGGATCCCGCCCGGAGTGTGTATACACTCCGGCCAGGATCTCATAAACTGCAAGGTAACGTATATTTTCATAATAATCACGGCCATTGTTACAATGTGCAACAACGGCTGTGATTTTATGAAAATATTCGCTGTGTGAACATAGCCTTAGGCTGCATTGACACATTCCCTGCCCAGGGAGGAACACGGAGCGTGTGAATGCATTCTGAGGCTATGTTCACACTGTGTATGAGTCCGGCCGTAGTGCAAACCGCGAATATACGCTCATAGTTTGGAGGTTGATGCGTTCGCTTGAAAGTATACGATATACGCCCGCACAATGCACACTACGTATGAGCTTACGGCCGGATCGTATACAGCGCCGTGATAAATGAACAAGACCATTGTTTGAGGATGGAAATGTTCCAACTCACGGCCCTGGATTTCCATGCGGTCCCGTACGAAGTATTTATTTCAGCCAAATTGAACTTGATTTTTCGATCCAAAAGGTTTTGTGTGGTTTACGGGGCTGGGCGAAGATTTCCAAGTAAATGACCTGCCTCAGATCGCTTTGAAACAAGCTAGCAAAGCATAACTGTACTACGGGCGTATGTTCGCAGTTCGTACGCATCTGGCCGCATGTCTATATTTATCATGCCCGTAGTTTCAGCCGCACATGTACGGCGGCGTACGAAATGCGGCCGGACTCATACGCAGTGTGAACATAGCCTAAAGCTGGGGGCATGCGGAAGTAATGCCTCAAAGGGGTATTCCCAGAAAAATTGACTTGTCCCCTATCACTGAGAACTACAACTGTATTTTGCTTTGATTTTACTGTGGGTGAACATAGCCTTTGCTTCAAAAGAGGAATCAGAACACACAGGAAACACCCCCCCCCCCCAAAAAAAAAAAAAAAAAAGAACAAGTTGTGTCATTTCTGGACAAAAGTAACTTACATAATTAATATGATTAAATATTAGAGATGAGCAAATCTTGGACACGCTTGGGTTGGCACAAACCTGAATGTTCTGAATTTGATTTCAATGGCTGAAGGAGTTGGATGAAGCCCTAGGGAGTCCTGAAAAACATGGTTACAGTCTAAGGCTATGGTATTTTGGCATTAAACGATGGCCGTTGTTGCAGGTTGCAACAACGGCTGTTGTTTAATGACATTGATCAATTACATTACAGTGTATGGAATCATGGCCATAGTGTATACACATTGTATTGCGCAAAATAACTGACAGGTCTATTTTGTGCGGCCGCTATTCAGTGAACAGCGGCCACATAAGATAGTCCATACTTACAGTGTAAAGTACGGCTCCTGCCCGTACTTTACATTATGGGCTATGGTAAATTGGAGTGTGAGCACACCCGAATGTGCCCACATTTCAATTAAAATAAAGTGATGTTCATCTGCAGTATCGGCTAGGTGACACATGTATGACAACGGCTGTTGCTTTACATGGCCGTTTCAAATAACACCTATGGCCTATGGCTTTATACTTGTTTTACAGGCAGCCTTAGGGTTGCTTCCAACTTTTTGGCAACCGTTAATCAATAGAAAACGTTCAGGTTTTGACACACTCGAGCGTGTTGGAGATTCGGTCATCTCTATTAAAGGGGTTATCCAGTGCTACAAAAACATGGCCATTTTCTTTCGGTGACAACACGAATCGTCTCCAGTTCAGGTGCAGTTTGCAATTTAGCTCCATTCACTTTAATGGAACTCAGCAGCAAAACCCTGCCCAAGCTGGAGACAAGAGCGGTCCTGTTTTTGGAGGATAGTGGCCATGTTTTTATAGCGCTGGATAACCCCTTTAAGAACCAAGTGTTGCATTATAGACACACATTGTCTCTACTTGCAAGAGCAATCTGCCACAGATTTGAGAAAACTTCTTCTGCAAGAACTACTAATTGACATGTAGTGTTCTTTACTGAAAAAAAGAGGTTATTCAGCAGCTACGACCAGTGCTCTAAAGTTCTAGATCTGTTGCCAAACACCATACACACCTCAGATGCTGGAAGACTGCAAGTTTTACAAGAGTGCATTATGGGTTTAGGCTAGGTTCACACTATGTAAAAACAATGGTCGTATCTCAAACAACGGCCCTTGTTATGAAATACGGCCGCTGTTTTTACAAAGTGTGAACCTAACCTTATAACATGCCCATTTTTAGGCTAAATGTCCCATTTCAACCAAGGGTCTAATGACCCGAACTAACAACATTATAGATCCATAGAGTGCTATTTGTTCATGCTATAGAACCATGGTAAGGCTGGGAATATCAGCAATAATACATTCTCTTTAAATTTCTTTATAAAGAGAACTACAGAATCTTATTAATCAATCAATAGAAGTCAGAAATCTCCTCCTTATTATACAAAGGGAGGTTCTGCAGCAGCTGAGCTGTTTGTTATAAGGAATGATGTAATCCATACTATAAATGAATAATTAGTTCCTATGATTTTAATAAACTCTATTTCATAGTCATAGGAGTCATTTCAGGTTCTCTCTCTCCCCTGATCACTGAAGCATTGACATGCACATTGCCCCCCACTGCTTCCACTGGACACGGCTCGGCACTCCTTGGAGGATGGATCCAGCATTGTATGGATTTATAGAAAGCCTCATAGATTTTCTATAAATCTGTAGGCTGCATCCTTGGCTTTCAGAGGAAAGCCAAGCTGTGCCAAGCAGTATCAATCGGACACAGGGCTCAGCTTCTTCTCATTCGTAATTACTGGGGTTCTCAGCAAGAAGACCGCCACCACTGACATGTCACTATGAAAACAACAGATACCCTATAAAAATATTAGAAATCACCTTGGAAGGGCGAGACTTATATAACTACACCCTTGTTGTTTCATACTGTATGTACTAATATGTACTAACCAGTATGTTCTCTCAATTTCAAGCTATGTTCACATGATGTATTTTTTTATGACAAGAATGGCCGTTCTTAGCAAACAGCTGCTGTGCGCTACGGCTGCACAAATAATTGACATATTCGGATAAAGGGGCAGCAAATAATTGACAGTTTACATGCTGTGAGGCCGTTATGTCGGCCGTGGTGTGCCTGGAAGTCAATGGTTAATTGACGTACAGGCACACCCATTAATGCTTTCAATGATTTTAAAATAATGTTCATCCGCCCGATAAAGCAGTATCGATCGGATGAACATGCAAAAGAGTGGCCATTGTCTGACAATGCCAAAAAAGCTGTGTCAAATAACGCACATTGTGTTTTTCATAGTGTGAACATAGTCTTAGGCCACAATCAGACGCTGTAAGCCAGCGGCCGTTCTGTGACACAGCCGTGTCACAAAGCGGCTGCTGTCTGTGAAGTTCACTGTGAACATCACTTCTTTTAAATTGGAATATTGGCAAATTCGGGTGTGCCCGCATTCCAATTAACCATAGCAGGCAATGTAAAGTGCGTCCGGAGCCACACTTTACATTGTCTGCACAGTCAATTTTGTGTGGCTGCTATTCAATGAATAGCGACTGCAAAAAACTGACATGTCAGTTTTCTGTGTGAACACATGGAATATTGTCCGGAGTCTATTAAGTGTGTATACACTTCGTCCAGAATTCCATAGGACACAATGTTAATTCGCCCTTTCAATAAATGGCGACCGGTGTTGCAATCGGCAACATCGTTATATATTGAAAATATACAGCTTGTGAACAAGGCCTTACGCTATATGTCACAACTGCTTAGGTAAACCTAAATTCGTTTTATGGAACATATACTGAATTTTTTCCTAGAATTACAGAGACCTAAGGGTCCATTCACACTATGAAATTGGCACAGAAATTCCACGTGGAATCCTCACCCACAGTTGTGTAGCTACCATAGAGGCAGGGTAGGCAGTTGCTATGGGGCCCGTGCAGGTGGGGTGCCCAGGGGAGAAGGTAAGAGCGTGTGTCCTTTTGCTTAACCCCCTATGTACTGCAGTGTGTAAGTGACCCAATGTTTACTTACATGTTGCAACACAAAAAAAGGGTTAACAAGCAGAAGACAGAGATCTCTGCTTCACTGCACTGATAACCTCTGACCTCTGTTCTCCAGCTGCACAATCAAGTAGGAAAGGAATATGTGCAGAGTTCCCTGCAGAGGTCAGGCATTATCAGTGCAGCAGCAGTTAAGCATATATATATATATATATATATATATATATATATAGTGCTTTGTGTTGTGCGTAGAGGAGGGGGGCCCCTTAAAATTTCTGGCTATAGGGCACCGTGAATCCTAGCTACTCCCCTGCCCACCCGTCAATTCCTTGAGTGGATAGCGGAGGCATGCAAAGCTCCCCATTGAAACCCAAATGGGATTCGGCACCGATTCTGCGCACAGGAATTTCGGCACTGATTCCGTAGTGTGAACGGACCCTTGTACTTCTACACCAATGATGAAATCATATGTCCAATAACTGACCACAGTGAGACAAGTGCAAGAAAAAGACTTCATTTCTGATTAAAATAGTGCATAGCAGGCTTTTACCAGAAAACACAATGTGACAGAATGAATACGGTCTACTCATTATTCCTGTTCATTTCCAGGAAGGCTAAATGAAATTGACTTTGCAGTGATTAAGGTTCGGCTTCTGCTAATCAGAGCAGACTGAACTCAGAGCCGTTTCCCTTCGCATAGTCTAGGCTGCATTTCGGACTAGATATGAACGAGTTACATCTTCTACCCGGCGACATAATAGGAATTATACATAACAAGGACAAAAGCTGGCTTTGCACCTACTGAAAGCTGCAAGTGTCTGTATTCAGCTGATATGCATCTTGCAAAGCTCGGCTGTTCCCAGAAGGCTACGCCATGAAGATTGAGCGAGCAGCGTCTGCTAGTGGTGCCTATGAGTCATACAGGATGCAGAAAAAAAGATTTCTGTTAGTCTCCAACAGCATGGCTGAAATCATACAATCTCGAGAAAGACCATTCAGTTATATAACATCGAGAAAACGACTTACGTAATCGATTCCGTTTATACATACGATTAGTATATGGGTTCGTAAACGGGAATAGGACCTGGTAAGCCTCTATTCTTTATATCGTTTAAACGGTCCTATATAAATGTATCTAAACACCGAGAAATATACATCATAATAAAGGAACATTTACCAGTAGCATTAAGAGGACAGCGATTGAATGCCAGGTCTCCAGCTGGGGTTCTTTTCCATACCATAGACATCAAATAGTCCTCGGGGCAGATTTCATAAGGAGCTGTGAATAAGAGTGAAAGATTTATATTAAACACACACATCTAGGATTCCGAGATTATTTGTCACGCTACTCAGTTTTCAAGACGCCTGAGGAAAGAACCTTAGTAGTCCAGCGTGTTTGTTTCTATAAACATTAGCTCCGTGGTAAAAATAGCTCAGCCAGCAGTTTCTGCTTGTCAGATTTTTTTGAAACATTTTTTTTTTTTTTTTACCGAAAGCATACATTAAGATAGCATAAAATCCACACGTATAGGTAGTGGCATAGTAAGATGTTACATTAGGTTTAATCTAAGGAGATGTGCATATTTCACATCTTAACAGACACATACAAGTGGTACCTTGGTTTAAGAGTAACTTGGTTTAAGAGCGTTTTGGTTTAAGAGCTCCCAGTTTTTCAAAATTGTAACTTGGTTTAAGAGCATTGTTTTGGTTTAAGAGCTCCCTGTACTGGGTGGGAGCGTGAGTGGAGGAGGGGCATGGTCTGCATAGCGGGGTCTACAGCACTGTACTCTGACCATGGAAGTCTCCCCCACCTTCCAAATCATAGCAGATCCACTTCAGGCTGGGGCTTGCATCAGGGGACAGGACTGTGGAGGTAATCTCTCCAAAGCTGTAACCCCTCTCTCCCCGGACAGAGAATGCTGCTATACTGTGCTCACATCTGCCCTGCTCATTCCTTCATGCTCCCTGCAGTCTCTCCCCGCCCTTGTGTTTCCCATCCTCTCCATTATTGTACAGTAACTTATGATATCACATATTCTGCTGTTTCTGAATGTTTGTTTCATCTGTTTTACATGTTATTCAGAATTATAAATCATTATTTTTGGGGTGTGGAACCAATTGTCTGCATTTCTATGATTTCTAATGGGAAAAGTTGCTTTGATATAAGAGTAATTTGGATTACAAGCACAGTCCCTGAACGAATTATGCTCGTAATCCAAGGCACCACTGTATATAAGAACAGATACATATTGTAGTTAGATACACTTTCATATAATAAGTAAAGGTATACAGTTATATATAAAATAAAAACAAAAAACTGTTAAGAGTGCGTTAACATAAGACTGAAATCCTGTAGATCAGCGCTATGTTCACACAACGTTTTTTCGGCTCCGTTTAAAAGGACGTCTGTCATTTTGAGTCTAAAATAACGGACGTCATTTAGCAGCCTGGCCTCCCCTTAGTGCAATGACTGGTGTTTGTACATTATTCTAGTTTGGGATTACTAATTGGACTTCGGATGCAGCTTAATTAAAAAGTCTGTAGCATTTAATAGGAAAAACGGAGAAAGAACGATGACAAAAGAAAAACTGTGTGTGAACAATTAATAAATAACGTCCGCTGTTTGCAAAAGACGTCCCAACAAAAATGATAATGTTCATTATTTTGACGTGCGGGGTAAAAACGTCCATTATTCAATACATTGTGTGCATTGGACGTCCGTATTTCCATTGACTTCAATGCATTGTCATTGCAGTCAGTTAAATTGCGGCAAAAATGGACGTTTTTTTTCAATTTCGGACACCTTTTCTCTACTTTTGACGTTGTGTGAACATAGCCCTTCCTCGGCCATTCTACAAGTAACAGCCATTGTTTCAAAATAAAGGTCATTATTTGGGTAGGAAATGACGGTCGACCAATAAAACAGCCATCAAATGGGCAAAAAAGACGTTATGTGGTTGTGGCCTGTTTCAAGAGTCTTAGGGCCCTATTGCATAAAGGTAATATTGTTCTGTGTAATAAAGACAATGATCATTGGCTGATAGGTGTCTGTAGGTCCTGACCTAAAAACAGCGGCAACCGACCACACATAGCTACCTGCATGGCCAATAGCTGACGATTCTGAAAAAACAATTAATAAAGTTCACACCATGCTCCCCGTTGCTTCTGCCTGCTCCCTGGTACCTTCCTGTCTTCTTCACGCTTTCTGCTGCTGCCGTTGGAACTGCAGAGCGAGGGGAGCGGGCGGAAGTGTGGTCAGTTTTGTGTAAACTTTATTATTTTACACTGGGCAAGGGCTGCATGTACATCTAACAATGTCAGAGGCTGAGTAAACAAGCGCCGATCTAGCAGCTTGGCGTTCGTTTACATTATTGACCAGCCATGTAATACAGCCCTTAGGCTTTGTTCACACGCAGTAAAATAATACCAAAATATGTCCATAATTTTTAATATAGCACATTTCAGGCTATGTTCACATAGCTTTTTTTTTTTGCGGCCATCCTAAAATACATCATTTTGAGGCCAAATGGCCATCATTCTGAGAGAATGGCTGTCATTTGGCCTCAAAATGATGGTCAACCTAAAAGATGGCCTTCAAACAGCCAAAAAAGATAATGTAGGGACATAAACTTAGGCCATGTTCACACATGGCATGAACATCGGCAGTTGTTTGACAGGGCCAGTGTTTGACATGTCAAACAATGGCCGATGTCTTACATGATCACCCAGCCGATACTGCAGCATCGGCCAGGTGAACATCACTTCATTTTACTTGGAATGCAGGCAAATTCGGGTATGCCAGCACTCCAATTAGCCGTAGAGCACAATGTAAGGTACGGCCGGGAGCCATATTCTACATTGTGTGCACAGACTATTTTGTCCGGCCGATGTTCCCTGAATAGCGGACGCATAAAATAGAATTGTCAGCTTTTCTGTGCGGCCTCATAGAACACCGGCTGTAGTGTATACAGAGTGTATACACTATAGCCGGTGTTCTATACACTACAATGTAATCACACACTGTCAATAAACGGCGGCCATTGTTCCAACTTGCTGTTGTTTATTGTAAAAATACAGAGTGGAAACGTGGCCTTAAAATTCAAATGCGGCCATATTTTCACTGTAACCATAGCTTTAATGTTATAGATCTAATAATGTCTGTTTTTTACTACTAAAAAGCTGAAATGAAAGACATTTTTGAAAAATTTGAAAAATTACCAAAAGGTATATTACTAGATAAATCAGGCAAAAAAATTTAATTGAGGCTACCTTCCCCCAACGATGGCTGGCTTTCTAGACGGTCGTCGTTTTAGCACCAAAAGATGACCATCTATTGTTAATGATGGCCACAAATAATGCCTCCCACCCCAAATGTCAGTGATATGACTGAGGGAGGCCATTTGGTTCAGTTCATAAACTAACCCAGCCCCTTCTTTGTCCCAGCTTGTCAAGAGCTAAGAGGTAAAATAACAAGTGTAATATATACACTTTGCTGGGGGGGGGGGGAATCATACTCACCTAACATGCTCCCATCGGGGTCCTCATGTTATGTCCATGAGTCACCCGCTGAATGCTCTGTCAGCAACTTCCAAGACAGACCGGTCTCAACAGTGACAGTCAGCTCAGCCAGTCAATGAAGAAGCCAGACAATGCTGTCACCAGTAATTGGTTGAGTGGGCTGTCACTGCCAAGACAAGATTGCCTTGGAAGTAGTGTCCAGAACATATAGCAGGAAGCCCAAAGGCATCACAGAACAATCACTGGAGCAGGTGAGTATCCCAGGTGTTAGACCAACAAAACACAACAATCACTGAGCTTTGGGAGATCAGTGAAAAAAGCCAATGGAGTACTCTTTTAAGAGTCTCCACTGTTTGCCCCTACAAAATTTGTATATGCAAAAAAGGGGTCAGTGGAGCCTCAGTTGTGAGTCCTAAAACACGGGAATAGCCAGATATCCCTCTTTCCAGAGAAGGAAGCTTGTTGCCAAGGGGTGCCTCCCAGTGGGGAGAATACCAAACCACCCTGATACGTAGCCCCTAAGGTCCTCACTCTGTTGCGAGCATTGGGACCCAAATAGGGAAACACCAGGGTGGCACCTATAAAACAAAGTCTAACTCTGTTGCGAGTGTAACAACATAAGACAAGGGTTACCAAGGCTAGAAATCCATTAACATACAGCTGTTTCAAGGTATTTGCCCCTCGTCAGTGTGGAGCAGGATTCTGGCTACCAGGGGCAATGAAAAATAGACCAACAAAGCATAGCAATCACTGAGCTTGGGGAGATCAGTAAATAAAAGCCAATGGAATACTCATTTAAGAGTCTCCACTGATTCCAGGTGTTAAGTAAGTATGGGTAGTTTATTATTTTCTATGCAGCCCCAGCAATATATATTTTAAAAATAATAATAATAATGTCCAGGGTATTCCTTTAACTGTCCTTGACTGGTACCCCTAGGGGAAAAAAAATCCCTGCGTTGAATAACGGATGTTTTTGCCGCAGATGTCAAAATAATGAACATGATCGTTATTTTTGGACGTCTTTTGCAAACAGCGGCCGTTTTTTATTAGTTGTTCACACACAGTTTTTCTTTAGTCACCGTTCTTTCTCCGTTTTTACTATTAAATTCAATGGACTTTTCAATTACGCCGCACCCAAAGTCCAATTAGTAACCCAAACTAGAATAATGTACAAACACTAGGAGGAGGCCAGGCTGCTAAATGACGGACGTTATTTTAGACTCATAATGATGGACGTCATTTTAAACGGAGCTGAAAAAACGTTGTGTGAACGAAATGCCTGTTTATTACAAAAAAATCTTTACCTCTCTTTTTTGCTCCCATTCCCTTTTCCTGTCTCTCTCTTACTAAACACTTTTTTATTTGCTTTCCAAAATTCTTGGCGATATCTCAAGACACAATTTAAACAGGTTTTGACCTTTTCTTACAAAAATAAAGCATAAATGTGATAGTCAGGAAAAATGCACATGATAATCCTCGATGCCAGCATGAGGTTATGAAAGCAGTGATGGCTTTGTCTCCGAAGTTTTAAGTGGCATTCTCTAAATCATTGAGGGATGTTAAATTGTCAAAGATTTAGTTTTGATGCAATTTTTTGCACTTTTTAAAATAATACCATAATACTGTATATGAGTATGACGATAAAATAATGAACATGCTATTAACAACCAGTTTTTACAATAAAAAAAACAAAATGGCCCTTTTTCACCTGTTCACACATAGTTTTATTTTGATAACCATGAATGTAAAAAACTAAGCAAAACAAAAAATTTTTTTACAAAATAGGCTAGCATTTTATACCTATTTTGCTGTCATATTTGACTTTCATCTTACAGTGGGTTTATGTAGCCCTAGGCTATGTTCACACACCATAAAATAAAACAAAAATACAACCATGATTTTGAAGTAAAATGACAGCCGTTTTTTGGTCGGCCTTATTTGACAACAAAAGACGGCTGCAAATAAAGAGCATGAACACTATTTGCAGCTGCCATTTCAATGTCTGTCTTTGACCATTAAATGATGGCTGTCCAAAATAAATGGCTGTGTTATGTGAACATATCCTTAAGCTATGTTCTGACATCTTTTTTAGTTTGTGTTTTTTTTTTATATATATTTGTGTGACAGTGCCCATCAGGATAAATTAACAATTACAGTTGTTATTCTAAACAAATTTCCTGTAGACTTTAAAGGGGTTATCCACCTAAGAGCGAAAAAAAAAGAAATGTTTCACCAAGTCCCCCTGAGTATTTTGAGCCATCTCCTGTCTTTCTCGCTGCGGCCATTCCTGGGTTACAAGTTTTTCTAAAAAGCCGATCTATAACCAAGATAGGAAACTACATTTCCCATAATGCATCTCCCTGATTAGTCTGTTTGAGTACTTTCTCCCTTAGGCTAGGTTCACACTGCGTTTTTAGCATCGGTTTAACGGATCTGTTTTTTGCAAAAAAACAGATTGAAAAAAAACGGATGCATTTGTGTGCATCCATTTTTGATCCGTTTTTCCATTGACTTCCATTATAAAAAAAAACGGATCAAAACGGATGCGGGTTTTTTTACGCACGATAAAGTACTGTTAACACTACTCTTTTGACCGTTGAAAAAAAAAAGATCAGTTAAATGGATGCTGAAAACGCTGTGTGAACCTAGCCTTAGCTTTCTTTCCTGCCCACTGCTGTCATTACTATTAGACAGTTTTTTTTCTCACTGATTGTGCATCACATCACCCCAGTATGTCTTCCATACTAGCTGATGATGTAGCAGAGCTGTTGCGTGCATGGTGTAGCTATGTGCTGCATAACGGCTTTTGTTTACTGGGAATGAGGGTGTAGTGTAGGTTTAGATCTCTGCTTGCTGACTGTGAATGAAAACATTCTAGTTCCATGCAGACTCTAAGAACATCCATAACAGTTACAATATACAGAGCTATGACACAGACAGGTACATATGTCTGCATTCACTGACAGCAAGCAGAGATGGAACTTTAACTTTTCTTGTTCAATAATTTTTATTGAAGAATTTTTTAAGTAATATAAAGATATTTCAAACTTAGTAGCATGTGATAAAATATTCACGTTATGAGGTATGAAAAGTCGCTGTTCAAAGAATCTGTTCCTGAGATTATTTGAGATGTAACATAAAAACAAGCATGTCCCAATTTTAGGGAACTTTAACTTTTCATATTACAGAGACCTAGGCTCAGGGACACATGTAAGTCTGTGGAAGCAGCACAGGTGCATGGAGATGATGCAGATAATGCCTTCTTGGGGTCAGGTTACCAAGTCAATAGACAGCTAACCCTGTCCTGTGACTACAAATGGAGGGAGGAAGAGGGAGCTGAGCGTGGTTGGAGTAGAGGATTTTATTCATCAAGAGCAGAGAAGCAGCGGATGGAAACACTGCATACTTGTGCGCATGGAAGATTAATAACGGGCTATGTTCAAAGAACAGCGGCCGTTATTAATTGACATGATTATTCTTTTGCACAGCTGCACCGAACAATGGCCCTTATCGGCTATGTACATAGAACGGCCTGTGCCTAGAACGGGCGGCATTGCGTCGATTTCAATGCAGTGCTGCCCAGGCTGAAAAGAACGTTCGCTGTTTTCAATTACAATTTAGTAATAAAGGACTTATTATTTATTATGGACGGCATAAATGTTCCTAGTAGATAAATGAAACATAGTCGCGTCTTAGTGTTTGAATTTGTAGGAGAAATTATTATTGTGTTGAAATGCCAAAGAAAGTTGCTAAATACTTTCTTATGTGGGCTGAATAGTTTCGAGAAGCCTCGGGAGGGAGCATTCTGTTACTTTGTAGAACAAAACTTACTCACACATTACCATGGTTACAGTATTCTCTCTTTTGGCAGTGGACGACGAAATGAAAGAAGAACAGAAGTCGGAGGCACTGAGGATTTACAATTTACAACTTTTGCTTTTGAACGGTAAAAAAAAGAAATGCAATATGTGAAATGACTTTGGAAGTGTGAAGTTCACTGACAACTGCTGCCTTGATCAAGCTTGGGTTTCGCGTTGAATGTTGTCAGAACAGCATGTGCCCATATGTTATCAATGGGCTGCGAGTTGTTTTTTAAAGGCTGGTGCAAAGCTAAAGAATGACAGGTCAGGACAATAACAAGTGGGATTTGCTAAAACCGTGACACATGATTTGCGGTTCTTCACATAACAAATAATGTTACTAAAGAAAAGTTGGAAATATTATCAAAAGTATTAGGAATAAGGGAATAAGGACAATTTGTTTCCATAAACATCAATGTAGTATATGTAGAGATATTTTTTCTGTTAAATCAACTGGTGTCAGAAAGTTATATTGATTTGTAATTTACTTCTATTTAAAAATCTCAAGTTTTACCATACTTATCAGCTGCTGTATGTCTTGCAGGAAGTGTTGTTTTATTTACATTCAGAAACAGCGCTCTCTGCTGACATCTCTGTCCATGTCAGGAACTGTCCAGAGCAGTAGCAAATCCCCATAGAAAACCTTTCCTGCTCTGGACAGTTCTGGACATGGACAGAGGTGGCAGCAGAGAGCAGAGAGTCTGAATGTAAATAAAACACCACTTCCTGCAGGATATATAGTAGCTTATAAGTATGGGAAGACTTGAGATTTTTACCTAGAAGTAAATTGCTAATCTAAGTAACTTTTTGACACTAGTTGATTTGAAAGAAAAAAAAAAAACCGCTGGACAACCCCTTTAATGATAATTTCTGTGCTTTAAAAGTAATGCATCACATGATGAGGGCACTTGTCTTGATGCCGTCAATGGTGTATAAAGCTTTCTCAGGACATGAGCCCGCCCTACACATGGCACCTGGCTGCTACACCCGGCTGGGGACTGACCCGATTGGCCGTGATGGCAAATTGACCATTTGGATGCAGCTGTCAAAAGTTACAGTGGCATTTAAATGGCCTGTAAATGTCTTCATTAGTGGTCCAGTGGGGGGGGGGGGGGGGGAATCAGCTTTCTGCAAAGCGATAGTGAGAAGCCTATCCATTCTATAGACAGCCGCTGTGGAATGGAGGATAGGTTTTAGCAGCCTGTAGCAATTAATTGAGGATAAGATCAATCAATGCAGTAACTATGCATTGATCCCTATGAGCCATCATATTATTGGTTATAGAAGTCCAGTAGGGGGCTACAAATAAGTTTAAAAAAAATCTTATTAATAGATTAAAAAATCCCATCCCATATTAAAAGTTTAAAACACCCTCCCCTTTCCCGTTTTTTTTTTTTTTTCAAATAAAAAATATAAACAAAAAAAATAGTAAACATATTTGGTATTGCCATGCCTGGAATCGGGTGTCTTCTAGTGTCCATGCCTCATTCGCACAAGAGGGACCTATACAATATTAGATGGTGGCTATAATGTTACGGCTTATTGCTATATATTACAATACTACATATTGCCTATTAAGTTTCTATAATGACCTTGTGGAGGTTATAGCCAATACACAATAAACATGGAATACTGGTTTTCTTTTTTTTTTCTGGAGAAGAATTTTAATAAAATGGGGAATTGAGCACAGCAGCGGACAGATGAAAATAATGGGATTACTTTATTGGAATCATTGATCGTAAACTATTTTGCTGAGTTTGTGGACGACCGACTACCATCCATTGCTTAGTGTCAAACAATTGATGCAAAAGCAAATAAGATTTTATCTTGAGTTGAAAAAGTATCTATGCAAGGAAAGGCAATATCATTGAACACATTGTTTGTACAACCTCACCTTGAATCAGAAGAGCAATTCTAAACATCTGTTCTTTAAAAAAAAAAATGCATTATGGAATTGGGAAATGTTCAGAAGAGAAACATGAAATGAGTAAGTGGAATCTCAAAATTGGATTATTAGAAAAGACAAGCTAAACTAGGTTTTTCTTTCCCAGTATGAGATGTGACATGAATACTACATACGCATATACCCTTGATTCATACCCAGAAAACTCATCATAGAGTATGGGGATGACAAATGGTCAAGTCTTGAACTTTGGCTACAAAATATTTGATCTTTACAGAGCAAACAGATATATTACATTAAAAGAGAACCACAAGCAGCATGAAGCAGGGACAGGCTCCGGCATTAGAAGCAGCTTTGATTTACTCTAAAACCTTGAAGTGTCAGATATCATAGTATAAAAACAAGTCTAGAACAGGAAGTATCTCTGTCGGGACAGCCCCCCCCCCCCCCCCCCCCCCCCCCAAGTATTTCATGCTTTCCTATATTTGAGGCATCATGAAGCTTCTTTACAGGCTATGATTATGTTCACACAACGCAAGTTCCATAGTAATTGTCACGGTACACTACTCCAGATACCGTACTTCCTTAACCAACCCTTGACTCAGCCTATACTTGCTTCCCTGTGGGTCTCTGCAGAGGGTTGTCCCTAGACTACCCAGGCTATCTAAAGCCTGCCACAGTACTGTAATCTCTGGGACCCCACCCTTATCTGCCCAGGACTCCTGCCTAAGCTAGAAGTATGCCCACCCACTGCGTAAGACTATAGGATATGCCCCACTCAGGTATCCTGCAGCTGAGCCAATATACTGTTATACCCACAGTAGACTGTAATACTAAATTTAACCAGGTTTCATCAACAAGACAACACAGCAGCTATTAAACAAACAATTTAATATAACTTAGAAACAGTGCATAGAAGTTACAAAAGGACAATACAAAGGAAGGTAAATAAAAGGGAATACATAAAAAGACTAAATCACGTCCCTAAAAGATGTGATGTAGGTGTTCCTGCCAGTGGAGCTTGGCTTTCAGTTGTTGGTATAGTCCATAATCCAGGGAACTGTGAAATGATGGTATGGGCTCCACACACAGACTCTCCCCTCCCAATACTCACTGTGTCTTTAATACTTGTGCTGGGCAGACCACCCCCTGTATTACCTTCCCCAATCACCTCAAGTTACCTGGGTTCTCCTACTGCCCTCCAGCCAATCCCTTTGGTGACCGGTGTCGGTAGGTAATAAACCCTAACTGAGTTCTTGAGGACAAAGGCAATATGGAGACTATCATTCCCATAATCCTCCACTAGTTTGGCTCATCCTTAAGACAGGATGTGGGCCTAGCAGGGGGTCATTAACCAGCCAGCACACTGAAGTTTCTCACTTAACCCTTTAGCAACAGAGAAACAATATAGAAAAAAACAGAAAGATACATAGCATACATCATTGTTGTCACAGTAATCATGGCTGTTGTTGCAACGGCCATGATTAGTACCGAACTTATGTTGTGTTGAAGGCTGAGGGAATCCCGGACGGAGTTTGTACACATAGTATACAATCCGGCTGGGATCCCTAGCAGCACCGCAAGAAACTGACATGTCAGTTTTCTACGGCCACTATTCATTGAACAACGGCCACAGAAAACACTGTCAGTTCACACAATGGAGTGTGTGGCTCCGGTTGCACTCTCCATTGTGTGTAGTGGGGAAATCTCATGCGGGCGCATCCGAATTCAGCGGCGGCAAAGATCATCTGGCCAGTACTACAGTACAGTACTTACAACGTGTGAACATAGCCTATATCCAAAAACAGTCAGTAGAGCCTCATTTAAGAGTCTCAAAAGACTGGACTAACCAGATATCCTTCCAGGGAAGGACCCAGTAAAGGAGTGACTCTTGTAAGGAGACCACCAAATCACCATATTAGGTGGCCATTTCAGTCAATATCCAACTCAATTTAAGGGCATAATAAGGGAAATACCAAATACCATCCATCCATAAACAGCTGTTTAAGGGTGTTGCCATCAGTGTGGAGTAGAATTCTGGTTAGGCGGGAGCAATGCCTAGTAGACTGCAATGGCAAAAAATTTTTTTGACAGGCTACCTTTAAAGCTTTATTATCAAAATTAGTTGCAGACATAGTAAACTGTTTTAAATACCTAACATGGTATCGTATGTTATAATAACTGTTGACTTTTCGTTCTGACATAAACAGAAAAAATGCTGCAGCAACTTGCCAATGTCAGTTTGCTTGCTGGTTGCTGCAGAATTTTTTCTGGTTTTGTCTGTTAGCCACAGGAGCATAGTGTGAACAAGTATAAGTGCTGAAAATATTTTTGCTTTCTCATTCTGATATCCCAAAAGTCAACACTGCACTAGGTCTTAGTCCTTAGTTTTGCAATAAATTGTGAGTTATAGGCAGGGGTATCTAAGATTTCACATTCTGGCTATGTCCCCATAATATCTTTTTTTTTTTTTTTTTTGGTCATTTAAAGGCTGTTTTTAGACGGACGCAATTTGGCGCTAAATTCACCTGTTATTCTATCAGTAACAAATGGTAACAGTGGAATAAAAAGACATGTTCCTTTATGTTTGCATTATGGGGAACATTTACTAAGGAGTCTAATGTGTGCGATTATTCTAATGTGGGTGGGTGTTTATTTTGTTCCAATATATTGTGCGTGATTTAAGGAAAAGTCATATTAAATGAGTAAGTAAAAAGGTCACAAAAAAGTTGCAAATAAATTTACCAGACGTAGGCCTACACCAGTTTTTGCGACTTTAAAAAGTTGCAAATGATAAATTGGGTACACACCCCGGATTATACAATTTTTGGGGGTGAATACTCAAACCAAGCAGTTAAAAAAAAGTTGCATTTAAAAAATATTTACCTGTCGAATAGTAGTTTGTAAATAGAACTTAGAACAGAAATGGGTGGGAAAAAAACTATTATTTGACTAAAAATAGGTGCAAAGTCCTTGATTAATTCCCACCTATGTACATGGAAATACACAGGGGTCAATAAAATGTGGTGTAGTATCACAACAGGATGCCATTAATCATCATAGTGTTTATTTACCAGTTTTACCTTGACCGCTATAGGAAAATCAATGAATTACCACAATAAAGTAGTAATTTAAACTGATAAGCCATAATATTAAATCCACTAGCCTAAACATTGAAGTAACATTATCTATTTTTATCACAGTATTGGGGACATATAATGTATGGTTTTCATTCTCTAACATTTCTTTTTTCTTTGCTTATCTATAGCAATAGAAAAAATATGTCCTTATTTCTGACTTTGCCGACTCACTGTATATGACGCTTCTTTGAAGGTGTCTGAGAAGGTTTACGTAATTTGCTAAAGTTAAAGGTTTGCATACTTTTACTAAACATTTACAAAAAAAAGCATTAACAAACTAGACAAATTAAATGTAGCTCTATCTTTTCTTCTTTATTATAAAATAAACCGACATTCTGTGCCATAGTGATGCAGTAGCAAAAACCCTGCAGGATCACAGCTCATACATTAATAATGCCTATGCAAATGGGCCTACAAGAGAGACTTGGACATCTTCTCCGCTATTAACTATGGATACGGGACATTATGAGCAACTGATTGGACAAAGTTGGTCTACTACCTGTTACTACTTGTTACTGTTTGTTATTAGTTATGAAGTTTCCACCTACCCTCCCCATCCCCTCCTTGCCGTCCCCCCCCCCTCTAGGGCACATCCAGGGCCCCACTACCCCCCCCCACCACCACCACCCCAGCCTCCCACTCCTCCCCCCCTCCCCTACACACACACGCAGGACATACGTTATATTACTCCTGTAAGAAGCCTTTGCAGTGAAGGCCTACGAGTTACGACGGATGTGTTTTAAACTCCTGTATCGGTTTATTTTATGCAAAACTGCACTGTTTATGCCTCTCACTGTACTACTGTTAAAAAATTTAATAAAACTTGATTTGAAAAAAAAAGAAGAAACATGTAGGGCATATGGGAAAATATATGTTAAGCAGATGGCCCAATGGTAAGTGCCCAAAAACAAGCCCTTTTCAGGGAGTAGCAGCTATTGAACTGGATGCACTGGTAATCAGAGAACGACTCAGACGCCTGTCTGCTGGTATAAAGTAGTCACTTAGGCTGGTTTGCAAAAAAGTCACTGGCCAAATGTTAGCTGGAAGTCAATGGAAGTTCATGAAATGCCTTACATACTTGGCTTTTTTTCTCTCCTCTCTGTCGTTTTTTTAGGCTCTATGTCTTTCCTGTCTGTCTTTCCAAAAAAGCAGCATGCTGAGGGTGTGACTTTTTTTTCTGCAAACTGTGGTGTTTCTCTCCTAGAGTTCAATGGAATTTCTTCTGTTCATCTAAGAACGCCATAGCTTATGTGTATCATGTTTTTTACTGTCTTTTTTTGTGCCCAAGAAGTGAGAGTCTGGTCTCCAAGGGGTTAAGTTAACCCCCTGTGGGCCTGACTGTGCTCCATCGAGACAGCCCCCTCCCCAAGGGGATTAAGTTAACACCCTGTGGGTAAGACTGTACTCTGTTGGATGTGTGTGTTGGGGAGTGGAGTTAAACCGAACCTTACAGTGGATGGCATCATTCTTTATCAATCAGCCAATCAGTGACTGAGGTAAGAACTCACTGCAGTCGCTAATTGGCTTAGATGAAATTGCAGGAGTCTCTGGTCAGCCTGTCAGTGCGTTGCAGTGGTATCTCAGCAGCTGATTGGCTGAGTGGACATTTCAGGAGCAAGATCCTGGCACACATCAAGTTCAGTGTTGTGGGTCTGATGAAGAAATAATATGTCTGATGGTGAGTATAAAGCCCCCACCCCTCACCTGCACTGCCCCTGTCCCATCAAGGTAGGGGGCCAAGTAAACATCTTCTTTTCTGGCATGGGTGCAGTGCAAGAGGTGCAGTGCAAGATAAGTCTGCCCCCCAGGGCGTTAGGTGGGGATGCAATGTACCCTCACTTAACCCCCTGGGGGCCAGAATTTTCTTTGTGGCACTCAAGGGGTTAAGCCCTTGGGTACCAGACTGTATGCAGCTATCTGTACAAATGCTGAATACTGTGCTGCATACTGTAAGGAGCAGAACACCTGTCAAAATGATCAAAATAATGAGTGTTCTGCTCAGTTAGTGTAGGCTTAGTGTTAGCTGGTAAAATGGCTAACACTATTACCCCATTTCTACCCCAGTACCAATCGAAACAAGGGTATGATCATTAATCCTGGAGTGACAAAAGATGAAAAAAGGAGGCAGGCTGGTATTATAAGGCTAGGCTGGGTTGAAATCAATGGCTCTTCCGTCTTTCTTACTACTAGCCCCCTGCTGTGTTTTTTTTTGTATTTTTACCAGGCTGGTTAAGGGAAAAAAATTGAATTATCAATTTTTTTAAGGGCATGTAGGGTTCCCATAATTTCCATAACCAGCCAGGTAAAAACAAAAAGACAAAGAAACAGCAGCAGCCTAATAGTACTGGGGTTGGAAGGGCCAATTATCTTGGCCCTCACCAGCCTAATAATACCAGCCTGCTATTATTCAGTCCAGGAGCACCATCTATTAGACAGCTTTTACTACTAAGCCTGTAAAGAAAAAGAAATACCCAATGGAAAAAATATTTTTTATTCAACTAAAAACACCCCACACCCCTTGTTGGCCATTTTAATAAACAAAAAAATCTGCTGGTCTTTGACATAGTCCACTTAATCTGACATAATCCTCAGGATACGGAAATCTATAAAAGAAAAAGGAAAAAAAAGGCAGGAGCAGAACACCCATCATTTTGACAGGTGTTCTGCTCCTTACAATATAGTATCTGTGCAGATAGCTGCTTACAGTCTGGGACCCACACATACTGATCCTAAAAAGTGATCCCACAATTACCAAAGTGGTAACAAATAATGCAAATAATAAAATATGTAGAAAAACTGGGTTTGAAGCTAGCCTTTATAGTAATAAGACCAATTTAGATTTTTATGGTTTAATTAGTAACTGTTTAAGGACCGTTGCAGAAGGTGGTCCATGTGTTTAATCTCTTAACGATGGATATCGGGTATACCCATAATGCATCATTAAGAGGGTACAGAGACTAATTTGACTGCATAAAAAATGCTAAATATGTTTTTAAAATTGTAAAATTTAATAGTTAAAACTTTTAATATTGTGAGTCAACTTACATACATACTGTACATATGCTCACGAATATATTTAGCACCTAGAAGTATAGGAAGCGGGGAACAGAGATATTAGTTGAAAGGCTGTCAGTAGAAAATTTGTGTTCATATCTGAATAGGACTATTTGCATGACTGGTCAGGCTTATCGGCCTGAATTATTGCAACTTAATGTTTTTGAATTCTATTGAGTTAGACAGAATGCTGAATGACCAAAATGTCAGATACACTTAATAAAACAAGCCAGAAATTCTGTTCAATAAATGACATATTTTCTACCAGGTACATACTGCATGATAAAAGAATTAGTTATTCTAAACATAACCATAACCAGGATGAATCCTCTATATCTAAAGGAAAACAGGATTTGCTATCAGCATGGAGAGGGGGCTTACACTGTTAGGGCACTAAATATATACACTTCCATTCAATTGAAAGTGGTTACGGTTGATGCCTGAAGTGAACATAAAAAAGGGTTTGGATGCGTTCCATAAGAAAAGGTTTTTAAAGGTCTTACTACTGTGGCAAGTAATTTCCACATCTGACAAGCAAGCCTGGTTCCTTATCTTTATCTTTCTTGTCACATCAATGGAATAGTGCCATTGTTTCTTTTTTTACTAATGACTTATATCATAGTAGGGAACAATAGTAAAATTCTGTTTGAGAACCCAGTGATCTGTTATTCATAAAACAACATTTTTATCCAGATACAGAAGCTTCTGATCATTTTAACACCTTCACGTCAGCCATATGTCTATATACTGTATGTTCCTATTGCCATGATCACACAGCTGTCTGCCATTAACCCCTTAAACATCACAATCTAACCATTGCAGCGCTTAAGATAGTCAGTGACAAAAAAAAGTATGTATCAATGACTGATCAAGACCCCTGAAGCTTAATGATCACTTACACTGACAAACAGAGGTTTAATACTTACCTCTGTCCTGTCAGATTGAAAATCTTCTCATAGAGTCTGACTGAGGCAGACTCTATGAAAAGATTGCCAATAATACTGGTATAGCATTAATCAGTTTATGCAATCTAATGAATGTGTATAAAAGTCCTTTAGGGGACTTATAAAGTTAAAATAAACAAATAAATTATAAAAATAAGTTTAAAAAAATAAACATATTTGGTATTACAGCATGCAGAACTGTCTGATCTATTAAAATGTTACAATTTTGTTCTCACATGGTGAATGGCGTAAATGTAAAGAGGAAAAAAAAACACCAAGATTTTTTTAAATTGTATATGGACCATGCATCGTATATGCAGCAATGACCTTTGGTCATGAAAAGTTAATAAATAATATCAGTTGATTACATTAGCTGAGTTACCCTGTGTGATGTTAAAGAGGATACTTAAAGGGGTTGTCCAGCGAAAATCTTTTTTTTTTTTTTTTTTTTCAAATTAACTGGTGTCAGAAAGTTATATAGATTTGTAATTTACTTCCTGTACTTATCAGCTACTGTATGTCCTGCAGCAAGTGGTGTTTTATTTTCAGTCTGACACAGTGCTCTCTGCTGACATTTCTGGCCGAGACAGGAACTGTCCAGAGCAGGAGAGGTTTTCTATGGGGATTCCCATAGAAAGCCTCTCTTTCTCTAGAGAGTTTCTATGTCGGACAGAGGTGGCAGCAGAGAGCACTGTGTCAGACTGAAAATAAAACACCACTCCCTGCAGGATATATAGTAGCTAATAAGTATGGGAAGACTTGATATTTTTAAATAGAAGTAAATTACAAATCTATATAACTTTCAGACACCAGTTGATTTGAAAGAAAAATATTTTCGCTGGGTAACCCCTTCAAATCAAAATGGCTGCAAAATTTCTCAAAGTAAATGACAACCATTCATGACAGCTATATCCCCCCCCCCCTACTACATTTGTGGTCAATAATGCTTTGCTGGGTAAGAAACACAATTTACAAGTATGTCTTTATAAAGAAATACAGACCCAAGGCCTAAATATATTTCAGACTTAGGCTTCTAAAAAATAAACAAGGAATGCCTAGTGAAGATCAACCACTGCCATTTGTAGAAAAGGCTCCATAATATATACTGCCCCTCAAGTAACACTGACATAGCCAGTATTAGAAAAGATCAAACCTTTACAAACAATCTATTGCATTGATTCTCTAGGAGATTCATCAGACTGGTTAGTCGAAACCTCAAGCTTGGTGTTGAATGGAGATAAATAAATCTAGTTGTTCAGAGAAAGAGTGTGTCCATCTCTAGTTAGTACTATAACCCTTCCGGCATACTTGGTGAGCAATGGCATATACTTTAACAGTTTTCACGTAGCCTTTGTAATGTAATTAGAGTTATTGCTTTTTAGCCGCTCTTTGGATAATAGACAGTGCTCCCAAACTTCTACAATGTCCATGTATCCTAATGGGGCATATGAAGATGACCTACCTTCTTGAGAATAACTCAATGATATCCAGTAATGCATTTGTAGATGTGAAATATTCTAGTATTCATATACTATACTTTTCTACTTCAACAGGAATTAGCTACTGGCTTAATATGATTGTATTTCACACTTTGGCCAAAATCTACTAAAACCCTGTAATTCTTTACAAATCTAGACTAGACATTCCTCAAATGCACCAGATTTATCAAAATGTCTTATGCTGGGTTTACACGAAGCGATAATTCGCCCGATTGTACGATTAACGATTTTGAAGTAACGATTTTTTTTTATAACGATCAGCGTTTAGACTGTACGATATATAGTACAGAAAATTCGTTTTGCGATCGCTTAAGCCTATCTCACACATAGGGAAAATCAGTGAACGACTGTTTACACGGAACGATCGGCGAATTTTTTGCGAACGACGAACGACGATTTAAGAACCTGTTAAAAGATCAAAATGAACGATTTTTCGATCGTTCGCCGCGTTTACACGTACAATTATCGTTCGAATTTGATCATTATCGCAAAAATTTGCCCGATAATCGCTCCGTCTAAACCCAGCATTAGGGTCCATTTACACAGAAAGATTATCTGACAGATTATCTGCCAAAGATTTGAAGCCAAAGCCAGGAACAGACTATAAACAGAGATCAGGTCATAAAGGAAAGCCTGAGATTTTTCCTCTTTTCAAATCCATTCCTGGCTTTGGCTTCAAATCTTTGGCAGATAATCTGTCAGATAATCTTTCTGTGTAAATGGACCCTTAGGGTGCGTTTACACAGAAAGATTTATCTGACAGATTTTGGAAGCCAAAGCCAGGAATGGATTTGAAAAGAAGTCTTTCCTTTATAACCTGATCCCTGTTTATAGTCTGTTCCTGGTTTTGGCTTCAAAAATCTGTCAGATAAATCTGTCTGTACGCACCATTAGACTGATTGATAAATCTATTGTATCAGAAGACTGATTCTAAATTTACACCAACTATTATTTGGTGGACTTTAAGGCCCTGTTCACACAATGTATTATTTAAAAAAATAATACACTGACCGCTATTTATTGAAAGTGTCAAATGACATTGTGTTCAATAGAGTCCCGGCCGGAGTGTATACACTCTGTATACACTCCATCCGGGATTCCATGTAGCCGCACTGAAAACTGACATGTCTACATTGTGTGGCTGGTATTCATTGAATAGCGGCTGCACAAAATTGACTGTGCAGACAATTTAAAGTGCGCCTCTGGCCTTACTATACATTGTCTTCTACAGTATGGTTAATTGGAACATTCCAATTTAAAAGAACTGATGTTCATCTGGCTGGTACTGCGGTACTTAGTCCCAGAATGGCCACTGTCTTACAGTGTGTGAGCGAGGTCAAAAAAATGAATTGTATGCCAAAATTTTGGTGCATTTTTGATGCACATAGATCATGCTCCATTTTGCTGAGACCGTACCCCTTATTTATTTACTCAACTTAAATTTTTTGTAAAATTGCTTTAAAAAAGTGTGTAAAATGAATATGTACCCCAATTTTTTGCCACAATTGCAATAATATTTTTGTTACTTTGTGTGTATTGGATGTTCACACAATGTTTTTTCCTCTACGTCCGTCATTTTGAGGGTAAAATGATGGACGTCATTTTGCTGTTTGGTCGCCCATCAGTGCAATGACGGCTGTTGGTATATTATTCTAGGTCAGGGGGACTTATTGCCCTTTGGATGTGTCTTTAATAACTGTGTGTAAATAACTAAACAACAACGTCCACTGTTTGCAAAAGACATGCGAAAACGATTGACATGATCATCATTTTGACGTCAGTGCAGACAGTGTTCGTCATTTTCTACACTGTGTGCATTGGACGTCTGTCATTCCATTGACTTCAATGCATTTAGGGATCATCCGAACCTGTCGAGGTTCGGGTTCATATGAACCCGATTGTCGGCAGCAGATTCCTGCTGTCTGCCCGCTCCGTGGAGCGGGCCGATACAGCGGGAGGAACGCCTGGAAAACTGGGATACAGCCTATGGCTATGGCTGTATCCCAGTTTTCCAGACGTCCCTCCCGCTGGATCCGCCTGCTCCACGGAGCGGGAAGACAGCGGGAATCATTACCGAGGGTTCGGGTTCATACGAACCCGAACCGAACTCGGTTCGGACCATTCCTAAATGCATTGCATTAAAGTCAATAAAATTGTGGCAAAAATGGTCGCTGTTGCATTGACTTAAATGGGTTTCATTACAGTATGAAAAGAACAACCATTTTTTTAATGGAAAACAACAGCCGTTCTTAAAAAAAAAAATAGTATGTTTTGTGAACATAGCCTTATTGTGTACATTGTGTTATGGAAATTCTTAGGAATTTAAACATAATATAACATATAAGCTATATTTCAGGAAAATTGATTTTTTTTTAATCATTAAATGCAAAATGCCTTTTTCTTTGAAAAGGTTTAAGGTGACTCTCACCAGTATTTCAAAGCACAATAAATCTTTTTGTATCCCGGGGAATGTTGTCCTTGATTTTAAACTTTAAAATTATGAACCTTTGATTTTAAGTTAAATTGACTATTCATTTAACTGAAGGCAGATGTAAAGGCTTGGTGATATATAGACGACATTTTGACACGTAGCACATATAAATTGAGAAAGAACATTTATAAAGGCTAGATGGCTGACATTGAAAAGAGGTTTTATATCAAATAACTTGATTATCTATACATAGCCATTTGTTCAAAAGGCATTTATAGGTTTCCTTGATGCAGTATGTTCCATGTCATGGAATCTTTAACCCATTCATGACTAGTGATGAGCGAACATCCTGATGTTCGGTTCGAATCCCGAACACGAACATAAAAAAAAAATTATCGTCATAAGTTCATGTTCAGAACATTCACGAACAAATAATGAGCGTACAGCAGAAGTGTATGTTTCGGTCTACGGACATGCGTAGAGATTATCAGGCACAAAGCGTAAATTATGCAGTTATGTATGTTTGCAATATGTTTGAAAATGATTGTGATAACCATTCCGATCATTGAACAAATTGTTTGTGATAGTTGTCCATTTTTGCAGTGTATTAGCGCTCAAGGATGTACAATAAAGCCCTCGAATGAAATGGGCGTAGTAGTTGCCCTAGTGACATTCACCGTGGGTCTGTGATAGACTGGCACTAGCCGCAACTGCCAAGTCCTGAACCAAGTTCGGATCAGGGAAGTTAACCCTCTAGATGCTATGATCAGTGTGATAGCAGCATCTATAGGGTAGAACAGATTGAGAATTCTCCCTATGTTCACCATCAGGGCTAAATAAATATATAAGTACAAAACACACACAATCCCCAAAGCTCCAACACAATAATAAATGTAGAAGAAAAAAAAAAAAAAGAGCAGGAGAGGTTTTCTTTGGGAATTACGGCTTTCTACAGTTCCTGACATAAACAGAGGTGGCAGCAGAGAGCGCTGTGTCATACTGGAAAGAATATACCACTTCCCAAAGACATACAGCAGCCGATAAGTACTGGAAGACTTGAGGATGTTTAATAGAAGTAAATTACCAATCTCTGGCACTTTCTGACACCAGTTGATTTGAAAGAAACTGAACTACCCCTTTAAGGCACTTTCTGGAACGGTCCTGAGGGGGTTAACAAATATTAATTTCATTCATTTTGTAATTACTCATTCCTTGCAAAATAATGATTAATGTCTTAAACATTCTGTACTAAATCATTTAAATCCAAATCCCTTTATTTTTCTTGCAAACAGAAAAAGACGTTACATTTCAAAGGAAGATAAAAGTGTATGGAGTGTAGAAAAAATGACAAAAAGTGATGCCGAAAAAATCTTGGTATTAAACATAGAAAATGGTAGAATGCCATATAGGTATAATAGCCAGCAATGCTGCTATGTCTCATGTTCCCACACAATAGCTAATTTTAAAAATATCAGGTATCCTTTAAATAAAGTTATGGAAAACACAATAATATACTGAAAAAGCAATATGGAAACATAGTTTGTAATGGTAACATATTTTTACTGTTACATTCCAGTAATTCTGACATTAGTGAAACCCACAGTTTCCAGCACACAAGTGTATTTTGCATGAGCAGTAGTACAGAGGTTAGATTAAATTAGAAGATCCTCTAATTGAAAGACAGATTTAGATTGTTTTAGCCCCTCGGGTATTTCAAACAATAAAAGTCCTTATTCCTCATTGACCACGGTTTAATAATTGAGTTAGGTTTATATAAAATATAATTAAAATTTCTATAGAACTTAGTAATGATTGAAAAATCTGATTATAATTCAAGCCAGATTTGTCTAAATCCCTTTTGCTTGACTGTCAGGATGCCTCCCTTGATTTGGTCCAGTCTGTAAAGTGGATGCTTCTTTTGTTTTAGGTGATTTCACAATAGAATAAATAATATACACGGGGCAAAATAAAACCCTTAGGTATGTGCACACTGAGGAATTCTTGATGAAAGTTTTCTGCTTAAAATTCCTATTCAGCTCTGGCAGAATTTGGGTATATGCACACTGAGTAATTCTTGCGGAATTCCGCCCATGTAGATGCAACATTGCTCCTTTCTATAGAGAACAATTGGATTTCCGACTGCCTGTGCACACAGAGTAAATTTCCATCTGGAATTCCGTGCGGAATTCGCGCTTCCACTCAAAGAATTTACATGTCAATTCTTTAGGCGGATTCCGCTAGAGTAATCCTATATAAGTCAATGGGACTTGATATTCCGCTTGAAATTCTGCTTGAAATCCGCTTGCAATCTGCTCTATTTCCGCTTAAATTCCGCTTAACTTCAGCTCCTATTCTGCCAGAGCAGAATAGGTGAGAAATTTAAAGCAGAAATCTTTCAGCTACAATTCTTTGAGAATTGCTCAGTGTGCATATACCCTTCCTCTTCAGTGTGCAAGAGCCCTTAGGGCTCATGCACACTGAGCAAAAGACAAGGAATTTCTGGTTGAAGATTTCTACTTCAGCTTCCTCTTCTATTCTGCCCGATCAGAATAGGAGCTGAATTTGAGCTGAATTCGAGTGGAATTCAAGAGGAATGCAAGCAGAATTGAAGCAGAATTCAAGCCCCATTGACTTCTATAGGATTCTGGGCAGAAAGCAGATCTGCGGCAGGAAATTCTGCTTGGAACTTCTGCAGTGTGAACAACAGAGCGGAAATCCCATTGAACACAATGAGACATTGCCCTGTTTATTCTTTTACGGGAGGAATTTCAAGCTGAATTTAAGAGTGGATTCCTCTAGCCCTAGCCCTAGGTGAGGAATTGAAGAGGAATCCGCTCTCAATTTCTGCTTGAAATTCCTCCCGTAAAATATGAACAGGGCAATGTCCCATTGTGTTTAATGGGATTTCCACTCTGTTGTTCACACTGCAGAATTTCCGAGCCAAATTTCTTTGTCACTTATTTGGGCAAATTTGAGAATACATTGCTAAAGCCCCTATTACATGGGGCGATCACCAGGAGCAAGGGATCAACAACCTGTCAGGTAAGCGCTTGCTTGCTCCTCGTTCCCCAGTCACTTCTGGCGCTATTACATGTGCTGACAGTGAGTGGATAAGTGCAGGGGACCAAGGGAGCTGTGTGTGTACAGCTCTTTAGATCATACGGGGAGCCCATAGGAGATAGCAGCGGTCTGCTGCCGACGCTTCTATTACACAGAGCAGTTTGTTGCTATCCATGTCATTTGTCTTCCAACACATTGAAAGACAACGAAAGACAATCATCAGTGGACATTGTGCATGTCGGTTGATCGTTGCCCTTTTTTACACTAAGCGTTTGCGGCCGTAATGGCTGATAAACGGCCAAATATTGGCGATAATTGCTTCATGTAATAGGGCCTTAAGCCTCTTTTTGGCTTTTTTTATTATTATTTCTACCTTTAGTAACCACCTTGCTGTTTCACTGGTCTTTCTATGAAACAATCAGTCAGCTGCGAGTTTCTGTAGGATGTTATAATTAAAAATGAGTCCATAGGGCTCTGGGCCTGATAACAATTACAACAACATTTATCTCTTCTCATTCCCTACTGCTTTTCAGGGGGAAAAAATTACAAAATAGCAAATTGCTGAGCAGAGAGCAAGTACGTTCTGTTATCCAAGGGCTAAGGTTTTTGGTGTGGGAATTCCTGTTTTGAGTTAATTCAGTTCAGGTCTGTGGCGGCAAGGAATGCTTCAATGCTATTATGTAGCTTCTGCAGAAAGATGCATGTTGGTTGTGTAAAGAAAGAGTCAGCCTGAGCTTTTATCTTTCTTATCTCCTCTCTCGGTGAATTGCACAACCTTGTAAAATGATTTATGGTGAGAGAGGCTACTGTATCAGCAAGCTTTTGCTCTCAGTTTGTTAGGGTCTGATCTCTAAGCATTTTTTACCTTTCATCCATTCTTAACGGCATTTATATGGGCACTTTATAGGACATTTGTGAGGTTGGATTTTGTCTCTACACCCTTAATCATTTAGACAAAGTGTTATTGGTAGAAGCATGGCTGGGTAGTTGAAGCAAGAGGTGCATTAGTACTTTTACTGTAGCAAAAGTTTCAGTTCTAGGCTATGTTCACACTATGTAACTGTGCGGCTGTATTTTTTATGCGGCTGTAAATGTGCGGATGAAACTACGGCCATGGGAAAAAATAGACATGCGGCTGAAAACATACGGTCATTTACTTGGAAATCTGGTTCAACTAAAAATAACAAATAAAATCTTAAGAAAGTGATGCAAACACCTCTGGATGCATCTGGGAAAGCAGAGAACACAGTTTACACGAATTGCTATTACCAAGGTTTGCGATCCTCTGCAGTATGCCGATGCCGATGCCTCTCATGGTTAATATATTGAATTGATAAAATACATTTTCGTTGTAATAAAGTCCCTTTCATTGTTCAATAATTAAATTTAAACGATTCCATCATTTTGCAATTAAATATACTGTTAAAATAAATATATATATAAATAAATGTATATTTATATATATATATATTTTTTTTTTGACAGTATATTTAATTGCACAATGATGGATTCGTTTAAATTAAATTATTGAACAACGAAACTGATTTTATTTCAACGAAAATGTGTTTTATTGATTAAATATTAATTAGTACAGGAAGCTCCAGTAAGCCGTTAATTCATATTACCGGCAATAGAGCATTCTGTACTAATCATCACTTTGCTTTAATTAAAACATCAAATGTTTCTTTTAATTATGTTATCACAATAGCATTATTAGAAGAAACATTTAGAATTATATGTGCGCTCAGCTGATTGGCTGATCGGCTGAGCGCACATATAAAGAGCCGGTCCGCAGTACAGTGACTTCATTGTGCTGCGGACCAGCGAAGAGGACACATCGGGGTGAGTATCGAGCTCTCCCCACCCCCTCCCCTGCACTGCACCCCTCCCAGAAAGGAAGGGGGGTCACTTAACCCCTTCCTTGCTGGGATGGGTGCAGTCTGACATCAGTCTGGCCCCCAAGGGGTTAAGGGGGATGCAATACATCCTCCCTTAACCCCTTGGGGGCCAGACTGTAAGCAGCGATCTGTAAAGATGCTGCATACTGTAAGGAGCACAACACCGCTCACAATGATGGGTGTTGTGCTCCTGTTTGTGTGTTTTTTGTGTTTCTCCCTTTTTGTTTTTCAGATATCGGTATCCTGTGGATTACGTTGGATTCCGTGGACTACGTCGATGACCAGCGTTGTTTTTTTTTTTAATAAAATGGTCAATGAGGGGTGTGGGGGTGTTTTTATTTGAATAAAAAAATGTTTTAACTTGTGTCTTGTCTTTATTTCTTTACTTTATAGACTTAGTAGTGGAAGCCGTCTAATAGACGGAATCCATTACTAAGTTGGGGCCTAGTGTTAGCCGGTATAAAATGGCTAACACTAACCCCCCCATTATTACCCCAGTACCCAATGCCACCAGGGGTACTGGGAAGAGCCGGGTGCCAGTGGTCCCGGAGCGTCAAAACCAAACGACAGCAGCCTGGTAACACCAAGGTGGGAAGAACCATTGGTTTAGGCCCTCCCCAGCCTAAATCTTACCAGCCTGCTGCCGCCCGGTCCAGGAGCGCCAATTTTAACGCTCCGGGACCACTGGCACCCGGCTCTTCCCAGTACCCCTGGTGGCATTGGGTACTGGGGTAATAATAGGGGGTTAGTGTTAGCCATTTTATACCGGCTAACACTAGGCCCCAACTTAGTAATGGATTCCGTCTATTAGACGGCTTCCACTACTAAGTCTATAAAGTAAAGAAATAAAGACAAGACACAAGTTAAAAAAAAATTTTATTCAAATAATAACACCCCCAGACCCCTCATTGACCATTTTATTAAAAAAAAAAAAAAAAAAACGCTGGTCATCGACGTAGTCCACGGAATCCGACGTAATCCCCAGGATACCGATATCTGAAAAACAAAAAGGGAGAAACACACAAAAAACACACAAACAGGAGCACAACACCCATCATTGTGAGCGGTGTTGTGCTCCTTACAGTATGCAGCATCTTTACAGATCACTGCTTACAGTCTGGCCCCCAAGGGGTTAAGGGAGGATGTATTGCATCCCCCTTAACCCCTTGGGGGCCAGACTGATGTCAGACTGCACCCATCCCAGCAAGGAAGGGGTTAAGTGACCCCCCTTCCTTGCTGGGATGGGTGCAGTGCTGGGGAGGGGGTGGGGAGATGTTGCCTCTTCGCTGGTCCGCAGCACAATGCAGTCACTGTGCTGCGGACCCGCTAATTATATGTGCGCTCAGCCGATCAGCCAATCAGCTGAGCGCACATATAATTCTAAATGTTTCTTCTAATAATGCTATTGTGATAACATAATTAGAAGAAACATTTGATGTTTTAATTAAAGTAAAATGATGATTAGTACAGAAAGCTCTATTGCCGGCAATATGAATTAACGGCTTACTGGAGCTTCCTGTACTAATTAATATTTAATATTAAAACACATTTTCGTTGAAATAAAATCAGTTTCGTTGTTCAATAATTTAATTCTAACGAATCCATTATTGTGCAATTAAATATACTGTCAAAAAATAAATATATATATACGTAAATACACATTTATTTATATATATATTTATTTTAACAGTATATTTAATTGCACAATGATGGATTCGTTAGAATTAAATTATTGAACAACGAAAGGGACTTTATTACAAAGAAAATGTGTTTTATTAATTTAATATATTAACTATTAGAGGCATCGGCATTCGGCATCATTGCCGGCTATTTTTGAAGTACTCCGTACGGACCGCCTGTCAATCCACGGCCGCATTTCCAGCCGCAAACAATGGTCTTGTTCATTTTTTACGGGTCCATTTACGATAGAGACGTAGATTCATACATAGTGTGCACTGTGCAGCCGTATATCGTATACTTTCCAGCGTACGCATGAACCACCAAAAATACCGCCGCACAATTACAGCCGCAAATACAGCCGCACAGTTACATAGTCTGAACCTAGCCCTAAAGTGTTCATGGTATCAGTCTAATGCTACATGAAGGTATGTCCAGTAAATTAATGTGTGAACGGAATTAGGCTTAAAGGGGTTATCCAGCACTACAAAAACATGCCCACTTTTTCCCCTCTTTTGTCTCGTGTTCAGGTGTGGTTTGCAATTAAGCTCCATTTACTTCAACTGGAACTGAGTTTGAAACCCCACCCAATCTGGAGACGAGAGAGGGGGAAAAGTGACCATGTTTTTGTAGCGATGGATAACCCCTTTAAATATGACAATTGTTAATAATTGCAATCAGTTATGGAATAAAATGTAGCATATTGAGCCATCAGTATGTCTTACTTAGGTACATTGCTATAGTGCTATTTAAGGTTCCCAGAAAACTCAGAAGACAAAATTGGGCAAAATGTGAATGCATGCACCAAAATTCTGATGGAATTGCACAAAAAAACACATTTACTTAAATTCTCTACTTTTGTTGTTGTTTTAAACACATTGGGGAACATATGGGGGGGAGTATCAAAATTACGATAGGAAAAAGGTACAGATTTTTGCACAAACCCCCAGTTTTTGCAACAATCTGTGCCTTTTTCCTGGTGTACACCAGGCTTGCTTAATGGGTGGGAAAAGGGGGGGGGGGGGGCTCCTCCAGCACCTTATGTATCATGACAGTAATTATGGCAGAAATCTACATCTGCTTTGGAGTTGCCTACGAGGCAGGTCTGTGTGCCCCTCTGGCATGGGGCATGGGGGGCAGATATTTATGTAAGACTGGAGTATAGGTACAGGTGGCTTTATGAAAGGAGAAACATTTCGGTGTTAAGTAAGTTAGTAAAATAGTAGACTAGGCAGTCTAAAGATATGCCAGATTTAACAACGGCATGATACCCTGTGATTTTATTATGTGATCATTATTTTATACAAGCTTTTTAGGGTAGCTTCCCACCTTGGGGTAGCTTCAAAGCTTTGGGGACTCCTGACATCCTGACGTCCCACTCAGCTAATTAGTGCATTGTCCCACCACAGCACACTGATTGGCTAAAAGGGACTTCAGGATGTCGGAAACCTCCGAAGCAAGCTGAAGAATGGACCAGTAATGTATTTACAGGCCGCTGAGGGTTAAGGTGTCCAGCATTTACACACTCGCAGAGGGATGAAAATTCCACTGCAAGTATGTAATCCTATTGAGAATGACAGTACGGGCCATCCAGTCTTGTGGTTATGGTTACATTCACAATAACTTGTATTCATTGGGAAGGCATTGACAGCATCACCACTTTGGGCTATCCAAACAATATAGAGAGAAGAGCGATTTTAACAGAGCAACCAGTTAAAGTTTTCAATCATGTATCTGAGCAATTTGTGTCTGTTCGCAATAAAACAAAGGCACTTTTCAGTGGAACAGCATTTAGTTATGAGGGTCATTACAGGTTACGGATTACATAGTTTCCCGAAAAATTTGACATGTAGTCTACAAATAACCACAAGGCTTTCTTCACACAAAATTCTTTTCTGATATTATAAAATGCTTGCAAAAAATTTGGCATTGTTTTTAAATGGGGCAGGATACGACAGGTAGATTACAATGCCGTCTATGGTGCTACCAGGAGTTCCCATACCTAGCTCTGACCTAATACTGACATATACCATCAGATAGAGGCCAATTGTTTACTCTTTTAAGTTCCATATAAAGAACCTCTATTGAGATGCTTACTTTCTATGTTGGAAGTTATCTTCATGTTCGTGCTAACTGCTGGTGGGAAAGGTTATGTAAATGAATAAGGCTACAGTAAAAAGGCACATAAAATATTCTAATATTTGGCTAAAAAGAACCATCAGAGAACCCAGTGGCCTCATATTCATCAGTTAATATATTTATGAATACACTTTCTCCGAGAGAAATTGTAAAAGTTTTTTTGGCAAATTTAGTATGCAAATTAAAAAAAAAAAAAAATACAACTGAACTGACATCTGAAATTGTCTTTTTAAATGCAGTTAAGTGAAAATAACATAAAACTAAGATTTAGGCTGTGTTAACACTACGTACTGTATATTTCAGTCAGTATTGTGGTCCTCACATCGCAAGTAAAAGCAGGAATGGATTGAAAACACAGAAAGGCTCTGTTCACATAATGTTGAAATTCAGTGGATGGCTGCCATTTAATGGCAAATATTTGCTGTTATTTTAAAACAACGGCTGTTATATTGAAATAATGGCCGTTATTTACTGTTATATGGCGGCCATCCACTCAATTTCACCATTGTGTGGGCAGAGCCTTTCTGTGTTTTTAATCCACTCCTGGTTTTGGTTGCAATATAAGGACCACAATACTGACTGAAATATACGTAGTGTGAACCCAGCCCCAAACAGAAAATTGAAAAAAATTATTTTTCTGGCCATATCGCCCAGCCTTACTTCTACGGCACAGTATACAGATGGAAGACTTTGCTAGGGCATGAACAATGCATGCTATAAGCTAGAGTTGCCTATCTTGTAATTTTTTTTAGCCTTTGGCTATCTGGGCAGTAGTAATCTTGTAACAGCTGGCGAATCACAGGCCGGGGGATAACATTTGACTGGTGTTTGTCATTTTATGCAGCATGAGGATAAGATCTCTTAAAATATCACCATCCACTTTGCTGGTACTGCTATATGATGCAGATTTTCTGCCAGCAAAATCCAGATGGAAACTCTGCAGCAGATCCTATGAGAATATACCTATAGTCTGCAGCAGCTTTGCTTTACTACTGTGCCGACACCAACAAATTGGCACTGCACAGTTGCATAAAAAAAACAACAACTCCTACCTTGGCTTAATTTGCAAAGAGATACAAGAAAAAGTAGGTTGGGAGGTTACCAGCAGGGAGAAAAGGGTGAGACCAAGTATGCAGCAGCCAAGTTACAGGTTGCTTTGCTTTCTCTACATCCCTCACACTAGCAGTTCCCTTGGCTGGTTAACTGTCACAAATATGAAAAAAGGGGGGGGGGAGAATAAATAATAATAATAACAATAATATTAATAATAATTATAGATGAGCGAAGCAGCCGGAAATTAATTTTGTGAACTTCACAAATTTTTGGTCAAACTGGCCAAATCGATTTGCAAATCGAATCTTAATGACTTTAATTAAAATAGCCAAATCTATAGTAGCTACAACACTGGGACTATTACAGAAGGGTGAATTTGTTCACACATGTTTTTGTAAAAGTGTCAAAAATCACAATCACAATTTAAAAACAATATCAGCCAGTCAATCATCCAATTTCCACCATTCCTCTCCTCTCTGTCTCTATATCACTCTGTTAGGGGCCTATTCCACGGGCCGAGGAGGGCCCGATCAACGATGTAAACGAGCGGCGATCTGCTAGATCGCCGCTCGTTTACTGGGCCTATTCCACGGGCCGATGATCGTTGATCGAGGGCTGCAAGGACATTGTTACCATTCAAAAGATAGAGAGCGCGGGACCCTGGGATGAAGACAGCGCGGAGAAGCCTGGACAGGTATTGTATGATGATGATGATGCTGCTGTCAAATCGTCTGTAGCCCGCCGCGCACCGCTATTCAACAGTAGCGATGCGGGGAATGATGATTTTAGGTCTGGCCCTAAATGAACGATCAGCCGATGACACGATCATTGGCTGATCGTTCTCTCTATTTCACCGAACGATTATCGGACGAATCGGGCCAAATGGGGCCGATCCGGCCGATTATCGTTACTGGGGAATAGGGTCCTTAGTCTCTCCCTGCTCTGCTGTAACTGCCTGCTGCCATCCTGCTTTCTCCTCCACACACAGCTGACTTGCCACCTCCTTTACCGAACCACCTTATATAGAGGTGGGGGGTGCTGACATTACAGAGGGACCTGCAGCTGATTGGACAGGCGCTAGGGATTATGGTTAATCCCTTTCTCTGGCCAAGTGACATTCAAGAAAGCATGTGCGGCCGCCATTTTTGTTTTTTTTTTGCAAATTTTCTTAACAAATTGGCAGGAATTCTCTTTGCAGAAAGAAGAGAATTGATAGCGCAATTCACAGTGAATCTTGATGCGCCAGATACGCTTAGCTCATCTCTAATAATAATATTAATAATAATTAATTTTATTTCCTGAAAATAAATAAATAAATAACAATTCCCTTTGCTTTACACTTTTCTGATTGTAAGTCAGGAAACTAATATATAATATATGTCATGTGATTTAAAGATTTCTATTGTAGAATGTGGAAAAAGAGATTTAAAAATGCAAATTGACCTCTACCTTTGGTAATTTTTTTAGGCAAAAAAAAAAAAGGCGGTTCCTTTGTAATGTCCATTATGTTAGCCACGTTGGACAACATTTATCCACATACAGTAGAATCATAAAACCAATTATGAGTCTTTAGGCTGGTCGTCTGGTCATTCCCCTCTGCGGAGCTGTGGTGATGTTTCTGAGTAAGCAGATTCCACATAATGGCTCCGATTGGTACACAGGTTTGAAATATGTCCTTTTTATTACAAGATTATAAAAATAAATCTTAACTAATTAGGAATTCTCCTTCAGTTTAACCTGCCTTCTTCCCTAAGTACTTTCATTTGATTGCCCTTTACAGCTATGCTTCTATTCAGCTTTATGGGAGCAGACTATCATCCAAGAGCATTTCAGTTATAACAATGAAGGAATGTACAGCTGCAAATGAGAAAACGAAATACACGCAGGGAGACATTTCTGAATGGGAAGCGCATAAAGGAAGGATTGTCAGCTCCAAAATATAACCTCTCACAAATCAACAAGATTGGATCTATCTTCAAATGAGCCAACGTTAAAAGGGCTCGTGAAATCTCTTTTAAAACATATCATTTGAAAATAGTGATAAAAACACATTTATTTAACAGGCTATTTTAGAAATAAATATGCATTTAACAATATTTTTGTTTATATACCGTAACAATCAATCAATTATGGTTAATCAATCAACCATAACATTAAAGATACTCTGTCACCTTTACATTTCCTCTAAACTACAGTAATCAGTAAATAGGTGAAAATACATAATCACAAATCTTAACAAAACTAAAAAAATACAAATTTGGAATCAGCATCTGTCAAGCTTTTTACTGATTGCTGTAGTTTGGGGGGAGCGGAAGTGACAAACTCCCTTTAAAACTACTTTCCTGATATACTGTAACCTCTCCCGTCATGATGATTAAACAGCTCTGTCAAGGCTTAGATTTCACAAAACCTCTCAAGGTGTCCTGTAGTATATAGCACCAATACATTAGCAGACACTCCTTTAAGTGAACAGTTCCTTCTACATGGTCAATAAGTATGTACCATGTGCTGACGTTTTGCACTTACTGTATGTGTTGTTTCTGCTCTTGTATCAGTTTCTCTCTGGATACATTTTCATTGTTACTTCTTACAATGTCTATTCATTGTTGCCCGACCCCAGTAGGTTGGAAGTTTTTCCCAGTAGATAGTTTGCCATTCATCGGTAGTTTTTCCCAGTAGGTTATTTGCCCCTGTGAGCTGAGATTCTTTGTAGGTAGTTTTTTTCCCCCGGGGGTGGGACCTCCTAAAGTTAGTTTGCCCATCAAGTTTTGGATCCCCCTGTAGGTAATTTGTACCCCCTTTCCCATTGTAAAGGAGTTTAAAAAAAATTCCCCATCAAAAGTCCCCAACTCCCTGGACAGCTTATTTCTCTGTATCTAACTTCAAGTTGAACACATGCTCATATATGTGTGTATCCTGAGTTATTAGTGCTCCTGGCCTGTACTGACTGGCACGAGAGGCCTGACAGAGGGAAGAGAAAACTGCTCTTTGCTCTATTCCATCTGGTCACTAAGAAGCCCATTTAATTGATGGAGCATCATTAGGACGCACTTAGAGTTAAAGGAGTTGTCCAGGGTGAAATTATATTTTACTTTGCTGCCGGGGCAGCAGGAGAGATGTCAGGGACATATACAGGGACCGCCTACTCTCCGACACCGCCAGTGATTTCAAAACATCCAGTGATTCATTCCTGCTAAAAATTGAAGCTCAATATAGAATCTATATTAACCTTCCATTTCCATCAGGAACTGTGTGTCACTGGATGTTTTGAAATCAATTACTACAGCGGAGAGCGGGGAGCCCAGGGCAGGTAAGTACATGTCCCTGACATCTCCCCCACCACCCTGGCAGCAAAGTAAAATAAAATTGTATCCCGAAGAACCCCTTTACATGTGGTGTTAAGCCAGAAGAAATGAAAATATACCTTTTGAGCTTCTAGACCACCACTGGGCCTGGACACTTGCCTGTATTATAAACGTAATATTATGTGCCTGTGCTGAAACTTCATGCCTGTTTACATGCATGGGCAATATCCTGCTGGTCTGTTCTGTAGTCTATGATCTACAAGTACACCCAAATCCTTCCCTGTCACTTAGTGACTCTCTCAGTTGTCTTCATCTAATGTCATATGATGAATTATTATTAGTACCAAATTTATTATTGTGGTGCAGACTGTTTAATATCTGATAAATATTTACTTTAAATTAAAGAGGTACTCTGGGCTATGTGTATTTTCAGTGTACGGTCAGGGAGGGGGTGGATATAGTTGCCGCCGGTCACTTACCTCCCTGGTTCCAGCGCTGGATCGTGCTGCCCCGTTCTCCCGTCGGTTGCTGGTTCCAGGTCTGAGCTGCGGCTTGAGACGTGATGTCTCAAGGCAGCTCAGCCCTTCAGTGGTCTTAGCGTCCCACCTCGGCCGCTGAATGGCTGAAGTGCCTTGAGACGTCACGTCTCAAGCCGTAGCTAAGACCAGGAAGCGGCAGCCGGATAGGAGAATGGGGCGGTACCTCTTTAAGTCCAACTATTAGTTTGTTTAAAGGTTACCAACATTTTGGTGCACAGTGTCTCACCTTAGGCCTGCCACCCCACCCCAAACACAATTTACTTATGTACAAAGAATATACACATCCTGTAGCCTTTCTAGCATAAATCCACTCTGCACTCCACAGTATATAATGAATACTAACTTAAATATACAAAATGGATGTAAAAAAAACATTACAGATACATTTCCAAAGCTGTAGTGTGTTTTGACAACTTCTTACTTGTTATTGCTAAAACGGCACACCTTCTTCTCAAATACACAAAAAGTTTTCTGATGATTTATTCTAATTCAACGTCTATTGCTCATCTGCTTGACGTTTCAGCAACTCAAGATTCCAATTACAGTTGAATGGAAATTATACAAACCAGTGATTCAAATATCATGTAGGCAGGTGAGATTAATTGAGTAATATTACAGCATGTTTACAATTTTATATCTCTATAACCTTAACCCATTCCTCTGCCATACATTCTGGGCTTTAACACCCAAGTCATCTTTTTTTTTCTATGCTCGGCTCTCAAGCAGTGTAACCTTTCTATTTTTTCATTTCTATTTTAATTTCTTTTTTTCTGTTTTATTTAGAAAAGGGAAGGAAAAATGATTGCTTATTTTAAGGAAAGGGGGTGTTTTTATTACATTTTAATTTATGTAATTTTTTTTTTTTTACCTTTCCAATGATCATCAGATCACTACTGTAATACAGTGCACTTGTCATCTCGTTTAAGCCTGTATTCACCCTGTCAGCGATATATGACAATGTACCTGGCTGTGCAGCAGACATAGCCAGGAACTCAGGCTTCCATTGCAGCACTGGGGGCCTTCAGTTGCCATGGAGACCCATTGGCCTGAACTACAGTTCAGGTTAGAGGAAGCAGTTTCCACCTGTGAAACGACTGTAGCAGCTAATACTGCAATACTGTCTACACTATCCCCCTTCATGAATATGATTTTTTTGTGAATTAACCCCTAGCTGCACAAGGCAGTCATAATAGGTCTTAGTAGGAGGTTAGTTTCAGCATGACGACGTACTATAACTGTGCTGCTTCAGATGCTTACTGTTTACACAAACAGTGACCGGAAGCCGCAACTAAACTTTCGGCTGATAGCTGACAGTTTAGTGTAGCTGCCACTGCCCAAAGGGGGTCCAGCATCGGCAATTGCCGGCATTGATGGATCGGTAACAGTAATTGGTACAGTAAAAAATACATAGGATTACAATTGAAATCTCCGCAAACAAAATGCTAATTCGAACTTTTCACTCTTACTTTGCCGTTATTCCTGTGAACTGCCCAAAGGGTTAAAAAACTGTATGAATGCAAATTTGAATACTTGAAAGGGTGAAGATTTCAAAATGGGGTAAATTATTCTAGTATACAGGTCTCTAAAATATACTCCAAAACTGAACTAGTGCCTTAAGAATTTCTCAGTTTGAAATTTTCATGATGAATTTGAAAATTGCTACTAAACATTTACGGCCTCTAACATCCTAAAAAAAAGTCAAAGCACGTTCACCAAATGCTGTTAATATAAAGTAGACGTGTTATAGATATCAATTAATAAATCATTTATGTATTACTAATATTTTCCTTATTGGCAGAAACTTTCAAATGTAGAGAAAGCTGTTTTTAAACAATTTTCACAACAATTTGGAGTTTTTCACAAAAAAATTCGAAAGTCCTAAACCTAAATTTACCACTAACATAAAGTACAATATGTCAGTAAAAAAAAAACTATTTTGGAATCACAAGGGTTGGTAAAAGCATTCCAAAGTTGATTCTTAAAGTGACACTGTCACCCCCTTTGGGCATTCTGACATCTCTGCACAGGGGTAATGGGTAAATTTAGCGTTTTTCATACCTTATTTTATATCATACGTTATGGTGCTTGTTCAAGTAAAAAGTCATCTTTTATCAACTGCAGATTATGTTAAGTGGGCGGGGCTTTGCGGCATTAGCGCCACTTAGCCCCGCCTACAATGCCACCGTTGACCCCACCCCCTCACCAACCATTGGAACAGGCTGGCCTAAAGGTCTAGGCCCCACCCCTTCTAGGTCGGCCCACCAATGGCCGCCAAGGGGCCAACGGTGATATTGTGGGTGGGGCTATGTGGCACTACTGCCGCGAGACCCCGCCCACTTAACACAATCTGCAGTTTATAAAAGATTACTTTTTACTTAAACAAGCACCATGACGTATGATATAAAATAAGGTGTGAAAACTGCTAAATTTACCCATTACCCCTGTGTAGAGATGTCAGAATGCACAAAAGGGGGTGACAGTGTCACTTTAAAGTAACACATGTCATATTTGACAAATTTGGCCGTGTCATAAACCCAAAAACTGGCTGTGTCCCAAGAACATTTGATGCTGAGTGACTCTGTTTCTGTATTTGTTTTGTTTTTTGTGCTCTTTATCGTTAAAGCTGAGCACCACTACTTATATTGCAGTGAAAATCCCTAAATGAACTGAATGACATACTGTGCCGACTGAGATAGTGCCAGGTCACCCTCTGACCTGAGTAAACCTTCAGCACTGTATACACTTGACAAGTTGTGTTCATGTCCTGTTTCTCCATTCCTGGTAGATACAGTGGGGACCCGACTGTCATACTGACTTTTATCTCTAAAAATAGTGAAGTATCTTCACACTGCCTTCACACACACTGGATTCGCAGCAGATTTCACGCTGCGAATTTGCAGCAAAATCCGCTGCGGATCCAGAGCCAGTTTATCCCTATGAGAATACATACTTGCTGCGGGATTGGCTCAGCCAATCAGTGTGCTGCCTCGCTGCAGCCACAGATTGGCTGAACGGAATGTCCAGCCGAGAACCCCTGAAGCAAGCCGGAGCGCGAAGCAGGTGATGTATGCTTTGGCCGGCGGGGGGGTTAACTCACACACTCGCAGCAGGATGTCAATCCCACTGCGAGTATGTATTCTCATAGGGATGAACTGGCACTGGTTCCGCATCTGATTTTGCTGCAAATTCGCAGTGTGAAATCCACTGCGGATCCGATGTGTGTGAAGGCAGCCTAAGGCTAAATTTACACGTACAGGGTCTGCAGCAGATATGATGTTGCGGATTTTAAGTTGCATATTTGATGCTGCGTTCCATAATTTAGTTACATTCGTATCTGTCACATTAAATCTGCTGCAGATCCTTTAAGTGTGAATGGACCCTGTTATCATGTTATCCCCTATTTATAGGATACAGGATAGCAAGCTGATTGGTGGGGGTCCAGGCAGTCCAAGAATATGGATCCAATTGTCCTGTAGTGAATGAAGTGCTCAGTGTTCCTTTAGGGCCACCGCAACCAGGGCGCTCCGTTCACGCTCGATGGAACTGCCAACCACTTCCAGCTTGTTATCCTTAATATTATGGGCGGGGGATAACATGGCCAGATATAAATCTTTAAAGTGCTTGTTTGGGTTTGGAAAACTAATTTTCAAATAATTTGTTAAGGCATCCTTACTTAATAAATTAAAGTCCCTCATTTAAGACCTTTAGACTTTTCGTGAACAACAGTTACAGGACCAAACACAGCTGTCCTGTACTGGTGCAGCATGGTAGATTGACCTTGAGTTTCCTGAGTTTCCTCACACAAACTCACACAATCTACTTTTTTGAGGTCCTTTGGGTTATAGCTAGTGGCCACATCTAAAAGAAAAATGGAATTGCTCAAACTTTAATCCAGTTAATTTACAGTATTTACCAGTACGGCTGGGTTTACACTACGTTTTTGCAATCCGTTTTTTTTTTTTTTTTTCATCTGTTTTTTGCACAAAAAGGAATAAAAATGTATGGAAAAATTGGATTCGTGTGTGCAGCCGTTTTAATCCATTTTCCCATTGAATTTCAACAGACACAAAAATAAGGTTGACTACGTTTTTGTGTACGTTAAAAAAAAAAGGATCTGTTTTGATCCTTTTTTTAAAAAAAAATAATGGAATTTAATGGAAAAATGGATCAAAATGGCTCTGCAGTGGTTAATTGCGGGCCGCGGAGTGATTGCGGCGGCCCGTCAATAACAGTGAGGGCCTGGCTGCATATAGTGTATAATATAATATTATGAAAGGATTTCGGGAGGCCAAAGGCTTGGGGGGGGGGATATCAAATTCAATTTAATGTTAATAATAAATGTAAGGTTATGAACTCAGGAGTTATGTACTTGTAGGAAATAGTAAAGCACTGGGTGAAACTGTCCCTAAGAAAGACTCGGGGATATTGGTGGACAGGAAACTCAGATTGAGCGATCAGTACCAGGCAACTTCTGTCAAAGCAAATAACGTCATGACAAGGACATCGTTTTGCCTCTAGATAAACTACTAGTCAGACCATGTATGTAATGCTCAATATATTTCATTAAAGCAGTCTTTAACAGGTGATCATTTAATCGCTCATATATACACTGATACTGTATGAGCTGAAAAGTGGCTGAAAACTGCAGAACAGATGTGAGTAATGTATATGTTGGGGAAAGGAATAGAAATGTGGGTAAATGTTTTTTAAATACCCCTTTAACCCTTTGAGGACCAGGCCCAAAATGACCCAGTGGACCGCACAAATTTTGATCTTAGTTTTTTCGTTTTTCCCTCCTCTCCTTCTAAGAGCTCTAGCACTTTCAGTTTTCTATCTACAGGGCCATGTAAGGGCTTGTTTGTTACAGGAATAGTTGTACTTTGTAATGGCGTCTTTCATTCTACCATAACATGTATGATGGAATTCCAAATATATTATTTATGAAGATATAAATTGGTGAAATCGCAAAAAAGAATGCAATATGGTAACGTTTGGGGGGTTCCTGTGTCTACGTAATGCACTATATGGTAAAAGTGACATGATACCATTATTCTATAGGTCAGCCCGAACACAACCACATGCAGGTTACACAGATTCTTTAATGTTAAATATATATTTTTTTAATGAAACACTTTTTGGGGGAATTAATTATTAATAAAATGGGCCTATTGTGATGCTTATAACAGTTTTAGTTTTTCACCTATGGGGCTGTATGTGGTGTAATTTTTTCCGCCTTGATCTCTAGTTTTTAATAATACCAAATTTGTGAAGATTGGACGTTTTGAACACTTTTTATTATTTTTTTTTATATATAATGTAACATTAAATCTGTAATCCGCGCATTTTTTCCCCTCTTTTCGTGTACGCCGTTCACCGTTCGCTGTGATGCTTGTTATATTTTAATAGATCGGACAATTATGCACGCTACGGTATATTATATGTTTATTTATTTTTATATGTTTTATTTAAATAATGGGAAAGGGGGGTGATTTAAACTTTTATTGGGGGAGGGGCTTGGGGTAGTGTATTGGTGTTTTTAACTTTTTTTAGACACATTTAAAGTCCCTTTGGGGCACTTTTACATACATTAGTGTGATTATTCACACTGATCACTGCTATGCCATAGGCATAGCATTGATCAGTGTGATAGGCGATCTGCTTATTGAGCCTGCCTGTGCAGGCTCAGTGAGCAGATCTCCGATTGGACGGCACGGAGGAAGGTAAGAGACCTCCGGCGGTCCATTTTGAAGATTGGGACCCCCGCAGTCACACTGTGGGGGTCCCGATCGGTAAGTGACAGGGGACTCCCCCTGTCAACTACACTTAAACGCCGTGGCCGTGCTGCGATCGCAGCGTTTAAGGAGTTAATGAAACTCTGCAGAGCGATCGCTGCAGCCTGTCATTAGCGGTGAGGTGCCAGCTGTTCACTGCAGCCGGCCCCCACCTCCTATGAAGCGCGATTTGCTCCGGAGCGCGCTTCATAGCCGGAGAAACACCCAGGATGTACAGTTACGTCTAGGGTCGTCTGGTGACAGACTTCCATGGCATAACTGTACGTCCAGGGTCATCTAGGGGTTAAGCCAGCAATGTATAGAGGTATGCCTTCATCAATGTAAATGCGGTTTGGAAATGACCATTGAATGGTCCAATGGTCAATTCCAAAAGGCATTTTCGTGCTTTGGCATCAGGATGGGTGTCAGGAGTAGAGTGCCAGAAGGCAGGCAGCGGGCTGATTTAGCAGAAACACTTACTAGTGTTGTGCCAAAGATTAGCACAACACCACCAGGTTAGTCTGGTCTACTTTTAAAGTGTCACTGTCATAATTTTTTTTTTTGCAGAAATCAATAGTACAGGCAATTTTAAGAAAATTTGTAATTGGGTTTTTTAGGCAAATATGTCATTATCTGCATGCAAAAATACTTTCCCCAGGTCCCCACCCTCCACCTCCCTCTCAATCACTGCTCATTATCAGGAAATCTTGACTTTTTTACATTAGTCGGGCACTGTGTATCCTGTGAAGAGGGGAGGGGGGAGGGGGGAGATTAGTCGCCAGCAGAGGGCAGAGAACAAAGGATTACACAGCGGGACCTGTGAGAAAGCGTATTCAGAGGTCAGAGAGGTCAGTGCTGACTTCAGAGGAGATAATAAAAATTCCTTTTTCAGCTAATAGACCCAATTACAAAGTTTCTTAAAATTGCTTGTACTATTGATTTATGCAAAAAAAAATAAAAATAAATAAAATTAAACGACAGTGACACTTAAAGTAATCTTCCTACTGTCGACGCTACACTATATTAGCGCCCCTCTTTGTCTATATTTGTTGTCTGACCTATTCATCATTGTAAAGAACGATCTTTGCAGGCCTGGGGGATTCAGAAGGCTACTGGCTGTCATAGAAACCCATCATCACTCAACGATGAGGACGCAGAGGCCTGAAAATTCCTTACCTGCTGTAGTCACGATTTAACTATGGCTTGAAAAGGATTACATTTCTAGGATTGGAGGTTTCTAGGTCCTGAAGTTTAGCATAGGAGCCTGGCTGTCATGCTGAGAGCTGATCTTATACCACCTCAGCAGAGGAGACCCTTTCCAGGAGGTTGCCATTATAGTAACACCAAGAGACTTGCCTGAACATCCCTAGGGACCACTGTAAAAACACATGTGGCTGGTCACTAAGGAGTTAATGGGCATTGAATAAACATTGTAGCATTATAGGCCATGCAGTGTAGCTAGTAGTACAATGCTGTTTATGCAACTGTCTTTTAAAAGGGGTACTCTAGAGGAAGTTATATATATTTGTAAATTAGTTCTATTTAAAAATCTCAAGTCTTCTAGTACTTATCAGCTGCTGTATGTCCTGCGAGAAGTGGTATATTCTTTCTGCTCAGAGTTGGTGCTCCCTGCTTCCAGCTCTGTCCGTGTTAAGAGTGCAGTGGTGCTGTGGGCGTGACTAAGTGGCATTGTTACTGTTAAGCCCCGCCCACTTAACACAATCTGCTGATTATAAAAGATCACTTTTTACTGGAACAAGCACCATGATGTATGATATAAAATAAGGTATGAAAACTGCTAAATTTACCCTTTACACCTGTGTAGAGAAATCATAATGCAAAAAAGTCAATTGAGTTATGCAAATTGCACAAAACAGCTGTTTCAATTGTTTTTAGCTTTTTAACCACCTATGGCTACTCCATACAGGTCAAAGGGGACTGGGGGTATCACCGCTTGGAGACTTTTTCCTACCGAGTTGTGATGATGTCCTGGCTAAGGCCCTGGCCACTCAGCCAATCAGTGACCGGAGTGGCATCCTGCCCCAGTCACTGACTGGCTGAGCGGCCAGTCCATCAGCCGGGTTGTGATGTGTCAGCCCTGGAGATGCCGGTCCCACCGCTCCCCGCTGGAACAGAGAGTGATAAGCTAGTATTTATAATCCACCGGACTTCTCCTTCATCAAATGGACATCATGTTACATCTCTTATATGAGAGGGTCAGTAAGGTTTTTGGGAATGGACAGACATATTACAGATACTTTTACATACTACTTTTCGATTTGTTGTACACATGTACAAAGTAATTTATAAATCCTGAAATCCCCTTTAAGTTTGATATAGCCCACTTTAAAAGTAAAATACTTAAGCAGAGGTCATTTAGGAGACTAGTGCATGAAGAGGAAGCTAATGAGATAAAAAATATAGATATGCACTGTTTAGTTCACACTGTTTAGTTCTGTTTCTAATTATTTCGAAGTATACACAGTTTAGCTCTGTTTCTAATGCAATATGTGTACTGAAGCTGAATGTTAATCCATGTATTTAGAGCTTCACCAATTTATTAAGAAAATTAGAGTTTAATAAGAATTCCTTTATACATAATAAAAAAAAAAGAAAAAAGCATACTAAAATCTTCATCGAGCATTAATTACACAATTTAAACTATAATACTGGAGTTTATACAGTTTATTTCAGGCATTTTATACCGTAAAGGCAGATGTAGCCTCTTAAAAATGGTCTACTTCCCGAAGATTCTATAATTAATTCACGTTATTTTTATTACTAAACCAAAAGATATAAAAGTGCTTACTAAAACATTTACTAAGTTCATCTGGCGATGGAATGTTTCCAAAAAAGTACTAAAATTCCCGCAGCATAATAGAAGGTGTTAAAAAGTGGTAGCTCAGATTTTATTCCTCCGAATTTCTGAGAACATGCCTTACTGAGCTTATGTGCCAAACGCCTTTCAACCCCCCCCCCCCCCCCCCCCCCACACACACACACACGCACAAAATTTTTTTTAAAAGGGAACATGCTGTCAGGTTAGGAGACTAAGACACGGGACAGATGAGACCCTGCAGTGGCACCCACCCCACTGTCCCTGCCTACTTACCACTATCTGGCTGTTAGGTAGGGTTCTGAGAAGACAACATACAAGTGCAGCCCTGCAACTGGCACCAGCCCCAGCTGGCCCTACCTCCTCGCCACAACAGTTCTAAATAACTGTGGACAACTGGGACGACGTTCCCTATGCTGTAATAAGTGCAACACAAAACAATACAAGACAAGACAAACTCACACAATAATAGAATAGTCAGTAGTCAGGGTCGGCAACAAACGGGCAGCAAAAGTACAAAGTCAGAATCCAGAAGCGAGGTCGAGGTCACGAAATCCAATGGTCAGGTAAACAGGATACACACGGTCAGGAGATGCTAGGTCAAGGCACCAGGAACTAGGTGCTATCACAGGCAGAGAACAGGCAGGCAAACAGCTAGTGCTGATCAGCAGGTGGAGTGCAACCCTGGACACTGCTACAACCAGGAGCAGCAGAGCAGAGATTAGCAAAAACATAGGCATACTGGTTGCTATGAACACTGAACCGAACACACAGTCCTAACACTGGCCAAGGAGACAGTGGGTAACTTAGCGACAGTCTCTAACCTTGATGTGTGAGACACACTATAGTGCCTAAGTGAACAAGCCGGGTCGGTAACAATCGGTCGGTGCAGTACAAAATCAGTAGTTGGTAGAGAAGTCAAAACCAGGAAATAACGCTAGCTTAGTCACACTTGCAGGCTCTATTGCAGGCAATGAGACCCGATAAGAGTGGTAAGTTTTTGGAGGTTAGAGTCCCAGCCTCAGGTGTGATTGGGGCAGAAACTCCAGCCCCCAACAATACACAGAGCTGACTGGCAGTGCCGGCTGCCAGTCAGCAACATAGTACTAGACAACTGTGCTGATCGGCATGGGGCAGTGAAGCCCCGACAAGAACATAGGAGGCCTTAACTGGCACCATATCGGTTGCAGGGATTCCGTCAACAAGTACGGGGTGGGGGGGTCATACGATCCAGTGTCATCACCTGCGGGAGGCCGGACATACTCTCTGGCGTCGCCGTGAGCCGAGCATGGCGGCTTGCTCCTGACACATGCAGTGTGTTGATTATTATCAGTTAATGCTTCAAAATAGAAAATCAAGATTCCAGACAGAGGCTGTATGCATGTTTTCCTGGCAGCCCTATGACTGCAGCCAATGTCTTCAGCTACAAGGAGTCAAATGCCGACCGTGCGAGTCCAGCTAAACCCGAATGTTCGGCATGTTCACTTATTGACCATGCTGTTTCTATCATGTTATAAAGAGGTATAGGGACAGCTACATTTCTGGAGTGTGAGGGCCCCTTAAAAAACACCCATCAGCTCACCAGTTTTCTGGTCTACAAAAGAGAAAAGGTATATTGGAGATAACTAGAGTTACACCTGTATACGTTGTGAAATTACACTTTAAGGGGTTATCTATTTTAGAAAACACATTTTTTAAGGATACTGCTTAATAAAGTTTAATCAGTGTTGTACTGCATATAGAGGCAAACCACACAGCTTCTATGTGGCTTATGGGTTGGGGGAACAGCCTCTTGCCCTTCCGAGTAAATTGCAAGCAGGCAGTGATTGTATTCAATCTACTGTATATAATACTACTAAACCTGCCGCAGCCACAATATTAGCTGGTCAATAGGCACAGAGATGTTGTGTATTGATAAAATTTAAAGGGATTGTCTAGGATTAAAAAAAAAAAAACATGATACCTTTTTTGTCCAGAAAGAGCACCTCATGGTCATTACTTGTATCCATCATTATCAATAGATGCCACATTTTCCCGCTAAAACTCTGTAGTGGCAATTTAGCCTATTTTAGAGATGAGAGCATTTACAGTAATAATGAAGTGAAGCACTTCATTATCTCTGCATTCAGCTCATCAGCCTGCTGCCTTAACTGACTGCCGCTCCGTGCCCCTCCTCCCTGGGTGCTGGGAAAAGCTGGATCCAGTCCTGGAAAACTTCTCCCAGTTTGTGTAGCAGGGCTGTCCCAGTCTGGCCTTGGCCCCCTGGAAGTTGAGGAAGGCATTGGTCAAAGTGTGGAAGCTGTGATCACTCCCACCAGTCTCTTATGATGCATTTATACAGAGAGATTTATCTGACAGATCTTTGAAGCCAAAGCCAGAAACAGACTATAAGCAGAGAACAGGTCATAAATGACCTCTTTTCTAATTCATTCCTGGCTTTGGCTTCAAAATCTGTCAGATGAGGCAGGTAATCTCAGGTAGTCAAGCTTGGGACTGTGTATCACCTGGGGCATAGCCTGGTAAAAAAAAAAAAAAATGAAATCTGAAAGTAAGGTTGGTAACAGAGTATCACTAATATATAAAGACGACATTCCAACAATTGCATTGCACAATAAGAAATGTCTATAGATTTTACAGTAGGCCCTTATTCTAAACTACTTACATATATGCAGCTGTGCTTCCAGAAAGTACCATTTTGTCCCAAAGAGTAAAAGCACCTGGGCCCGTCATGGATATGCCTCTACTTGCCTGAGGCATTACTGTGCAGACTGCCTGTCAGCATAATGCTGATGTACAATACACTGCACTACAGTGGTAGTACAGTGTAATGTACAGTGATCAGGAAATCACTGGTTAATGTACACTAGTGAAAAAGTTTAAAAAAAAAAAAAAAAGTCTGAAATGAAACAAAATCAACAAAATCCCCCATTCTAACCTAAATAATAAAATTAGACTGTATTCCCTATTGAAAATAAACTTATGTAAAACATTAAAAAACACAAAAAACTATGCATGTTTAGTATCAACACGTACCATTATTACATAGTAACATAGTAGCATATAGTAACAGAGTTAATAAGGTTGAAAGAAGACAAGAGTCCATGAGGTTCAACCTAGTGAAACCCTACTGTGTTGATCCAGAGTAAGGCAAAAACCCCTATGAGGCAGATGACAATTGCCCCATCGCAGGGAGAAAATTTCTTCCCGACTCCAATGGCAATCAGAATAATCCCTGGATCAATGTTTCACTAGAGATCTAATGTCCACAACCTATAATATAATATTTTTGAAGAAAAGCATCCAGGCCTCCCTTGAACTTACCTAACCCTTTCCCGCACGAGGACATAGCTGTACGTCCTCGCGCGGGTGCGGGCGTTCAGAGAGGGGTCGCCGCTGTCCCGGGTGCCTCATGTAGCCCAGGGCCGCGGCTATTAGCGGGCATGGTCCGATCGCCGTGCCCGCTAATAAGGTAATCAGATGCAGCTGTCAAAGATGACCGCTGCATCCGATTACCGGATGCAGCACTTCCCTGGTGTCTAGTGGCGGAGATCGCTCCTCCGGGACAACGTCCCGGAGGAGCGATCTCCATTACTGCTGCCGGCCAGGGACCGCTGCAAGATGGCGCCGTCCCCGGCTCGGCACTCGTTTGTTTTCGGCTGCAGCAGCCGAAAGCAAACGAGTGCCGATCTCATTGATCTTTGCTGTATATCTATACAGCAAAGATCTCAATAAGAGATCAAAGTGTATATACTAGAAGTCCCCCAGGGAGGCTTCTAGTATATGTGTAAAAAAAAAAGTATTGTTATTAGTAAAAAGCCCCCTCCCCTAATAAAAGATTGAATCACCCCCCTTTTCCCATGTTATAAATAAAAATAAATGAATAAACAAACATGTTTGGTATCGCCGTGTACGTAATCGCCCAAACTATTAATTAATCACATTCCTGATCTTGCACGGTAAACGGCGTAAACGCAAAAAAATCTCAAAGTGCAAAATTGCGCATTTTTGGTGGCATCAAATCCAGAAAAATTGTAATAAAAAGCGATCAAAAAGTCGCATATGCACAATCAAGGTACCGATAGAAAGAACACATTATGGCGCAAAAAATGACAGCTCACACAGCCCCATAGACTAAAGGATAAAAGCGTTATAAGCCTGGGAATAGAGCGATTTTAAGGAACATATATTCGGTAACAATGGTTTGAATTTTTTACAGGCCATCAGATAATATAAAAGTTATACATGTTATATATCATTGTAATCGTAACGACTTGAGAAACATATATAACATGTCAGTTTTCCCACAGGACACACGGCGTAAAAACGAAACCCCCCAAAGAAAAAGAATTGTGTTTTTTTTTCAATTTCACTGCGCATATAATTTTTTTCTGGTTTCGTAGCATATTTTATGCAAAATTTCAGCCTGTCATTGCAAAGTACAATTAGTGTCGCAAAAAATAAGGGCTCATTCTGGTCTGTAGGTGTAAAAATGCAAGTGCTATGGCCTTTTAAGCACAAGGAGGAAAAAATGAAAACGCAAAAACGAAAATTAGCCTGGTCCTGAAGAGGTTAATGAATTAGTCATAACAACATCATGTGGCAGAGAGTTCCATAGTCTCACTGCTCTTACAGTGAAGAATCCGCATCTGTGCCGATGGTGAAACCCTATTTCCTCTAGACGTAGAGGATGGCCCCTTATTATGGCTATGGGCCTAGGAGTAGAAAGACCACTACAAAGATCATGCTGTAAAATTAAACAAAAAAAACACCAGAATTCCTATATTTCGGCAAATTTCCTAAAAGAGATCAAAAAGTCATATATATGTAAAATGGGGTATTAATAAAAATAAATAAATAAATATATAGTTTCTATTGTGCCATAGTGGTAATAGTTTAAAAAAAAAAAAAAACACACACGCAAATCTGGTATCGATGTAACCGTAGTGACCCGTAGAATGTATTTTAGACATTTTTATGTTATTTTTACTGCACGCTGAATAGTGTAAATTCACTGAAAAAAAATGAAAAAAAAAACATAATTTTCCAATTTTTTGTGAAATTTTCAGTTTTTTTCACAAAAAACATGCAAGATAGTGACCAAATTTTACCAATAACATAAAGTACAATATGTAAAAAAAAGAATTGCTAGGATACGCTGAAGCACCACAGAACTATAACCACATAAATGGCAAATGAGCTCGGTCATTAAGGCCCAAACTAGCTGCGACACAAAGGGGGTTAAACATTGCTCCAACCATATAGTAAATGTAAGCATAGAGACAGTTATTACAAACCTTGTATATAATTGTGCAAAAAAAAATTGTAACATGGAGAAAGGCAGAGACTGTGCGCATGGAAAGACCATGTAAAGTATGGCTCTACAATATATCATTAATATGTTTGATTTTCAATTGTTACCTGACATTTCAATATCCATCATATAGAAGATTAATAATCTAATGAAATACGTTGTCTCTGTTCTTTTCTTCCACTGAAAATGTGTGTACAGCTAAATATTGGCACATCAATGTCTTGTAAAGCAAGCTAATGTTTCTTAGTAATGATGGATTGTCTCGAGATTTCCACGCAGATGGAAAAGCAATACTTGGATTACATGGATTGATTTTTCTCAAGTTTAAAAAGGACTCAGGTGATCAAAACTTTTAAGTGATATTTAAAGGGGTTGTCCCACCACTAATTATCTTTCACTGTAAACTTGAAATTACCCAAAATTGTAAATTTTTTGTAATTTATATGCTTAAAAAAAACTATCCTGCAATATACGGTGTTTTATATGCAAGGAAAAACGCTAACTTCTTTTAAACAGCTTTTGTCAACCTACCAGGACTTTTAGAATGAAGATAGGGATCCCGACTGGAGTGTATACTATGTGTATACACTCCGGCTTGGATTCCCTCAGCCTGCAGCACTACGTAAGTACTGCAGAAATCACGGAACATTCTGCGGAACTTACGTAGTGTGAACATAGCCTGAATGTGTAAGTTACAGATGTAGCCAGGGTTAACATGATCCCTGACTCAACAATTGTGTCAGGGATTTATGCTAAGTCAATTAGAGTGTCGAGTTAAATGCGTCATTGTGATCAAGTTAACCCTGGCTACAGGTTAATCGCGAGCACAGGGAGAGGTAAATTCCTACTCCCGATCAAATTCCCCCCTGCCAGCTACCAGATTTTACAAATGTCCAGACTTCTCCTTTAACTAAATCCAGCAAATCTGAGGCTGCTGTATGCCAGTTCTTGAGATCTACACCAGTTGGTGCAGGTTTTTGCCAGGAATTTCACCTGCTTGCCAGCATATATCATGGTAAATTGGGCTCAGGAAGAGGCCACACCCCATCTACGCATTGCTGCATTCGCTTTAAGTTATGCACACGGATAGAAAGGCACTGGCGTGGGAAAGTCCTTTTTTTGAACCACAGCCCGGGATGGGGGTTACCCTCCACTGGGGATGGGCTGGCCCTCATCCAGTGCTTCATCCCTGGCCGGTGCCTGGAAATAGAACGGCATTATACGCGGGATCCAGACTGCAAGTTCAAAAAAGGGACTGCAGCAGCGGCTTCCCTGCCGTTCTATCCATGTGCAAGGTTTAAAGCGAATGTACTGATGGTACATTCGCTTTGAGTAGGTTTTTGTTCTAAGTACATAAATGATTCCTTAAACATAGATTGTGACATAGTAAAAAGAGGCCTACCAGAAGAGAATTTTAAAAGGTCTTTTTAATGTACATAACCTTTAAGATATTATTACTTAAAGTTAAAAGACAAATGTTCAAGCACAAAATTTTCAGAACTCATGAATTTGACTAAAATAGGGTCCCATGAAGTTACTTGGGGCCTTTACTATAACTGTATTTTTTCACAAAGGCATACTGAAGATTCCTTATAAATAATTGTGTTATTGTGTCATGCTCCATTAGATATTGTGTGTTCAGAGCTTTTCTTCCTTTAGCGGCATTGCTTCTAGAACAAAAAAATATATAGCTGCGTGCAAGACGTTTCCTACAGTTTTAACAAGAAAAAAGAAACAGACGGCACTATAGGTAAATACTGTACAAGCGGATATACAAAATACAATGTCTGGTGATAGTTTGCTGTGCACTCAACAAGTGGTGCGAACTCCAAAAAGCAGTATATAGTCCAATGTAAACACATTCCAAGAAGGAAGAAAAGAATGGGTTGCACTCACCGAAGGAGTCTTCATAGGCTTTATTTCTTCATATCAAGCGATAAAAAACTGGACATAGTGCAAACATGGACATAATAGACGCTAGACAAAACAAGGTGGTTACAGACTATTTCGTGTGTAGCCGTACTTCTACGGACCTCCCGTAGAAGCGCGACTATGCGTGAAACACTCTCTCACCGCCTTGTTTTCTCTATCATCTACTATGTCCATGTTTGCACTATGTCCAGTTTTTTATTGTTTGATATGAAGTAAAGCCTATGAAGACTCCTTCGGTGAGTGCAACCCATTCTTTTCTTTCTTCTTGGAATGTGTTTCATACAGATTTGCGTTACGGAACTACAAACAACATAATGTGATGCTGTACAGCTTCTATGCCATGTTCCTGTGCCTAATGCTGTAATGCTGAAAGATTTGAGAGAACATGTCACCTTCTAATTAAATGTACAGTTACCATAGCAATTGTTTATTTATCCAGATAAAACACTATATTTTTTTTTTAGGTCTAATGGAAGTTTATACTGTTTAGTGCGTATCAGAGATAACAATAATTACTCTGATTCAATAAAAAGTCTCAGACAAGGACTTGTTGTCTTCAGAATACATGGGGCTACTTTAACCCCTTAACGACCAGGAGCATACATTTACGCCCCTGCAGGCTGGGCCTTAACGCAAAGGGGTGTAAATGTACGCCCTGCTGGGGGGGCCACGCTATGAAGTGAGCTCAGGAGCGGAGCTTTCTTCCTAGCAGGTGAGGACCGGCTGCAATGAGCAGCTGGGCTACCACCGTTAATGACGAGCCACCCTCCATTAACCCCTTAAACGTCGCAGCGTTTAGGTTTAAGTGACCGGAGCATCTCCGGTCACTTACTGATCGTGATCCCTGCAGCGTAGCGGGGGTCCCAATCACATGGCCTGACTGCCGGGGGTATACTCCTTATCTCTGTGCAGTTCGATCTTGTGATAGAGCATACCTGTGGCCTGTGGCAGACTCTATCAGAAGATCGCAGATTACACTGATCCCTGTTCAATGCAGTGATCAATGTTAGGAATCTAATGTATGTATGTGAAAGTCCCTTAAGGGGACTATAAGGCCATGTTCACACTATGTAAAATAACAGCCGTTGTCCGCGCCGCAAATCTACGGCCGTTGTTTTGAGGTTCCCTATAATGACTGCAATGCAATGTAACTACGGCCGCTGAATTCACACTACGTATCAGATAACGGCCGTTGTTTATACAGCCCCGTGAAAAATGAACACATCAATTATTTCCGGCCGGTAGTATTGCAACAACGGCGGTGGATTTCAATACGGCCGCGAAGGTAAAACTTATATCTACCGAATTAAACTTGATTTTGATGTAAAAAAATTTCTGAGTGGTTTCTCGGGCTGGGCGCAATATTTAAAGTAAATGACCTGTTTCATCCCGTTTATAAACATGCAAGGAATCAAAATTAAACAACGGCCGTAGTTTCATGACTAGCCCGTACGATCGTAATTCTACGGCCGTAGTTTTGGTCGCAAATGTCCGGCCGGTGAAAACAATGGCCGTTATTTTACGCAGTGTGAACATAGCCTAAAAGTGTAAAAAAAAAAATTATAGTTTTTTAAAATGCCCCAAAGCCCCTCCCCCAAAAAAAGTGAAAATCACCCCCCCTTCCCATTTTATACATAAAAATAATAAAGTTAATTAACATATAATATACCATAGCGTGTGTAATTGTCTGATCTATTAAAATAAAACAATATTGTTCCCGCATAGGGAAAGGCGTGAACAAAAAGCTGTAAAAAAACCAGCACAGATTGCTTTTTTTAAATTACATTTTATGTATAAATTTATAAAAAGTAATTAATCCATCTGATCTAGAAAACTAGAGATCATGGCGCAAAAAATGATGCCCCTTACGTCCCTGTAGGTGAAATAATAAAAGCGCTATAAGAGTCACAATAGCGCCATTTTAAAAATACCTATTTGCAAAAAAAAAAGTTTTACTGCTAATAAAAATAATAAAACGTTAGAAAATCTAGAAACCTACATATCGCTGTGTTCAGACTGACCTATAGAATAAAGAAAAAATGTCAGTTTTACCGGAAAGTGCATTACGCACACATGGAACCCCACCAAAAAAATTGGTAGAATCGGATTTTCTGACACAAATTCACCCCATAAATGATATTTTTGGGGATCCATCATTACTTTTATGGCAGATTTAAAGATGCCATTACAAAGTACACCTGTTCCTGTAGGTGGGAAAAAAGTGTTATGGCTCTTAGAAGGTGAGGAGAAAAAAAACCAAAACGCAAAAGTGACAATTGGCCCCGTCCTTAAGGGGTTAACTTTTAGACTTGTATGCTTATTTTATTATATTCTACCATTAAAAAATCATTGAACGTACATAATATTATCTTTTTCTTAATGTTTTTGTCATGGTCAGTGGCTAAAGATTAACAAAGCCCCAAGAATTGCTTACAGTGCACAGTTAATTAGAAACATACTTTACATGGTCCTATCGGAATATAATATGTCAGCTCTTTTTCAATCGACACATCATAGGTTGTGAGTATTATAATGGTGAGACTGCTTTTTTTTAGTGGTTTCCTTTCAATGCCAACAAACTGAATAATGACCCAAAGGATTTCCTGCGTTCATCCCTTACATATAGTCATCACTGATGAAAAAATTTACGTCCTCAACCGATTGAATACCATCAAGGTGTCAGCGTGCACAAAATAATATCGAGCCGTTTTAATAAACAATAGAGACGGACAGACTCCCAGGCTGGTAAACAGAACAATGTCTATACAGACAGTGAGGACCGCAGCTTCGTGCTACACAAGTCGCACATTAAAAATCTTAAGATGTCAGTGGTGCAGTAACAGCTGATGACAGAATAAATCACAATAATTCACTGCATCAGGCAGATTAATCTGGCCCAGTGATTATCAAGCTGACAGACTGACTGCCTCTAACTCTTAACTCCTTGCTGTCCGAACTTTACATGGAGAAGAAGGTAAAAATCACTGCAGTAGAAACACTAGGAGTCTGTGAACTATTTTACAATTGGTAATTATTAATCCTGTTTCTATTCTTAGTTGTTTTCCCCTCTGCTCTTCCTTGGCTCAGAAAAAAAAAAAAAAAAGAGTTTCAGGATACATGCATATTTTATAAGAGTTATATAAGCAATTTTATAAGAGTTATATAAACAATACAATACTACTAATAATGGGAAGCATAGCGCAAAATTCCACTCCATTGCGTAGTCTTTACCGGTCCTGTATGGAATACATCAAAGTATGTTTATCAGTGTGAAACGTCAAAATATTGACATTAGCTCTGACATTTGTTAAATAGTGATTTATACTGAAGCGTTAGTGTATGGATTCATTTCCCAGCTGTCTCCTGACTGACGTGGACCAAATAACAAAATGTTACAGAATAATCCAAAGTAGGTCCGGAAGATCTGGTATTTACATGGCCTATTGTTTGTATGAGAAATAATGGAAAATTATGGGTTTAAATAGTTCACCTATTTTATAAGTTCTTTCAGAAAGGTAATATTCATAACATAAGATAATAATAATAATAATAATAATAATAATAATAATAATAATAATAATTATTATTATTATTATTATTATTATTATTATTAGTAGTAGTAGTAGTAGTAGTATTTTATTTATTATTATTAATAATATATTACATATTTATTTATTATTATTTATATAAATATATACATTCCAGTATTAGTGAAGTGCATGCACTGGTTGGCTGTCTGGTATCTCCTCTCTACAGTATAGTGTGATACTACATGTCCTGTACTGCTGTGTGTGTCTAGTATCTCCTCTCTCCAGTACAGTGTGATACTAGATGTCCTGTACTGCTGTGTGTGTCTAGTATCTCCTCTCTACAGTACAGTGTGATACTAAATGTCCTGTACTGCTGTGTCTAGTATCTCCTCTCTACAGTAGTGTGATACTACATGTCCTGTACTGCTGTGTGTCTAGTATCTCCTCTCTCCAGTACAGTGTGATACTACATGTCCTGTACTGCTGTGTGTGTCTAGTATCTCCTCTCTCCAGTACAGTGTGATACTACATGTCCTGTACTGCTGTGTGTGTCTAGTATCTCCAATTTACAGTACAGTGTGATACTAAATGTCCTGTACTGCTGTGTCTAGTATCTCCTCTCTACAGTACAGTGTGATACTAAATGTCCTGTACTGCTGTGTCTAGTATCTCCTCTCTACAGTACAGTGTGATACTACATGTCCTGTACTGCTGTGTTTGTCTAGTATCTCCTCTCTACAGTACAGTGTGATACTACATGTCCTGTACTGCTGTGTGTGTCTAGTATCTCCTCTATAAAGTACAGTGTGATACTAAATGTCCAGGACTGCTGTTTGTGTCTAGTATCTCCTCCCTACAGTACAGTGTGATACTACATGTCCTGTACTGCTGTGTGTGTCTAGTATCTCCTCTGTACAGTATAGTGTGATACTACATGTCCTGTACTGCTGTGTTTGTCTAGTATCTCCTCTCTAAAGTATAGTGTGATACTACATGTCCTGTACTGTTGTGGGTGTCTGGTATCTCCTCTATACAGTACAGTGTGATACTTCATGTCCTGTACTGTTGTGTGTCTGGTATCTCCTCTCTACAGTACAGGGTGATACTACATGTCCTGTACTGCTGTGTCTAGTATCTCCTATCCAGTATAGTGGGATACTACATGACCTGTACTGCTGTGTGTCTGGTATCTCATCTCTACAGTATAGTGTGATACTACATGCCCTGTACTGCTGTGTGTGTGTCTGGTATCTCCTTTCTACAGTGTAGTGTGATACTGCATGTCCTGTACTGCTGTGTGTGTAGTATCTCCTCTCTACAGTACAGTGTCATACTACATGTCCTGTACTTCTGTCTACCTGTGCTGGGATGAGCTGCTCCTTTGGGCACCAGGTGAGGGCGGCTTCATTATTATTTTTTGGGACCCTGTGGGACCTGTACAAAACCCTGAATATGCTCCAGTCCTCTACATATAAAGAAATTTAGAGTATCTTGTTGCTCTTTCTGACTGTTGCATGTAAGGACTCGCTGATTCCATATTAGTTAGCTGCTTATTTTCTTTTAAATTTAATTTTTTTTCTCATTTTCGGGGATTTAGAAGCAATTACCAGTTTTCCATAGAGTTCTGGACTTAACATATAATGGTCGTCCTGGAACCAATTAATACGCATGTACGCCAACCCTGACGCTCGTTTTACGTAAGATGTTTTCTCTAGATGCCCCTAGAGGAAGCATGTCTGCAGACATGCCTGCCTACAAGTGATTGGCAGGCTTCTCCCTGTCACTGTGGATATGGAGAAGCCTGTCAATCATTGTCGAATGAGTGCAGATGGCAGAATCTAATGGATATGCTGTAAACAATTTGCCTGCTGCTATATTATGCTGCCCTCCATGAGAGAAGCATAACATGGATGACTACATGCTTACTATATTTATTCTACATGCATTAAGAATCACTGACCAATCTCCAATAAGCAAAGTAATGAAACAAATAAATAACCAAAAACATATATTTGTAACTGTACACAACCAACCAATCCAAAAATTCTAGAATAGCTGGGATCAAGTTATTCTTTTTTAACATTCAATTTTTATTGGAGTTTGAAAAGACAAAAGTGTTAATCGAGAACGCGCAGTCAAGCATAGTGCTCAATCGAGTACCTTGTAGTGCTCAAATAAAGATGGGCACTCACCTCCTACGATAACTGATGGACAAATGATAGTTTAACTATCAATGATATTTCCCGCAGTAACCTATTGCATTTTTTTTGTTCAAATTGTTGTATATTTTGTCAAGGGATGAAATATACAAAAATTAGAATGAAAAAATGTATTAGGTTAACAGGGAACCTGGTTAAAGGGGAACTATCAGCAGTTTACACAAATCTAACCTGCTGATAGTCCTCTATAGTGTTGAAAAGCTGAGGAGGAAGGTATGTGTCTTGCCTTTCTCCTCGGCGCCGGTCCCACACTGTTAGTAATCTTTGGCCCATAGCCCTGTTGGCAGCACTGCCACACCCCCACAGCGTCAACCAGCTGCCCCGCTCCATTGATTATCAATGGAGTGGGCGGATTGGATAACAATGTGGAAGCGGGGCAGAGCTCCTAACAGTGCTACGGGCTGAGGATTACTAACAGTGTGGGACCGGCGCTGAAGAGGAACATACTTTCCTCCTCAGCATCCCAGCGCTATAGGGGACTATCAGCAGGTTAGATTTGTCTAAACTGTTGATAGTTCCCCTTTAAACGCTTGAGCCTCCCATTGGTTTCAACAGTTTATTACTCAACTTAAGCACTCAAGCATTTTAAAGCTCACTCAACACTAATGACCAACTTATAAAAATATCACAATACACAATGCCAATGTGAAGAATTTTCACATATAATACAGGAAGTTAGACCTCAGGCCCCAAATCCTCCATCAGAGATTTTCACAGATAGTTAAAGTAAGACGTAGCTGAGAACCAAACATGCCGGGAAAATACTAATAATACTACTCCACATGTCAGAGACACTGATCGAGTCAAACCCATCTAAAGGATCCCAATGACCTATAACGGATCCAGCAAGTTTCAAGTTCCAATTTTGTCTATGACAGATGACTGCATTTAGAGGCATACATATAGACTTATCCATTATATAAAATATTTGTTGTCTCCTATAAATTATAAAGTTTAACAGTTTTATGTAATTTTAAGAGTTTGTCATGTTCTACATTACTCACCATATACATTTTTTTGGCCATTTACCCCTTTCAGACACACATCAGCCTCATCCAGTAGCTAAAAGTAGGTTGCTGAATAAAGGATTTAATTTTAATATAGCGAATGATAGAACCAGGATACATTGTTCTCTCGTTTTATTCCACAAAGGGATTACATGCAGATTATCTGAATCCCTATTAATTATTGCTGATGACATTTTTTCAGGTTAAGATCTAATACAATCATATAAGAATACACTGCTATAAAGTGAATAACTTTTAACTTACAGTGAACGCGGGCAATATATTTGGGAGCACTCTTTGCTCTGTGTCTGTACTCTTTGGCTATGTTCACACAACATCAAAAATAGAGAAAAGTCGACCAATTTCGCTATTTAAAAAAACGTCAGTTTTACCGCGATTTAACTGACTGCAATGGCAATGCATTGAAGTCAATGAGAAGACGGACGTCCATTGCACACAATGCATTGAATAACAGACGCTTTTACCGTGGACGTCAAAATAATGAACATGATCATTATTTTCGGATAACTTTTGCAAACAGCAGACGTTTTTTATTAGTTGTTCACACACAGTTTTCTTTTGTCACCGTTCTTTCTTAGTTTTTACTATTAAATTCAATGTACTTTTTAATTAAGCCGCATCCAAAGGCCAATTAGTCCAAAAAGCCCTTGCTCAAACAGTCAATACATTACCTGTTCACGCTACCAGTCTCCTCCTGTGCTGTGAATGCTTCCCAATCCCACGTCTGCAGCTTCAGAGTGGCCTGTCTCAGCTGACAGGCTGCTCAGCCAATCACTGGGCGGAACCGCTGCGGCCAGTGATTAGCTGAGCAGCCTGTCAGCTCAAGCAGGCAACTCTGAAGCTGCAGCTGCGGCACCGGGACACATTCAGAACATAGGAGAACAGCAGGAATGTGGACAGGTAATGTATTAACTGTTTGTTTAATCGTCAGGCATCAGCTGTGCATAATTATTACACAGCCAACGATTTTAGGTCTGGACCTAAAGAAACGATCATCGGATGATCGTTTCATCGGCTGATCATTGTCTCGATTACACTGAGCGATAATCAGCCAAATCGGGCTGATTCGGCCGATTATCGCCCGTTTAATAGGGTCCACATCTAGCAGTCAACAATCTCTCATTAACAGTAGAGATGAGCGAACCCGCTGGATTTCTAGTTCGTACGAACCAGAAATCTCGGCATCTGACTCCCGCTGTCTGCCAGCTCCATGCAGCGGGTGGATACAGCGTAAGGAACACCTAGAAAACTGGGATACAGCCTATGGCATAGGCTGTATGCCAGTTTTCTAGGCATTCCTTACGCTGTATCCACCCGCTGCACGGAGACGGCAGACATCGGGAGTCAGAAGCCGAGATTTCTGGTTTGTACGAACCAGAAATCCGGCGGGTTCGCTCATCTCTAATTAACAGGTACACTAACCATAAGTAACATCTGAGAGTTATTTTATAGGACAACAGAGGAAGCAATTTCCCTCTTGTAGCTAAACCCAGTTTCTAATCAGACCACAACAAGACTCTATATGCTATATCTGAAATGTATTAATACCTGGGTATAGTAGCTACAGCTGCAACCCATGCATCAATGTCTTATGAATTGATGCCAATCTAAAAGTTCTATAATGCTACTTATTTTGACCTGTCCACCTAAGTTTCCTGAACATTAGATAATAGTAATGTTTTCCATATTCCATATTCTATTCACAAAAATGCAAAAAAACAATGTAGCGTTTTATATATTTCAGCATAAAAGAGACTATAAATGAAATTGTGTTGTTGCGTCTGAATTTATCAGAATGGAATCGATTTAAATGCATAGTGCTAGCAGATTAGCTTTAAAATGTGGGAAATGGTAGAAAAGGTTAATGGGACAATAGCGGGTGAATACATGCAGATTCTTTACTGCCTATAGATTGTAACAGCTATTAATATTTATATATTCATGACATATTATGTAAAAGGAAAAAAAAAAAAAAAACAGCTAGGTACTGGCAGAAGGAAGAGAGTCAAGTCTCACAAATAGCTGAAGAAGCCAGAAGGAGAGGTAACACTGCCCTTTTAACTACACAGAATTTTGTTGTACAGAACAGTTGTAAATTTATGATCTCTTATATGGACTCAAAGCGACTCTGTATCCACAATCTATTCCCCCCAAACTGCATGTACCTTTGGATAGTGGCTTTTAATCCAAAATCTGTCCTGGGGTCCGTTCAGCAGGTGATGCTGTTATTTTCCGGTAAAACAACTTTTAAACTTGCAGCCCCGTGCCCAACTGCCGTGGCCTAGAGTGTCTGTGTATTAAATGGGCACACCCTCTCTGTCCCTCCTCCCCACCCTCTTCATCATTAGGAATGCTCCAGCCAGGTATTTTCCTATTCCTCACTTGTCTGAACACTGCACAGGTGCCTTAACGATCCAGCACATGTGCAGTGTTCACACAGGTGAGCAATAGTAGAAAATCTGCCTGGAGCATTCCTAATGATGAAGAGGCTGCATGTTTAAAAGTTGTTTTTCAGGACAATAACTGCATCACCTGCCGAACGGACCCCCAGAGAGATCTTGAATTAAAAGAAGCTATCTGACGGTACAAGTGGTTTGGAGTAGGCATATTGTGGGTACAGAGTCACTTTAACATATCATATAGAGTCAGGCCAGAACTTTCTATGTAATACTAATGTATGGATGCTAAAGTGTAAATTTATATGAGGGATTGTGCACAAAAGCTTATAACCAAAGGGCAACAGGACATCTCATTCAATATTAATGCAAGAGTGTTTTGGTCTATCTAGTTCTGTGCCATTAAAAAATTAGCATTCACAGCAAGAGCAAAGAATCAGTTCACCCAGTGTCAATAGTCAGCAAGCACCAGCGGATGTGAAGCACGGAAGCTTAAGTCGGGCTGACTCCCGATGAATACATGGAAAACAGAAGGACTGCATCCAGCTCCACAGGAATGAAGTAAAAATCTGTTTCTTTATTGGATCATTTAAAATAGGTACAAAAGCATCCTCGACCCCTACACGTTTCGGAAAAATACACTTTCCTTAAGCATGGCCATGATTAAGGAAAGTGTATTTTTCTGAAACGCGTAGGCGTCGAGGATGCTTTTGTACCTATTTTAAATGATCCAATAAAGAAACAGATTTTTACTTCATTCCTGTGGAGCCGAATGCAGTCCTTCAGTTTTCCATTAAAAAATTGCCATACTCCAATGGATTCTGTATATATAGACGTATTTTACACTAGGAACATTATATAGGGAGTCTCTCAGCTTTGTTAAAGCAAGGAGTAGATTCTGTATGGGTCCATGCTAGAGGAAGCCCACATATTGGCTATGTTCACATGATGTTTATTTCTGGCTATCGTTCGATACTTAAAAAAATGGGCGTATTAAATAATGTCTATGGTTTAGCGTGTTTCAGCGTGTGTCAGTGCAATGACGGCCACCGGGACATTAATCTAGTTCAGGTGGACTGATAGCGCTTTGGGTGTATCCATTGAACTCAATAGTACAGACAATTGAAGGACAGTGAAAAAAGAAAAAATGTGTGTTAACAACTAAAGCCCCTATTGCACAGGGCGAACCCCTGGAGTAAGGAGCGCCGACCTGTCAGGTCAACACACGCTTGTTCCTCGTTCCACACTCGCTTCTGCCGTTATTACATGCACCGACAGCAATCGGGTAAGTGCTGCGGGCAGGGGGTGGGGGAGGGTTTTCATCACCGATGAGATGATTGTCATGATCATTGTTTTGAAGTCCGCACACACGTTATTTTTAAAGTCCGTTATTTAATAAACTGTGTGCATTGGGTGACCGTCATTCCACTGAAGTCAATTAAAATGTGGTAAAATTTATCTTTTTTACTTAGACCACATTCCTTCCTCAACCCTAACGACTGCAAATTTGTGAACGTGTGAATGCCCCCTTAGGCTATGTTCACTCAACGTAAGATTCCCACAGAACTTACTTAGTGCTGCCTTCCGAGGGTATGAGAACTTAGCGGCGCTAAAGATCATCTGGCCGGTATTGCAGTACCGGCCGGGATGATCTTTTCAGAGCCCGGTTATTCCGTGACCCGGCCGGTTCACGGAACGGCCGGTCTTATACGTAGTGGGGACATAGCCATAGTGTGAACATAGCCATTTAGTGTTATATAACACAGACAGCTTTGTCATGTACATTAGCCCTAAATCCCATGCTAAAATGTTTTTATCCATGACCTTGACTAATCTAAAAGATAAAAAGACACATTAATGCTAGCTTTGCCTATTTGGAAATAAATCTATATAGATACATATTTTTATTTCAATTAATTCCTGTACAATGCATTGACTTTTGAGGTTATTACAATGTATGGTGTGTGCTTAGACGGGAGCAGTAGGGATGTATTGATTTGCTACTGTTTATTAAAATTAATTTACACAAAATAGGATGACAATATGTTCCTTTTGAAAAAGTCATCCTCAAGTAAAAAATCCAATGCGCGTTAATAGGCTATTTATTTCCAACATAAGCAGTCAACGACAATACTTCCGAAGAAAAAGTCATTGTGAAATGCGTGAATTAAAGTCAGTTCCACCAGCGTGGGGGCTTACAGTTATCTGCTTCACAAATTGTACATATAACATATTGAACATATGTTTGTCAAGAATTGTTCTCCATAACCATAGTAACAAAGAAACATATGTTTGACAAGGATTATTAACCTACATTAACACATCTTTAGTAGAGTGTATTGCAATGAGTCCAGGCAGATTACGCAATATTACCTAGAAGCTGGTCAGCTGCTGATTCGGAGGCAAAATAGTGACTATCTGAACGTGGGGATCCCTAAAAAGGTTCCCAAGGGAGCAGAAAAGGTAAAACTTCTCAGTTAATTTCAATGCAGTTTAAATGATAACCTAAGTGCATGTGTAGAGAGCAGCCATGTTTTTTTTTTTCTTCTTCTAATTCTATACGAACCCGCATGATCGCCCCCCACACCCCCGGCCGTACGATAGCCCCCCGCAGCCCCGATCGCCCCCAGCCCCCGGCCGCACGATCGCCCCCCGCACCCCCCGGCCGCACGATCGCCCCCCGTCGGGGCGATGGGGGGCTGCGGGGGGCGATCGTACGGCCGGGGGGTGCGGGGGGCGATCATGCGGCCGGGGGGTGCGGGGGGCGATCATGCGGCCGGGGGCGATCGGGGCTGCAGGGGGGGCGGGCAGGATATACACTACCAGGCCCCGCTCCTGCTTGCTTCGACGGCTCCCGGCACGTTCTGCCCGGCCAATCAGTGCGCTGCCCCGCCGCAGAGCACTGATTGGCCGGGCGGGCCGTGAAGACACCGGGAGCCCCGAAGCAAGCAGGAACGGGGACCCGGTAATGTATAATGTCCGGCGGCCGGGGGGTTAATGGGGAGGGCTGCAGACAAAATCGCAGCAGGGATGTACATCCCTGCTGCGAGTTTCTCTGCTAATGAAAGTATAGGGCTGGGATCTGCAGCAAGTCTCGCTGCAAAAACGCAGCAAGGAGACTCGCTGCAGATCCGGCAAGTGGGTTTGTAGCCTTAAGCAGCCATTTTGAAGGGGTCAAAAGTTCTAGGAATGTTTATTATGAACCTTCATCCTAATGTTGACTTAGAATCTCTTGGAATGAGTTGCTATTTGAAATAGACCTTTAGGATTCAGTTCATCTTGCTTATCTATAAGACCAATCTATAAAAGTATACTGGGGGATTTGGTTTCTTTCAAAAATGTTTTTAAAAAGTAAACAAAAAATAAAATAAAATAAAAAAACACACACAAGTGTCTAAGGCCCTATTACATGGAGCGGTAATCTAACAAATCAGGCTGATTTGGCAGATTATTGCACTGTGTATTAATGACAACAATCAGCCATTGACATGGATCATCGTGTCTTTTGGTTGTGACTTCAAATCATCGCCTGCCGACGGCTGATGAATCTGTTAATAAAATAATAATGTTCATCCATGAACCTCTCCACGCTCCCCAGTGTTCTCTTTGCTTGTGCAGCTCCCCGCAGCCACCAGTGCAACCTCAGAGCCGGTCTTTGACATGACAGGCTGCCCAGCCAATCACTTTCTGGGGTGGGACCACAGCGGCCTGTGATTGGCTGAGCAGCCTGTCACTTCAGAGAAAGGCTCTAAAGTTGCATCGGTGGCTGTGGGGAGTGGGGAGAAGCGAAAAGAACATCGGGGGAGAGAGGAGAGGTTAATGGATGAACTTCACTTTTAAAGCAAGAGATGCATGGACATCGCTAACGATGTCCGTGCAGCCCTTTCTGCGCGATCATCGAGCTGTATAATAGGTTTTGTCAACACGCACTGATCTTTTACTATAGTTATTGGGCTGTCTTATACGGACCTTTCTCTACACTGCCGGTGATGTACTCTGCAGGAGGCTGTAATTTTCATAGTAATTTAAATATATACATACAACGATGCATTGAAATCTACTAAATAATTTTTATGTTTTAATGAACACGATACACTTCATCTCAGTATAATTTACGTTATGCTTTCCTTCAGTATTGGTCCTGCCATACTGCTCTGTGTAGTGACAGTAAATCACTCAGTGGTGCCAGCTTGCAACAAAATGTTTTCCTATTTTCTGAGCAGTGGAAATTTAATAAATTTCAGCAACCTATATTGGTCAACAAACAATGCATGGCATCAAATTGGTCCTGACTCTAAAGTCTGTTACAAGGACAAATCTACCAAAAGTACAGTAGTTATTATTATTGTAGCTGCTTTAAATTTCACCAACATATCCATACATATTTGACTGAGCACTACAATTTTGCACATTTATGATAAAATAGTATGTGTACTAATATACTGTAGAAAACCACAAATAACTCATTGTTTCCACAAATGGCAGGAAAGTGTAATGAGTAGAGATGAGCGAGTACTAAAATGCTCGGGTGCTCGATACTCGAGACAAATATTTCCCGATACTCGGGTGCTCGTTTCGAGTAACCAACCCTATTGAAGTCAATGGTAAACTCGAGCATTTTTGCAGGGGGCCAAAGGTCTGCACAGGGAAGGTTGCCTGAAAACCTGGAAACTTCAGAAAATGATGGAAACAACACGGACATGGGCAGGAAACAGCAGGGGCAGCATCCATGGATGCCTCTGAGGCTGCCTAATCGCAACATTATGCCAAATTATGGGCAACAGCCTGGTGGTGGCCCTCAATACAATTTTGCTAACCCAGACAAAGATGGGCAAGGCACATGTGCTGGCACATGTTAGGAAAGCAAACAACTAGGTGCAACTGGGAGGACTTTTTGTGTAGTCTATGGAGTCTGTGTGTACCAGATACCAGGTGCTGTATGTTTTAGAGAACCCGTTACACTGCACACTGCACAGCCAGGATAGGTGTAGCTGCACTACAAATCCCAGCAAGCCAAGGTACAGCAGCAGCAAAAATAAGTTCTGAGGGGACTTTAGGCAATTCCTTTGGGGTCTATGTGGACTACGTGCTGTCCCCTTTCTGGCACCAGTCACTCTGCACAGTGTGCAGCCAAGATGGCGGTAGCTGCAATACAAGTCCCAGCCAGCAGCCAAGAGGAGGCAAAAAAAAATGTAGTTGTAGCCCTTATAAGGACTGTTGGGTTCTTTGTGGATGATTCCTGCCTAACAGACACTAACACTCTCCCTGACAGACGGCGTCTGAAGCGAGCATCACGGGACCTGATTCTTATATGCCCAGGTCATCTGATCTGGCCAGCCAATCGCTGCTATCGACATGTAGGGTTCCCACGTGATGCTATGAGCTCCCAAAGCATGATGATTGGCTGAATAAAAGCTGTCAAACATGCAGGAAGAGGAAGATGCCATTGTCTCGAGTATTGAGAGATGCTCATCCAAGCAACGAGTACCATCGAGTACCCTAATACTCGAACGAGTACCAAGCTCAGACGAGCATGTTCGCTCATCACTAGTAATGAGTCTAATAGAGCCGCGTCAAAGACGGGGCTTCCTCCCACTGTAGGCGGGTTTGCCCGCCTCCAGTGCTTCAGGCCAGGCTGGTGACCAGGAATAGACCGACATAGTGCACCAGAATCGGGCTGTGGTTCAAAAAAGGACCACAGCACCGGTATCCCCGTCCCGGCGCCGGTCTATTGATGTTAAAATTTTAAAGTGGTGTACGTGCTGGTACATTCGTTTTAATGTAATCTTCAAACTCTAGTTGGTGTTAAACCCAAAGCTATATCTCCCTCATGGTGATGCCATGATACCAGTATATGTATGTGCTATGATATGTGATTTAAACCGATAACATAAAATAATTGTTTTAATAGCCTTTTTCATTGACTTCTTGTCAGGTCTGCACCACGTAGTCAGACAGAGGGACATAGTATACAGGTGTTGCCCTGCAGACATAAATGAGTGTAGATTTAAGTAAGGGTACTTAGATATGTCCAGCTTTCTATAGAATGCCGATGCCCCCATTATATTTTATTTACTAGTAGCATTCTTATAAATGTAATATATGCCATTTCTAATAAATAGCCTTTTTCTTAATATTATGTACTTTGTGGTATATTAATTGCTGCGGAATTGTACAGGCAATCATGGCACTTGCTTTAAACTTAGAGGAATAATTCACACTTATGAAATAATGGGTGCCATGGAAACCCGGAAAGGAGAACGTCATAGTTAATGAACGCAGTAAACACAAAGCTGTTCTCCAGCAAAACTCATCTGCAACATAATTTATAGAGATGAATACACCTGTAAAATTATGGGAAGATTTGGCTATTAGAGATAAATAGAATATGAAATAGTAGAGTAAAAACATACTTTAAATGGATTGTATGATTGATAAAAAAAAGTAGTATCCTATTTCCTTTCTATATATACAGTAGGTAGACTATCTTCTAATGTTTCACTCAAACGGTCACATCAGTCTCAAGCCGCTATTACACAGGGAGATCTCTAGGAGCAAGCGAGGGTTGATCTGTCAGGTCAGCACTCGCTCACTGCCGGCACTATTACACTGGCCAACAGCAAGCGGATAAGTGTGCGGGGAGCTGCAGCCGGCTGCCCAGGCAAACTCTGAGTCGCCTGGGGAGCCCATAGGAGATAGCAGCGGTCTGCTGCCATCCCTCCTATTACACAGAGCAATGGCAGCAGATCGTTGATATCCTTCTCGTTTGTCTTCCAACATGTTGAAAGACATTAAAAGACAACGATCAGCCGATGTCGTGCATGTCAGCTGATTGTTGCACTCCATTACACAAAATGATTATCTCCTGTAATGGCTGATAATCAGCCAAATACGGCCAATAATCGCTTTGTGTAATAGGCCTTTAAAGGGTACTCCGGCGCTGATAAAAAAAAAATCAATTATAAACATAGTTTTCCCACTTACTATCCCTCCTGAGTCTGTCTCCGTTTTAATTTCCCACTGTTTGCAGGTCCCTGAAGCTCCGGTGGGTGTCTTCATTTTTTCTTTACTTCCTGGTTTGGGCTTTCCTATGATGCACTTTGTCTCCTGTGATGTCTAACTGACAACTGTTAGATGGCTTACATCTTGTTCAGCCAATCAGAGCTGAGCAACCTGAGTCATCTGTCAAAGGGAGGCTGGCCTAACAGGGCTTAGACCCGCCTCCCTCTTGATGATGTCATTGTCACAAAATGGCTGCCACAGAACAGCCTGAGGTCAACAGTCATTAGGTAAGAATGAGTTTTCTTCACTTCCTGGTGGGGGATTGAGGGGGGGGGGAAGATAGGGAAGGGGGGCATATATAAGGTAGGTTATATAACTTTGTAATGTGTTTCAATTACAGGGAAAAACTTTTCCCTGGAGTACCCCTTTAAGCTATGTTCACTCGCTGTAAAAAAAAACAGCCGTTGTTTGACACGGCCGTTGTTTGCCGTGTCAAGCGACGGATGCTTTTTTACATGTTCCTACATCCGATACTGGCATATCGGCCACAGAAACATTATTTAAAGCCCATTGAAATCTGCCAGCCGTATGGGTGTGCCTGGAAATCAATTAACCATTGATTTCCAAGCACACTATGGCCACCATGACAGCAGTGCCGGACTGGGGTATCAGGGGCACACCAGAGGAAATGATCCTGGGGGCCCACCAATGAAGAACCAATGAGAAACAACATTTCAGTCATTGTTAGTGCAGGTTCTAAAGCTGGGGGCGCATCGGAGGATCCTCTGGTGGGCCAGTCCAACACTGCATGACAGCCACATAGTTTGTGAACTGTCAATCATTTATGGCCACTGTTTGGAAACAACAGGTGTAAATAATTGACAATTATAAGTGATAATGTTAATTATTTTAATAGTTGTATTGAGCAGCGGCCATTGGTCAATACACAGTGTGAACAATGGGTGTTGTCTTCATTGATTTCAATGCATGTATATGTCAACAATGGCCATTCTTGTCATAAAAAAATATGTTGTGTGAACATACTGTAGCCTTAATCTGAATTTGTTATGTTATTGCGCTGGCTTCTTTTCTATGTTACAGTGTTGATGGTTTTTACATCATAAAGATGAATTGTATTTACAGTCCATCAATAAAAGCTTTCCAACCCTGTCATCTGGTTTGGGTGCTGCTAGATTGTATTGTTTCCATAAAAACTCATCGCATAGTGACACTATGACAACTTTTACTTTTTATTGCCACCATTTTGGGATTCGTGTAACTTATTGACTGTTGACCCCAGGATGCTCTGTGGCAGCCATTTTGTGACAATGACATTATCAAGAGGGAGGTGGGTGTAAGCCCTGTTAGGCCAGCCTCTCTTTGTCAGATAATACAGGTTGCTCAACTCTGATTGGCTGATCAAGATGAAAGCCATCTAACAGTTTAACAGAGTCAGTTAGACATCACAGAAGACAAAGTGCATCATGGGAAACCCCAAACCAGGAAGCAAAGAAAAAATGAAGACACCAACTGGAGCTTTAGGGACCTGCAAACAGCAGGAAATTCAAATGGAGACAGACTCAGGAGGGATGGTAAGTGGGAAAACTATGTTAATGTTTTTTTTTATCAGCGCCGGAGTACCCCTTTAATCCTCAGCACTGTTTTTAGTAAGTCTTCACTTCATTCAATATACAGATTAGGCAGTTTGTTGCCCTGGGGATGGCACTACCACCCTCAGTGCACTGATCCGGCCTGTCAGCCCACCCCCTTCTCTTGAAGATGTAATCAGCACTCTGATGAATGCCCAAGTGACATCTCTACAGAGCGCGGCCTCTATCTTTATGAGAAAATGTGGGCCAGCAAACTGCCCAAATGTGTTTTTTTTAGAAACACTTTCACTCTTGTCCATTGGTGCCGCTATGATATTACTGCACAACTTAAAGGGGTTATCCAGCGCTACAAAAACATGGCCACTTTTCCCCCTACTGTTGTCTCCAGTTCAGGTGCAGTTTGCAATTAAGCTCCATTTACTTCAATGGAACTGGGTTTCAAAACTCCACCCAAACTGGAGACAACAGTAGGGGGAAAGTGGCCATGTTTTTGTAGCGCTGGATAACCCCTTTAAAGGAGTACTCCACTAAAAACATTTACACACATTTCTATTCCTTTCCCCAACCAATACATTACTCACATAGAAATGCTTAATCTGTTCTACTGTTTTCAGCCACTTTTCTGTTCTCAGCTGCTGCCCAGGAAGTTCTGTAATTTCTATTTTTTTTATATTACTGTTGCCCCCCCCTCCCTTTATCTCTAGCTGCCACCATTATGTGTCAGCCTGTCAGTGTGCAGCCATTTTGTGTCAGCCTGTCAGTGTGCAGCCATTTTGTGTCAGCCTGTCAGTGTGCAGTCACTGCACTGGGCTGGTGTAACGCCTGGAGTAGTGGATCCACTGGACCGTCACCAGTGATGGCACTAACCTCACCAGGGAGCGGAGTCTAAGGGGCCGCTGGTTTTCACCAGAGCCCGCCGCAAGGCGGGATGGACTTGCTGCGGCAGGCGACCCCCAGGTCGCTACCCCTGGCTTGGTTGCTAGTGACGGCAGGCGAGGCGTGGCAGGAGCAGTAGGCAGGAGATGGTGCAGGCAGAGGTCTGTAGACGTAACCGCAGGTGACAGGCTGAACACAGGAGCAATGGAGTGACGGGAGCAGGAACCAGGAACAAGGACTAGGGACCAGGTAGCGGATAGGTATCAGGAACAAGGACTTGGGACCAGGTAGCGGATAGGAATCAGGAACAACAGGGGGCTGGGTCAAATGCTATGGGAAGCATGTAGTGGCTCCAACCCAAGGGACAGGGCATGCTGGGATTTATAGGGAGTGATTGGTGCAACTAACCAATTAAGGGCGGACTGGCCCTTTAAATCTGAGACAGCCGGCGCGCGCGCGCCCGAGGAGGCGGGGACGCGCGCGCCGGCCGGCACAGACGGAGACAGGAGCAGAGGAGAGGTGAGGCGCCCCCAGGGGCCGAACTAGCAGCAGTGCCGGGTCCCTGCACAAGGACCCCGGCAGCTGCATGGGGCAGGAGGAGGTCGCGGCGGCGGCCCGGAACACGGGACGCCGCCGCGGCCGTGACAGCTGGGGATTCTCTGTCCTGGCTTGTAAACCATTCCCCTTCCTCAGGGCTAATTTGCATCAGTTGTCCTGTCACTTCTGATTGGCCTGTTAGTCACATGGTGCTTGCTGGCCAATAACCAGGCAGGCTGGGATACTGATCACATGCTCATGCTGAACCAATGGAGTCTCTCATATATGGTTGTCAGTAATGGCTGTGCACCTTCCCAGCTACAATATACTGATGTTTCCTCTTACAGGCAGGTACTCTTCTCTCCTATATGAAATTACCTCACATATATCTGTCTATTACTGACTGTTATTTGCACAACTCTGCTACCTGGGAAAGCTGGGTGCTTGTATGTGTGACTGAAGGGCAGAAGTGTATATGTTATTCATGCACAGGCTTCCATGTCATCTCATAACTACATGTGTGCTGAACGAGTGTGAGGGGGAGATGTATATAGGGGGAGATGTACAGAGATAGCAGGAGAGACAGAGAAGGGGGGAGATGTACAGAGACGGCAGGAGAGACAGAGAAGGGGGGAGATATACAGAGATAGCAGGAGAGACAGAGAAGGGGGGAGATGTACAGAGATAGCAGGAGAGATAGAGAAGGGGGGAGATATACAGAGATAGCAGGAGAGACAGAGAAGGGGGGGATATACAGAGATAGCAGGAAATGGAGACAGAGGGAGATATACAGAGATAGCAGGAAATGGAGACAGAGAAGGGGGAGATATACAGAGATAGCAGGAAATGGAGAGACATAGAAGGGTGAGAGAGGGAAAGAGACAGTGAGGTTTTAGTGCACACTGCACATCACCCTGCTTTTCTAGGTGCAGACTCATTTTCAACTAATCCTAATTCCTATGAGCGGCTATAGTTCTGACTACTTTCTAAGCTTGGTTTATCAGCACCTGGGAAAGTTGGGTGGTTGTTATCAAGAAGTGCATTATTATCTTTCTCTGAATATTTGCATCTCTCTCTCTGTCTATTGTTTCCCTATCCCTTTTTACCTCACTCTCTGTGTCTCATTTCACCGCCCCTTCCGTCTCTCCTTTTCCTGCTATCTCTGTATATCTCCCCCTTCTCTGTCTCTCCTGCTATCTCTGTATATCTCCCCCTTCTCTGTCTCTCCTGCTATCTCTGTATATCCCCCCTTCTCTGTCTCTCCTGCTATCTCTGTATATCTCCCCCTTCTCTGTCTCTCCTGCTATCTCTGTATATCTCCCCCTTCTCTGTCTCTCCTGCTATCTCTGTATATCTCCCCCTTCTCTGTCTCTCCTGCTATCTCTGTATATCTCCTTCTTCTGTCTCTCCTGCTATCTCTGTATATCTCCCCCTTCTTCTGTCTCTCCTGCTATCTCTGTATATCCTCCCCTTCTCTGTCTCTCCTGCTATCTCTGTGTATCCCCCCTTCTCTGTCTCTCCTGCTATCTCTGTGTATCCCCCCCTTCTCTGTCTCTCCTGCTATCTCTGTGTATCCCCCCTTCTCTGTCTCTCCTGCTATCTCTGTGTATCCCCCCCTTCTCTGCCTCTCCTGCTATCTCTATACCCCCCCCTTCTCTGTCTCCATTTCCTGCTATCTCTGTATATCTCCCCCTTCTCTGTCTCTCCTGCTATCTCTGTATATCTCCCCCTTCTCTGTCTCTCCGTTTCCTGCTATCTCTGTATATCTCGCTCTCTTTCTGTCTCCATGTTGTTATAAGATCACAATTATCTAGCTGTGATGATAGCCTGTGCAGGAATAACATATACACTCATGCCCTTCTGTTTGATTCACACAGGCAGGCACCCAGCTTTCCCAGGTGCTGATAAGTCACTGTGTGATGGTTACATTCCCTCTGCAGGCTGAGGCAGGAGGGCCTGTGGGGTGTTTGTTGGGTTGTGTGATATGATTTCCTTGGCTGAATAAATTGGCCTCATTGAGGTAAGGAGGTGGGAAGAGGGCCGGCTTAGCAGCAGTGTGCTGTACTGAGGGAGCTGGCTTAGCAGCAGGTGGTGTTACTGAGGGGGCTGGCTTAGCAGCAGTGAGTGTTACTGAGGGGGCTGGCTTAGCAGGAGTGGATGTTACTGAGGGAGCTGGATTAGAAGCAGTGGGCGTTACTGAGGGGGCTGGGTTAGCAGCAGTGGGCGTTACTGAGGGGGCTGTCTTAGCAGCTGTGGGTGTTACTAAGGGGACTGGCTTAGCAGCAGTGGGCCTTACTGAGGGGGCTGTCTTAGCAGCAGTGGGTGTTACTGAGGGGGCTGGCTTAGCAGCAGTGAGTGTTACTGAGGGGGCTGGCTTAGCAGCAGTGGATGTTACTGAGGGGGCTGGCTTAGCAGCAGATGGCGTTACTGAGGGGGATGTCTTAGAAGCTTTGGGTGTTACTGAGGGGGCTGGCTTAGCAGCAGTGGGCCTTACTGAGGGGGCTGGCTTAGCAGCAGTGGGTGTTGCTGAGGGCGCTGGCTTAGCAGCAGTGGGTGTTACCGAGGGGGGTGGCTTAGCAGCAGTGGGTGTTACTGAGGGGGCTGGCTTAGCAGCAGCGGGTGTTACTGTGGGGGCTGTCTTAGCAGTAGTGGGCATTACTGAGGGGACTGTCTTAGCAGCAGTAGGTGTTACTGAGGATGCCGGCTTAGCAGCAGTGAGCATTACTGAGGGGGTCGGCTAGTAGCAGCAGTGGGTGGTACTGAGGGGGCTGGCTTAGCAGCAGTGGGTATTACTGAGGGAGCTGGCTTAGCAGCAGTGGGCTGTCTTGCACACAAGCAATGCTGGCCTCAATAGTTTTAGACCTCACAGCAAACACAATATGAAACAGGAAGTAAAGAGAATATGGATGGTAGGGAACAGCTCCCCAGCAGCAACAAAAAAAGATCATATAGTAGCAAAAATTATCAGGGATATTTTAGATAAGCCTTAGACACAACACCAGCAATTTATAATTTTTTTGCTGATAGTTGATCAACCACTTTAATGAAATAGGGTTAAACTACAACAATAAAGCCAGCCGCTGATAAGAGTAGTGTTTTTTCTTAACAAAAATAGGCAGATAATCGTTTACCCTTTCAAATGTTTTAATGGGTCTTCAACAACGGTGATATGTCAGAGATGCTTAGACATTCATTTTTCGTTCTTTTGTAAAATTTTATATCAGGTAGCACAACATTGGGGATCTTTTTTATACTGTATATTGACAGCATAGAAAACCAGGCAGACATTATCAAGAAACATGTACAGTGATGATGAAACTGTGCTTAAATTGTGAAGCCTCAGAGGAACTCTGGTTACAACTAGCTGCCATAAAGCTGAAATCCAGAACTCACATGACATTTTAAATTGCTCAGCATTTAGAAACCGCCATAACCTTCCACATCAAAAATGTGATTTACTCTCTGCTCTGTTTAGAAACTTACTGCAGAATACAAGTATTTTAAACTGGAACTGTAAGGCTTTGTTCACACAACGTATATTTTCGTAATAATCACGGCCGCTGCTGCACATTGCAACAACGACCGTGATTATTACGAAAATATACGTTACCTTGTTGTCTATGGGATCCTAGCCGGAGCGTATACACACATTATAAGCTCAGGCCGGGATCCCTAGTGGCACCGCAAACAACTGACATGTCAGTTTTCTGCGGCCGCTATTCAGCGAATAGCGGGATTAGAAAACCCTGTCAGTGCACACTACGGAGCGAGCGGCTGCGGCCACACACTCCATAGTGTGCAGTGGAGAGTTCTGATGCGGATGCGCACGGATGCGCCCGCATCAGAACTCTGCGGCGCTACAGATCATCCGACCGGTACTACAGTACTGGCCGGGATGATCTTTTCAGAGACTGGCCGTTCCGTGACCCGGACGGGTCATGGAACGGCCGGTCTCTTTTGTTGTGTGAACATTGCCTAAGATTGTATTGTTCATGTACTGTATGTACAATACCCATAAGTATTATTACACAGTCTCCCTTGGTTACTATAATATTAACCATAGTCAACACCACAGCACAGTTTCTTGTCAATGATGACAGATTAAACAGTAGACGCACATGGCAAATATGTATCCTTTAAGCTATATTTAAGCTATATAATATTTGTCATATGATTCTCAAACTATTTCATACAAGATTTTAAACGTTACATACTGTAGCTAACCAAATATCACCATAAAGAAGCATTGTGATATTCCTTTCATGGATACATTTGTAAAATATTCTATTAACAGCAGGTGGCAACCTTTGAAAACAAGATTGCAGTCTGTCTTTTTTTTTTTTTTTTTTGCTCTTGTTTTTCACATGCAGATGTTTGAATTAAATGTTGAAAAAGAAATCTCTGCATGTTTGCTTTCAGATTAGACAAACATGTCTCATTTTAATTATCGGTGAAGGAAGCTGGGAATGAATGAAATGTGGATAGTAACACGTTGATATGATAGACAATTTCAGATGTTTGTACTGTAACTAAACAGTCTGGTAGCTATTTAACATTAAGGGTGTTTCTCACAAATGAATTCTACATAGATAAGAGAAATGCACGGAACAGAGTTCTATATTCTCATGTTCATAACAAGCTATTACATAGTTCTTATCACCACATCCCTATGCAACCTTGTTAAACTTACATCTAGTTTATGTAATCAATCTATCTATCTATATGAAGAGATCGGTGTATTACTTACATAATTTTGTTCAGCCGTTCTCCTAATATGCAGGAGAATAGAATTCCTGCCACGCTCCTCCCCCCGCCCTCCAGCTGCTGATTGACAGTTGACTGCCTATACACAGTATGGCTAGATAACTGCCAATCAGCATCTGGTGGGCGGAGTTTTCTGCTTCTCATGAATATCCAGGACTACTGGGCTCATGCACATAAAGGACTACGTATCGTCCATGTTATTCAGAAGGATATCTGTGAATCAGCTGCACAGAACAATGTAAGTGATACATCATCATGTTTGGCTTTTCTGTTACTAGTTGATGCTACCCTGAGATAGGACAACATAATCCTACTGACAGGGTCCCTTTAAATTCATTGTCATTTGCCGTACATGTTGTTGCCCTGTGTGACCGACCAATATCAATGATTTTATTGGGCACACAAAAGATTCAATCAGTTGTCAAAGAAATGTTTACTTATTAGATGGCTGATCAATGGCCCCTTAACATGGGTCGATTATCTGGAATAGGCATTCCTATAAAGGCCTAGCAGCCCATAATCTACATGTGTCCAAGGGCCTTTAGGTGTGTGAGATCTTGCAGCTGGTGTACAGGTCACATTCCTCATTGCTGCCAATATGGAGACTGCCAGTTACCTCCTGCAGCACAAAATCACTCTAGCTCAACCAGCTGAATAATCCCTGCAGGAACTTCCAGAACAACCACAGCTCTGGACATATGTCTAATATTACAAGGCAGAGGAGTCATTAGAGCTGCTAATGGATCTGCTCATGTAGTACTTGTAGAAGTAAATAGCAGTTCCCAGATGATAGGGGAGCAAAAAGATGATACCAAGTAGTAGCAGTAAGGCTAGGTTCACACTGCGTTTTCAGCATCCGTTTAATGGATCCGTTTTTTTAACGTCCAGAAAAATAGGGTCAGCAACGTTTTTTTGTCCGTTTTGGTCCGTCAAAAAAACTGATCAGTTTTTTTTATAATGGAAGTCAATGGAAAAACGGATGCACACCCGTTTTTCATGCGTTTTTTGCAAAAAATGGATGTGTTAAACGGATGCTGAAAACGCTGTGTGAACCTAGCCTTACAACCAGGCTGCCCCGTAACTGTACCAGGGGCCTAGGAGCTTGAAGTTATAGAAACATGTATACTCAATCATTTATAGTATAATATATTTGTAGGTTAAAAAAAAAAACCACATTGTCTTTTCGATGACATAAATATATTTAATTTTACTCACCCGGACATCTCTGCTCATTGCATTTTTGGACATCTTCCCCTGATCCTTCACATGGTTGGCCCGTATTAGCAATTCCTTGGCAACTTCGTGTTCTTTTCTCCCAACCTCCATCACATGACCTGGAACAACCACTCCAGGGTCCCCAATGGTTCCACTGTCCATTAGCTAGGAACAAGAACATATTATCATACTATAAATAAAGCTTCTATGGTCCCAGGAAAGATCTAGGTTTTTGATGCTGTAGATATTTTATTTATAATGGATTAATGGAGGTCAATCTTTTTTTCTCTTAAGTACCTGGTAGCTAAAACACATAGGTAATACGTAAAACCTAATAAACTGTCTACACAAAAATTTTTGTTCTTTCTGTATACTATACCATGTATTTATTTGTTTATTAGTATTTATTATAAGCATATAAGAGTAAATATTATAACATATAATTTACATATTAAAATACATGGTGGATTGCCCCATGGAATGGATATTTTGGAGTGTAGACATGTGAAAAAAAGGTTAATACAGACATCATCACTTCTTTCACCAAATAACTTCATACTGTAAAATGTAACTTCCACACCAGTGATCGCTTTATTGTTAGACTGGTCAACCTGCAAACAAGCCTATGAACCGTATGTGAAAAACAGAATCTAAAGTCACTGTTATGTGAAAATGGGTGTCACATTAGTTACAGCAGCCATGAAAAGCAAAGATCAATAAAAGATGGAAGGAAGAACTGAACACTTCTGGGGGGAAAAGACTTAATAATCGTCAAACGCTAACTGATATTCACGTAAGGGAGCTAAAAGGTGAAACGTGATTTATTCTGTGGTCATAACTAAAAAGCCAAACAATAGAAATTTGTGTAAAGGCAACAGAAAATATGCTTTTTATTCCACTTCACCGAAAAAGGTCAGTAACTCAGCACCAAGGACAGCAGTAACTGTGCCTGCCTTCCCTTTTCTCTCTTAGGGTACAAACCCACTTGACGTATTTGCTGCGTGAATCAGTCTTAAAAATAAGCAGGCAAAACGCAGGTTGGCTTTATACAATTGTTCTGCGTTAAAATACGCAATTGCGTATTTTTGAAGCGTGAAGCTACATGCCTTTTTTCGCACAGGTTGTTAACAACTGATGCTTTGCTAACAACAAGCTTCACACTTCAAAAATACGCAATTGCGTATTTTAACGCAGAACAATCGTATAAAGCCAACCTGCGTTTTGCCTGCTTATTTTTAAGACTGATTCACGCAGCAAATACGTCAAGTGGGTTTGTACCCTTAATAGCTTTTTCGGGGCTTAACACTAGACATGAGTCAACTTCGAAAACGTTTGGGTTCATCTGAACCCAAACTCTTGGCATTTGATTACAGGTGGCTGAAAAAGATGCAGCCCTAGGGAGTCCTGGAAAACATGGATACAGCCTATAGCATTTAACCAGGATGCCTGGTTAACCTATTAAAACATTTTGTTGTAATTTTTGTATATTTCATTCCTTGAAGAACTCATTAAATGAAATATACAAAAATTAGAATGACCTCTTATAATAGGCCAGAAAACGGCTTGTCCACATCCACAATATCACACACCAACCAAGGACAACTACTAGACTAAATGAATGAAGCATTAGTACTGGCAGTTGGTTTTCACTTCAGATACAAGCAAGTGGGATTATGGGAAAGTGTGTGCACTAGAGATGAGTGAACCTTCAGCACGTGCAACATTTAATTACCGGTGGCTGAAAAATTTGAATCAAACTCTAGGCCACCCTGGAAAACATAGATACACCCATTAGCCATACCCATCTTTTCCAGGACTGCCTAGGGCTGCATCCAACTTCTTCAGAGACCAGTAATAAAATAATGCGTGTGCTGAAGGTTTGCTCATCTCTGGTGCAGACACTTTCCCACAATCCCACTTGCTTGTATGTGAAGTGAAAACCAACTGAAAGTCCTAATGGGCCAGATTTTGAGATTGTAGCTGAAATGAACATGAGTGACCCAACCTAGTGGATGGCCAAAGACTGGGAGTAACCAAAGGGAACAGGTTATCAAAACACACCAGGCAACAAAACATGTGGGATTAATGAGCCTATCTTTCAAATACATTTCAAGACATATTTGTACATAATGTATCAGTTTACACCTTGTTTTATTTGTGACACAACTCCCTTAAGGTTATGCTCACCTGTAAAGCCATACGGAAAAAAAAATATATTTTTTAATTTATTTATTTTAGCATTTTCTCAATTTAATAATGTGTTCTAATTAACATAATAAAAACAAAAAATACTATATTTTAACTAAATAAATTAAAATAAGCCATAGACCATTGGCTAAACAATTGTTACATAGTCATAAAATGCAGACAAAAAAACTGAACATACACTTCACTTCCCTCTAATGGTGTTAAAAATTACTGGGCCTACTATACATTAACATGGTTCTCTCCACGTCCTGTTATCTTTAGCTGTGTATCATACTGAGTTTAAGCCTTATAGTATTCTCTTTCTTTCAATCTACATTGTTTTAAATAAAATATGTAAATATTATCTGTAATGAAAACATCGGCTTCAATCAGATTTCTGTAGATTGTCATATCGACCCTTCATTCATTTAGAACGTTGTCATTTAACCACATATACGTTCAATTATGTTAAATCCTGCCCAGCTCAACGCTCTGTATATTAAAACGGCAATTGAATATTATCAAGTATATGGGATTTGACCTTTGACGACAGGACTATAAAATTCATGTTCTAATTTAAAACACAGCACTTGCGGCAAGTGATGGCCAAAGGGGAAGCACGGATCCAGGTATCTTACTAATTATTAGCAAAAAACAAATCCCTGGAGGCCAACCTAGCTGACTTTTAATAAGCCCTGTAAACCTAGGAAGGAGTAGTACACATGTTACAATTATTTATAGTCCCGTAGGTTGAACAAAGGTGAAATGTAATGGTGATATCACTCACAAAATGTGCAGATTTTTTTTTCTTTTTTGTGAAATCAACATTTCCCGATTGAAAAATGCATGTTAACATTGGCACATAATTAATGATTACGATAATGACCCTCGAAAAGGGGTGATATCCTCTATAATTATGTAAACAGGAATATGACAACATCGGAAAATACACATGCTGTTCATGTAAATGATAGTCTTCGTCTGCGAACTATAATAGCTTAAAACCATAAACCACCAGAGGAGGCCCCGTGTAATAAAATAATTGCTAAGAGATGAAAGAGACTCTTTCATCTAATTTGGTACTAAATGAATACATTTATTGATGCACTTTAATATTTATCACAGATTACTTTCTTTTGCCTCCCCAATACTATACCTTTCCGGCAATATCAAAATGTTTCACATATTAAAATTGATGGTATCATTCTAGCTATAAAAACACAATATCTTGTGGTATGAAAAACTATTAAACTGATCTATTTCTACATTGTTATTCTCTTTTCACCCATAAAAACTACATGAGATAATATATTGAATTTCACAGTGTTCTCTGAAGTCGTAGCATGGATTAAATGATGTCCAAATGTTTACCTGTACAATCCTGATTATGACATTCTCTTGTCTCGCTATAAGGTCCTTTGCAATCGGAACCACCGTGGGATGCTGGTGAACACTCTCTCTGTCTTTTCTGTGTGCCATTGGAACATGTTACTGAGCATTGGCTCCAAGCACTCCATTCCTGCCATAGGCCATCAACTGCATTTGAAACAAACAAACATAGAAGGCAATGAATACAATAGCTGACATTTCAGCCAAGATTTCTTAAATGAGCAGAACTATAGAGATACACAATATAAATGACTGAAGTGCTGCCTATAATTTAGCAGTAAACTGTTGGAACACACGGAGAAAGAAAATACTGTTTTATAGTCCAACAAAAAGGATATAATTCAAATACAACATATTAGCATGATCCATGTACATAGTTGAAACCTGGTCACAAAAATCATCTTTTGTGTCAATAAGTATATAAACAGCAAGGGTAAATAAATTAGTGGCACTCACCTGATGGTCTCTTCTATCTTTATTGAAGTATCAAACACAAGACATTCGTGCCGTATTAGCAAACAGGTGAGGGAGTACGTACAAGCTTGTTTGCACTGTTGAACATCCTTCCTCACCTGTGTGCCAGTACGGCACGAATGTCTTGTGTTTGATACTTCAATAAGGATAGAAAAGACCATCGGGTGAGTGCCGCTACTTTATTTACCCTTGCTGTTATGAAGAAATTAGCTGGACTATATGTAGCTGTTTGCTGAGCACCACTCTAAGTCTCAGGATTTTACTCCGAAGTCCCGTCTGTGGCTGCTTGAGTTGGTTTATAACTGGGTAGCGTGAACTAAGTGGTGCCGGTCTGCTTGCCTCTTTTGTGTATGAAGTATATAAACAGTTTGCCTAATAAAAGGGTATTATAGTCTAATTTTTAATTTAATTATTCTGGAGACGTGGTTAAAATAGAAATAATTCATATTTGGAGTACCTACTCGGGTCCCCCGCAGCTCTTATTTCAGCAGCTTCTGGTTCCTTGCTGGCCACCATTTTTTGCCACATCTCAGATTTGCCATCTCAGCAGGACCTGCCTGCTCAGCCAATCACTGACTGAGGTAGGATACCACTGCTGCCAGTGATTGGCTGAGTGGGCAGGCCCTTGCTGGGACCGCTAATCTCAAATGTGGCAACAAGCGGTGCCACAATTATAAAGTAGGAGATAGTTTCATAAAAGATAAAGATTAAAAAAAATCTCTACACATTTCTTCACTATCGCATTGGCTTATTCCAAACCAGAATTGTGCAAAAATCATGCAAATATATATATATAATAAATGTGTTGCAAGCCCTAAGTCTGGCTTATTTGCAGTAATAAATGTGATCCAGAGATTCTGTGAAAACTGGTTCCAGAACACTTTATTCACTTTCTCTTAGCACTAGTAGCTGCTCGCACCTGAAATATTAGATGTACCAGCAGATTTACAGTAGGTCCACATGATAGCGGATAATAAATCTCATTCACAACCCAATTCCGAGCATCTGTAGCCTAAATGCCTAATGTGAAATACCCTAATGTGCATTAATACTATTATCTATTAAGTTCTATAAATATTGTACACAAACACATTAGAAACGTATATACAGGGCTGTCCTTCCACTGATTGGCTGAGCAGACAATTCCCAATGCTGATCCCAATCATTGACTGACTGAGAAGGGACAATGCTGCAATCAGTGATTGGCTGATCGAAAAGTCACTCTATTGTCTCAAGAATGACAGCAAGCTCAACTGATCACTGGCTGCACTAAAACCGGGGTAGCACAGACAAGTAAGTATAGATCCGTTAAGGTTCAGTTTGCAAAGGTCACAGTAAGAATTCACAAATATTGCCAACCAATTTTTTAAAAGATTCACTCATCTCTAAAGTGTGTTTGTGTGTGTGTATATATATATATATATATATATATATATATATATATATATATATATATATACAGTGAGTCCAAGAAGTATTTGATCCCTTGCTGATTTTCTTTGTTAGCCCACTAATAAAGACACTATCCTTCAGCACTTTTAATGGTAGATATATTCTAACATGGAGAGACAGAATATCAAGAAAAAAATCCAGAACATAATTTTAAAGAATATATTTTAATTAATTTGTATTTCAATGAGGAAAATAAGTATTTGATCCCTCTTGCCAAACACACTCAATACTTAGTGGCAAAGCCTTTGTTTGCAAGCACAGCGGTGAGACGTTTGTTGTAGTTAACCACAAGTTTAGCACACACACCAGGGGGAATTTTGGCCCACTCTTCTTTGCAGATTCTCTCTAAATCATGAAGGTTGGTGGGCTGTCGCTTGGCAACTCTGACCTTCAGCTCCCTCTATAGATTTTCGATCGGATTGAGGTCTGGCGACTGGCTGGGCCACTCCATGACCTTAATGTGATTTTTCTTGAGCCAATCCTTTGTTGCCTTTGCTGTATGTTTAGGGTCATTATCATGTTGGAAGACCCAACCATGGCCCATTTTCAGAACCCTGGCAAAGTGTTGCCAATTGTTTCCTTGCAAACTGTGGTCCCAGCTGCCTTCAGGTCATTTGTAACTCCTGCCGAGTGGTTGCAGGACGATTTCTGACTGTTCTCAGCATCATTGCCACCCCACGAGGCGAAATCTTCTTTGAAGCACCGGGCCGAGGTCTGTTGATTGTCATGTTATACTCTTTAAACTTTCTGATAATTGCACCAATAGTTGTTACTTTCACATCCAACACCTTACTAATCTTTTTGTAGGCCATTCCAGCTTTGTGAAGGTCAACAATTCTGACTCTGAGGTCCTGTGACAGCTCTTTGGTTTTACCCATGTTGGAGACTTGAAATCTGTGTGATCTGTCTGATTCTGTGGACAGTTGTTTTTCACACAAGTGATTAGTGAGAACAGGTGGCTTCAGGTCAGGTAACAAGTTGATTGGGAGTGTCTAACTGGTCTGTAAAAGCCAGAACTGCTAATGAATACTAAGGGATCATATACTTATTTCACTCCATGAAATACAAATCAATTAATATATATATTCCTTAGATTTATTTTCTGGATTTTCTTTTTAATATTCTGTCTCTCCATGTAAGAATACATCTACCATTAAAAGTATAGAATGATCATGTCTTTATTATTGGGCAAACAAAGAAAATCAGCAAGGGATCAAATACTTCTTGGACTTACTGTATATATATATATATATATATATATATATATATATATATATATATATATAAAATTTATATTACACGGCATGATTATCACGGAGAAAATTGTTATATCGTTTGAATTTAAATAATAATCGTACTGTAATTGTCAGGGCCCCGGGGAACAAAGAGACAAAGGACAAGTGTGCCCTATGGCTAACACCCCCCCCCCACACTGTCTCTACCTACTTGCAGTGCAGGTCCTAACTGACGGTCCGCAACTGGGCGTCAGTCCCTGCACTCAAATAAGTGCAAGACAAAGACAAGACACAGTACAGGCAAACAAGGTACAGTAACAGTAGACAAGGCAAAGTCTCACAGAAGGACAGGACTAAGAAGGCAGCGAGGAACAGGGGACGAAAGCCAGATGCAACAAGGAAAACAAAGAACCAAAAGCCGGAGATAGTAGCAAGATGAAGTAAGGACAGAGCAAGGAACACTGAGGACTAAGCGAGGTAAATAAAGCAAGACAGAAACAAAAGACAAAGAATGGCAAGAAACAAGCAAGGGGATCAGCAAACCAGGAATACAGACTATAAGGCAAAAAGGCTGGATCTAGCTGAACAGACAAGCTGGACAAAGCTATCAAGAGCCCAGACTGAAGGGAGAGACCAAGCTGTAAGAGAACAGAAGTCTCGGACTCTTAAGCTGATAGGTAGATCAGGAGAAACACACAAGAGAATCAAAGAAAGCCAGAGGTGAAGAGACTTGTCAATCAGAACACAGGGAGAACTGAGAAAACATGGACCGGATCAAAGAAGACATAAGCAAAGAACAGAACAAAACTAGGCACGGACTTAATGTCAAAAGCGCAGTCTTTGGCACAGAGGTCAGGTCTTCACCGCAGAGGGTGGCACTAATGTCTTTTCAGGCACAATCATGACAGTAATTGCAGCCAATGATCGAAAAATGATCGTTGATTTAGAGCTGACCCAAAAATTATAGTTACTCGTTCGCTAATGATTTGCTGTAATTCCACACTCCTCCTCTGTAATTTCATATTTGTTCACTAATTGTTCAGTGTAATTCCAAATCGATCCTTCTTTTGCTGGGATTAGATCGTTGTAACGATCGTAACTAACGACATTTGTTCAGATTGTTCTGTGTAATAGGCTATGTTCACACAACGTTTTTTCAGCTCTGTTTAATATGACGTCCATCATTTTGAGTCTAAAATAATGGACATTATTTAGCTGTCTGGCCTCCCCTTAGTGCAATGTTGCAAAAGACGTCCAAAAATAATGATCATGTTCATTATTTTGACGTCCGCAGTAAAAAAAAGTCAGCTATTCAATGCATTGTGTGCATTGGACATCCGTCTTCCCATTGACTTCAATGCATTGCCATGTCAGTCAGTTGAATCGCGGCAAAAACTGACGTTTTTTCAAATGTCAAAATTGGCCGCCTTTTTTAATATGTTTGACATTGTGGGAACATAGCCATATGGTGAATAATTTCAGGTTAACGATAAATAATCTAGTTTGCGATCGTTTATCGTTAAAAGTTAAAAATCGATTAGTCTAATAGGAACCTTAGAACACATTGAAGTTATTTAGATTTATGGATCCAAAAGCAAGATTCATTCTTATATGAAATATTCTAATATTTCAAGTAATGTAGTCTAACAATAAGGGGGACATGTATCAATCAGTGTACCTTGTGCTCCTTAGCATTTTTTAGCGTATGTGTGATGTGCACAGACCTTCGTCAGATTTACTAAACAGTGTAGCTCGGTGTATGTGTGAATATGACAGCTTGCGCCTGTTTTTTGCCTTCTTGACTTATGTGGGCGTGGTTATTCCTAAGAATTTTCTTAGCTGTGATTTATCGTGCACATTTTGGAATATTTGCATATTTATTCGCATCTCTACTCCAGTCCCAGGGTAGCGGAACTTTCCTAACTAAGGTCAATTCATGAATACCTGCAGTAAAATGTGCAGCGCCAGGGAAGCTATGGCAGGTGATTTATGAACCAACATGCAACTATTCATAAATACTTGACATATAAGCCAGTGCACAGTGATAAAAAATATTCGCAAAAAAAGGTACAAATGATAAATATCCCCCTATGTGGCTAGGTATAGTTACTAGTATGTTGCTAACAATATTCTCATATACAATATTACTCATGACATGCACATTCATTTTAAAGCAAATGTACCATCATTCGCTTTAAGCGTTGCACATGAATAGAATGACACTGGTGCTGGGGTCCTTTGATTCTATTAAAATTAATGGAGTCAGGATATAGAGGGGCGGGGGTTTCTTTCCACTGGAGACGGGCCTGCTCGCCTCCAGTGTTTCAACCTGGGTCAGCGCTCAGCAAAGACCGGCACTGTGAGCGGGAACTGGGCCATAGTTCAAAGAAAGGACCACAGCATCGGTTTCCCCGCGCCATTTTCTTATGCATCACTTAAAGCAAATTTATCCGATGGTACATTCGCTTGAAGAGATTAAATATTAATATGACTATGCATTTATTACTGCAACAGAGGGGCTGTTTCCATCCATCCTTTTCAGCAGCTTGTAACACCCTTTGCAGTTAATATATCTATAGATAACAACAGTACTTTAAGAAATTAGCTAGAAAATCGCTTTTTTATCTTGTTTGCTTTCTCATAGACAATAAAAAAAAATCTCCTTTTTTCAGTTCGTCTCAATGCTTCCCAGATAGCGCCATTGATGAAAAACTATCTAAATGATATCCCGTTTTATATTTTGTTCTTCTGTAGGGTCATAAAGTAGGACCCGCGCTCCCCTACCTGTCATTTTAAACCTAGATAATTGCCTACAACTGGAGATTATAACAGAGCACTGTAACTAGTGTACAGCAGTAAAACACAAAAGGTCATCGCTGCTGAACTGTCACCATCTAAGTTAGAAAGACATTGAATGTTTTTCTCGCTCATAAATGTTAGTGTCACTAGGTGTAATTTCGCGGCGGCTGAGAACAGGTGCAAAACTTTTTATGATCTAAGAAAATAATGTATTTCTCCATGACTTTCCCTGAACATGAAGTGAGTACATCTGCTATTGTATCACCTAAAATAAAATTGGGAACTTATTACCACATGTTGCTGTCCTAATCTATCCTCCGTAGGACCGACTGATATATGCCCTTGCCAGCTGGCCTCAATACCTACAAACAATTTCTGAAGGAAGATTATGATTATGCCCATGTGTTGTCATGGCTTTGTGCCAGTCATTTGGCCCCTTTGTTTCTAAATAGCTAGAAAGTGAACAAAGACGAATAAAAAGAGCTTAGCCGCTCACTCGTGTGATGCCGTTCCAGGTTATTAGGAGAGAATAGGGCATTAAAACTAAGCAAATAATACACATATAATAAAAAAGGCTCTTGTTCTAAATCTTTATGAATACAAGTTAAGAGTCTCTTACAATCTGAAAAGACTTCTTAAAATGTAATAGAAAGTTGGTTGATGTTCATTTACTTGTAGATCTCCGGCATCCCTCTGAATGTCACAGGAAGCCTTGAGAGTACTCTTAATAATGTATTTCTTTGCAGTATGCCAACTCACGAAAGCCAATAAACTAATGGGATGAGTCAGTACAATAGGTCAGCCTATACAAGGACTTGTTCCTATGTCGAAACTTTTTTTCGTGTTAACGGTAAATACAGTAGTGGCTGTTTGCACTATACAGGGTGGTGGCAATCATTCCAATGCTATATGATAGCTTACAGATTTTTTTTTATAGACTTTATAGGAAGAATTTATTTCTTACAGTACACAGAGCTGACATTTCAAGTCACCGATTCTAAAGGAAGAATGTGATGATGTCGTTTGATAAGAATAGAACTTATATTTTATGTATATATTCCGTACAGGATTCTGGATATTTATACTTCTGACATTATAATATTGGAGAGAAAAAGAGAAAAAAGTCCGGCACCTCTTTTGATACCTTCAAAGTAGGTATAATACTTCCTACCAAAAAGAGGCAAATAATCTATTTATTATGAATCATAAATAACTTTATTGACAAAACAATTTACAATCTAAAAGTATATTTAAAATTGATCACTGGGGAAAAGTATGCACATAGGGGTACAGTCACTGGTATGTAAACACTGAATCACATATAATTATACATGAAAAGCATAAAGTGCAATTAGTCTGTAGGGGGACTACAGCTGTACAGCATGTCCAGATAATCTCACTGCACACAGGCTCCACTGTTCAATTGCTATTGTAAACAAAGTCGCTATTGCACCACCCCTAGTAAGGAATAACATAAAGTGCTACTAATGTACTCAAGAGCCATTCCAAATGATATGGATAATGAATCTCCCAGATCCCACTGACTGTACCTGATGTAATATGCGTGCTATACCGCCTCCAACGCACGTTTCGCGATTTGCTTGTTCACAGACACCTCCCCCTACAGACTAATTGCACTTTATGCTTTTCATGTATAATTATATGTGATTCAGTGTTTACATACCAGTGACTGTACCCCTATGTGCATACTTTTCCCCACCTCGTGATCAATTTTAAATATACTTTTAGATTGTAAATTTTGTCAATAAAGTTATTTATGATTCATAATAAATAGATTCTTTGCCTCTTTTTGGTATGAAGTATTGTATTTTGGCCTGAGGCGGGCTAGGGTTGTTTTTGTAGGAGTTTTTTTCAAAGTAGGTAGTAAAGGGAAGTAAAGGTGCTGCTTACCTATTAGCCCCTTATTATTGGTCCGCAAACGGAGGTATGGTTGTTAGCCAGGGAAGTAGGGCTCGTATAAACAGTAAAAAAAAAAGCAAAAAAAAAAGCTATACTTGGCTTAAAAGGCTTCTTTTTTTTTTTTTTTTGGCATAAGCAGAAATGTAATGCGTTTCAGGAGTAATCGCCCTTCATCAGACAATAGTGCACTATTGTCTGAAGAAGGGAGATTACCTCTGAAATGCGTTAAATTTGTGCTCATGCCAATAACTTTTATTTATTTTAACTTTGGACTTCATGGGAACTACCTCCTGGCAGCACTGGTAACAAATATAACTTTTTTTTTTTACTTTTATTTTTACATTATGATATTGAAAGATTATTATTTGCAAGATCAGAAAGCGCACTTTACATGGAGTGCATACACCCATTGCTTAAAGGGGTATTCCACTCAAATACCTTTTGATATGTTTCTGCCCATGGTGATACTAACAATTTATTCCATACTTATTTTCTATTCAGTCTCTTTCCCCCCAGTTATGAGCTGCTGCTTTCTGCTGAAGACACAAAAATATATGTGTGAGCTTTTCTCTTTGTCTCGCACTGCTCCCTACTTCCTTCTGAGACAGCTGATGTAAACAAATCTCTGACTGGCTTTATCTGCAACATTGTAGCTTCTTTGTAATGCTGAGTGGGTTATTTTGAAGTCAAATTGCTAATAAACTCACTGTTATTAACCCTCCCGGCATTACAGAGAAGCTACAATATAGCATATATAGCCAGTCAGGTACTTGTTTACATCAGCCGTCTCAGAAGGGAGAGTGGGAGGAAGATGAGACAGAGGGAAAGGCTCATACATAGAATTTTATGTTTTCAGCAGAAAGCAGCGGCTCAGAACTGGGGGAGGAGACTGAATAGATAATTATGTATGGAATTAAGTATGGCATGAATCGTTCGTCTCACCATGGGCAACAACATATCGAAAGTTATGTTTTTAGTGGAACACCCCTTTAAAGTATCCATTCACTTAAAAGTACTTTAAATGTGTTACACAGATATGATGGAAATTTTGATTAGTTGTGGTCTGGGTGTTCAGGTGCACATTGATCCTTAGACAGAACCGGTTGAAACATTGGGCTGAGCACTTCTCTTCCCAGCACTCTATGATCCTTGACTCGCTTCAGGAGACAGACTACAATGTAAGTCCATTGTATAGTTGCAGTGTAAAGGCTGCGTTCACACATAACAGATTCGCAGCAGGTTTCTCGCTGCGAATTCGCAGCGAGACCCGCCGCAGATCCCTGCCCTGTACACCCTATGGGCAGACAAACTCGCAGCAGGATGGACACCCCCGATGCGAGTATGTCGGCAGCCCGCCCTATTAACCCTATTACCCATGACATCACCCTCTCCCCGCTACGGCTTGCTTCGGGGCTCCCGGTGTCTTCCCGTTTCGCTCAGCCAATCGGTGCGTTGCGGCGGGGCAGTGCACTGATTGGTCGAGCGAGGCATGCCAGGAGCCCCGAAGCAAGACGAAGCAGGGACCAGGTGATGTATACGATCCGGCGGCTGGGGGTTAACGGGGCGGGCTACCGACATACTCGCAGTGGGATGTTCATCCTGCTGCGAGTTTTTCTGCCCATGCGCAAACCCGCTGCGGATCTGTTACGTGTGAACGCAGCCTAATGCTACATTTCTTTACAGTAGCCTCTGCTGGGGAAATGTCTTGCTAGCAGCTAATTCCTTGGTCGCTGGCTCCTCAAGGTCCCCATACACCTTCGACAGCCGAACTTACCACTCGATGAGTATTTACTCATCAATGTTAATGGCATGGAACCATCCCAAATAACCATTTTACACATTGTTCAGAGAAAGCTAAGCCTGTGATAGCAGCTAACCTTTCCCTGGAAAGAACACAGGAACACTCTGCCATGCCAAACTTATGGGGAAGATGGGCGGCAGGCAGGAGACATAACTGACGGGTGGACAATTATTTGGCTATCAGTTATTGAAGTTGTATGGCCGGCTTATCATGAGATAACTCCTTTAATAAAATGTGTTTTACCCATAGAGTTCATATTTATGTTACACACATATATATGGTTACAGAAATGAAATGTCAATGTGTAAGAGTTAAGTCTGTCATACACATAAAAAGCTATTGCCCCCGCCCCCCCCCAGCCCACCACACACACACACACACACACACACACACACACACACACACACACACACACACCCACCCTTATTTATCAATGTGGCCCTTCTTCTTTTTGCCTAATTTTTTTACATCACAGGGCTGTTAAGATTAGCAAAGCAATGGAAGCTTAAAACTACCTGTCATCTGATTTAATAAGTTTCTTTTAGTAAATACGTACATTCTCAGGCTATATTCACATTTTGTAAGAGACCGGCTGTTCCGTGACCCGGACAGGTCACAGAACGACCGGTCTCTGCTAAGATCATCCCGGCCAGTACTTAAGTATACAAATAGGCAATAGGCCATGTTCCACGCTGATGGCAACAACGACCATACTTTTACGTAGTGTGAACATAGCCTCAATGTTCTGGACCATCTTATGTTCCAATTCTGATATTGGTGTTCTTGGAAATGTCACATGATTACTGTCACTAGGTAGTGGGGGTGGGGGGGGGGGGTAACACCCTAATGCTTAGCTGTCAGTTTGTTTCTACATTTCCAGAAGAATTAATAGAGGTGTAAATTGGGAATATCAGTATTTACTATAACAGACATGTTGGGGAGTTGCCAGGTCCTATTTAGGTATATAGTAATCATTTAATTTTGCTATAAAATTGATATGAGAACAGACTATAATTAAGATTTACCACTTGAGTTTTATGTCCGGAGTTTATTACTTCAAAGTATAACATTGTAACTACTGGGGTAGCAACTGTGTTTAACCTTACATATAGAGATGAGCGAACCGGGTTCAGTATTTGATTAGCTGGGGCTGCTGAAGTTGAATAAAGCTCTATGGTTGTCTGGAAAACATGGATACAGCCAATGACTATATCCATATTTTCCACATAGCCTTAGGGCTTTATCCAACTTCAGCAGCCACCGCTAATCAAATGCCGAAAGTTCGGGTTCAGATGGACTCGAGCATGCTCCAGGTTCGCTCATCTCTAATTACAAGTGATTACAATACAGGCTTATCTGCCTAAAAAGCCAAAAAGCTACAAAAGAGCTGAAACGCTGCATGTGGAAAGATCTATGGTTTACAATAAGGTTCCAAAACAATGAATGTTAAGAGTAAGGTACAACATTATAAGAAAATACATTCAAATAACGAAAGAAAAACATTTAGAAGACAGCGCCCTCTAGTGATACTGTACAATAATTCAATAAATGCCATCAGGAGATGCCATCAAGTACAAGAATAATGTCTGTGGTTGGAATTCAACATACTCCTATACTGTCTAATCAATGCAGACTATGTAGAGACATACCCTTTTAATTAGGGGTGGAATTTTTTTTTCAAAAACTATATATATATATATATATATATATATATATATATATATATATATATAGTGATCCCTCAACTTACAATTGCCTCAGGTTACAATATTTTCAAGGTACAATGTTCCTTTCTGAACCATCATAACTCGAGACCAGACATAACATACAATGCTACAGACAGTGAGGATCAGATAACTAACCAATAAAAGTGGCCATTTTATTTATAAAACCCCAGTATTACTGAAGTGAATGCAGTGACTGGCTGTCTGGTATCTCCTCTCTACAGTATAGTGGGATACTACATGTCCTGTACTGCTGTGTGTCTAGTATCTCCTCTCTACAGTATAGTGGGATACTACATGTCCTGTACTACTGTGTGTGTCTAGTATCTCCTCTCTACAATATAGTGTGATACTACATGTCCTGTACTGCTGTGTGTGTCTAGTATCTCCTCTCTACGGTGGGATACTACATGCAGTGGCGGATTAAATGTACCCTGGGCCCCGGGCTGTCCACCCAACCTGCCCCCCCCCCGGTCAATCCGCACACATTATACTCCGCTACTGCCCCCCCACACACACACACGCTGTCCCCAATAAACACTGCCTGCCTCCCCTCCCTGCTGGCCTCAATAAACATAATGTTTGGTCCCTTGCTTCTCCCAGTAAGCATTGCCCACCCAACCTCCGCTGTCCCCAATAAACATACTGCCACCTGATTTCAGGAGAGGAGGGAGCTGATCTTATAGGGTAGGTTGCAGGGTCACAGCAGCACAGAGGATGTCAGGAGTGGAGGGTGCTGATCTTATAGGGGAGGTCACAGCAGCACAGAGGATGTCAGGAGAGGAGGGTGCTAATCCTATAGGAGAGGTCCCAGCAGCACAGAGGATGTCAGGAGAGGAGGGTGCTGATCTATAGGAGAGGTCCGAGCAGCACAGAGGATGTCTGGAGAGAAGGGCACTGATCTAATAGGGGAGGGTCACAGCAGCACAGAGGATGTCAGGAGAGGAGGAGACTGATCTATAGGAGATGGTCCCCCTCTTCCCCCCTTATAGATGGTCCCCCTTTTCCCCCCTTATAGATGGTACCCCTCTCCCCCCTTATAGATGGTACCCCTCTCCCCCCTTATAGATGGTCCCCTCTTCCCCCTTATAGATGGTCCCCCTCTTCCCCCCCTCTTATAGATGGTACCCCTCTTTCCCCCCTCTTATAGATGGTCCCCCTCTTCCCCCCCTCTTATAGATGGTCCCCCTCTCCCCCCTCTTATAGATGGTCCCCCTCTTTCCCCCCTTATAAATGGTCTTCCTCTTCTCCCCCCTTCTTATAGATGGTCCCCCTCTTTCCCCCCTTCTTATAAATGGCCCCCCCCTCCCCCCCCCCTCTTATAGATGGTCCCCCTCTTTCCCCTTCCCTCTTATAGATGGGAGGGGAAAGAGAGCTCCCTGTGCGCCAGAAGTCAAAGCCACAAGCACACGGGGAGCTCTGTGATGCGCGCGCTGCCGGGGGATAGGATGGGACACCTCCGGCAGCTGCGCAAAAGCCGGGGGACAGTAAGAGCAGGACTATTGTGACCGCAAGCAAAACAATGCTTGCGGTCACAAGAGCCTGCAGTGGCGAGGGGGGGGCCAGGCCGCAGCGGCATTATAATGTGGGCGGCGTGGCATGGGCCCCCCGGAGCCTCGGGCCCCGGACGGCCGCCCAAACCGCCCACATTATAATCCGCCATTGACTACATGTCCTGTTCTGCTGTGTGTATCTAGTATCTTCTCTCTGCCGTATAGTGTGATACTACATGTCCTGTACTGCTCTTTACCTGTACCAAGATGAGATTTTATTTTTGTGGGACCCTGCTTGATCAGTACGAGACCCTAAAAGCACGCCTGTCCTCTACATAGAAAGTAATTTACAATCTCCAGTAGCTCTTTCTGACTGTTGTATGTAAGGACTTGCTTTACTCATATTCATTTTCTGCTTATTTTTCTTTAAATGTCACTGTTGTTATAACTCTCAAAATCTAAATCAACAGTAAATGTGATATAAAGCAAGTTTGAAACTAACAAAGTTTGAAACTTTTTTTTTCTCCATGTTAACATGGCATTTCCTGTTTTCTGGCTCTTTTTTTTCTCAAAACATGAAGTCCTATGTTTAGTCTGTTTTTTTTTTAACCAGTCAAAAATCTGCCTTCAGAAGACTGGACCTGAATACAGTAAGTATAGCTGTTATATAGCAGCCTTCAGGAGACTGGACCTGGATACAGTAAGTATAGCTGTTATATAGCAGCCTTCAGAAGACTGGACCTGAATACAGTAAGTATAGCTGTTATATAGCAGCCTTCAGGAGACTGGACCTGGATACAGTAAGTAAAGCTGGTATATAGCTGCCTTCAGAAGACTGGACCTGGATTTCTGGTAAGTATAGCTTTGTTTTACAGCATGATAACAAAAAAACAAAAATAAAGAAAGAATGTAAATTGCAAACTTGCTTTATTTCACATCTACTGTTGATTTAGATTTTGAAAGTTATAACGACAGTGACCCTTTAAATCATCGTTGTTTTCTTATTTTACGGCTTCAGAACCAATTACCAGTTTTCTATAGAGTTATGGTCTCAACATACAATGGTCATCCTGGAACCAATTAATATTGTGTGTTGAATGACCGATAGATAGAGTACATGTGATTTTGTGATTTCTGTCACAATTCTAACACATGTTTAATTGAAAACAAATGCTACATACAACAAACAGGCTACAATAAATAAGGTTAAAGAACATTAGAGTTTACTTTACAAAGTAAACATCAAAAGAAGGAATAAAAAAACCTTGACGGTATTGTAATAAAGCCTCATTCTTTGGGTTCACAAATTAAAATGAATTGTTAAAATATATATATTACAAAATGAACTGTATGTACGCAATACAAAAGATTAACCTTGTTCTGTATCTATTGATATCAATACGATTCTGACCCTATTACTAGCTGTTACAAGCCCTATTTTAAGATAAAGCTGCAGAGACTTATCTCTCCGACAGATACTGTAAAATCATCCATCACTTGGCCAAACACTCTCCCTTCAAACGCTTTTAACCGTAATATATATAAATGTCTATTCATCTCACCAGGGCAAAGAGCAATATTGCAAGGCTTATGCTGAATTTCTGGTCCACCGCACAATCTTCCCCCATATTGTGGAGGAGTACAGGTCCTTGTTCTTGTTCTTTGGCCTTTTCCACATGTGAAGGAACATAAACTCCAAGGTGACCATTCCTCCCAAACGCCATTTACTGTAATAGACAAAAGATATTACACTATAAAACACAATTCTAACTGATAATAATACTAACAATAATAATAACCACAAAAACAACAACAGTAATTAGCATTAGTAATAATACTGTAGGCAGTCTAAAAAAAAAAACTGCTGGAAAGAGTTCCTATTTTTCAAACAAAAGAACTAGTATTATTGTTATTATTTATAATACAATATATCAACTGTTTTAGCTGCGGCGATTGCTGTAGATTTATGTATTGTGGTTACATCAGATAAAGCCACACTAAATATTTATATACTTAGAACCCCATACATAACCATGAGGATTTCCTTGCTTTCAGAGAAACATTTATGAACATATATTGCTGCATTCAATAAATTAAAGATCTACTAATGGTTCTGCTTATATATGTATAATACCTCCCATATGCATATTCATGATACATAGTCCTTATTCTAGATCTTGAAAGGTTTAAAGCACAACTTCTCAGTTTTTATCTAGAAAAGCCTCCCTAGTCAGACAATGGGGATGTGTGAGCTCCACCGCTAATCAGAGTTCAGGGTAAAATTTGTAAAAAAAAAAATAAAATCTCAGTTTTATTTTTTAAACTAGAAGAACAATACTAGAGATGAGCAAAGCAAATCTGGCGAATATCAATTTCAATTCGCTTTGTTCAGCAAATCGAATTCCCGCCAATTTGACTTTCTGTCACAGCTATCTCTCCAGCTGAGCCACATTAACAACTATAAGCCTATCCCAATTCCTGTATTTTAAGGATACTGCAGAAAGGGGAAGAATTTTAGTGGAGTATTTCCCTGCCTGGCATGATGTGTCAATTTCAGGAGAGGGGAAACTGTTTGAATCTCTGCAGCACTGTAGTGACATGGCTGCTTTATTACAGTGCTTTGGAGATTCAAACAGTTTCCCCTCTCCTGGCATGATATTGATACATCATGTTGTGCAGGAAAACACTGCACTACAGGCCTTCCCCATCCGTAGCATATGTAAAATACAGGACATGGGAATAAGCCATAAGGCACACATTATTTGAGAAGAACTGGTGTATTCTCACAACCTATCTTTGTTGTTGAAAGGTTGTTCGACAATGTAACCTGTGAGATGACACAACAGCATGTGTTCAATATCCCTGCATCACTTCCACTGGTAAAATAAAGCATTGCATGGTGCCCGTTTAATGGGAGAATATCATCATATTAATGGCATATACTTATACATATTATTTATATATATATACCAACAAAACACAACAATCACTGAACTCAGGGAGAACAGTGAAAAATTCCAATGGAGTACTCATTTACGAGTCTCCATTGATTGTCCCATACAAAATTTGAATATGCAAAAAAGGGGTCCGTGGAGCCTCAGTTACGAGTCTCAAAACACGGGAATAGCCAGATATCCCTCTCTCCAGAGAAGGAAGCCCATTGCCAAGGGTGCCTCCTAGTGGGGAGAGCACCAAACCACTCTGATACCTTTTTTGCATATATATATATATATATATATATATATATATATATATATATATATATACACATATATATATATATATATATATATATATATATATATATATATATATATATATATATATATATAATTTATTTATATATTTATATATATTTATTTTTTATTGTAGATTTTATTCTCATATCTATTCTCCTTTATGGGTGTAATTTTGCAGATCATTTCTGTTGAAGATTTATCCAGCAAAAAGCCCTTTCTTTCAAATCAACTGGTTTCAGAACGTTGTATAGATTTGTTATTTACTTCTATTTAAAAATATCAAATATCCCATACTCATCAGCTGCTGCTGCTTATCCTGCAGAAAATGTTGTTTTCTTTTCAGTCCGACACAATGCTCTCTGCTGCCACCCCTGTCCAAGACAGGAATTGTCAGAGCAGCAGAGGTTTTCTATGGGGATTTGCTGCTGCTCTGGGCAGTTCCTGTCTCGGCCAGAGATGTCAGCAGAGAGCACTGTGTCAGACTGGAAAGAAAACAACATTTCCTGCATGACATACAGCAGCTGATAAGTATGTGAAGACTTGAGATTTAAATAGAAGTAAATTACAAATATATATCACTTTCTGAAACCAGTTAATTTAAAAGAGAAAGATTTTCCCTGGATAACCCCTTTTAATGGAGCTTAACTGCAATACCATACACAACCTGAAGACACAAAAAAAAATGTAGCTGTACTTTTTCTAATCCTGGATAAGGCTATGTTCACACAACATTTTTTCAGCTCCGTTTAAAATGACGTCTGTTATTTTGAGTCTAAAATAACGGACGTCATTTAGCTGTCTGGCCTCCCCTTAGTGCAATGCAGTGTTTGTACATTATTCTAGTTTGTGATTACTAATTGCCCTTTGGATGCGGCTTAATTGAAAAGTCCATTGAATTTAATAGTAAAAACGGAGAAAGAACGAGGACAAAAGAAAAACTGTGTGTGAACAACTAATAAAAAACGTCTGCTGTTTGCAAAAGACATCTAAAAATAGTGATCTTGTTCATTATTTTAACGTCCGCGGTAAAAACGTCCGGTATTTAATACATTGTGTGCAGTGGGTGTCCGTCTTCCCATTGACTTCAATGCATTGCCATTGCAGTCAGTTAAATTGCGACAAAAACGGACGTTGTTTTAAATATCAAAATCAGATGCCTTTTCTCTATTTTTGACGTTGTGTGAACATAGCCTACCCCCTTTTTATTTTATATTTTTATTTTACAACACGGTACAAAATGCTCAGGTCAAGAGCCATAAATATTACAAATATTATACATTTTCCATTTTATCCCCAAACCCACCCATTCCCATCCACCCTGGACAGAGGAGGAAAAAAAAAAAAGATTTTATAAACAAAAATCCTTAACAAAAGGATAAACCAAAATATCCCACTACTACCCATAGAGGCAAAAAAAAAAAAAAAAAAAATTATTCAGGGTCCCATTTTCCCCCAAAACATTGGTGCTTAAGAGCTTACCCCCTTTAAACAAATATAAAGATTGAACAAGTTTAAAAACTACTGAAACTAGTCATTTTGTAACAATCCCATAAATTCCATAGACATGTTTGTAAGTTTCCGCCAAACATTTTGTAAAGTGCTTTCTTCTAAAACACAACAATTTCAACTCAAGCGTCAACCAAAGGCTATTCATAAAAAAAGCAGAAGCACCGCTAGAATTCATACGCTGTAAAAATTATTCATTTTTATGTGGAGCTGCAAGGAAGAATTAATAGATTAAAACAGTGATATATTTTGTAATAACAACAATGAAAACTTATGTTATTGTCTAAACAAATGGTCTTTTTTTACAGGGATTCTTTTGCAAGGCAGCATACCGGAAATTGCACAAAATACATCAATTACTTTATATCTTCTATGTTAAAGTCTATTGCCACATTTAGGAAATTAGATTTAGTTGGATTGGAGGACATTTTTTTTTGCAAGAGTTGTACAAATAGATTATTTTAGTCAAATGAAATGATTCAGCGTGATTGATATTTACTTAGGATTTTTATACGGCTTTAAGCCATCAAAGTCTAATAGTAGGTTACAAGCGGAATTTTAGAGTCAAGCAAAAATACAATACTTGATATAATTCTTTATAGAATATTTTACATTGTTGACCTGTTTAAAAATGAATACTGGCACAGGAAGGTTGATGTATAACCCTTTGATGACACAGCCTATTTTAGCCTTGTGGATGGAGCAAATTTTTATTTGTGCATTTTCCTCTCCTTTTTTTGCATAGAATTAATCAGTGACATCAGCGCTCTGCTACAAGACGCAAATCGCCGATCAGACCTAATGGAGATAAGTTTTAGACCTCCTACTCCTAGGGAAATCATCAGAACCCCTACAGTCTGCTGATCAGTTAGTGATAGGTGCCCCTGTCATGGACACATTTAAATGGCACAATTGTCTTAGATTCAGCATTTAAGGGGTTAATGGCGGACAGCAGTGCAATCGCTGCTGTCCATTATTGACTGTAAGTCCCCATCTAAGCATGCTTAGTGCTGCACACTATGCAGACTATGATGCATTAAATGGAACCAATCATGTTAAAAATGGCTATTAAGCTAGAAAAAGGTGCTGATAAATCCCTCAGCACACTTCCCATACATATCCCTATATCTTCCATCCCTGCAAAGTTACTTTTACAAATTGGTGCGCCATATGTTAATTACCCTCAAGTAGTCATCTGGACAGTGGTCTTATCGAAGGTAAAGTCCCCTGGCGGTTCAGCGATGTAATAACCCCCCTCTGGGCATGAGGGACGTTATTCTAACTCCAATGGAGCTGTGACATCATCCAGAGGTGTGCTGTAGCGCACATCAGCACCCCTATATTCTCATCACGCTGCCTACAGCACAGGAGAGCAAGTCCCGTTCTGTGCTGTAGGTGGCGTGATGAGAATGTAGGGGTGCTGATGTGCTCTACAGCACACCTCTGGATGACGTCACAGCTTAACTGGAGTTTGAATAACGATCCGAACGTTTGGTATTTGATTAGCGGGGGCTGCTGAACTTGGATAAAGCCCTAAGGTTGTCTGGAAAGCATGGATACAGCCAATGACTATATCCATGATTTCCACATAGCCTTAGGGCTTTATCCAAGTTCAGCAGCCACTGCTAATCAAATGCCGAAAGTTCGGGTTCGGATGGACTCCAGCATGTTCCAGGGTCGCTCATCTCTAGTTATAAGTTTACTTTGAAGGGACGGAGGATATAGGGACATGTACGGGAAGTGTGCTGAGTGATTTTAAGCACCTTTTCCTAGCTTAATAGGCATTTTTAACATGATTAGTGTAATGGTACGTCACATGTTGGAAAGAAAATAAAAAATAAAAAAATCAATATTCATTTTAATATTTACTTCTGAACATGTTGTGATGTAAATTTCTGTTGCAAAGAAACCCAGTATTAATCAGAAAATGCTTTCTAAAGTTGTCAATTGTGTAGGTCTGTGAATATATTTTGTGGAACCACAGGCTTTTTTTTTTTTTTTGGCAATATCTGACAGTAAAAGCCCCCAACTCAGCAAAGCAACAGGCTCATTTTGTGAGTTTAAAATGTACCATCTTATATCTAATAATAATATTATTATTATTATTATTATTATTATTATTATTATTATTATTATTATTATTATTATTATTATTATTATTATTATTATCTCATACATTTATTAGTATTGCATAACATCAGATAATACACATGTAGTGGAGAATTAGTATCCTATTATTATTATTATTATTATTATTATTAAGATACTAATTCTCCACTACATGTGTATTATCTGATGTTATGCAATACTAATAAATGTATGAGATTAATAATAATAATAATAATAATAATAATAATAACTTACTAGCCTGAGATTTTATATGTGCCTGTAAAGTTGCTAAATCAGAGCATGCTGTGAACAATGTTCATTTTATTGTTTGGTGGGCAAAAAGCTTAAAAAATCATTTTGAATTCTGGATTTTCTAATTATCTGGATTATATTTAAATATAATATAATTAAACTGGATTATATTTTGTAGAAAACAGGATCTGAAGTGAATCTTGTCAAGGAGAAATCTGTACTCTGAAGGCTTTGAAGCATAATAAAATTACCTCTATTATGGCAAACCAATATGGCAATAATAATTCTTGTTGATTGTTATGTATTGTACATTGATATGAGTAAAGCAAAACAGCGGCACTCACCTGGGTGAATGCAGCTGTTTTTCTTTGCTCATATTATTGCAATGTTCTGAATTAACTCAGCACAAGCATCACCGGGCTACACCTGGGATTTCCAATACTTGCAGTCTGCACTCACTATTGTAGTACTGACACACTATTCCTGTTGAGAGGGTGGAATGTATTGTGCATTACTTGTCTACCTTTATACATACACTGTATCCTTTTAAAGCAATCCAATCAAAGCAATCCAAGATGACGCCAAGTTACCTGTGCTGCAGTGCACCAGTGAATCTCCTCTACCACAGCCTGAGTCTTTCCCTGGATCCGTGGCGGCAGCATCAGACCTGGATTCCACAGCTGGGGTAGAGGAGGATACTACTGTCGCGGCCCCTTTCCTGTTATTAGCAGCCTCACCGTCTAGTCCCTCATAGCACAGCACAACACCACATCAGAGAGCGGGCTGTCAGGGACACTGCCACACAGCAATGGACAGTATGTCTGTTGTCCTGACTAGAAATGAGCGAATTTGCCGAAGTTCTGGTTCGTATGAACCTAAACTATCGGCTTCTGATTCCAGCTGTCTGCAGCCTCCGTAAACAGGGTGGATACAGCAGAAGGACTGCCTGGAAAACTGGGATACAGCCTATGCCAATGTCTGTATCCTAGTTTTCCGGGCGGTCCGTAAGGCTGTATCCACCCTATTCACGGAGGCTGCAGACAGCTGGAATCAGAAGCCGATAGTTTAGGTTCATACGAACCCGAACTTCGGCAAATTCGCTCATCTCTAGTCCTGACATGCCTTCCATTGACCTTCTTGATCTAGAGATTCCCTCTCTGCCACCAATGCTCTTATCATGAAAACCCCATGAAAAACTTCTCATCTGAGCAGCAAAACGCCCCAATAACCGAAGCTACCATACGGCTTTTACTAAATGACCTAAAAGCTTAATTCCAACTCACTGTTCAAAAACTGATTTCAAGTGTGCAGAAGGAAGTGTCAGCAATAGGAGAACACATAGAAAATAAGATGGTCGAACTGACTGCGGCCCACAATGAGCATGTGGATATGTCAAATGATATGGAATCAGAGATTGAAGCGCTGAAATTAAAAATAGCAGATATTGATGACCGTTTGCAAAGAAATAATATTAGGCTCAGAAGGGTCCCAGTCTATAAAAAATTATACTTTTCAGGAATTGATCATAGACTTCCTTGCATGTCTGCTTCACAAAGCATTGTAGTGTGAGATCTCATCACTTTCCAAAAGCTCAAGAATTGCTACAAGGCATTCTGAGGGTTATAATTCACAAAAAGAAAAAAGTTATGGCAGTGATGAGGAACGCCCCTACACTTCAGGAATGTTTTCGTGATATATCAGTATTTGCCATTCTCTCAGCAGCCACGCTAACTAGAAGAAGAGCATTTGCCACATGCACTGCTATGCTGAGAGACAATGCCATGCAATATAGTTTTCCAATCAAACTCATCATAATCAAGAATGCAAACATGGTGGTTGCTTAAACTCTCGAGGCGGTCATTAAATTAGGCAAAGAGTGGAATTGCAACTGCCATCACCTTACTCTTTACCAACTAAAAGATACAGAGCAACTGTTGTTCAGCCAGAATGGAAAACCACTGCTTGTCCCAAGAAGCCTCACACTACATGAAAAGGACATTATCAGCAGGATTCTATTTCTTTAACTTGTGACCGAGTAAGATTTGATGTCCTGACTAGTGGGACTTTACAAGTTACAATCCGGTATCAGGGGTCGCTTTATCAAGCAGTCCTCTCATGCAAAAAAACTAGGACCAAACAGGTATTTCTTATGCAATCCCAATTAGCAGACTTGAGTAGGTAAAATAAACAGGTCTTTCCAGAAGACCGGATGTGGCAGATTTCTATACTAACCAACCAATACCATGAGTTAAACTTGCATAAACATGAATTAGCCTTACATAGAACAAAAATAATGTACCTTTTCCATAGTAACAAAACAGGTGCAACATTTGGGCAGATTATTAAAACAGCAGAGCATTAAAGGGGTATTTGGGGAAAATTTACTTTTCCTCTATCCACAGCGGGGTCCGATACAGAGATCACCAGCGGGTTAAGGTGTCGGACCACGCGCAATCTCCTACTTTTCAGGATAAGGGGGAAAGTTGATTTTTTTAAGTCCAGGATGCCTTTATCTTCACCTGAAATAAGATAAGTATTTCAGATTCCTAACGGATGGCATATGTGTTAGCTGATTATTTTGAGTCCCTGTATAATCTGGCTAGGGACCCGGGTATTCCTAAGCCGTCATTAATTGGTATTCATGACTTCTTGGGAAAGTGTAATTTGCCCCAGATTACTCATAATCAGTTAGAAACATTCTCTAATTCAGCAATGGTAGACAAAGTCTTGGTCGTTATGAAATGGTTTAAATCTGATAAGACCCCTGTCCCAGATGGCCAATTAATAGATATGAGCAAACCTCGAGCATGCTCGAGTCGATCCGAACCCGAACTTTCGGCATTTGATTAGCGGTGGCTGCTGAACTTGGACAAAGCCCTAAGGCTATGTGGAAAACATGGATATAGTCATTGGCTGTATTCATGTTTTCCAGACAACCTTCAGCAGCCACCGCTAATCAAATACCAAACGTTCGGGTTCGGATCGACTCGAACCTGAACCCGGTTCGCTCATGTCTACCAATTAACTATATTACATACATAGACAAAACTTAGCCCCTTACCTATCGAGGACCTTTAATGATTTTATAAACAGAGGGGCTATCCCAAAAGAAATGTTACAAGCATTAATTTTAATGACGCTGCCAAAACCTTGGAAATCACCTGATGTCCCGGGCAATTTTAGATCAATCTCACTGCTAAACGCAAATTTGAAATTGTACTCCAAAATTTTGGCTATGCGCTTAATGGGTGTATTAACCCAAATAATCCATATTGACCAGGTCAGCTTTACCAAAGGAAGGCAAACTCTGAATGGCAACTGGGGCCTATATGTGTGTATATATATACATATACTGTATGTATATATATATATATATATATATATATATATATATATAATTTTTTTTTTTTTTTTATAATATAAACTGTATATATCAATGCAAACAGAGAAGGAAACATTCAGTTCATTATTAATCCCCATTCACAATAAAATAATACTGATGTGTTGGTATCCATATTTTAGATACAGGTTCATATATAGAAAGCATTCTGCAAAAAAAAGGTAAATATATAGTGTATGAACCAAATCAAGTCTCCTCCTATTAATAATATAAAAACCTTTTTAATTATGTATTGTCATTAAACATTAACAAATGGATAATAATAGAATTAAGGTAATATGGTTAATGGGAAAACTATTGATTAAGGCAGATTATGTATAAATAAAATATACCTACTTAATGAGGCTAACCAATAAATCTCAGCTGCCCAGGCAAACCGTAGCATAATTACTTCTCTCGGCTAAAATATCTATATAATAAGACACTATTTCCAGGTTGTTTTTCTTCCCAATGATTAAATTTTTAGAAATGTTCCCAAATTTCAGCTTGAAATGTCATGATGTCTAGCAGGTCTTTCCGCTAGACTGCAGAGAAGCGATAGCATACACTGCGTATGAGATAAGAGAACAATACTCTTGGGTCACTGGAAGATCTCTGTACAATATTGCAAGTGTCAAGAAGCTGTTGATTGGAAATGGTGCATAAACTTTGCTGACATCGGCACATTTTTACATCCGGTGTGTACAGTACCTTAGCAATAAAAAGCAAGTGCTGATGTTATATACTATTTATGTGCTTAGTTTACTGGCAAGTTAGAAGTTTTAACTGCATCTAGGTTATGGGGGGAAATGTCATAAGCAAAATTCGAGTATATAAAATAACAAAACAAAACAAAAAATATATAAAAGCATTTGTAGAAAATAAATGAAAGAAAAAAATATTTTTTATCTTTATTTTTTTCTTACTTAAAAAAAATGAAGAAAACATGTCTCAAGCTTCTGGGTCCTTGAGGCACATCAAAGTCAAGTGTCAGTGTCTGTAGATTAGGGTAGGCAATTGCTTCAGATAAAATCAAGGCAAAGGCTAAAGAGAATGGTATAAAACCTAAAAGAAAGTTGCATGAAGTCTACACCTTCTATCTAGGGCTCTGTATACAGTCTGAACGAAGCAGATACAATCTCATAGAATAGCCTCCCGTAATCTTTGGTATTTATCTCTGAAGAATGTTGTTAGCAGTGATGAGTTTTTATCTTTTATGTGCAGAGCTGCATTATTAATATCTTTGTCAAAATAATCTTAATTTTATCTCTTTTCATAAGTCTGGATTTGTCTGTGTTTGTAAAAAAATATATATATTTACCCTAGTTTATTTATAGAGACCTCTCTATTTACATGTATTATTCAAACATAAAATTTCAGTGTACATCTAGCCATATACCAAAAGCTTTCTACAGTTTTATAGGGGAGTTTTAGAGACAGGTTACCCAAGTGCTGGAGTCAAAGTGGAAACCAATAATACATTTGACTTTTTTAAGTGTTAGAGGGCTATTACACAGGCCAATGGGGGCCCGATGAATACTGTAAACCAGCAATGATCTGGTAGATCGACGCTTGTTTACTGGGCCTATTACATGGCCCAATAATTGTTTAGCAAGGGCTGCGTGGACATCGTTACTGATGTCCTTGCAGCCCTTGCTTAAACAGTAGACATTATCTATCCACGCTCCAGGGCTTCTCCTGCGGTCGTCTTTTTCCCCAGGCCCGCGCATTGCAGCTTCACAGAAAGGCCGCTCAGCGAATCACTGGCCGCTGTGGTCCTGTCCAGTGATTGGCTGAGGGGCCTGTAAGTTCAGACAGGCCGCTCTGAAACTGCAGCACGAGGGACCCAGGAAGAAGACGACCGCAGGAGGAAGGAGGGACCCTGGAGTGTGGATAAGTAATGTCTACTGTTTGCATAATTGTCAGCTGCCGGCCGTGCATCAATATTATACGTAGCGATGCATGGTTGCCCCCCCCCCCCCCCATGATTTTAGGTTTGGGCCTAAAACAAGATCAACCGTAGATCGTTTCATTGACTGATCATTGTCTCTATTACACTGATCGATAATTGGCCGAATTGGGCCAGATTGGACGATTATCGCTCCGTGTAATGGGGCCTAACTTTTTCCAGCTATCAAGGGAATCATTTTGATTTTGTTTACTTTTTAGTCTCTCACCTTTGTGTTTTATTGGCCCCTTAGAATCTACTATTATGTCCAAGCCTAGTCCCCCGCCTATGAAACTATTTCCTAGCACTTTGGTTGGCTAGGCCAATCATAAATGTCCAATTTCTATAGGAACTGAGTATGTCTGGACTTGACCTCTGGGCTCTGCCATATTATTTTGCAGTCTTACTTTTCTGCTATAGAGAGTCTTGTTTGTTCTAGCTTTGTTTCAGTCATGTGCTTTCTGCATTTAAAGATTGATATTAGATTACAAAGGCTGTAAACAATTATGCTTAGCTTAATACTTTTTCTTATGGTTATTTTTGGGTTCTATAGAAATTCCAAAACCCCAAATATTCTTCCCCTCCTCTTTTCTCAAGTGATCCAACTTGAAACTTCAATTTTATCTGCCACTGTTTTAATTTAAAATTTACAAGCAAAATAATCAAAGAGACCGCCTTCCACCTCCGTAAAACCTGTGAAATGTTATTGAGTCACTCAAGTGACTCATCTATTGTCATTATATCATACTTAGTGTTTGCATGCCTCATGCTTGAATGCGCTCATGAGATACTTCTGTAAAAACACAACTCTGTTGATTATCATATTGACCTGTATCGACACGCAAATCTTTGACTCACATTGTTGATATTGCTTAAGTGTTCTTATTGGATATTAATGAAATTAAAATTACAATTTTAAAATAAAACATTTTTTAATGCACCCACTGTACAGATCTCCCCCTTTGTTTGGTTTGCTTGTATGCAATAAAGACCACATGCATTGATGGTGGGTGCTGCTATATCTTTATATCTACAGCTTCAACCTATTTGAATGAATTCAAAGTGCTGTTCCTGGCTATTTTTTAAGGTATTTACTGTGACTCACCGCACAGCAAGTGAAATCCATTACAATTACTATAACTGAGACGAAACTAGAACAAACAAGGCTCTCTATAGCAGAACGATAAGGTTACAAAGACTGAGGAGTCCAGAGGTCAAGTCCGGAGAAGTTAATATCCTCCAGGGGTCAAGTCCAGAGACGTTAATATCCTTCAGGGGTCAAGTCCAGAGACGTTAAAATCCTCCAAAGGTCAACCCCAGAGAAGTTCATTTTCTGACCGATGATTTCTGTCATCTATGAAATATTTTTACTGCTGCCTTATGCTGCCATCCCTATAGCGAGTGGCTCTATTTAATTTTATGTCAACAATAAAAGACCACTAATGACTAGAGTCTGTAATGACTGGAGTCATGGATCCACTGTACCACCGCTAGCGATAGCGTAAGCCTCACAAGGGAGCAGAGTCTAAGGGGCCTCTGGTCTTCACCAGTGCCCACCGAAAGGCAGGATTGACGTGCTGCAGGAGACGACCCCCCAGGTCGCTACCCCTGGCTAAGCTTGGTAACGGCAGCATTTAAGGTGCAGCTAGAGAGAGGTAGGTAGGCAGGAACACAGCAGAACTCTTGGCTTAAACCGCAGTCAGCAGAAACACAGCAGGACACACAGTTGGAACTGCAGGCAGCAGAAACAAAGCAAACCTATGCTCAGGAACCACGGACAGCAACAATGGGCAGGAACCACGGGCAGAGGTTCCAACACTGGGGTCAGGGCAGGGGTGGAATTTATTGGGAGATGCTTGGTGCACACTACCAATCACTGTCCCTTTAAATTACAGTGAAGCAGCGCATGTGCTCCCCAGAGGATGGGGGTGAGTGAGCTGACAGTGAGGATGCTGCACACAGAGAGCGCAGACACATGAGGCACCCTGCGGGGCTGAAGAACCAGTGGCGCCGGACCCCTGCACTTGGAGACCGGCTGCTGCTAGTGACTGGGGGCAGGAGGAGCGGCAGCAGTCCAGAGCATGGACCAGCGCAGCAGACGTGACAACTATTAGTAGGACTGTGGAAGACATTGATTTCTATGTTAAGTGGTAGCAGGACAAGGATTTGTGAAAATAACTTTACTCTACGGACTATAGGCCTCTCTATTATGTATGTAACAGATCATGATGGTCACAGATGGTCACGTTTTTAAAGTATGTAATAATCTTGTTCTTTTTTAAACACTAGAAATGCCCTATAATTGCCTTATAATGAATAATTTATAATGGAAAGCATCGTGTCCATTTCATTTGCACCAAGATTGTTCCAGTCTCAAAGGCACAATGGGGGAAATGTTGGAGCCTATGGTCTCTGATAGATGTGGATTCAAGTAATGTGCCCTCATGTATGAAACATTTAGAACATATTCTAGAGGTTTTACATGCGTGACATTTGCTGTCATATCCAAATAGGGGTTACTTTAACCGAATAATGGGATTCCGCTCAGCACGAGCTCTTGGGTTCCGCTGCTGACCTTATTTTCCTACGATTAGTGCATCTCTGTTTGCAGGTAAAGATTGCATTGAAAAATTATAGTTTACATTTAACATTATTTCACTATAACTGTATAGCTACTGCTGATTTTGTAATGTTATACGATAAATCAAAGATAAAAAAAAGAAATAGGTTTTCTAACTAAGGCGCAATCCATGATCACTCATATGATAAATTAAGTTTCATTTATTATGCCAGACAAGGTATTGCGTCCTCTGATAAAATAGCTATTTCTATGATAAGAACGCTTTAATCTTTCCATATATATTGCACATTCTGTATTCATAACAACAAATTGCCAGGCCTTAGCACAAAATGTGTAATACTTCAGCTGCCAAGATAGCTTGTATTGCTTTCCTTTGGAACGGATTATCAGACCTTTTGGCAGTTTCAGGATTTTCTTTAGGTAGAGTAAGAAATCAGATCTTTCTAACTATCAATTAACATTAAAAAATAGGCAATTAAAGCTATTTAGCTGAAGGAATATGTGGAGACAGATTGGATAGATAATAACTGTGTGTTAATAATGTGATTAAGCATATGGCATGTAAATGTGTCAAAAGAACATATAATATCGAGAATTATAACTTCAAACATGTCATATTAGTATTATTATTATTTTAATTATTACCATAACAATTATTGAATATAATACATTTTCTCCAAACGACTAAATGTTTTAAAGGGTAAATGTTATTTAAATTTCAATAAGTATCAATAGTTCAAGTGATTTTAAGAAACTCTGTAATAGGTTTTATTAAGCAAAGCAGTTTCCTTCTGTAGTCAAAAAGTTGTTTTCCTACCTCCCCCTCCACCATTTCAGAAGAAGCAGAATTTCTGTGTCGACTTTGCTCTATGGAGAGGGGAGATGCTGAGGGGGATGAGTGAGCACAGAGAAGAGAAAAATCACAAAATCATCCTGCAATCTTCTCTCACCAAGACCCCTAACTAGCACTGACCTTTCTGATCTCTGAATCCAATGTTTTTTATGCCCAGTCCCCAAACTGTACAGCTGCTTGTCTCCTCTTCCTGCTCACTCATCCCCCTTGGCCCCTCCCCCTCCATATATTATAATGGACTCATCAAACCCTTCTTCACTTTGCTTCACTGTAATGAAGACTGCTTTTTATGTAATTTGCATTTTATATAATACTGTGGACAGAACTTGTCTCATCCACCTTTTGACATGTAGTCAGCATTGAGTTAACTGAAAGTTCATCAAATGGTTCTCTGAAATACACATTATTTTCCAAATTAATGCATGCTGGGTGACCTACATAATTCCAGTAGTTGGAATATTGGATGAGATAAGAGGAATACTTTGTATAAATATAGAATGTGTATCGTACCATGTGTGGGTGTTTCATATTTTTTGATTGTTGTTATGCTGCATAGACATGTATAATTTGTACCCACTTTTTTACATGCTTTCATTAATTCAACAGCACTGGTGTAAAGGAGCTGAATTTCATATTTATAGAAATAAAAACATTCTGGATATGTGTAATATGGTCTAAAAATATAAACATTATATAAAAATTCCTAAATCCACTTAACTATAAGCAGAGAAAGCTTGAGCCCTGCTTCCACCCATGGTGTAAAGTCACAAATTCTGTTCCTTTTCCCCCTGCTTAGCACTACAACCTTCCAGCTGCCACCAACAAAAACATGAAACACAAAAATAAAAAAGTAGGACGTATTGGGCAAAATTAACGTATATGAAATTTTGCTGTTAAGAAGATGTGGTGCAGGCTTGGGATTCAAGGCGCTCTATACATGACTATTCACAGCCAGTCATTAATAGTGGTTCAAATTGGGTTCCTGCAACAAGATTGATTGTCAACACAGCCCAAAGTCTCTGCTAGGCCTCCTGTGTCTGCCTGCCTTGGTGATTATAACAGCCTGCCTAAAGTATGAGGTACCATTTCAGTGCCTAGATAATTAATCAATGCAGTACATAGGTACTGCATTGATCTCTGTGAGCAATCAAGTTATTGCTCATAGAATTTTACTTTAAACCAAAAATACCATGAATTTTCCAGACACTAATTTCTTATATCCCTATAAACATGCTTTCTAATTGCCACATAGCCGCCATCAGACACTGCTACACATGGCTTTGTCAAGAGGCAATGCATGGGATTTATCTGATTTATGACATTTTCTTTAAATAAAAAAAAAAAACATGGACAAGAAACATTGTAATTGGCAGTGTTGACTTAAAGGGGTACTCCAGCGGGGGGCACTTTTGTGCTGGGACTGGAGAGGAGGTGGCCGAGGGAAAAGATGTCCACTAACCTCCCCAGTTCCAGCGGCGGGTCCTGCATCGCGGCGCTCCGTGCCACGTTCCCGGTCGCTTCCGGGTGTCTGACGCGGGCCTGACGTTGAGGCTTTATTTTAAAACTGATTTTAAAAATGTTTTAAAATTTTTTACACATTTTTTATATATGCAATGCTATGATTTTATATACTGCTGAATGCTATGCCATAGTATAGCATTGATTAGTACTATCGGCGATCTGAGAGCAGACTCTATGCACAGATTGCCAATCTGACAGGATGGATGTAAGTTTTTTACCCCTGCCTGTCAGTGTAAGCCATGCTTATCAGAGTCCTGTCACTGCCTTCCTGTCACTGACTTCCTTAAACACCATGATCACTATTAGGGATGGTCCGAACCGAGTTCGGTTCGGGTTCGTACAAACCCAAACCCTCGGTAACGATTCCCGCTGTCTGCCCGCTCCGTGGAGCAGGCGGATCCAGCGGGAGGACCGCCTGGAAAACTGGGATACAGCCATAGCCATAGGCTGTATCCCAGTTTTCCAGGCGTCCTTCCCGCTGGATCCGCCCCCGCTTCACGGAGCGGGCAGACAGCGGGAATCTGCTGCCAAGCGTTCGGGTTCATACGAACCCGAACCTCGGCAGGTTCGGACCATCCCTAATCACTATGCATTGCAGTGTTAAAGGGGTAATCCCAGGCAGCTTCCTTACCGCAGCTTACTGTCATTACCTCCAGCTCCGGGGACACTGATGTGTACATGGCCACATTGAAATGTCCCTGCACATATTACAACACCCTCACAGTCAGGAATGTTTTTATATGTTCCCGTGCATGGGACATTGGCAGGAGGAATGTATTTAGCCATATAGCTGAGGTGAAGGGGTTAACTAGTAGGGACCATTACACTCCACAATACACACCACAGACATTTATATTAGAGTGTCTGTATTAGGTTACTTCCCATAGAGAAAAAGACTGTGGTTTAGGAGATAAATATTACCCCCAACACCCAAGTTAGGCTATGTTTACACAACATCTTTTCATCTCCGTTTAGGGTGCCTTCACACCTACCGTATCCTTAGTAGAAAATCCACTGCGGATCCGCAGCAGATCCGCAGCGGATTTAACTAAATGAATGAACACAGCACTAAATCCGCACTTACAAATCTGCTGCGGATCCGCAGCGGATTTGACAGTGCGTATTTAATGCTGTGTTCATTTATTTAGTTAAATCTGCTGCGGATCCGCAGCGGATTTTCTACTGCGATACGGTAGGTAAGAAGGCACCCTTAAAATGACGTCCGTCATTTTGAGTCTAAAATAACGGACGTTATTTAGCAGCCTGGCCTCCCCTTAGTGCACTGACGGGTGTTTGTACATTATACTAGTTTGCAATTACTAATTGGACTTTGGCTGTGGCTTTATTGAAAAGTCCATTGAATTTAATAGTAAAAACAGAGACAGAACGGTGACAAAAGGAAAACTGTGTGTGAACTACAAATAAAAAACGTCCGCTGTTTGCAAAAGACGTCCAAAAATAATGATCATGTTCATTATTCTGACGCCTGCGGCAAAAACGTCCGTTGTTCAATACACTGTGTGCATTGGATGTCTGTCTTCTCATTGACTTCAATGCATTGCATTGCAGTCAGTTAATTCTCAGCAAAAACTGAAGTTTTTTTAAATATAAAAATCGGCCGCCTTTTTTATATTTTTGACGTTGTGTGAACATAGCCTTAACGTGGTTGGCAAGAAATAATGTGTCCATATACTTAATTCAGCAGCATAAGCTAATGTTCTTTTTAATTCTGTTTAACTTCTGTTTCGTGCTTTTATGTGCCATCAAAACCCAATGAAACTCATTACATGCACTCATACAAATAACTACTTATAACACGTTTTATATCCCAATATCTTATGTTACAGAAAGTCAGCTCCATTACATCTGTAAATCATAAGGAACCATTACTGTATCTAACACGGGTGTATCACGGATGTATCAAGTACATGACATAATCATGTACTTGAGTAAGAAAATAAGCTAAATTATATCTATGTATTTATTAGAAATTTGTCAGACAATGGCTATGTTCACACAGCGTCAAAAATACAGAAAAGGCGGCTGATTTTGATATTTAAAAAAACGTCTGTTATTGCTACGATTTAACTGACTGCAATGGCAATGCATTAAAGTCAACGGAAAGATGGACGTCCAAAAAACACAATGTATTGAATAACGGATGTTTTTACAGCGCATGTCAAAATAATGAACATGATCATTATTTTTGGACGTCTTTTGCACACAGCGGACGTTTATTAGTTTTTCACACACAGTTTTTCTTTTGTCACATTTTTTTCTCCGTTTTTACTATTAAATTCAATGAACTTTTTAATTAAGCCGCATCCAAAGGGCAACTAGTAACCCCAAACTAAAATAATGTGCAAACACTAGTAATTGCACTAAGGGGAGGCCAGACAGCTAAATAACGTCCGCTATTTTAGACTCAAAATAACGGACGTCATTTTAAAACTGAACTGAAAAATGTTGTGTGAACATAGCCATAGTTAGTGCCTTTTACCAAAGATGATAGAAACCCAAGCACCTAAACAGCCAATCTCTTTAAAAACAGCCATTATTTAAAGTCAGTCCAAGAACAAAAGTGATGCTGTTTGGAGGGAAAAAAGCTACCCATAATCACACTCTGTATTTTCAAGCATTTTTCTTAAAGAGAAAGTTGTAGACTGGTGCATATATAAAACATAAACAGATTATGCTTACCTCTTCACGCCCCCCCCCCCCCCCCCCGCCCGGTGTCCTGTTTACAGTGCCGTCATTGTCTCCCGCTGACTACAGAGCCTCCACTTCTGAGATAAACTGACTGAGATGGGACAGCCCTGCGGACAGTGATTGGATAAATTGGCTACCACTCCTGAGACAAGTTTGTCTTGGAAGTGGCGGCTCTGCAGTCAGCGCGGGATACCCACGACACCACAGCAGGACACCAAGGGACCACAGAAAGGTAAGCATAACATGTTTATTAATTTGTATATACCAGCAGCAATATAATAAAAAAAAATGCTTTATACCTGACAACCCCTTTAAAGTTGTATAGCAGGTTATATCATCCATTTTTTGTTTTTCACTAACAGCAGCAAATAAAGAACATGCTTACTGATAGAACAGCTGTTGGATTTATAGTATGTAAGCATCGCCTAAGGGTATATCTACATGCAGCAAATTTCTTGCAAAGATTTCTGCAACTGCTTCATTCATTTGAAGGGGGCTTTCGAAATCAATAGAAGTGCTGGGGTATTTATTTATTTTATTATTTAATTTATTTTTGTTTGTGTTTTTATTTTTTTATAATTCACCCTCCTATTTTGCTTTTCTTTGACATGAATACTATACAGGATAAAAAAACAACAACAACTGGAAGCTCTATAACATAGAGAATCCGTTTACTAGTTCTGATTATTGCTATATACTTTGTGCATATTGGTAACCTGGTAATGTAACCGGAAAATTCAGATACTAATGACAAAGAATCTCCTTTGTGACACAGATAAATGGTTAGATGTACAAATTCTGGGCATCACTCTCCAATACAGCTTCCTTAAATGGGCTGTTGCCTGGCCTTTAGTTTTCATTTGTAGTTAGCTTTATATAGGCACAGTCAAATTCTCTTTACATGGTATAGTTTGTACAATTTAGTTTTTGCTCTGTGGTGTTGTTCCCATATACCATTAATGTTGTTTGTGTCAGACTGTACATAGCAGTAATCTATGAAGGTCATTTCCATGACGAACAATGTTACAGAAAACTCTCTAATTAAGCTATACATCAGTTTTTAGGTTGTTTATTTCATACAATCCCTTTGCCTCTGAAAACGGCATCAATATGTATTACATTAGCAGACAAAAGCAGGAGCTTGCCGAATTAAAGTTAAATTGACATATTTTTGTCTATTAATCTTTAAATTCTTAAATTAACCTTGACAGCCCAGAAGACAAAAGCAAAGGCTCCTGGAAACCAATAGATATCCATGTACATTTTCAATCTAAAGAGTGTAACACCGCTAAAAAAAACACCAAAAAAAAAACCAAAACTACAATGCAAAAACCTACAGAATTAACCCTAGTCATCCTGGAAGAGACAGCAAACAAAATCCGATAGTTATTTTAGATGGCTGAATTAACTTCGTAATATCTGTCTGGAATTAAAAACATTTTTAGCTTTGAATTACAATGAATTTTGGCCACAATGAGTTACTTTCCTGTAAGTGAAAAGCTGTCATAATAAGGTAAAAGTCAAAATATTGCAGTCTTTTCCTGACATTCTCATATCACCATTCGCTGTGCCACACAGATCTCATTGCTTTGTTATACTTTTATTATGTACATAATTAATTCCCTGTGATCCAGCAAACTTCATTCTGCCCTGGTGTTCTGAATTATTTATTTACCATTTTATATATATTTCTGATTAGACGTGATGAATTTTAATGAACTTAAGAAGAAATATTCTTTTCAGTTATATCCCATCACAAAGATGTTTGAAACCGAGCAATCCTCATGTCTTCTTTAACAGTGCTCTATATACTATTTTAGCACTTTTAAATTTACTGTATAAAAAAATCCATATCAATAAATACCTCTATACTTATGTTATTTATGGGGACGCACTACATTCGAGATCTTACTTAAATACATATGCTAAAAAATTTTGAATCACAATTTTAAGGGAACCTGTCACCCCATGTGCCGGGGTGAAGGCAGCCCGACCCCCCGCTTGAGCCCCGGATACTTACCCCATCTTGACAAGTCCCGTTCCTGGAGCTGGTCCCGGGATGGAGATATCCCCGTCTGAAGCCCGCCGCACGTGCTGCTGAAGTGAGTTCGATGCCCATTGAGAATGACAGGTCCATTCATTCTCTATGGGCATCAGACTCATCTCAGCAGCGTGGGATATCTCTGTCCCAGGACCAGCTCCAGGAACGGGCCTTGGCGAGATGGGGTTAGTATCCGGGGCTCTAGCGGGGGGTTGGGCGGCCTTAACCCCGGCATGGGGGGTGACAGGTTCTCTTTTATGAGTGGGAGATGTACACAGTAAGTCCCTTCTAATAGGTTCTTTAGTGGTGTATCAATATCTCTGCCAGATGGTGGTCTAACAATAAATATGTCCAAGTCAATCATATTGTGGGCTTGATGCTTATTTATTAAGACATTAACAGTTTGTCAAAAGTATGAACCTGTAAGTTATTTCTTTACTTAGATCCAATGTTTCTTTAACTTTCATTGAAATGGAGAGAGACACATTCAAACATAAAGTCATCTCTTCATTTAAATTCTGCCTCAGGCAGTCACCTAATCTGATTAAAAGGGCTTAGGGGTAACTCTCCTTATTGAAATTGTTGCAGAGGCGAGACCAGGGACGTTTCTGCCACAAAGCCAAATGAGTTCCTTGCTCAGGCGGCAGACTTGTAGGGGCGGCAAGTTTTAGGGAATGGCAATAAATTATACTGTCTTCTACAAACCACTGACTTTACTGAATCCATGACCTGCAGATGATAGCTGAAAACATAAAATGGAATGAAGTCACAACTGCAAACATTTTGCAGGTATTAATTTATGCTTCAGACATCAGTGCACTACAAGTAATCTCTACCCCTTTAGAGGGGAGCACAGGGTATTATGGTAGTATGACCATGAATAAGATCCCCATGAGTAGTCAAAATGCATTGACTCTTGTACATGTCATGTGCTTTTATTCTTGGAGAAGCAAAAAAGATTAACGAATTGTATACACACTCATGGGATTGGAAACTTTGAAACTTTTTATGTCTTGTCCTCACCAAGGATAGAAGGTAGAGCTTGAACTTGGTAATTTATGGTGGGACTGGAATGTGTATGTACTAATTATAAGCTGCAGGTGTTCTGCACACACACACACACACACCTTACTTAGTTATGATTTTCAATGGGGGGGGGCTGAAATTTCAGGTTTCGCCTCAGGCAGCAGAAAACCTAGAAACGGCCCTGGGCGAGACCCATCACTAGCATACCTTTATTGTTAATTTTCTACATATGTATTAAATGTAATGGAAAAACTTTTGTAATAGTCCTTATTTTTATCTTTCAGATGCACATGAAAATTAGGAGAAATTGTTAAAAAAAAAAAAGGAAATTTTTATTTTACATAATAGTTGTCCAAACTGTTTTCATTGGTTGCCAATCATGCAAGTAGAATATACAACAAAAAGACCCTATCGGGAGTGTACTGCTTAACAGGATAATAATACACAATGTTCATGGTAATACCATCAACCATAGCCATGTAGGATCCACAAAAATTATATTGCAATAAAAGATATATAAAATAGGAATGTAGAAGGACTATACAACTTAGCTTAGTATTTTGGTATCCAACTTGGTAACTATACCGCCACCATGTCAATATTTAAGGGCACAGAACTATTCTGACAAGTTATAATTTAACACAAGGGGTAAGACTCCCTAAAATCTCACACTTATGCGCTATCCCAGCGTTGCAGTACCTGTGACCTGTTTGCTGTTGCAATATCACAAGGATGTCAAGGCATGATGTGAATTGTAGTTTGCTATATCTGGGGGACATCCTCAGTATATTCACATCTAACCTATGCCATATATGTTGGAATACCTTATTAAATAGAGATGATAAACATATAGCCATGTATGATGCCATATATTTTTTCAATAACAATAGAATACTATACTATAGAATACTATAGATGAAACTGACATAGCATTACCACAGCACTACTACTAAGTATTCTTGAGGTCTATATTGTCAAAATCTGTAAAATACATTCAAGAACATAACACAGCCTCAGCCATATGAGTATGGCTATGTTCACACAACATATTATTTTTGAAAAGGACGCCAATTGTTAAAACAACGGCTGTTTTTTTTACACTCCAATGATATGCATTGACATCAATGCAACAATGGCCGTTGTTTTCACACAATGTATTTAACAATGGCTGTTGTTTTGAGTGCCAAACAACGGTCATGGTTCAATGCATTGTGTGAAAACCACAGCCGTCATTGCATTGACTTCAACGCATATCATTGCCGTATGAAAAAAAAAAACAGCCAATGTATTAATGGAAAACAACGGCTGTTCTTTTAAAAAATAGTACGCTGTGTGAACAGGGGCAATTACTGTTCAAAGTTAATTTTCTTACCTTCATTATTTCCACTTTAGCCTAACCTGACTATTGGTCCAACTTTTAGAAATCAAAGCAAATCAAAAACTTTTCCTAACATTCCCCCCCCCTTTTTCAACAGTAATTGAAAGTAGTATACAGTATATAGAACGATGAAGACTAATAGCAGAAAATAGCATTGCACGCAATACTTGATACTTAGATATTATATGAACTTTACCGACAATATTGTAAATATTTAAATGTCCTAACATGAATAAAACAAATCTCTGGGCAAAAGTAAAAAATTCTGATTATTCAGGCTACAATTGATCTCCACTTTCTTGTGCCAAGAAACAAGATAACTAAGATTTTTAGCAGATGAAGAAAGATTTTGTTCTATGGAAAAATCAAATAATGAATTAACTGAATCCATGGAATAAGGGGCTGGGTTTGTCTTGTTTAAGGTTTTTTTTAGGTTACATTATATAAATATACGTATATATCTAGAGATAAGCAAAGTTAAAAGGGCCGTCAATTTGCTTCGTTCTGTGAGGCTATATCCTGCCAATTCAGTAGGAAATTCGCAAAAAAACAAAATGGCGGTGGCACATGCTGTCTAGAGCATCACTAGGCAAGAGAAAAGGATTAACCATAATCTCTAGCACCTGTCCAATCAGCTTTAGGCCCCTCTGTGATGTCAGCACCTCCCCCTCCCCCTCTATATAAGGCTGTTCGGGAACGGAGGTGGCCAGTTGGCTGTGTGTGGAGGAGAGAACAGGATGGCAGCAGGCAGCTACAGCAGAGCAGGAAGAGACTAACAGAGTGATATAGGGACAGAGAGGAGAGGAGGGTTGATTGTGGGGGATTTTTTGTTGTAGCTGCCAAGTGTCCAGTTTACCAAGTAACTGGGTGCCTGTAGGCATTCACTGGGACGAGAGGAGACACAGTCTATATTATTTACTCAGTGGGCACTTTAAACTCCTTTTGAGTTATACCAATTTACTGGGATCAGTGAATGGAAAGTCCACCTTACATAATCAGTGGTCGCACTCCACTCCTGTCTTATACAAGTGGGTTTCGTTAGATTGGATGATTGACTGGCTGACATTTTTGTGATTTTCCAATTTTCGACACTTTTACAAGAACATGCGTTAACAAATTCGCCCTTCTGTAATAGTCCCAATATAGTAGCTACTATAATTTTGCTGTTTTATTTAATTTCGTTAAGATTCGATTCGCAAATATTAACGAATCTGACCCAAAATTCGAGTAGCTGACCAAAGAAATTTCCGGCTGCTTCGCTTATCTCTCTCTATATATATATATATATCTCTATACAATTAGAAAAAGTAAAAAAAAAACAAAAAAAAAACTGTTAAGCAGGTTTATAGATCAGCATACATACTGTATAACACATGATAAAGTAACTGGGAAAAAAAGAAAACCTGTTGATGTTTTGCCATTATACATATTCACAACATCCAAATTTGTATTGATCTGCTACTAACACTACCTGGACAGAGGGCAGTGTTATTGCAAACCCTTGTCTCTCTTAAGGGGCTGCTGCAGTGTGTCCCGTAAGGTTGTACACAAGTTCTGGTTCGCACCTGCGACCCTTGACCACAAGTAACTGAACATGTACTCCATTGGGACCACTCTTCAACACCAGATTCACCTGTATGCAAGACAACAAATAAAAATGAATATCGCCTTAAGAATTATCATCTTACCACATTCATTTGTTAAATATGAATAATCTACAAGATGGATAAATGTATGGTACAGTCATTCAATGAGCTTGAAGGTTTGAGGGTACTCAAAGCCACATGTTGCGTTATTATCTAACACTGAAAGAGTTTTTCAAGGCATCGAAATAACAAAATGTTTAGTTTCCTCCAATTTTAAAACTAAAAAGAAAAAAAAATCTGATAAATGTATTTTATTTTAGAACTGGCTGTGACAGTTATTCGACAATTATATACTTGCTACAATCCCTAACAAAAATAGTAAGTAGTACAACAATATAAAGTTTTATTATAAAGTTTTACGGTTCAAATACCATCAAAGACTTATACATCACAATGGTCTTACAATGACCTCACATCAGATGTAGATGTCCCAGATTTTGTGCTAAGGGAAGTCGTGGAGCCATATCAAAAGTTTTTGAGTTGGTAGAAGTACTGTATGAGCTTAGCATGTTCTCTCCCGGCTCTGTGTCATTTGATCTGGATAGAATCACAGTGCAAGTCTAACAAGAATAATGTCCAATCCTTACTTTATTTTATATCCTAGTAAGGTCGAAATTTCACCTGTTTTTGTACCTGAATATGTAATGAAGTAAAGATTGGACACTATTTCTGGATGCTGTTGGACTTTCTTATGAGTAAGACGATATAGCCTACAACAGCGATTGCAGGCAACCCAGTGTGCATCCACAATACCTAACCTTGGTCTCTTGGACATTTTCCACCTGGTGGTGTAGGAATTGGAGTTGGAATCTGGGAGAGGATTGTGCGACAGTGCGTGTCTCTCCCGACTTACAATACTAGGCAATGTTCACACAATGTAAAATAATTTTTTTTTTTTAAAAACAACGGCCGGGATTATTACAGAAATATATGTTGCCTTGTCTTCTACGTAATCCCGGGCGGAGCGTATACACATAGTATACCCTCCAGCCGGGATCTCTCGCGGCCCCATAGAAAACTGACTGTAGTACCAGCCGGAATGATCTTTTCAGAGACCGGCTGTCTCTTACATAGTATGAACATAGCCCTAATCTTTAAGGGCCTAAGACTCAGACCCCTGTTTAGACATGTCCCTGTAATATATATATATATATATATATATATATAATTACATGACTCTAGTTTGTAGCAAAAAACATAATTGCTTCACAACATCTGTGTTGTTTTTTGATGCGTTTATTTTGAAAAATTAGGTGAAAAAGTATTTCAGTAAATGTTAAGTATAGATGATCATTTTTGTTTTCATATTCTTTTTTTTCTTAATAATTAAAGCTGGGGTTATTTTTATTGTATAGCCGGTGGAGCGGGTGGATATAGAGGCCGCCGGTCAGTTACATCCCCGTTTTCAGCGCCGCGTCCCAGATGGCGTTGCCCCGTTCTCATGTCCCGCTGCCGCTTCCTGGCTTGAGCTGTGGCTTGAGACGTGACGTCTCAAGGCAGCTCAGCCATTCAGCAGCCGAGGTGGGACCCCACTATGACCCCTGAATGGCTGAGCTGCCTTGAGAATTCACGTCTCAAGCCGTAGCTCAGACCAGGAAGTGGCAACGGGACCCGAAGACCCGGCGCTGGAACCGGGGAGGTAAGTGATCGTTGGCCTCTATATCCACCCCCTCCCCAGCCATACAATAAAAATAACCCCTGGAGCCCGGAGTACCCCTTTAATTTTTTTCTGTTGCAACAAGTGCAAAGTACGGCTATGTTCACACATAGAATTTTTAGCGGTCATTTGGTCAGAATTTTTTCAAAATTAGGAGTGGAACTAACGACAAAAGTATAATTGTAAGATTTGGAGTTTTCTTTTGCTAAATGATGTGAGAAATACACATTAAGCAAGATTGTGTTTACTTCCATTCACATATTTTTTTAATATATATCTGCACGCTTTAAACAACTGAAACATTCAGTGTTAATTTAAGATCAAACTACGCCACATTAGTATATAATTATATTAATTAGCACTTAAAGTAGACGAACAAAGGTTAATCTTAATATGAAGCTTGAACTCTCAGGTTTTAATCTACTTTAAACATGCCTGTGAAATGTGGGTTTAAAATACAGTGTTGGCAAATCAAGAGCTTAAAAGTTACAAAGAGCATACTAAATGTTTAACATTAGTCATTAAACATGTAAATCAATTTGGCCTTTTTGGATTCTCGTGTCTTTTTTTTGCCATAAAATAGGTGTGCCATTGATTTTGTGTGATGAAGGATGCACTCAAGAAAGTCCGTATTAAATTAAATGCATGTGCTGTACTGTGGAAAAGGGTGCATAAATTATTGTCTAACAAGCTACTACCATGCCAGATTTATATAGATACTTTTGCTTTTTTAGTCAATCATTGGATCTGTAATGTATTTATACTGAATGTTTTACATATCTGTTACCAAACACAAACTGGGTATGAGCTATTCCGCCATCTCTTTGAGAAACTTAACCTTATATCTCTATTTTCCAATGTCTGAACATAGCCTATGTTCACACACCATAAAATAAAGGTTAAAAAAAAGGGTTGTAATGTTTAAGTCAAAATACGGCTGTTTTTTGTAATATAACACGCTCTATTGAAGCCATAGGGAAATTGGATGGCTATGCATACACAGTATGGAACAAAATTTGTTACAACTTTCCAAATAATGACCACACTCATTTCAACCTTCTTTTGCAAAATATGGCCATTTTTTAAAATCTATTTACAGATTGTTTTATTTTTACCTGAGGCTATGTTCACATTATGTATGAGACCGGCCGTTCCATGACCCGACCGGGTCATAGAACGGCCAGTCTCTGAAAAGATAATTCCGGCCGGTACTGCAGTACCGGTGGGATGATCTTTAGTGCCGCAGAGTTCTGATTCGGAGTTCCCGCATTAGAACTCCCCACAGCACACTATGGAGCCGCTCACTCCATAGTGTGCACTGACAGGGTTTTCTGCGACCGCGGCAGCAAAAAACTGACATGTCAGTTTTATGCGGCGCCGCTAGGGATCCCGGCCGGAGTGTATACCATGTGTATACACTCCGGCCGGGATCCCTTCAGCCTGCAGCACTACGTACGTTTTGTGGAAATCACAGCTGTTGAAACAACAGCCGAGATTTCCACAGAACTTATGTAGTGTGAACATAGCCTAAAATTACGGTCATTGGCTATGCTCCCACAATGTACAAATAAAGGCAAATAACAGCCGTTATTACAAAATTACAAAATTATTAATTATTTTTCTCATTAATAATAGGTGTTATTTTGCAACAAAGACAGTTATTTTCCCTTATTTTTACTTTGTAGGAACATAGCCATATTTACATTTTATGTTAATGTGTGTAATCCTAGCCTTAGGCTATGTTAACATGACATTTTTTCCTTTCAATTTATAATTTTTGATTTAAATGATGTCCGTCATTTTGAATTCAAAATCATGTCAGTCATTTGGCATTTTGCATGCCCATCATTGCAATGATGGCTGTTGGAACATTATTCTAGGTCAGGTGGACTGATTGCCCTTTGGGTGTGTCTTTTATTACAAAGTTCATTGAATTTAACAGTAAAATCGGTTAAAGGACAGTGAAAAAAGAACAATTGTGAGGGAAAAACTAAAAAACAACATCCATTTTCGTCTGCAAATAACTGACATGATCATTATTTGCCATCCGCGCAAACAACGTCCATTATTTAATAAACTGTGTGCATTGGGCAGACGTCATTCCATTGACTTCAATGCATTCCTTTGAGGTCAATTAACCCTTTGAAAACCAGGACCAAAATTTTTTCACCTACGGGGCTGTATGGGGTGTCATTTTTTCCGCCATGCTCTCTAGTTTTTATTAATACCATATTTATGAAGATCGGACGTTTTGATCACTTTTTATTATTTTTTAAAAATATATAATGTAATATAAAATCGGTAATCTGCGCACTTCTTTCCCTCTTTTCGTGTACACCGTTCACAATGACGCTTGTTATATTTTAATAGATCTGACAATTATGCACGCTACGGTATATTATATGTTTATTTATTTTTATATGTTTTAGTTATATAATGGAAAATGGGGGTGATTTAGACTTTTATTGGGGCGATCACGGCGTTTAAGGAGTTAATGTCACGCTGCAGCGCGATCGCTGCAGCATGTCATTAACGGTGAGGTGCCAGCTGCTGATTGCACCGGAGCGCGCTTCATAGCTCAGGACGTACCGGTACATCTAGGGTCGTCTGGGGACAGACTTCCAGGATGTACCGGTACATCCTAGGTCATCTAGGGGTTAAAAGGTAATAATGGACTCTATTTATTTTGGCCTTAGGCTATGTTCACACAATGTACAACACTGTCTGTTGCATAGCAATGGATGGTATAATACTACTGGACGCCGGGCAGCGTTCGGCACTTTCCTGCAGGGACATAATTTTTTTACAATTGAATTGCGGGCACCATTGGGTGTGCCCGCAAATCATTTAACAATTGACAACAATGTAAAGTAAAGCCACCAGCTGTACTTTACATTGTGTGAACAGCTATTGTTTCCAGATGCTGTTTGGCGTTAAAATAATAAGAACGGACACTTAAAAAATAAAAATGATGACGACAGACAGTGGGAGGCATTGAATTCAATACAATGCTGCCACTGCAGAAAAGAACGGAGGCTGATTTCATTAGAAGCAGCGTCCGTTCTTTTCTAAAAATGAACGATTTGTGCACCTAGCCTCAAAGAGTCACTGTCGTGAAATTTTTTGGCAAGAATCAATAGTTCAGGCGATTTTAAGAAACTTTGTAATTGTGTTTATTAGGCAAATATGCCATTATCTGTATTTAAAAAGACTTTTCCCAGGTCCCCCCCACTTCCTCTCCTTTCTGTCATCCACTGCTCAGAATCAGGAAATCTCAATCAGACACGTCCTGTCTGTTCTATGAAGAGAGGAGGGGGGGAAAGAGACTGAGGAGAAATGTTGGCAGAAGAAAACAGAGAACAAAGGATTACTCAGCGGGGGAACTATTCAGAGTGCTATTCAGAGGTCAGAGAGGTCAGTGGTGACATCAGAGGAGAGAGGACAGAGGGTAATGCAGCTTTTAATTAACTCTTTGTTGTCCTGTTCTGGTGTCTCTTCTCCCTCTCTCCATAGGAGAACAATGAAGACAGGGGGGAGAGCTTCAAACTGCTTTTTCATGATGAAAAAAATATATTTTTTTGGCTAATAAACCCATTTACAAAGTTTCTTAAAATCGCCTGTACTATTGATTTCTGCAAAAAACATGGCCACTTTTCCCCTACTGTTGTCTCCATTTTGGGTGGGGTTTTGAAACTCAGTTCCGTTAAAGTAAATGGAGCTTAATTGCAAACTGCACCTGAACTGGTGACAACAGTAGGGGGAAAAGTGGCCATGTTTTTGTAGCGCTGGATAACCCCTTTAACATTACCAAATATTCTGTGACACTGTAGCCTCTCTCCTTGATAAAACATTTTCTCTAGAAAAGCTATTTTATTGCAGCTCCTGGTGGTTACTTTGAGGCTATGTTCACACAATGTCTTTTCTTTTATTCAATTATTCAATTATTTTAGCACCAAAACATGGCTGTTCCAAGCAAATCACGGCTGTCATTTGCATAAAACTACTGTATATATTTTTTTTTATTTTTTTCCCCCTAATAAAACCTGTAAGTACAATTGTGAGAAGAAAATAGATATAGTAGCAGATGTAGTAACACAATTACCTTAACTTATAAAACATTTGCTTTATCATTTAATCACAAAGTTCTCCACAGCCCTTCATCATTTTAGATTTTCCCGTTTTTGTCTACCACCCAACCAACACTCTTAATTCTGCCAACATTACATGATGTTATAGTAAGAATACCCTCTTTTTTCGCTCACAGCAGCCAATCACAGCACAGCTTTCATTTCCAAGCATACCTCTACAAGTTTGTGTTCTTTTAAAAAGAAGCAAATCTACAAAATTGAAAAAATATTTAGAAAAAAGTACCAGTGTAAAGCTTATTTTTAAACAAAACATTTGCAGTAGAAAATAGTGAAAAAGCCTGATGACAGCAGATGCAGTTTTGCATGAAATGTCATATCCGAAAAGGTAAAAGTGAATGGTGACCAGTAAGGGTAGATATTTATAACTTTTTGAGTATAGTTTGGAAAAAAACACATACAGTATAATTGGAAAGATTATTGTTTTTAATCTGTGGTTGTTGTCTACTATTTTCTATAAAAAAAAAAAAAAATAACTGTCAGCAAACCTAAATAAGTTCAGGTCAGCATAAGCATAGATTCCTGAATAGTTGTGACATATTTGTTAACAAACTAAGATTTTTTTTTTTATAAATATACCCCTGAAAAATATTTTAATAAAACCAATCAATCTTGTAGGGGAAGTTCATTACTTTCATGCTACCTGAACCACTAGTGATTAGAACAGTTCTGATGGCTTCTGTCTGCTCCAACCATGGTGATTTATAGATCTTTCAAACAAGATGAAATATGTCAATCAAGTCTAGTTGGGCAGGGAGAAGCTTTCAGACACTGCCTCAATCACTTATGGTTCAGGCAGCATAAAAGTGATTGCAGGTTCCCTTTAAAGATTATCAATGTCATTGCTTTGCAGTGTCAGCTTTCGACCCTGCCGATTTTAAAATGATGCTTTCAACTACATTACAGATTATGTTACACTTTATTTTTATTTTGTATTGACAAAACAGGAGTACAAACACACAAAAGCAAAATCTTTCCTTTAGGGGGAAGGGCTACATACACAGCATGGCACTTTCTCATTTAGTGTTTTTGTGCCATACAAGTTTCCAGTCCCAGATGGATACAAAAGAAATGGAAATATAACAAAAAAACTTCCCGTTGTATCCTCTTGATGTGTGTGAAATCCCCTAAAGCTGGTATCACACACCAAGTATTTTTGGAAAACTACCACTCCAGTTTTGGCCATTTTATTTAAGCCAATGCATAGGGTGGATTAAGTAGGTAAGAGAAGTGTAAGTCTTTATTTCATCACTATTGAAATCACCCCTGTCTTTGGCTGAAAAACTGAAGGAAAAATTGTCACAAAAAATTCAGTGTTTGCTTTTCCAAAAACCAGGGGCGGAACTACCGCCGTAGCGGCTGCTACGGGGCCCCTAACATCAGGGGGCCCGTGGCCTTGGCCCCCCGAAGATGACCGCTTGCAACACCCGGCGGCCGAGCGGGCCTCCCGGGTGTTCAGTGTTCTGACTGACAGCGCGAGAAGCCATAGGCTTCCCGCCCTGTCAATCATTCTTGTGACCGCAAGCAAGCATTCTGCTTGCGATCACAAGAGTGTCCCACCCAATGAGCAGCTCTTTGGTGAAGTCACTCAGTGTGCGCCGCCGCGGCTGGGACTTCCGGTACTAAGAACACAAACCGGAAGTCCCAGCCGCCGCGGCTCACACTGAGCGCTCAGCGATGACGCTGCCGGGACTTCACCAGAGGGCAGCTCATCGGGCGGAGGCAGAGAGAAGAGGAGACCGGCGACCGACGGGGGAGCGTGGGGTTAGGTGAGTTATGTGTTTGTTTTTTTAATCAGAGGGGCAACACTGCGGGCTATGTGGGGAAGGGGATGCACAACACTGCGGGCTATGTGGGGAAGGGGATGCACAACACTGCGGGCTATGTGGGGAAGGGGATGCACAATACTGGGGGCTATGTGGGGGAGGGGATGCACAATACTGGGGGCTATGTGGGGAAGGGGATGCACAATACTGGGGGCTATGTGGGGAAGGGGATGGACAATACTGGGGGCTATGTGGGGAAGGGGATGCACAATACTGGGGGCTATGTGGGGAAGGGGATGCACAATACTGGGGGCTATGTGGGGAAGGGGATGCACAATACTGGGGGCTATGTGGGGAAGGGGATGCACAATACTGGGGGCTATGTGGGGAAGGGGATGCACAATACTGGGGGCTATGTGGGGAAGGGGATGCACAATACTGGGGGCTAAGGATAGACAACACTGGGGGCTAAGGATGGACAACACTGGGGGCTAAGGATGGACAACACTGGGGGCTACATGGGGGATGCACAATACTGGGGGCTATATGGGGGATGCACAATACTGGGGGCTATATGGGGGGATGCACAATACTGGGGGCTATATGGGGGATGCACAATACTGGGGGCTATATGGGGGGGATGCACAATACTGGGGGCTATGTGGGGGAGGGGATGCACAACACTGCGGGCTATGTGGGGAAGGGGATGCACAATACTGGGGGCTATGTGGGGAAGGGGATGCACAATACTGGGGGCTATGTGGGGAAGGGGATGCACAATACTGGGGGCTATGTGGGGAAGGGGATGCACAATACTGGGGGCTATGTGGGGAAGGGGATGCACAATACTGGGGGCTAAGGATAGACAACACTGAGGGCTAAGGATGGACAACACTGGGGGCTACATGGGGGATGCACAATACTGGGGGCTATATGGGGGGATGCACAATACTGGGGGCTATATGGGGGATGCACAATACTGGGGGCTATATGGGGGGGATGCACAATACTGGGGGCTATATGGGGGATGGGAATGCACAACACTGGGGGCTACCTATATGGGGGATGGACAACACTGGGGGCTACCTATATGCGGGACGGGGATGGACAACACTGGGGGCTACCTATATGCGGGACGGGGATGGACAACACTGGGGGCTACCTATATGCAGGACGGGGATGGACAACACTGGGGGCTACTTTTATGGGGAATGTGGGCCATCTAAAAGGGGAACTACACAGAGGGGCCATTTATGAAGGGGACTAGGGGGCATCTATAAGGGGAACTACACTGGGGGGGTTGACACAGAGGGGTCATCTAAGAGGACTACACAGAGGGGACCATATACTGTAGGGCAGGGATAGGGAACCTTGGCTCTCCAGCTATTGCAAAACTACAGCTTTATTTTTGACTGTCCATACATGATGGGAGTTGTAGTTTTGCAGAAGCTGGAGAGCAGAGATTCCCTACCTCTGATATAGGTGATGCACAGAGGGTGTCATCTACTATAAATGGATTACACAGAGCGGGATCTCTACTATAGTAGATGCACATGGGGCCATCTATATGGAGGACTGAACAAGGGGCAATCTATAAGCTGTCTACACAGAGCCTAATTTGTCTGTCTGGCAGATTCTGTGGATTCGTGGCTCGGAGTTCTTATAATGGCCCAGGACAGATGGAGAAGAAAATGAAAATGAAACAACTCTAATGAGAGAAGGCGTCCCCTGTGAGTCACTTAATATAACTGCAGTGTAATTTATATGGTGTATAGAACCTGTGTAGAGCTGGGTGTGTTGATGGCATAGTGGTTGGTCGAGGAGGGGGGGCCCCAATCAAAAGTTTGCTGTGGGGCCCAGCCATTTCTAGTTACGCCCCTGCCAAAAACGCTTTGAAGGACATTTACTATCATGCGCCCCGCGCATGCGCCGGGAAAAGGGGAAGATTTGTTTTATCATCCACTAGTCTGATGGGCGGTCGGGGGGAGGGAACGCAACAAGGCAGAGAGGAGGTGTGCCCTCCTCCCACACCTGATTTATTAAGGTTTAAAAATCTGCACCTACACTGAACAGGTGTAAATTTTTGGGCAATGCCTGCGCCAGGCACAGGGCAGTCCAACTGTACTAAAAGCTATGAAACTGTTTAAATCTTTATGTTACTGACAAAGCGGTTTTCTTGGTTATTTTGACTTTAGGTGTAAACAGCTTTTTTTTTTTATGTGCCTTTTTCCCCCCAGAATTAGTGGGTGGATAAAATAAGAAACTTGACACCCTCTTTTAATGTTATTTCCTCTGTTTATTCTATTTAATTCCTCATCTGTGGATTCATGCCCTCCTTGTTTGGCTGTTCATGCTACATGGCTGTTTCATGAAACCTGGTAGGGAAGGAAGGCATGGTGGACTCACAAAACCAGCACACCAATGGAGTATGAGTCTTCTGGGGAAGTTCACTCACTGGTCACATATATATTGAGAGCAGCAAGATGGCTAAACTTTCTTCTCCTTGGGAATCACATGGCATAGTTGCCGGGCAAAAGAAGCAAAATACACCACGCACATAAGCTCTGGCATTTTTAAGATGAACAGAAGAAATTCTTTTGAACTCTATGGGAGAGAGATGCCACACTTTGCAGAAAAAAAAAAACGCCAAACCCTCATAAAATTGACACAGAGCCAGAACAAACACCAGAGAGGAGAGGAAAACACTACAGAAAAATTCAGTTCCCCGTTAACATCTGTCTTTTTGGACGTCCGTCATTTTGAGGTCAAATAATGTCCGTTATTTTGCAATAGCTTCTGTGATTTCAAAATAATGGACGTTATTTGGCCTTAAATTGACGGACGTCCAACAAGACAGCAGTTGAACGATTGTTTCTTTAACAATCAATGGCAGATCAAGTTTTTTTTATCTTAACAAAGTCTGGTAACACGAAAGCTAAACTGTACGTTTAGAAACAACCATCATGTATATGTAGTTTGTTTTCTCTTACTATGACCTAACTACTTTTGCATTAAATTATGGTTTTGTTTGGCTTTTAGGCTCTGTTTAGGCTTTTTTTAGGCTCTGTTTGTTTGTTTTTGTTTTTGCAGTATTATAGAACAGCAAAAATGTTGTATAAATTAAATGATTACTTAATTTATACACTTTTGACTATTTTTGATCGTGGAACAAATAATATTCTAGAGAAGTTAAGTAGAAGAGAAAGATATTATACACTATGCTGTAAAGCCTAATGGTAAGAGTGCAGCACTACAAGAAAATACAGGAAGATGATCTGGTGCATTACTGACTATAGGAACAAACGTCAGAAAGTATTACAAAAATATGAAATATAACCAGGGGCTAAACTAGAAATGGCCGGGCCCAATAGTGAACTTTTCATTGCCCCCCTCCCCCCCCCCAATTCCTTCCACTGACCATAAACTCATCAAGTGTAGTTATAACCTTTAACATTTAACTGCATGTGCTTGTCATCAGCAGTTGAAGGTAAATGGACATTTGCAGCACCCAGGACGCCTGCTCAACCACTGGGTGCTGCAAATGATGATGATTTAGGGGGGCAAGTGTATTACAGGAGCGAGCCAACAGGCCTCCTGATATGGCTGGTCAAGTGAAAGGTGATGGAAGTAGATATAAAAGACAGAACCATGGTGACTAGGTGTTTTATTTACTGGAAAAGTGCAGTTGAGGCTCCATCACTAATGCCTTTTGGTTTTTAGTAACAGCAAAAGAAAAGGAGAACAAATGCAGGAAGTGATGTCAGCGGTCCCTCTGCTCTGCACAGGTTGGCCCAGTGAAGATGAATGCTGATTGGCTAGCAGTCACACATGCCCCTGTACACACCCTTGTGCACTGCTGCAGCTGAGTAAACTGATCCAAGGCTGATATCAATTATAAAAACAGCCCGCCCACCAGCTCAGAGTGAAATGTAAAAGCACTTAACAGGCTGCTTAAGCTGCAAAATAAAAATGAAACTGACTGCTTACATAAGGCAAACATTAACTATATAGTTGCTTTTTAAAAATATATATATATTTGTCAGGTGCACTTTAACAATCCATTAGGAAAATACATTAACCCCCTCCCGCTGCTGCACAGTAAGCTAACGTTGTGGCAGCCTATCCCCGAAGCTGCAGCAACAATAATTTACAATGCAGGATGACACAGCCACAGAAGCTGCACCAGTGTCATCCGTGGCGGATCCCAAATGTCAGTGATAGCCCAGGACCCGCTGTCAGCACCGGAACCGAAGAATCAATGACCCATGGTCGTAAAAGGGTTAATGTAACTGTGTGTTATCCTCTGATTCCTGTGCTGCTTTAAATTTGGTTCTCCTGTGCAGCTTTTTTTTTTTTATAAGGATTGCAAATAAAGTATATAAACACACACAGACACACTCATACTTTTATGAAGATGAATAAGAAGTTGTTGAAGCCACGGAATCTCAGTATTGTTATGCATTTTTTCTTTACTTCACTATGCACATAGGTATTTTCAAATGTTTATATGCACCTGCTGTATTTAGAAGTATGTAGACTGGATAGGAGACTGTTAAAAACACGTACCAATGGGGTCAATAAGCCAACTATAGCTACAGTACTATATTTCTCTCTGCAGGGCATGTTTTTTTTTAATAAGAATAGAGTGAACAGTAGAAATATAACAATGAGTGGTGGTGTTTATTTATAGATATATAATAATAATAATTATACAATGGGATGAAAATAATAATCATAATAATAATTATAATAATAATAATTATTATTATTATTATTATTATTTAGCTGTTTTTAAAGTTTAGGTTTTTTATTACATTAATATTTTTCAAAGCTCCCTAATAAGTTTGTTGCACCTTTTATTATCTATCCCCCTGATGTAAAAATTTACATCTGGCATAATCTACCCTAATTTCTTATGTATAGAGATGAGCGAATCGGGTTTGAGTCGATCCGAACACGAACGTTCGGTATTTGATTAGCGGGGCTGCTGAAGTTGGATAAAGCTCTAAGGTTGTCTGGAAAACATGGATACAGCCAATGACTATATCCATGTTTTCCACATAGCCTTAGGGCTTTATCCAACTTCAGCAGCCACCGCTAATCAAATGCCGAAAGTTCGGGTCTCGAACATGCTCGAGGTTTGCTCATCTCTACTTATGTATTAAATTTATTAATATAATAAATCTCCCCCCCCCCCACCCTTTTTTTCCCCAAGTGTGCATACAAAAAAAAAAAACTTGGCTTACACAAAATGTGCAACTTAATAGACTAAAAGACTGCCCCCCAAATGGTAAATGCCCCCTTTTTTGTGTTACCATCCAGGTCAACTGCACAAATACAGCATAGGGACATGAGCTGAATGTTTATAGAACATCTTTATTCTGTGATGAAAACCAATTTCATGTCATGTTTTTCTTAGATTCAAATGGTTAATGAAATGGTGCCTCCAAAGAATTCAATTAAGTCATGCTCCAGTTTGGTATTTCACACAGTACGCTGGATGTATAGATCTCAAAACTGATACACATGTTCTCAGTGGAAATCTGTTTTTGTAGTGGTTTATTTTGTATTGTTCAATTTTCAAGAGCCAAACAATGGCAAACTTGTATTTTACATCCTATAAAAGGCGATTCTGACAAATTCATGCAAATGAAGGATTTATTTATTTGTTTTACTGGACAAACACAAATTTCAGAAGGGCTTTAAATTGTTATTGATCTTCGCTCTATCATAAAACTGAAGATCCTAATGGAAAATCGTATATATGTTTTGTGGCATTTTCAAATCCATCACTTTGATGTGACCTGACTAGCACATGTACAGCACATGTAGATGAACATGGACCAGCTGCAGACAAGGCTACAATATGTCACAGTTTGGCAAAGAGCAATAATAATCATCAAAAAACGTATTTGTTTGGCCTTTGGCTATTTTTCCTATATAATTTTTAGACACATAGAGGAACATGCAACATAGTTCTTAAATACATACTGTATGTGCCCTTTGTGTCTCTAATTATTTATATGATTACAAAAGAGAAATGATTAACTGTCCATTAGCTTAAAGTGTCCCTGTCGCTATAAATTTCAAGATCTAAATCAACAGTAGATGTGTTATTAAACATGTTTGCAATTTACATTATTATTATTATTATTTTTTTTTTTTGTTATCACGTTTTAATACAAAGCTGTACTTACCAGAAATCCTGGTCCATTCTCCTGAATGCAGTTATTTAGTCTTGTGCTGTTTGAAAAAACAAGGAGACTAAACACAGGAAGTTGCAGCAGTACAGAGAGTCAAGGCTTAATGTGCCCATCGATCACATGACTGCCTTCTCTGTGAGTGCTCAGATGACCGGGACTTCCTGTGTTTGCTTTTTTTTTTTTTTAACCAGCACAAGGCTATGTTCACACAACGTTTTTTAATCTCCGTTTAAAATGACGTCCGTTATTTTGAGGCTAAAATAAGGGACGTTATTTAGCAGGCTGACCTCCCCTTAGTGCACTGACGGGTGTTTGTACATTATACTAGTTTGGGATTACTAATTAGACTGTGGATGTGGCTTAATTGAAAAGTCCATTAAATTTAATAGTAAAAATGAAAATAGAACGGTGACAAAAGAAACACTGTGTCCGCTGTTTGTAAAAGACGTCCGAAAATAATGATCCTGTTCATTATTTTGACGCCCGAGGCAAAAACGTCCATTAGTCAATACGCTGTGTGCATTGGACGTCTGTCTTTCCATTGACTTCAATGCATTGCATTGCAGTTAGTTAAACCTCTGCAAAAACTGACTTTATTTTAAATATGAAAATCGGCCGCCTTTTTAATATTTTTAACGTTGTGTGAACATGGCCCAAAACTAATTAGCTGCCTTCAGGAGACTGGACCTGGATTTTAAGTATAGCTATGTTTTAAAGCACAATAAAAAAAATACATAAAAAGAATAGCCGATTTATGATTTTTTTTATTGTCAATTTTTTTTATTGTCCTCTTCAAGTGCCATAAGCTTTTTTTTTTTAAGTCGACATACCTTGCTTGGCTTGTTTTTTTGCAGGACTAGTTGTACTTTCTATTGGCATTATTTCTAAGTACATCTGACTTTTCGATTGCTTTTTTTTTTTTTTTTCACGGAGGCAAATTAACAAAAAATAGCCGAAGTTGAACTATAATTATAGTTCAGGTTGTAGTGAATGTGGTTGTACCAAATAAATGTATGTTTTTATGTTTTATATAAAAATTATAATTTTTATATCATTTTGTAGAAGGAAATTGTGTAATTGTACTTTTTGGGTGAGGGGGTGGGGGATTTAAAAAAAAAAATATTTAATATAATAAAATTATAGTTTTTAAAACTTTAATATTTACGTCTGATCGCTAATATTATACATCATACTACTAGTACATGATGTATTATCCTGTTGACATAATGGAGGCAAAACTGAGTAGGCACAAATGCATGGCATACCTGGGGGCCTTCCTTGCGGCTATAGAATTTTACCTTCATCCAAGTCTTTGCATCACCCCAGTGCTGATGAGGTGACAAAAGCTCAGAAACCACCTAAAATGCCATGATCACAATTTAACCACAGCATATAAGGGGCTAAACTACAAAGATCAATAGTTTTTCTGTACTTTATTATAACAGGGGCGCTTCTGTCATGCAACATCCAAGTTTGGCTATGTTCACACAGCTTAAAAAATGTTAAAAAGGCGTCTGATTTTAATATTTAAAATAACATCCGTTTTTGCCGAGATTTAACTGAATGCAATGCACTGAAGTCAATGGGAAGACGGACGTCCAATGCACATAGCGTATTAAATAACAGATGTTTTTGCCGCGGACGTCCAAATAATGAACATGATCATTATTTTCAGACGTCTTTTGCAAACAGCGGACGTTTTTTATTTGTAGTTCACACACAGTTTTCCTTTTGTCACCGTTCTATCTCCGTTTTTTCTATTAAATTCAATGGACTTTTCAATTAAGTCACATCCAAAGTCCAATTAGTAATCCCAAACTAGAATAATGTACCAACAGCCATCAGTGCACCAAGGGGATGTCAGGCTGTTAAATAACTCCGTTTAAAATAGTAATTTTAAACGGAGATGAAAAAATGTTGTGTGAACATAGCCTTTCTGTGATATTCTGCACAGGAGACCAGTGGCAGGCTACTTTTGTGATGCTGATAAAAGATATATTGTGGTATTTTTTAAATTGCAAACATGTTTTATTCCACATCCCCATTTATTTTGATTTGTAACATTACAATGACAGTGCCCATTTGAAGCATACCTCTACGTGTACGTGTACTATTTCTGGATGTTATGTAAATTGTATATGGAATTTTTTTTTTTTACATTTTTCAACCTGCTCTGCAGACTTTTCCTTCAATTTTAAGCAGTCCCTGAGCTGGTGAATGGAACCTAGCCTAAATGATTGTTCCTTTGCACTGAACAGAAGAAAAAAAATCTTTAGTTGTTTTTCTATGTGAATCTTGAGCTTAGCAGTAAAGGAACCTGATGAGTGTAGAAAGATACATTATAACTTTAAGGCTTTCATTAGCATAAAGTGGATGCGTTTGGTGCCAAAATGATGGCTGCAAAACTGCCCCAAAAAAGAACATAGCATATAATTTTCTTATAATCGATTTTTCTATTGATTTAAGCCGTTTGTTTAAACTATTGTGCTTATTTAGGGCTAAGGCTATGTTCACATGTACAAATTATGTCAGGATTTGTTACCCAAATCAGAAGTGGAGCTGACAAGATAAAAAGTATAATGGAAAACTTTGCTCAGCTTAGCTATGTTTACACATAGGGGGAGATTTATCAAACATGGTGTAAAGTGAAACTGGCTCAGTTGCCCCTAGCAACCAATCAGATTCCACCTGTAATTTTCCAAAGAGTCTGTGAGGAATGAAAGGTAAAATCTAATTGGTTGCTAGGGGCAACTGAGCTAGTCTCACTTTACACCATGTTTGATAAATCTCCCCCATGGTATTTCCGTAAGTTTTTTTCTTTTTTTTCCACCAAAACCAGGAGTGAGTTGAAAACACAGAAACCGTGTTAACTTTTCATTATAATTTTGCCCCGTCAGTTCCACTCTAGATTTTGGTTGAAAAAAGACTGACCAAAAGTGTGAGCAGATGCCGTGCTGCTCACACCCATCATCCTTTATAGTGAACATAGATAGATTCTGTCTGGCCTAATTGATACATTCTTGTAAATGTCCTGAATTTTCTAAAGTGAATTCCTCAACAGTTAACTCTTTGCCTGAACAGTAATTGCCAGTCCTATTCTCCTGTCTTAGGGTGGGTTCAAACTACGGAATTCTCGCGGACAATGTCCGCAGAATTCCGTCATGTGTCCGTGCACACGGCCGCGCGCCTTTCCGTGCGACATGTAACTTCTTTCGGCGGATAGCATAATACGCCGGCCCATAGAATGGTGTCTATGGAGCCGACGGAAAGGCACGCGCATGTGCGTGCGGACACACGACGGAATTCGGGGGTCATTGTCTGCGAGAATTCCGTAGTGTGAACCCACCCTTAGTTCTTGTCTGTCCGCCCCAATCACCCCCAAGATCGTTACCTTGCTTCCTTTAAGACTCAGTCCTTCACTGTGCTTCTTGCCTGCTGTAGCGTTACCTTGTATGCCTATACTCGCTTCATATTCTGTGCTAGTTATCTTGAATTATTGGTTTCCTGACTTTGGCTTGTGTCCCTGACTAATTGTCTGCCTTCTGCTTTGAATAGTATTCTGGTCTTCTTGTTTTTGACTCATTGGCTCTGTTTTATTGCCTAGCAACTTTTTACTTATCTTTTACTTTACTTTTTACGTATATTACTCTTCTGGTTTGACCCTAGTTTGCTGATCACCCGCCATTGAGTATTTTTGTGCTTGTCTAATATTTGTCAAACCGCCTGTAACACCTTTTTTAGCACAAGAGACATCTCCAAGTTTTCTTGTGTTGCTTAGGAAACGTTGAGGCAAGTAGGCAGGGGCAGTGGGACAGCTTCAGGGTTGCACTTGTTTCTGTGTCCTCTTTGTGTACCCTTACCAGCCGTGACAAAAAGACTGACAGAAATACTATGTGTTAACATAGCCTCAATGTTCACATATCAAGTTTGTCAAAAGTATCTTCCTGGTATGCTAGACAACTCAATATTTTAGGGTATGTTCCCATGTGTTGTTTTTTTAGGTGAAGAAATTGCCTTTGTTATTGGCAACCATTAATAATGATCATGATTTATGGAAATCATTGGCTGTTATTTTTAAAAGAACGGCTCTTATTTGACCTAAGAAGGCAATTTGGGAAGATAGTCATAAACCTATTTCCTTAATAAAGCATCAATCCTCATGCTATCATAAAGTAAAACATTTTAAAACTTAAAGTTTTGATAAAAAAATTTTAAATTTAAAAAGTTAGAATCAAGTTTTAGAATCAGTTTATGCTACGTTAACGCAACATGTTCTTTTAGGTGAAAATACTGCCTTATTTTTGATAATTGCGAAAGCATGGTCAATAAAAACATTGTGTGAACATAGCCTTAAAATTCCCTGAGGGTGGTCAACAGCTGAAATAAATGAAATGTTGCATGCTATATTTTTTTGTTCAGATTAGGAACCCCTCTGTATACAAAACCAATGCCTCCTATGGAAAATTAAAAAAAACTGCACTTACTGTATAGCAAACTGTGGGATCAGCTTGATGGTTGGCAATAAAGACATATTGAAAGTTTTAATTGGTCTGGGTCTTAAAGCTTAGGAGATGGAGCCAGAAGAAGTGTGGACAGCGCCACAAAATATATTAAAGGGGTTGTCCAGGGTTAGAAAAAATTACAGCTTCTTTCTTGTGGAAAATAAAACATAGCAAAAAAAAAAACCAAAAAAAAAACAGCAACATCCACGTCCACAGGTTGTGTGTGTGTAGTATTGCAATTCAGCTCTTAGCTCAATGGAACTAAGCTGCAAAACCCACACCCAAACTGAGGACAAGAGTGGTGGTGTTCCTGGAAGAAATGTTCCTGGAAGTTCCTGTAATCTTTTTCAAACCTCAAATAACCCCTTTAATTGTGAGTATCCCCACTTTACTGTATGTCAAATAAAACAGAGCTGAGTAGAGATACATTAAATCTTCTTGGATTTTCTTCAAAAATATAATATTACAAGTTATGGGTATTAGATTTCTGGTGATCTACGTTGATCCAGGGATTAGTCTAATTGCCATTGGAGTCGGAAAGGAATTTTCTCTCTGTGATGGGGCAATTGTTGTCTGCCTCATAGGGGGTTTTGCCTTCCTCTGGATCAACACAGTAGGGTCTCCGTAGGTTGTCTCCTTTAAACCTATATTACTGCTCACCAAGTTATTGCGCACATTAGGCTAGGGAGACATTGCAATTCCTGGTTGTGAGTCTAGGAACTACTATGTCACATTGCCTGGTCATGTCACTCCATCATTCATACAAGTGAATAGGGTTTCGTTGTAAGGCTATGTGCACACGTTTTTTCTACTCCGTTTAAAATGACTTCTGTCATTTAGCTATCTGTCTGACTGGTGGTTGTACATAATTCTAGTTTTGGGTTACTAATTGGACTTTGGGTGCGTCTTAATTGAAAAGTACATTGAATTTAACAGTAAAAAACGGAGAAAGAATGGTGACAAAAGAAAAACTGTGTGTGAACAACTAATACAAAACGTCTGCTGTTTGCAAAAGACGTCCGAAAATAATGATCATGTTCGTTATTTTGAGGTCCGCAGCAAAAACATGTTATTCAATACACTGTGTGCATTGGACGTCCGCCTTTTCATTGACTTCAATGCATTACCATTGCAAATCAAGGCAATAACAGCCGTTTTTTAAAATATCAAAATCAGGTGCCTTTTTCTCTATTGACGTTGTGTGAACATAGGCTAACTCACAAGTGGCTTCACAAAAAAAAAACCTATCCTGGATGCTGGACGCGTTTGAGTCACAACTTGAGGCAGTCTGACAGGCTATGAAACATAGGGGTTTCTGGTCACGAGACCAAGGGCATGTAATTAACTTAAAATCCCAAAGCCAAAAGCACAGTGACTTTATACTATGAAACATTAAGGATACATACATATATACTTAATCTAAAGCGAATTTTATGGTGTGGATTTAAAGCAAATCTGTATTTGTACCCAAACCACTTGTACCGAGGATAGCTTAAATCAAAGATCCATTCCTCCTCCCCTCCTCATCATTATGAATACCCCTGGGGGGGAAACCTCCTTCTCGGACCCGTCAGTTCTGCGTCTCACTACAGCGCATGCATGAAAGCTCAGAAAAGGAGGAATCCCTCTAGGGGGTGTTTTTAATGACAAGGAGGGGGAAGGGAGAAGGTATGGAAAGGCTTTGCAGGCTTAGGACATGTGTGTTTTAGTCAACGCCAACGTCAACAGCACTTACAGCCAGCTATCCGATGGTACAAGCAGTTTGGGGGGGGGGGGGGTTATTGTACTAAATTACGGCAATTCATGAACATTATTTGCTTCTGCCATTATCAAAAGCAGCAAAATCCTATTGTAGGATCATAGCTTAAGGCCTCATTCATAGATTTAGCGATATTTCTGGGCTGCAGAACCTCTCGCTATTTTTCTCCATAATCTGTGAAAAATCATCTGTATTTCCATCCCTTTTCGTATCAGCTTTCGTAAAATGTAAATACTACTGGTTTGCATAGATTTGATCCATGTTTTTTGCGGACTTCACAGATATCCCAATCGTGAGGTCCGGAAAAAAATGCGGATCCCATAGACTCCTACTGGTAATCCGTACCGCAATCAGAATTCGCACTAGGACATGTCCTTTTTTTTTTTTTTACAGGACGGATTACAGATCAAAATTAACACAGACTATAGCCCTATAGAAATCAATGCGCTCTAAGTTGAACCGTGATTCGCAGTTACGGACAACTTTACAGGACATGTGAATAAGGCCTAAGTATGTATTTTATGCAACTGATCTGCAGCAAATCCGCAGTGTGTAAACCAATCCCAAAGCTACAGTATGTTATTTGCAAAGGAAAAGGAAATAAATTAACCCTCTCCCGCTGCTGCACAATAAATTTACGTCGCTGCAGCCTATGCCTGAAGCTGCAGGGACGTTATTTTGCGCTGCAGGATGACACAGGCATAGGCTGTGTCATCAGCGGTGAGCTATCAGCCGTGCTTCAGTGCTGACAGTTAACTCTATAGATATTGCGCAGCATCTAAAGGGCTCCTGACAGAGAATTCTCTCTCTACAGAAGGAGAATTCTCTGTCCGGTGTCCATCGGGGCTCCGTGAAGTGATCGCAGAGCCCTTTGGTAGCCATGGAAACTGAAAGCTTTAGGCTTCTGGTTTCCTGGCTATGGAGGTAGAGAAGGAGGGCGCATGCCGGGGGGAGGGAGGGAAGGCTGGGCGCTCTGCCCTTCCCCCTTTCTCCACTGCCACAAGATTGTAACAGTGGCAGGGGACAAAGGAGAGGGGGAAGACATAGGGACATCAGCTTATGGGATCATTAAGATCCCATAAGCTGATTTCCAAAAACGACCTGGGAATTGAGGAATCAATGACCTATGGGTAAATAATGATTGGCGCTTAACTAGAATTTTGTTTTCTCATAGGACTTGATATATAAGTGAATTTCTAAAATAAGTGACAGGGTCAGATAACTCTCATGTTAAGTACTGTTTAAGTAAAGATGGCTAAAAAGATATATATATATATATATATATATATATATATATATGTGTGTGTGTGAATATATAAGTAAATCTTTTATTAGGCTTTCTAATTCACATCTGAATCTTCAGTTAACAAACCAAGTACAATTTTTTTTTATAGATATAATGGAGTGCTTGTGAAGAATGACCATAGATGATAAATCAGGTTATTATGTTTGTATGTTTAATAATAATAAATCAGAAAACCTGGACACATGATAACAGGCTAGAAATTCACAAGATAACATCATAACATCATTTGGGAAATATATGAACCTAATTGTTAGTAGAAATGAGAAAGTGTACATGTATGAAAGAAAGATATGAATCATCTAGGTTTAATCTAAGTGGCTGCTACAGCTGCCTACATCCGAACATAATTCATTGCTTTGTGAAGGAATAAGAAAAAAATTGCCATCTGTTAATTGAGAACATGATTTTAATATCCAATAGATTGTCATTATATGCCATAACCCTTTCAGTGCTAGATAATTCCCCCAGATAGAGTCTAACAGAAACATAGTCGATGTATGCATACAAAATGAAACACAGCAGTTTTATTATTTCAATCCAATGTATAAAAAACAAAAAAACACAAAACCTAAAATGCAAGTTGTGTGGAAAAAAATCTACTTGTAACTGTCACAAATAGTCAAATTATTTTAAAAATGATTGATTTGGGATGCATTATAAATAGCATGTTACACAGAATGTCAATATTGTATATAACATGTATAATAGGAAAAACAATAGGATACTATTGGGCCTAATTGGCCTAAGCTAAAAAAAAAAAAAGTAAACCTGCACTTTCATTAAGTTTCGAATATATATTTGTGAATGCTAAGAGACATCAACTTGCATTTTAAGTCTGCTGACTCTTTTTATTTTTTTATTAACTTTCCACCTACAGATGTACCATATTTTTCTGCACCGGTCAGCATCACCATTATAAGTTTGCATAAAAAAAAGAATGAAAAAGATGTGTCGCTAAAAAAATAACGGTCAATAAGTATCTCAGCTGTGAAGTGCAGATAGATCTGTTACATCTGTATGTTTAAAGGGACAGCAGAACAGCAGGGTTAGTTAGCCACACTTGCAATGGATGTGCGCTGTCTACTTTGCAGCTACTTTATTTATGGAACTGTAACTGGTGAAAAAATAAATGATTAAAAAAAGTATCAGCTTAGAAAAAAACTGACAAATATGCAGAGGATTATGGAAGCATGCAGTGATTTTGCTAAAATCGATAACAGTAAGAAAAATGTAACTAACGTATTACCAGTTTGTGCCATAAATTTAGCAGCATCAGCTTGTTCCTGGGTGACCCTTTTCTCATGAACAGATCTTGGTCGCTGACTTTTAATTGTATGATCTCCAATCATTCCAAATTCTAAAGACAGAATAAAGGTTTATGAGAGCTCGTGTGTAGACATTTCTCAAAACAGAACTCATGTCTCATGCAATCTGATCCTAGACATACCTCCATGAAGCAATACAATCGGAACAATATATAATGCATGTCACATAGAAATCTAGTTTACTCTTTACTGACAACTGTTAGAAAAAAAAAAACTAATCAACGGCAACATTTAATGGAACGTTTCCATCATGACAACGGTTACATATATAGTTGATATAAGGCAAGCATCAAGAAACGTAAGCATTATGAGCATATGTATAATATGCAGAGATAATGAACATTACGTTAATCATTTTGTACATCTATTCTTGTAATAAAGTTTAATCCAGGGACAAGAAACATGTGGCTTGAGCTTTATAGGCTCATGAATGTACAAATTAAAGTTTTTAAAATACAAATTGTATATATTGTTGATGGAGGGGGGAAAAAAACATTAAAGGGATTTTCCAACCTTAGGCTGGGTTCACATTACATTTTTTGCAATCAATTTTTTTCATTTGTTTTTGCAAAAAAAAAAAAACAAGGATGGAAAAACTGATGAATTTGTATGCATCCATTTTGATCCATTTTTCCATTGACTTTTATTATAAAGAAAAAAATACAGATCAAAACGAGTGCTTCTTTTTAACATACATAAAAATTAGGTCAAGTATGTTGTTGTGTACGTTAAAAAAAAAAGGATGCATTTTGATCCATTTTTTGGAAGTCAATGAAAAAACGGATCCACACTAGTGATGAGCGAATACTGTTCGATCGAATAGATATATAGATATAGAATATTGAGATATTCGAATATTCAATATTCGTACGAATATCCCGCGAATATTCGATAAATATTCGACAAGCGTTCAAATCCCCCAGCTTCCGGTTTTACCCTCCAAATGGTCAAATAGATGTTTTTTACTAATCGAATACTTGTTCCCATAGACTTTAATGGGATCGAATATTCGATCAAATATTCGAGTATTCGTGGGATATTCGTACGAAAATCGAATATTCGAATATCTTACTATTCGCTCATCACTAATCCTCACAATTGGATCAGTGTTTCCATCCAATTTTCAATCAGTCTTTTTTGCAAAACCAGATGAAAAAAAATGGATGTGAACACAGCCTTAGACATGTATAGTATATATAAATGATATGCCATTAAAGGAGAAGTCTAGCGATTTAAAGAATTTTGACTCCCGACAGGGGCATGGGGGACATATTGAACAATCACTTGCCTCTCCCTGTGCCACTGCAGCACTGTCTCACCTCCCCAGGATTCCCACTGGGCTTTGGGATCCCCTTGAAGTATTACATCATGACCGGGTTAGTGGACTGCCCGCTTAGCCAGTCAGTGACTGTGGCAGAACCCCGCTGCAGTCACTTATTGGGGCGACCCATGGGATCCGTGATATCATCGGAACTCAAGGAAAATGCCTTCTGGCAGGGGTCCCGGTGTCTGTGAAATGGCACTTTAGGCACTTTATGGGCAAGAGAGAGGTAAGTAGTAATTGTTTATTATGTTCCCCCCTGTCCCTGTCAGCTGAAATTTTTTTTAGCATCTCCAGACTTCTCCTTTAATGCCTGGTAGATGTGGGTCCCACCTCATAGAGCAGCACTTGTCTCCAGAATAAGGGTCTTCTATCCTTCTCCCTCAGATAAGCCAGCCTTTAGCTGAAGCATCGAGTTAGAGAATAAATGAAGAGGTGACTGTAGCACTCTCAGCTCATGCCTTTGGAATTTACAAACATACTTTCTTGGCTAGCTCAATAATTTCCCGTAAAAGTGAGTAGAGGGAGCCACATGACCACCTCTACAATCATTATCTGCCGCTTTATCGAACAGAATAGGGGTTAGGACCTGTTCAGGAGATATGCTTGGGTCCCATGGCAGACATGTTGGATATACCCCTTTAATTTTCTTATACAAACAAAAAGTGTCTAAGACCTGTTTGTAGCTACTGAGTAGTAAGAACCTGTGTCTGACTCTAATCTCCAAAAGAATAGCATTGAAAGCAGAAGAATAGAAAATGGATGCACAGACAGGGGAAAAAAATGTTCGGCTTATGAATCTAAGAAACTTAATAAAAACTTATTTTGACCTTGGAGTTCTTCTCTTCTATTGTATAAACTGGATTGTTCTGACTTTACCTGAATTCTTAAAGGAAAGCCTCAATTTTAATATCCTGAGTCTCCTTAATGATCATTATTTTAAGGTACTGCATGACTTGTAATGCCCTTATTACATTATAGTGTTGTGTAACTGAGCTGTTGCTAATCTATAAAATATGTCATTGACCTGCTTGAACTAACAGCAGAATGCAGATACTTTTAAAAAGTTGTGTTGGAAATTGAGTTTTCTAGTATTTTATTATTAGAAAAAAAAATTCATCTAGCCAGATCCAACTCTCAGGTTGCATTCACACTTTCCGGGAAGTTGTCCATTCTCACGGATCCTTGCGCATGGACAATTTTACAGGCCATTGCTTTCTATTGGGCTAGTCAGACGTTCCGTGATTTCACGGATCTGTGATCCGTTCCGTTTAGAAAATAACTTGGAACAGAAGCAGGAATGGATTCCCCATAGAAATCAATGAGATCCGTGCTCTTCACGGATTTACACGGATGTGTCATCCGTGAAAAACACGGATGTGATGTAATGAATATAATTTAAAATGCTATAATACACATCCGTGAAAAAATGGACACGGATGCAAAACGGATGAATAACAGACTGTTTTACACGGATCACGGAGGTAGCTAGCAGACCACAATCACGGACCGGGAAAATCACAGAACGTGTGAATGCAGCCTCAGTCTGCCAGTCCCTGCTCATTACTGCTACTTCCTGGTTATGTTGAGCTCAGCAGAAATTGCCTGCTTAGCCAATCACTGCACACAGTGGTATTCCAACTCAGATAGTGATTGGCTGATTGGGCAGCTGCTCAGACAATGAGTTTACAGGAACCAGGCAGTAGTAATGACATGTCAGACTAAGAGATCCAGAGGCCTTAGGGTAGGTCAGTGTAGCTTTATACGAGCTTTCAAAAATGTTGTTAATCCATAATGCTTACTTCTTCCATCCAATAATTAAAGTGGCAAGGTAACAAGTAATGCATATTTTAGTCTAGTTGTTGAAAGAAATTTAAAGTGTCATTGTCGTTATAACTTTCAAAATCTAAATTAACTGTAGATGTAATATAAAGCAAGTTTGCAATTAACATTCATTATTTTTATTTTTTTTAGTTATCATAGAAAACACGGCACTTCCTGTTTTCTGACTATTTTCACAAAAAAAGGAAACAGTAAAAAAACAGGAATTCCTGTGTATCTGAGGCCATCTGAGTGCTCACAGAGAGAAGGCAGTCATGTGATTGATGAAAATATTGAGCTGTGATACTCTATACTGGCCAGAGCGCCTGTGTTTATTTTTTTCAACCAGTACAAGTCTAAAAATCTACCTTCAGGAGACTGGACCTGCATACAGTAAGTATAGCTGTTATATAGTAGTCTTCAGGAGACTGGACCTAGACACAAGTAAGTATAGCTGTTATATAGCTGCCTTCAGGAGACTGGACCTGGATACAAGTAAGTATAGCTGTTATATAGCAGCCTTCAGGAGACTGGACCTGGATTTCTGGTAAGTTCAGCTTTGTTTTACAGCATGATAACAACAACAAAAAAAATATTGAATGCATATTGCAAACTTGCTTTATATCACATCTAATCTTGATTTAGATTTTGAAAGTTATAACGACATTGACACTTTAAAAATTATTGTTATCATACATAACCTCTACTTCTAAAAGTAGGAGAATATGCCAAATATGCAGTTTCCTTATTCATAGATAAAGTGTTAGGAGGATCCCTTTACAATTGAAAGGAAGATAGCATAAAAGCCACATTAAATTATTTGATCTAAGAAATATGCTGGAATAAATTACTTTCTTATTAATTCCTCTGTTTTTACTTAAACATTCAAGCCATGGAATTTAAAGAAATGTTTATATTATGAGGGAGTTTTGTTTAACAGAAATCAAAAGAAATAAGCAATAGGGTTGCGATGCAAAACAAGGTTTATGCCAAATACATAGGAGAGTACATGCTGCAACGGCAAAGCAAAAAAAAGAATAAAAATTATAGAAACAGCTTTTGTGTCATTTTGAATGACAAACAACATTGGATATCAATGCATTTATAAATAATTATCTTGGGGAATTATCACCATGGTGTTAATTGTTGGTTTGTTGATGCTAATATTAAACTAGAATGAAAAATAATTAACTGTTTCAATTAAAAAAGTGCATTTGTTATCTTTGTGGAAAATAACAGCTTGTGATTGATGTAATTTATATTCGTAGATGCTGCATAAAAATATTCTTGTGTAAAACATAGAATTAGATGCATAATAAATATTCGACACAATCTACGGTTCAGCCAATAATTAACTCTTGAAGGGTATAAAGATATTTTAACGTAACCTTTAGCCTTGTTAGGATTATCACAAGTCACGCATGACTGAGGTTACACAATGGTTATTGTAAGCCAGAATTTAACATTTCATGGCCACTTTTGCCCTCAAGCCCTAATCCAATTGTACAAATAAGACAAAGGCTACAAATTGTTACATTCTGTATATTGACTGGCAAGCTTTTAATTTTTCCAGATGTCTCCATTCGATATGAACACATGCGAGTCTATCTCAATATTCCTTTACAGGATAGTTTCCCTAACCTCTACATACACATTAAAAAAAAGTATGATTCCTTGCTATCACTGGAATGTAGCTGCTACTAATGTGTGAGAAATATTTACCGTCATAAGATATAAGGACTAGTGATGAGTGAACATGTTCGTAAATGTTGGTATGTTCGTACGATGATAATGGTATGTTCGTATGATGCTAATTGTTTGTGTTTGCCAATCACAAACAATTTTTTTGATGATCGGAATGGTTATAACGATCATTTTTAAACACATTCGAACATACGAAGGTTTATCTTGCGCTGTACACAAATGCATTAGTTCCTCCCACCAATTTGAAAGAGCCAATGAACGTGTGGGAAAGGAAAGGCACATCAGGTAATGTAGTAGCCATATTCACTACTGGCATTACTGTGATTAGCTGTACGATTAGCCTCTTTACATGCGTTACGTTAATGTTATAAAAATGAGACCCTGAGGTAAATTTTCTCACTGATTCTTGTGCCATTCAGTAGGGAGAGTGAAACGAGCAGGGATAGCATCTGAATGTAGTTAGGCAGTAATATTCACAGTGTTAGTCAGTGTAGGGAGAGAGAGCTGGCCAAGTATGGCTTAGAATATTGTGAAATTGTCAGTGTAGGGAGGGTGACAGAATCCAGAGTTTTAGCACTATAAGGATTTATTTCTGTAGTGGCCATGCGCCCTCTGTAAAAATAAACTTAAGAACCCAACAGTCCTTTTTAGGGCTAAGATATACTGGCTCTGCTGTGTGTCAGTGATTGCCAGTATATACACACAGGTGAATAAAATATAGCCTAATGCTACGCACCTCGTAATTGCTCCACTATTATGTAATTATCGCTTTGCACCTGATAATCTGTATGCATGTGCGTAGACCGAAACGTACGCTTCTACTGTGTGTTCGTTATTTATTTGTGATCATGATCATTATTTTTTTGTGTTTGTGTTCAGGATCTGAACCGAACATCGGGATGGCCGCTCATCACTAATAGGGACATAGGTATACATGCCATGTAGGAAGCTCATGTGGCAACTAGGGTGCCTCTCATGAAATATGGAACAATCAAGGCTAATAATATTCCTTCTAACAGTCATAAAAAGCAGACAAGAACCATACCCATCTGTCCTGGTTGGCATTGGCCTTGCAGATGCCATTCCAGATAATCTGCTATTGTGTAGGAAAAAAATGTATACAGTATATGGAAAATAGTATCGGGACCCATCTCCTAATTAGGTGTGTCTTACGTCCCATTATAACAGGTATATAAAACCTACCACCTACCGATGCAGTCTGCCTTGAGAAACATTTTTAAAGGAATGGGTTATTCTAAAGAGCTCTGTGAATCCCTTCATGATACTGTAATAGGATGTCCCCACTGCAAAAGTTAACTGTAATCAAGGGTCAGTGATATTATTGAGAAGCATTTAGGGCGCTCAGCAACTCAGCTACGATGACCATGTAAGAACAATGTCTGTCTATATTGTGCCAACTGCAAAGTTTGGTAGAGGAGGAATAATGCTACGGGGTTACCTTTCAGGCTTTGGCCTAGCCACATAAGTTTTAGATAAGAAAAATCTTAATGCTTCAGCATACCAAGACATTTGGAACAATTGCATGCTTCCAACATTGTGGGGGCAGTGTGGGTTTGGCTCCTTTCTGTTCAAGTGTGAGTTTAGCCCTTTTCTATTGCAAAAGAACACTGCAGAAACACCATCCCATGTCTTGACGTCAGTGAACTAGCCATACCTTCCTCTGGGAAGGAACAACCAAACCAAGGAATATCTCCAATGAAGGAAACTACCCAAGCAAGGTATCCATCCACAGAAAGCTGTTTTGGGGTATTTTCCCCCTCATCAGTGTGGAGTAGGATTCTGGCTAGTGGGAGCAATGTCTAGTAAGGGCATGCAAAAGGGGGCAATGTTCTAGAATACGCTGTTATCGAGACAAGTAATGGTGTCTCTGCAGTGTTTTGGTTGATCTCCCTGGGGTCAACCAGCATCCTTTTGGCCCTTTTCTGTTGACTGTTTCCAAGTGGCAGATGTGGGAGAACTCGACTGGACTACACAGAACCCTGACCCCATCTCCAGTGAATACCTTTGGAATAAACTAGAACAGAGATAAAGAGACAGACCCTCTTATCTATTATCAGTGTCTGGCCTAACAAATGCTTTCTGCATTAATGGGGAAATATTCCCATAGACAGACTCCAATATCATGTAGAAAGTCCAGAAGAGTGGAAGTTGTTCTAACTGCAAGCGGCAACTCCATATTAAGGCCTAAAGATTTAGAATGGGATGTCCTGAAAAAAAAAAAAAACCCTGTAGGTGAAATGAGTAGTTGTCCCTAAATCATTGACCATATAGATAGATCGATAGATAGTCATATGGTTCCTATTACTCAAGGCAACCAAAAAATTGTAAAGCAGGTGAACAGAAGAAGAATATAATTTTAATTAGGGTTGAATTCTAATCAATGAATACATTACTTTAATTCATGTTTTGATTTTAAATGCTCAATCATTCTTCTGCATTTTTCTATACTACTTCTCTGTCACACTTGCAACTTAAGTATCCATAGCGAATCCTGCAAAGCAAACAATTTGCTTTGTTAACTGAGACAATTTTTCATAAATGTGGTACAATTTGTTAAAAAAAATAACCTGTCCATGCTTTTCTGGTGTCTACTTACGTATCTTCAGCCACCTCCTTTACGCTCAGGAAATCACTGACTGAGGGACAGCGCTGCGGCCAGTGATTAGCTGAGTGGGCTGTCACTCTTCTGTCTTGAAATTGACAGCCACTCATCCAATTACTGGCCGTGGCATTGTCTATTCTTATGGTGCGTGTACACAGACATATTTATCTGACAGATCTTTGAAGCCAAAGCCAGGAACAGACTATAAACAGGGATCAGGTCATACAGGAAAGACTGGGATCTATCCTCTTTTTAAATCCATTCCTGGCTTTGGCTTCCAAAATCTGTCAGATAAATCTTTCTGTGTAAACGCACCCTTAGTCACTGATTGATTGAGTGGAGAGCAACAGTCCACTCAACCAATTACTGACATAATGAGAAAGGACAGCACCATGGCCAGTAATTGGCTGAGCGGGCTGCCACTTTTGGGTTTCAAGAATGACAGACCACTCAGCTAATCACTGACTCACTTAGAAGGGACATTGCTGTGGCTAGTGATCGGCTGAGCCGATTGTCACTGTTATGTCTCAAAAGTGACAGCCCACTTAGCCAATCACTGGATTTGGCGCTGTCCCTTCTCAGTAAGTTAGTGATTGGCTGAGTGGAGAGTGACAGCCCACTCAGCAAATCACTACAAGGCTGTGAATGGACAGCGCCAAGGCCAGTGATTGGCTGAGTCATCTGTCACACTTGAGACACAAGAGTGATAGCCCACTCAGCCAATCACTGTCCATGGCTTAGTCCCTCAGTCAGTGGTTGCCTGAGCAAGCTGGAGGCAGCTGAAGACAGGGAAGAAAACATCGGGAGAGTGTGGACAGGTAAGTATAGCATTGTTAAGTTCGGTTTGCAAATTTTGTGGTATAAATTTGCCAACATAATAAAATTTTCTTTTTTAATTATTCACTCATCTCAGTATTTTGTTATTTAATGCCACGGACTTGAGATGAGCAGGGATCTCAGTACCGATACAAACCTCTGACATGTTGCAATGACATGATAGAAATTTGTTGATATGATAGTTACCTTTTAAGTGCTACGGCATTGTTATTAATTATAGGGGAAATTTATCAAGAACAGCGTATTCTGTATTTCCTGGTTGAGCAGTACTACAATTCCCAGAGTGCATTGCTTTCCCTCAGCTCTTCATTACAGTTCCCCCACCATGCTGTACTCCCTCCTACAACACTTCTGCCAGTTACCTACCCAAAGTTGTTGCAGGGAATTTAATTTCACTGCTGACTATTGAAAAAAGTACCGGAGTAACTTTTTAAGGTCCTTGTAAAAGATTAACATTTTACAGATGGCTGCTTTTCCTTAGAACTTAATGTAGCACATTATTAAATTAAAAAAAACAGCCATATTTGTTATTTATGCCTAGGTTTTTTGTTTTTGTTTTTACTGACTGATAATATAGCTTGAAATATATGGTAGATGCTTTCATATTATTACCTATTAAAATTGTCATAAACAACAAACATTATTGTTATGTGAGCATGATCGGCCGAGCATAGGGCTTGATCAGACTTGGTGCTTGACTGAGCACCTCGTGGTGCTCTGGAAAAGGTGGCCATATAATTGATGTTTTCTAATATGTCTTGCAGAAACCTATTACTTTTTTTGTTCTAATTTCTAAATATTTTGTTTAAACATCCCTTGAAGAAATGAAATATACAAAAATTAGGATAAAAAAATGTACTAGGTTAACCAGGCACCCTAGACTCTGCCTAGCAGGGGGCATCTGGTTAAATGCTTCAATTAATTTTAATGGGACTCGTCAGTCGGGTTGAGCACTTGAGCATTGATAAATGCTTGACTCGACTAATGAGCAGTCAAGCATTTAAGTACTCACTCAACATTTCTCTTTAGTGCAGTTTCCAAATATAAGAATTGCTTCATGAACTTAATTAGTGGAAGTATTTGTTAGGCTATGTTCACACAATGTTTTTTTTAGCTCCATTTAAAATGAAGTCCTTCATTTTGAGTCTAAAATAACGGACGCCATTTAGCTGTTTAGCCTTCCCTAGCTATTGGTACATTATTCTAGTTTGGGGTTACTAATTGGACTTTGGATGTGGCTCAATTGAAAAGTCCATTGAATTAATAGTAAAAACGGAGAAAGAACGGTGACAAAGGAAAAACTGTATGTGAACAACTAATAAAATACTGTACATCCGCTGTTTGTAAAAGATGGCTGCGGTAAAAACGTCCGTTATTCAATACATTGTGTGCATTGGATGTCTGTCTTTCCATTGACTTCAATGCATTGCCATTGCAGTCAGTTAAATGGTGGCAATAATGGACATTATTCTAAATAGCAAAATCGGACGCCCTTTCAATATTTTTGAAGTTGTGTGAACATAGCCTATGACTTTCTAAAAATTCCACCCCACATAATGAAAACCAGCATTTTAATAACTGTGAGAAATCATTTGTTAGAAATTCCACTCCATGTTAGGTGTTATACCAGAACCGTTTCTTCTTTACGCGTGCTTTCACTGCAATGTAATTACAAAGCCATATATGTGCTTTGGGGCAGTAAAATTGGATTGCATGTAATTCATAGCAAAGTTTATGGGAAATGTGCTAGTTACATTATCTACTAATTAAAACCAGAAAATGCTGCAAATACTTTTTTGCAACCTATTTATATTTTCCATTCTATTTTCTGTACATGGGAGTGGCCATGTTGTCTGAACTGCTTCTAACTGCTTCTAGTATTTTAGAGCATTAAAATATTAACATCTATGGGGCTGCATTTTAGGCCTGATCTGTGGCCTGTCTTTTTGCAGAAGGTTAATTGTGACCATTGACGCAGGGTGTCAAGTTTATTCGTCTTTTAATGACAATTTGGATTTAGCCCTACAACCACTAGGCCAGGTCCAGGCTGCCTTGTCCAGTGAGGGTAAGACGTTAAGTGATAATGTAAAGCATTACCATTTTTATCAATGGGTCATACAGCAAGCAGCAGTACATAATGCTTTCCTTTCTTAGTGGAGCAGGGACTCCAATTAAAATGACAGGGCTACTGCTTTATACATAGTTTTTGTGGTGCTGTATGCTATGGAGACATGTCAATTACAAAACATTTTATACTGTATGACTTCTATTCAGTGAATTCTTGCTGAGCCAATCATTTAGACCTACAAGTAAGGAATTAAGTCCCTGTTTTTCCACTTGTAGGGTAATGTAATATTTGCCACTTTTCTTTGTGGACAGGCCTGGATCAGGGTTTTCCGTTGTGACACTCTAATGACCATGTAGCAGCTACTTATGATACTTATTGCATTTCCATGCATCTGTTTGGATCTGTTTTTTCCATTGACATCCCAAAAAGATTTAAAAAAATTTTTCGAGTACACAAAAGCGTGATCAATCACATTTTTGTATACGCTAAATAAATAAATAAAACAGATTGTTGTTGGATCAATATGAATCCTTTGCTTGATGAATTTTTTAAGAAACACATTTTAAATGTTTAAAAATTGGCTTAAAAAGAACATAAAATAGGTTTTGCTACCAATACCAACAACCAGTGACCAATCTAATTTATTGCTAGTGGACACTGTAAGTGAAATTTTTAAAATTGTAGAGGAGCCAGCCTACTAGTCTGCAGCCCAGCCATGCCCTTAGGATGTCAGTATGTGCAGCAGTGACATGGACTCTTCCCTCCCTAAACTTTCCTATACTTGCCAAGTACTATCCTATTCTATACTTGTCATGTCATAGCATTTTATGATAAAATTTATCAAAGTGCAAAGCACAGGGAGATGCAGACCACTTTGACAGTGCCGGGAATGCTGCACACAAACTTCAATAGACATCAAGGTTGGCCTGCAACTTTGTCCAATTTTGTAATTTTGGCCCCCTGTGTATTTGTGTTTGACACCCCTGATGTAAATACATAGTTTAATAACTAAGTTAACCCCAAAAAAGTGTACTACTTTTTACACAGTATATTATAAAAAGTGAACTAGTACAAGAAGGTTTAAAATAAAATAAAAAAAATACTACATTATGATGTGCCTATACTCCAAGTAATAGGTTCCAAGAATTTTAAAATGGTTAATTGACCTGGTCCGCCTCAGATCCTACACAGATGCTCCCAAACTCTGCTTGTCACTAGAGATGATTGAACAGCGGAAAATCTTAGGTTCTATAGAACTCAAACCTTGTCAAACCTTCTGCATTCGATTCCCAATGCCTTGCCGGTCCATGGGGAAGGAGGAGGCAACCTGGGTACCGCCCAGAATTTCAGGATTCAACCTAGGTAATAGGCTGTATCCCGGAATTCCAGGCGGTACCCAGGCTGTCTCCTCCTTCCCCACAGACAGGGAAGGCATCAGGAATCGAATGCGAAAGGTTTAACAAGGTTCGAGTTCTATAGAACCTAAGATTTTCTGCTGTTCAATCATCTCTACTTGTCACCTCTTTTTCATGATTCCTGTGACATCATGTCACCAAAGGGACTGTCCAATCAGTGACACCACTGCAAGCCACTGATTGGCAGTCCCTGTGGTGATATCACAGGAGCTAGGAGATACACAAGTCCAGCCAAGCACCAGAGTCATCAGTAGTGGCTGTCGGGGACTGGAAGGGGTGAGTGTCACTCTCCTGCAAATTTTTATTTTGCACAGGCAACCCCTTAAAACTAAATGATCATACACATTTGAGGACATTATCACCATAGAAATATTTGAGGACATGTCCAAATATTACAACTGTATAACAAAACAACAATAAACCTAAGACAATCTTAAGATAAACGACATTGTAGCTGTAATGAATGTGAAAACTTTGTTTTAAGTATTCCAGATGCCTCTAATTGCACTCTGCCAGTGCTAATCCAAGAAAACTCCTTTAATTCATTTAAAACCTCATAAAAGTATTCACTAAAACAGCCATTCTATTGACTTATCATGATTGCTTTAGCTCCGAGAATTAAACGAAAAATATTGAAAGAGGCAGTGAATAGCTGTAATGCAATCTTAGTTGTCCAATACAATACTGCAACCTAAGTGTGAAATCTGCAAATAACATAGAAACTGTCACCCAAAAATAAAAGTTCCCATGTTCCCTGCAACTATGTTTTTTTTTAGTTCCAATATAAAAGAGGACAAAGAGAGCACTCACCCTTAAAACCCTTAACCCTTAGGGGACACAGCCAGTTTTCATTTTTGCGTTTTCGTTTTTCCCTCCTCGTGTATATAAGGCCATAGCGCCTGCATTTTTCCACCTAGAGACCCAAATGAGCCCTTATTTTTTGCGCAACTAATTGTACTTTGCTAAGGCAGATGTAATTTTTGCCTAAAATGTGCCGGGAAACCAGAAAAAAATTATATGTGTGGTGAAATTGAAAAAAAAAACGCATTTCTTTTATTTGGGGGAAATGTGTTTTTACGCCATTCGCCCTGGGGTAAAACTGACTTGTTATGCATGTTCCTCAAGTCGTTACGATTAAAACGATATGTAACATGTATAACTTATATTGTATCTGATGGCCTGTATAAAATTCAAACCGTTGTTAACCAATATACGTTCCTTAAAATCGCTCCATTCCCAGGCTTATAACGCTTTTATCCTTTGGTCTATGGGTCTGTGTGAGGTGTCATTTTTTGCGCCATGATGTGATCTTTCTATCGGTACCTTGATTGCGCATATATGACTTTTTGATCGCTTTTTATTACAATTATTCTGGATTTGATGCGACCAAAAATGCGCAATTTTGCACTTTGGGATTTTTTTGTGCTGACGCCGTTTACCGTGTGAGATCAGGAATGTGATTAATTAATAGTTCGGGCGATTACGCACGCGGCGATAGCAAACATGTTTGTTTATTAATTTATTTATTTTTATTTATAAAATGGGGAAAGGGGGGTGATTCAGACTTTTATTAGGGGAGGGGATTTTGTGTTATTAAAAATACATTTTTCTTTTACTTTACACATATACTAGAAGCCCCCCTGGGGGACTTCTAGTATATGCACTCTGATCTCTCATAGAGATCCATGCAGTATAGTTATACTGCATGAATCCATGAGATCGGTGTTCTATTACTTTTGGCTGCTGCAGCCAAAAGTAATAGAATGCCGAGCCGGGATCAGCGCCATTACGGAGCAGACCCCGGCCCGGTATGGATGCAGGGATCGCCCCCCCGCAATCGCGCCGCAGGGGGGCGATCCCCCCACTAGACCACCAGGTATGGAGATTAGCTGGTATTTAGAAGCAGCTGTCAACTTTGACAGCTGCTTCTAAGTACTTAATTAGCGGGCACGGCGATCGGACCGTGCCCGCTAATAGCCGCAAGCCCGGGCTACACGCGGCACCCGGGATCGCGGCAGTTCTGAACTCCCATAGCGGCACGAGGACGTTCAATAACGTCCTGGTGCAGCTATGGGTTAAAAGAACACCACGTGACAGCTGTTTTTCTTGCTCTACGGCACTTCTTCCAGTCATAGAAGTGCCGTAGAGCACGAAACAGATGTCATCTGTCATCTGCATGCTGCACTGATTAATTTTTTTTTTTTTTTTTACAATCAGAATTTTTATTGAGAATATTTATGAATGGATTTTCAATGGATTATGATAGATTTTTAACGTTAAATAAATGAAGAAAAAGTTTGAAGGGTGAGTGCTCTCTCTTTGTCCTCTTTTATATTGGACCTGTTAATATGGTCTTGTATTCATGAGAGAAGCACCATGATATCCTAAACATCATATGACCTGTGCTGCAGATGTATCCACTAGTACCTATATATACCGTAGTGTCAGTTGCTGTGTCTAATATAGCAATTTTTTTTATTTATTTTTTTAGGTAAGTTAGAGTAATATGGGAATCTCTACCATTGTCAATTCTAGGCCGTACCCACTTAATCAAAATGATGTGTTTTGGAAAACTGTTATATCCAATGCAAACAATACCCCTTTTACTCAAACATTCTGACGTTTCCCTACTCCAATCATATTTCACTAAATTTATTTGGCAATCAAAGAGACCTCGTATTGCCTATTCCACTCTCTGTCTCCCTACTTCTAAAGGTGGCGCTCAATGCCCAAATATTAGATTATATAATTTAGCCGCTCTCTTTCGCCATGCTAAAGATTGGATTATGGACACCTCATATTTCTCCAATATTTTAATTGAGAAAGCTTTAGCAGCTTGGCCTTGGCCTTTACCCACCCTGCTACATGCTAAATTACCAGAACTCCCCCCCAGAAATTAAGAGAAGTGTTATCTTTAAAGACACCATTGCCACATGGAAGGCGATACGAAAATTATATGGTTTACCCTTTTGCCTATCGAAAAGATTTCCTCTGTGGCATTCACCACTTTACCCACCTGACAAATTGGACTACTCGGAGTGGCAGAGTGCACATGTTTCTTCTGTTGGGGATCTGCTGGATACTAATTCCAGCACTTTCTTATCATGGGATATCGTCAGAACACGATTTAAATTGTCCTCATTTCATTTACCTCAATACGATTCTATAATTGAATTTCTTACTTCCAGAGTTCGGGACATAGCAGAAGCAGAAAGTGATATAGAATTTGATAATCTATTCCCAACACCACCGGTACATAATTCTTTATCGCATACATATGGAGAACTTAGATCACGTTCTCAAAAGAATTTATCTAGACAAATTTTTTTTAAAAAATGGTCCTCCGTAATTTTTTCAGAGGATCTGACCCAACAAATATTGAGAGGATCTCAACTAGTGCATTCTGCCACTCCAAATGTGGTTCTACGTGAAATACATTTCCGCTTTATACACAAGGCTATATATGCCTTTAATATTCCTTTTTCCAACTCCCACACTGCTCACATAAACAGTTGCCCGAAATGTTCACTTCCTAAAGCAGACTTGTTTCATTGTACCTGGGCCTGCACGCGAGTACAGGAATTTTGGGACTCTGTGCGGCTCTATCTTTTGTCCACTTGGGGCCATGCCATACCACTTCTCCCTCTTAGTTATCTTTTTCATTTTATTGATATAGACTCTACTACTCCCTCTCCTAAATTACTTACTTCTAAATGAATTCATTTAACTCTATTAGTTTCCCTGAAATGTTTATTAAGACACTGGATACTGGATACTCTACCAGACATTTCTGAGGTAATCTCCGCTCTGAAGGAGATCTTTCATTGGGAACTTTTGGATGTATTGCGCACCAAAGAAAAGTCAACAAAAACATTTATGTCCAAATGGACACAATTTCTAATTCATGATTTTACTATAGAAGAGAGAGACTCTGTCATTAATCAATTTAAGGACACTGATTGGTATTGCATGGCCGCCCAAAAGGGAACTCTGGGAGCACTCCAAATATCTTAGGCTTTTCCCTTTCTCTGTTAAAGACAATTCTCTCCATTCTATTGGTAGCATATTTGAACATCTGACATCTATACCATGTTTTAAGGTGATATTATAGGTTACTGTTTTTCTACCTATGTTTTTGGTAAGACTATGTTGTATTGTATATGATAATATGTCTTTAAAGGTTATTACAAAGGCTCATAGTATCTGTATGATATTGTAAACATACAATCCTTTGTTGCCTGTGAGTGACTTTCTTTTTAAATATGTAATGAATTTTCAATATGTATGTTCAAATATTACATGAGCCACTAATAAAATATCATTTAAAAAAAAGTTAAGAGTTATAGAGCAATTTTATCCATACTTTCCCTTAAAGAGTCACTGTCATTAAAAATAACTTTTCTCATTAGGCATGTCCAACGTTATTGATTGCAGCAGGAAATAGAAAGTGTAAAGCTTTTTTTAGTACTATTTCCCAATCTTTTTGAACCCACGTCTGTCTCTGGGCAAAAAAACTGCATCAAAAACTGCCATGTGTGATTCAAGCTTGAGGGTGAAATTCTGTACAGATGTTTCAGGAGCATATGTGAGATTGAAGTTAATGGGTAGCTGCAGATTGTGACAACAACAATCCATATATTCCTACTTATTGCCAGGCACGTATTAGTTATAAATATGGTTTACCATCTGTTCCTGTATACGTAAACTGATTTAATAGATATGTCATTTATTGCTAATATGTAACCCACTGCTAAAAATAATTTAGTGGTCGCTGCTTAGTGGAAAGGAGTTAAGAATCAGATCGGGTTATTTAATCTTGCTAATCCAATTCTTTCTTAAATTGCAAAATCAATGAAAATGAACTTTATTATGTCTACTGTCTAATTTTCAATGAAATCTCATGTGCTGAATAACAATTTATATGGCAATTATTAATAGGCTAAAAGATATTTTGTAAGTATTCAGCTAAAATAGGTAGTATAGATCTTGGTCCCTTAGTGGTCCGTACTGTTGACTTTGGGGGTTTCACTCAAATTAAAGGGGTTATCCAGTGTTAGGTTATGTTCACACAATGTTTTTTCTTATCTGTTTATAAGTTTTTTAAATGACGTCCATTATTTTGAGGATTGGTGGCCCGTCAGTGCATTGATGGCTGTTGGTACATTATTCTAGTTCGGGTGGACTAATTGGCCTTTGTATGTGTCTTTAATTGAAAAGTCAGTGGAAAAGGCCAGTGGAAAAAAAAACTGTGTGAACAAGTAAAGAATAACGTCAGCTGTTTGCAAAAGACGTCTGAAATTAACTGACATGATCATTATTTTGATGTCCGTGCAGATAAAAACCACCATTTTATACACTGTGTGCATTGGACGTCCCTCATTCCATTGACTTCATTGCATTGCATTGCAATCAGTTAAATCACAGCAATAACGGACCTCTTTTTTAAATAGAAAAAGCGGACGTCTTTCCTCTTTTTTTTTATGTGTGAACGTAGCCTTCCAAAAACATAGCCACATTCTTCCATAGACAACAGGACTTTTGTTTCCAGTTTAGGCGTGGTTAGCAATCAAGCTCCATTCACGAACTGATTTGCAAAACCCTGCCCAAGCTGTAGACAAGACTTGTCCTTTCTCTAGAAGAAAGTCGCTATGTTTTTCTAATGTTGGACAACCCCTTTAAGGGCAACATCTGCCTGGAGTTTCTGTACAGTGGTGCCTTGGATTACAAGCATAATTTGTCCTGGGACCACGTTTGTAATCTAAATCGACTCTTACACCAAAGCAAACTTTCCCATAAGAAATCACTGAAATGCAGACAACTGGTTCAACACCCCAAAAATAATGATTTTTTTATTCTAAGTAACAGGTAAAACGGATGGGGGAAAAAAAAAGAAATATGAGAAACAGCTGAATATGTCATTTTATAAATTACTGTACAGTATAGCAATCGGCATGTGGTGTATAATGTATAGTAAGGGCATAAGAATGAAAAAACAGCAGTAGTTTGTAGATACAGAATAGAGCTGCAGATCCCCATGATGCAGTAGCATAGTACAACAGGCTAGAATAGAGAAGCAGAAATGCTGTTAGAGGTCTGTATGGTCACATGACAGCAATGGTTAAGGGGTGTGTGTTCAGCATGGACCAATCAGGAAGTGAGAATCACAGAGCTGTGCAGGAGGACAGTGACAGAAACCTATTTATACAGCAATGTGAATGGCTGAGCGTAAGTGCAGGCAGATTATAGCAACAGTTTGTACAGCTGAATGTGAGTGCAGGCACATTATAGCAGCAATGTGTTTAGCTGAGTGTAAGTGCAGGCACATTATAGCAGCAGTGTGTATAGCTGAGTGTAAGTGCAGGCAGAATATAGCAGCAGTTTGTACAGCTGAATGTGAGTGCAGGCACATTATAGCAGCAAAGTGTATAGCTGACTGTAAGTGCAGGCACATTATAGCAGAAATGGAGAGGATGGAAAAACAAGGGCTGACAGAGACTGCAATGAGCAGGAAGGAATGAGCAGGATATAAATGGGCACAACATAGCAGCACTCTCTGTCCAGGGAGAGAGGGGGTTACAGTTAGGAAGAGATTACCTCCACAGTCTTGTCCCCTGGTGCGAACCCCAGCCTGAAGTGGATCTGCCATTATTTGGAAGGTGAGGGAGACTTCCTGGATCAGAGTACAGTGCTTTAGAGGAGGCTATGCAGACCATGCCCCTCCCCCATCCCCCTCCCACATAGTACAGGGAGTTCCTAAAACAAAGCAATGCTCTTAATCCAAATTACAATTTAGAAAAACTGTGAACTCTTCCTGCAAAACGCTCTCAACCCAAGTTATTCTTAAAGCAAGGTACCACTGTATATTCTCCCCATTTTTGCATGGGTTTACTCCTACAATTTAGGTAACATATGTATAGTGCGGCGAATGCGTTGATGCTGTATAAATGAATAAAATTATTTTGACGATAAATAAAACTGTGTTTCACAGTACTCCTACAACTGCTGAGAACTTCCAACTTCCAACTCTTTCCTTGGGATATCTAACTTAGGCTCTTTTCACACATCACATTGGCATATGTTGAAAGAATACACTGGAAGTATTCCCCAGCACTTGGCTCTAACATATACCGCTAATCATATTCCCTGTATAGCCATGGTAAAGTACAGTATGATGTATTTTCTATAAGCTAAGATCAGTAAAGGCAACCCATAATTTACTTCATTGAAATATGTATATATGCCTTTTCTCTATTTTTCACATTGTGTGAACATAGCCATACCCATATTGTATTCATAATAGAACATACATCAAATGTTGAAAGTGACATATTTTACCGCATCTTGAAGAATATTACTCACTTGATAGCAGTAACAATGGTGGGGACTCTAAAAAGTTAGGACAGGGCTTCAGCAATCAAATGCGGCAGGTTCTTAAATGTTCGAGTTCGATCAAACCTAGGATTTCCCGAGGTTCGATCAACTCTAGAGATGAGCGAACCGGGTTCGAGTCCATCCGAACCCGAACAATCTGCATTTGATTAGTGGTGGCTGCTGACCTTGAAGAAAGCCCTTAGGTTGTCTGGAAAACATGGATATAGTCATTGGCTGTATCCATGTTTTCCAGACAACCTTAGTAGAGTGTCCATATTAGGACATAGTCAGAAGTCAAAGTCAAGAATCATTTTGACACAAAAGTGACTACTGACTTTGATTACTGACTCTGACTTCTGACTACTGACTCTAATTACTGACTCTGATTGCTTGCTCTGATTACTGACTCTGATTACTGACTACTTACTCTAATTACTGACCCTGATTACTGACTCTGACTACTGACTCTAATTACTGACTCTGATTGCTTACTCTGATTACTGACTCTGATTACTGACTACTGACTCTAATTACTGACTCTAATTACTGACTCTGACTACTGACTCTGACTACTGACTCTGATTTGATTAGTGGTGGCTCTGACCTTGAAGAAAGCCCTAAGGCTATGTGGAAAACATGGATATAGTCATTGGCTGTATCCATGTTTTCCAGACAACCTTAAAGCTTTATCCAAGTTCAGCAGCCCCCACTAATCAAATTGTTCGGGTTCGGATGGACTTGAACCCGAACCCGGTTCGCTCATCTCTAATCAACTCTAGTCAGTACTACTACTACCATTCTGGATGTGTATATTGCCTATGTCATAGGCACTAAGGCAACCTCATATCATCAGAGATTCAGGCTTTTGAATTGTGCGCCAATAACAAGGTGGATGTTCCCACTCTTCCCGAGTACACAGGAAACAGAAGTTTTCCATTTTTCCTCAGTCCATTTTAGATGAGCTTGGCTTCTTCTCTACATGAAACATCTTTAACAAGAATTTGTGGATTGCACAGAGACCTGTATTCACAGACACAAGTACAATGCTTATTCCATCTAGATGTGGTATGACGTCCATGTGTCCATGCTGTTGTTAGTCCCTGAGCCCATGTGGTCATATCCAGTATTGAATCTTGCTGGGTTTTAACGCAGAGCCTGTAGATCATGAGCCTCCAATATTGACCTTTAGCCTTTTCCTTTGCACATACTGCCCTTTTGGGTACAGCAATTTATTTTTATTAATTGATGTTACAAATACAGTCTTTTTTTTTACATTATGGCTAAGTTCCTACTTCTGGATCATAGCAGGAGAACTGTCTCGCTAATAAAGATCATGAACATTATAAATAAAAACAGGTTTTAGATAATGAGCATAGTCACAATTTTTATACCCGGTCTCAATTTTGGCTGTTTTTCTATAATGTGTGTGCAGCCATTTCCCCATAGACTTCTGTGGAGAGCAACATTTACTATCATTAGGCCATGTTCACATGGCGTAAAAGACCGGCCGTTCCATGACCCGGGCCAGTCTCTGCAAAGATCATCCCAGCCAGTATGATCTTTCGGCCGGCAGAGTTCTGATGCGGGCGCATCAGCACACGCCCGCATCAGAATTCACCACAGCACACTATGAAGCTTGCGGCCGCAGCCGCTTGCATCATAATGTGCACTGACAGAGCTTTCTCCGAATAGCAGCCGGAAAAAACTGACATGTCAGTTGTTTGCGGCGCCGCTAGGGGTCCTAGCCGGATACTATGTGTATATGCTCTAGCCAGGACCCCATAGACAGCAAGCCAACATATTTTTTGTATTAACTATGGCCGTTGTTGCAATTGGCAACAACGGCCGTAGAAATACGAAAAAATACATTGTGTGAACATAGCCTTAAAATTAATATACAGTACGTGTCAAAAATGGTGGAGACCATAACTTTGTGCAGTAAATTCATCTACCTTTATTGCCAAAGAACAACAAAAGAAATTGCACAAATTGAATAGAAAACTGTAACAAAAATCTTTATTAGAAATTATGAATTGATAAAATTTCACAGAGTATAGTATGGGATAAAACACAGACGTCAAAACCAGGCGGGGAGGAACCCGCCTGGTTTTGACGTCTGTGTTTTATCCCATACTATACTCTGTGTAATTTTATCAGTTCATAATTTCTAATAAAGATTTTTGTTACATTTTTCTATTTCATTTGTGCAATTTCTTTTGTTGTTCTTTGATTCATATGTTGCACTGTAAGACATATTTGGCAGGACTTCTTCGGAGTTGTCTACCTTTATTGCCACCCAGAACTGGCAAATGGCAAAAAAATTGTACAAAAATTAAAGTGCACTAGGATTTTTTTTTTTTTGTAAAACAAATAAAAAAATAAATGTAATAATAGGTTTCTCTAATGTCCTAAAAAATGTGTTTACATAAGGTAGCAAATGATTAGCTATAAGAAGCTTTGTACAAGCCTTACTGGGAACATTTATTGTAAGAAATTGTATGTTAGTTTCATTTCAAAAAAATAATAAACAAACATGATAAAAAAAAAATGGCCATTACGCAACTTCACTGGTACTGCAATACCACTGAAAAGCGTCTGGAAATAATAGGCAGGTACATTCATTTAACACCTGTTCTAAAAAAACGGGTGTTATAATGCTGTGTGAACACAGTGAAGCAAGGCCTTCCCTGCAGTAAAGAACGGACCCTGATTCCATTGCAATCAACGTCTATTATTTACTGAAATATTACGAAATGTGAACATAGCCTAGCGCACAACGGGACCAATGAATTTATTGAAATAAGATAAATTGACCATATAGGCTAAATATAGTAACCTATTAAATTGTGTTAAAAGAACAATGAATTTTAATTTAACATTAATTAATATGATTGATATTCATAATAAAAATACTACTTATATTAATAACTATTGTAATATGCATTAGCAATACATTCAACTTCTGCCAATAATAATACTACTAATAATAATAATAATAATAATAATAATCGTATAACTTTAGCTAACTGTAATATGCTATCTTAATTTTAGGTGCATTTGAATTGTAAGCTTTCGGCTTGTCTGTCAATTGAGAACTCATTATTTTCGAGAACTGGAATGCCGTAACTGAGCTCTGCCACAGATGTAAAATGATATATTGTACTGTAGTGAGGGAACATCTACATTTAATGATTGTAAAAGTCTATCTGTCCCTGGGGTAGTTAAAAGTACAAACAAGTTGCTGGTACATTCAACCAGAAAGTCAAACCAATTAAAGTGCTAAAAAAAAAAAAAAAAAACTCTGCTGTATCTGAAATGTTATGTTCAGGTAGCAGGAATAGTGGGAAAAAAAAGATACCAGTTGGTTAGAAAAAAAGTTACACGCGCACACACACACACACACACACACACACACAGAAGCTATATTCCCTCAATGCCTTTTTATACAAAATGGACATTTTTTTGTTTGTTTTTTACAATGGCTGCCGGCAATAATAATCATAATCATTATTTATGGCTATCATTATTAAACAACATCCATTGTTTTGCCTAAAATAGACATTGTGTAAACATAGCCATATATAGACACGATAGACGACAATATTTTGTAGCTCCCCTTTGTGCCACCATAACTGCTCTAAACCAATTAAAGCATGGATTCCATAAGACCTATGATGGCATTTAGCTTTATGTGGTGCCATTCCACTACCTCTGCTGGCTTCTTCCTATAGTGCATACACGTAAAAAAAAATTTCAAGTGACACATTTGCACCAGGCCATCTGCATGATATAAAGGTAAACAATGTGATTCATCAGACCAGGCCAACTCTTCCATTGCTTTACAATTTAGTCCTATTGCTCATATGTGGTACGACACACATACTGTATGTCTTCTGTGTTTTAGTCTTTGGTGTATTGTATATATCATGTTTTCCCCATACCAGTAATTGCACCACATTTATAAAGCTCAAGCTATTTTTTGTGTGCTATTTCAATCTGCTGTGCAGTCTATGGCTAGGTTCACACGGCGGGATTTAAAGGCGGTCATTGTCGATGGCTGTCAAAAAGACGTCTGTTATTTGTACGATCATTATAGATGGCGGTTATCTGCAAATAACTGACTTTTTTTAAAGGCTGTCAGCAATGACGGACACAAAATCCTGATATGTGAACTTAGCCTATAACATAAAAAGAGAAACAGAAAAGAAAATGTATAGCATAGGCATATACTCAGATGTGACTCCTGTGCTATTTATTGTAAAAAAAATAATAAATAAATTAGTTGTACATACATTGGAGGGCCTCAGTCAATACATGATGTACAGATGTCATGGTTTAGTAAGGGGGTCAATATAAATCTAGTTGAGGCTTTGAATTGCATGTTAATATCCAAAATGGGAAATACAATGGGGGAGATTTATCAACAATGGTGTAAAGTGAAACTGGCTCAGTTGTCCCTAGCAACCAATCAGATTCCACTTTTCATTCCTCACAGACTCTTTGGAAAATGAAAGGTGGAATCTGAGCCAACTAAGCAACTGGCAACTAAGCCAGTTTCACTTTACACCATGTTTGATAAATCGCCCCCCATGTGTTTTAAGTCAAGTAGTTAACAAATGGGATAAAATAAAAACATAGAGGGAAATTTACTAAGGTGTCTAATGTGTGCGACTATTCTAATTCTAATAAGGATTGGTGTATATTTTGTTCCAATATCTTGTGACACTATCTGCCATAGTAAATGTTTCTAAGTAAAAAGTTTCAGAAAACGTCGCAAACATTCAAAAATTGCGCAAGCATATTTACCTGGTACTGACCAGAATTGGCCTGCACCTGTTTAATTGGGCGCTAATCCCGGATTATGGGAACTTTTTGGGTGAATACTCAAAACAGGTATTCAAATATTGGCCCATCAAATATTGGTTCATAATTTTAAATAGAAAATTATTCACCTAGAAATAGATTCAAAGCCCTTGATAAATCCCCCCACAGTATTTTATTTTTAGTAATGTTTGCTTCTTTTTTTTATAACAAAAATATAACATTTTTTGGGTATTGAAATCTAAGACATTGATTAGAAATATATTAAGTTTTATAAAAAATTTAACTTATAAAAATGAAGAGTAAGTACACTGAAACCTCTGTGAATATGAGCCAAAGGGGTTTCTGAGAAAAATGTTCTGGGGAGCTATCCACAGGATATCTTATCAGTAACTGATTGTCAGGGTGCCCATAAACTGTTCGGAACCACAATGCATAGTGGACATAGTTTGTCTCTGTTCATAGTGCATTTGTGGCAATGTGTAACTGCAGCTCAGCTTCTATTAACTTGAATGGGAGATGAGCTGCAGTTACACCTCTCCATCACTACACAATGAATGGAGACAAACATTGTTCACTGTGTTTTGCTGAGCTGAACAGCTGATATCAATAGCCAAATAATCAGTAAAATTCGCCCAAAAAGTGCCTTTAAAAAGTGTTTTTTTTTTTTGTTTTTTTTTTACAGAACAGCCTTCTCATAGATAAAGCCTAGTATGCATAAGTACAAAATCTTCCTTTGGCTGTTTTCTTTTAATGTTTGTTAAAGGGGAACTCCAGCTTAAGGTGAAAAAAATGAAACTTCTGCAGAAGTATAAAGCATTACTTACCTGTCTATTCCATTTTTAACACTACCAAAAATCCATTTGTTTAGGGGATTTTGTTCTGTTTTGTGTTTCTGTACTTCCTGGTTTATCAGTTGTACACAGTACAGTACACAGGTTCCAGAATGCAATGCTTTCCCATCGCTGTTCATCACAGTCCTCCACCCTGCCTATTCCCCGCCCAAAGCTGTTGCAGAACATCTAGGCTGTGTTCACACATTGCAATTTCATTGTGTTACTGAATTATTTGCAGTAATTTATGATTTCATTGTGGTCCCACCCACACAGCACGCTGTATTCTCTACTTGTAACACCACACAGCACCCTGTATTCTCTTCCTGTAACACCACACAGCACGCTGTATTCTCTACCTGTAACACCACACAGCACACTGTATTCTCTACCTGTAACACCACACAGCACACTGTATTCTCTACCTGTAACACCACACAGCACGCTGTATTCTCTACCTGTAACACCACACAGCACACTGTATTCTCTACCTGTAACACCACACACCACACTGTATTCTCTACCTGTAACACCACACAGCACGCTGTATTCTCTACCTGTAACACTGATATTTGAATAAAGTAAAGAATAGTGATGAGCGAATACTGTTCGATCGAATAGATATTCGATCGAATAGTGAGATATTAGAATATTCGATATTCGTACCAATATCCCGCGAATATTCGAGAAATATTCGATATGCGTTCAAATCCTCCAGCTTCCGGTTTCACCCTCGAAATGGTCAAATAGATGTTTTTCACTAATCGAATACTTGTTCCCATAGACTTTAATGGGATCGAATATTCGATCGAATATTCGAATATTTGCGGGATATTCGTACGACTATCGAATATTCGAATATCTCACTATTCGCTCATCACTAGTAAAGAACTTTTTGATTTTTTTTTCTTTTCATTTCCACGCACATATTATGATCAAGCATCTGTTATCTTTGAAGTTGAGCCCCACAAAAAGGCTCTGATCCTCTCTGCCATTAAGCATCATTTACTTGTGTTACTGCATCATTTTTGTGAATACGCTGCAGTACTGCAATGACCCTCCAACATGTGTGAACACAGCCCTAATTTCACTGCACACTTCTGCACAATTAGAGAAATCAGTGCAACACCTGCTTCTTGCTGGTCAGAGATGGTGAATCACTCAGGGGATTGGGGGATCCAGCCAAGCCTCCTGGGACATCACGCCCTGTCCCTTGTCTGCATCATCAGCCTGTGCTCAGCAAACACACAATGTGAAACAGAGGCATGGAAAATTTGTCTCCTAAGGGTGGATAGCAGAAGGAGCACTCCATGGATTTTTATCAGCTACCAGTGTGGCAGAACCGTACAGATATGGTAATACATTGTATAGACACATATATTTAAATTCTAATGTACTTTTAATAGAAAAGAAGTTTTTCTCATCCAGAGTTCCCCTTTAATGTTGTAAACCCATAAAAAAACCTATGTCAATTTTGTAAAAGTTTAAGGCCATGTTCACACACTGTCAAAAAAAAAAGATTGGATTATTTAAGCAACAAAAAAACGACTGTTATTATCCGAACAATGGTTTTAAAATAATATCAGTTATTTGACGTCAACTGTGTGGACATCGCCTAAATAAAATTTGCTTGTAAAAGGCAAAAAAAAGTCAGCATCAGTGAGCTGCTCCTGGAATTAATTAGTTCAGCTAGCCTAAGAAAAAACATGACTGTACGTTGTAGTAGGCTGATAAAGTTACAGTTGCCACAACATTAGAAAATGCTTAAGGGCCATTAACAACTGAACAAGTAAACAAAATAACAAAGCTTTAAATTTTTGTTGTCCTACTACTAATTATCGTTTTTTCTATTTGGAATTACTACTTAATTCACTTTTTTTAGTAATGTTTATTATTTTAAATATAAAATATTTTGATGACAAAGAAAAGCCATACCAGATGGTAGGAAACTGCTAAGAGCTTTATTCAGCCAACAATTTGTCTGTGTCAACTGGCCCTTATCTATCAGTTCTGAAAAGCCTAAGGACAATTCTCCACAAAGACCATAGTCAGATAATGCACCTGATCTTCTAAAAAACAGCTGCAACATTTAAAGAGAAATACTGCATATTTTATCATCATTATTTATAATGATGTAAAGTGTTTCAAACATAAAACTAAATATTTAAAAATGATCACATGCCTTGCCTTAATTGGCTAATGTTCTTGATCTTGTGTGTAGAGCACTACTTTTGGAGGTGTCCATTGAACTTCAGTACATTCGCTTTATGTTTTGCACATGAATAGACCCTGTGCCGGCCTGGGGCAGCACAGGCTGAAGCACTAGAGGTGGGCCGGCCATTAGAATCAATAGAGCAGCATCATAGAAGGGGGGGGGGAGGTTTCCTCACACTAGGGGACAGGCCGGCAAGTTTTTTAAAGCCTGAAATCAATTCTCGCAGTGGAATGAAAATACCCTGCGAGAATGTAGAGCCATAGGGAATGACACCCCAGAGTATCACAGCGGATTTTGCTGCGGAACTCACATCGTGAAATCCGCTGCGATAAGCTACATGTGAAGCCACCCTAACTGATGTGAATGGGGAATAGATTAATTAGTTACATTAGTTTCTCAGTATGTTTTTGGATCTGGTTCCATTGTTAGAGGAAATGACAGTATAGATGTACTCCTCAGGGTGCAGATAAAAATACAAAAAAAATAAAAATAAAATTCTACTTATTCCCTGGCTTTCTCTGCTGTGCCCACTATCTTTGTCTCAGCCCCCTATGCTGCAATCTCTTGTGTCTATGTCACATGAAGACTTTTCCACTCAACTAATCAATGGCCACAGTGATGTTGACTGGCTGAGTGGGTGGGTCCTTTTGTAATACAGACATGAGAAGGTGGAGAACACTGGGAAGGGGGGGTGATAGAGATTGGAGGCAAATTGGGAGAGAAAAAGGGGTAGCTATGAGTTTTTTTTCCTGTTTAACTGCTTTTTTTTTTTTTCCCATCCTCATCATCATTTTGACTTTGCTTATGACACTGCATTTATATCGCATCCACCCTGTTGTATAAATAATATGCTTTATTCTATGCATATTTTTTAAGATTATTATTATCATCATAGTTTCTTAATATTGGTCAATTTGGTATTAAATGATAATATAGACACATCTACAATTTTAATCTTTCTAACTACTTGCACTCCTCTTTTGTAACACTGCATATGGGGAATGCCCTGCTGCATAGGAAAGACTCTTTAGCTCAATGATATAGACATCAGCATGCAGACATGCAGCGCATGCTTATGGGGGGCTGTATGGGAATTAGTGTATTTTAACCTTAATAATTACTGTTGTTGGAGGGGGGTGGATTTAACAGAGTCTCTTTAATTATAGCCTTGCATATTGCAGTCCTAGAAATCCTTTGAAATAAACTGTTCACCTTATGTTAGAGAGACGCAATTAATTTACATTACCGTTTATCCTATGAGACAATTATCAAATTTGACCTACTTTATTTTTTTTTTATAATATAAGATAATTACTTAATGTTTTTATAGTAAAAAAAATACAATGAAGGGTTTATAATATGAAAATTCAAATATATTCGGACTTCCACAATAAAATGCTACACACAATGTCAATACTTGGAGAATTCACTTATTTCTCCGATAACACGGCATTTAGTCAGTTTGTTTTGCCTACAGCATTGATAATCAAGAAATGCCATTTTTATATGGTTGTAAAATGAGATTAACCAACCAAGAATAGGTCAAACATACATTCAAAATAGTCTACAATTTAATCCATTCAAATTCTGTCACTTTATTTAAATAATTGTTTTATTATTGAAATCTCCTCATTAGATATAGCGGGCAACATGAAACAATACAAGGTGAAATGCTAAATGCTATAGGAAATCCATATATTATGGTATTATGCCATCTATTTACCTGACTGCCACATACATAGGGGTAAAGGTCCATTCTCATAGTACAGTATGCTTGGCAGTTGTTTTTCTATAACTATAACAAAAATCCCTCTAATATGATATATATATATATATATATATATATATATATATATATATTTATTATTATTATTATTATATTACTTTTTTGAAGATTGAAATTTAACATTCAAAAGTGATTTAGCCAAAAAATTAAGAATATATTTGTTAAATTGTTATTCCAGTTTCATTATTTCTAAAGATATAATTTTTCATGATTCGTTGCCAGTTAGGGATGGTCCGAACCTGCCGAGGTTCGGGTTCTTACGAACCTGAACGCTCGGCAGCAGATTCCCGCTGTCTGCCCGCTCCGTGGAACGGGCGGATCCAGCGAGAGGACTGCCTGGAAAACTGGGATACAGCCTATGGCTATGGCTGTATCCCAGTTTTTCAGGCGGTCCTCCCGCTGGATCCGCCCGCTCCACGGAGCGGGCAGACAGCGGGAATCATTACCGAGGGTTCGGGTTCGTAAGAACCCGAACCGAACTCTGTTTGGACCATCCCTATTGCCAGTATCTTAACCCTTTCAAGACAAAGACAATTTTAATTTTTTTGCACTTTGGTTTATTCTCCTTGTGTTTAAAAGGCCATAGCGATTCAATTTTTTTATTTAAAAAAAAATGAAAACTTTTAAAAAAAATCTAAATTAGATGCCTTTATTACTACCTATGTTCACACATCGTCTAAATGATGACGGTTTTATTAGATGGCCATCATTTAACAACAAATAATGGGCTATGTTTCATAATAACGGCCATTATTATAAAATACTGGTCTTTTTTTGGTAAAAGACTTTTTTTTTACTGGATTTTCTGGTAAATGAAGGCCATCCAATAAAAACGGCCTTATTTTGATAGTGTGGGAACATAGTCAAATAACGCTTTTATTTTTTGGTATATGGGGTTATTTGGGCATTATTTTCTTGCTGATCTGTGCTTTCTATTGGTATCTTGCTTGCATATATGCCACTTTTTGAAGACCTTTTAGTAAAAATTTTTGGGATGTGATGTGACCAAAAATCAGCAATCTTTCCCTTTGGCAGGTTTTTGCACTTAAGCCTTTCAACGTGAGCGATCAATAATGTGATAATTTAATAGTTCAGATAATTTTGCATGTGGTGATACCAAATATGTTTATTTATTTTTATAAAATGGAAAAAGGAGGTGATATAAACTTTCAAAATGGATGTTTTTTTTTTTTAACTAATACATTTTTTACACTAATTTGTAGTCCCTCCACTCCTATGAGCAATACTGTAATTGATCATAAGGATCAATGCAGTACACATATACTGCACAGTACACATATCAATGTTATCTCAATTGCTTTAGGCTCCTGAAGGGAGACAGCATCAGAGCATCAGAGGCCAGCTGTAAAAATGACCGTTCACCACTGTGTAATCTCACTGCAGAGCAGAGTGGGTGATCCCGCCAATGGACCATCACAGTTAGCTTTTTAAGGGCATTTAAATTGCTAATTAGCAGCCATGAATGATCTGTTTGTGCCAGCTAATAGCCGTGGTCCCTGGCTGATGATAGCAGCAAGGATTGGTAAAGTACAGAGTGGGATAGAGTCCTGAGCCCCCCTCTGTACTCCCTTAACTACATATCGGCATACATTTACATCATATATCATTAAGAGGTTAAAATTAAACCACCCATTGAAGCTTGTTGCAGCAATTGCTTTCCAATGTCCTTCTAATCATATAGGTACCCATATGAAACAAGTCAATTTGAGGTACGGTAGGTATCACAATTCAGCTGAGCTGTAAAAGTAGAGAAATGTACAGATTATTTACTAAATGTAATTTCAATAAATTTAGCGGTCCATTACTAGCAAAGCAAAATGTGTTATTCTAAATTGGCTTTGAGTAGAGACTGCAAACTATTAGTCTATAGTCTATGTCTATAATCAATACATGAACACAGTCAGCACATTCCAGAAATGACCACTAGAGATAAGCAATTGTAATAAACGGGACTATTTCTTTTCCACTGATTTTCCTGAAGGTTCAGGAGTTTGATTTCCTATGAATTGTTATTGACCCTGTAAACTGGAGTCTATTGCGGTTATAAAGATAGGCAAGAAAGGACGGTGGCAACTGAAAACTTAATGCAAAAACTGAGCCTTGTTATTTACAGTGTGATAAGTATATACACCATGTGGCACAATGATGTACCAATTTAGTAGTGCAACACTAAATGCATGTCCTTAATGAGGCCATGTGCACATGGTGTAAAACAACGGCTGTTTTGTGACCCGGCCGGATCACAGAACGGACGGTGTTACTGAATATCATCCCGGCTGTTACTACAGTACTGGCTGGATGATCTTCACTACTAATGAATTTGGATGTGGGCGCATAAGTGTGCACCCGCATCCAAATTATCCACCGCACGCAATGGAGCTGACAGGTTCTTTGTGGCCGCTATTCATTGAATGTCAGTTTATTGCGTAGCCGCTAGCGATCCCGTCTGAAGCGTATTTTATGTGTATACACTCCGGACGTGATTCCACAGCCATGATTAATATGAAACTTACATAGTGTGAACATAGCCTGAGAATGTATGGTCCCTCATTGAGGATCGCAAAAGCTGCATGGCTCTGATGACAGCTGCCAGGAAACGCATTGAGCAACAGTGCACAAGTTGTAAAACAACCGGGAAACATCTGCTAAACCATGATAAACCATCTGCTTTAACCTTGCACAGTACATAACCTTGCACAGTACATGACACTGCAGCTGGTTTTGCAACCCTCACTGAGGGAATGCATGCTTTTCCCAATGGACATGCGTTTACCACTAATTTACTGTATTTGGACTGAGTGTTGCACTTCTAGATTGGTACATCATTGCACCACACGGTATACAGTATATACTTATCACAGTGTAAAGAAAAAGGTATGATCTTTACATTAAGTTTTCCGTTACCACAGTCCCTCTTTCTATGAAATGTATAAAAACCAATGATAGATACAAAGTTATTTATTAAGTGACTATAAAAGTAGGTATCCCAGTGCCCCTCTTGTCTCTAGGTCTAATCGACTGTCAAGGATTGCCATATAAGGTCCTATTACACGGAGCGATTTTTAACGACTAACGAAAGATTGTTTATCCTGAAATCGTTCACCATATTGCACAGAACGATGGTCGTTAGTTACAATCGTTACTACGATCATTATTGCGATCTTTACTATGATCGTTTATTCCTTCCGATCCCAGTTAAACAATGAACAATGTGCAATTACATTGAACGATTAGTGAACAAATGCGGAACTTAAGCAAACTAATATGGAATTACAGTGAACGACTAGCGAATGATTAGTGAGCGATTAACGATAATTTTAGGTTCAGATCTAAATCTGAATAACACTCAACTAAACTATTAGGTAGGTTATACTCCTTATTACTCCCCCCGCACCTCCCAGGGCCACCATTGCTTCCTAATCCAATCTCTCTTTTTACCTTTATAATAATTAATCTCAAATCTCTTAAAGCGACTCTGTACCCACAATCTGACCCCCCCCCCCCCCCAAACCACTTGTACCTTCAGATAGCTGCTTTTAATCCAAGATCTGTCCTGGGGTCCGTTCGGCAGGGGATGCAGTTATTGTCATAAAAACAACTTTTAATCCTGCAGCGCTGTCTAACGGCCGGGGCTTACATTTGTATATGCATTAGGCTGGCACACCCTCTCTGTCCTTCCTCCCCACCCTCCTCATCATTAGGAATGCTCCAGGCAGATTGCTTCCTATTCCCCACCTGTGTGTTAAATGAACATGAGCTGGATCGTTAATACACCTGTGCAATGCTCAAACAGCAGTAAATGTTCCTGGATCATTCCTAATGATGAGGAGGGTGGGGAGGAAGGACAGAGAGGGTGTGCCAGCCTTATGCATATGCAAATGTAAGCCCCGGCCATTAGAAACAGCGCTGCAAGATTAAAAGTTGTTTTTATGACAATAACTGCATCCCATGCCGAACGGACCCCAGGACAGATCTTGGATTAAAAGCAGCTATCCGAAGGTACAAGTGGTTTGGGGGGACAGATTGTGGGTACAGAGTCACTTTAATGGCCAATATCAAGTTATCCCTTGCAGTCATCTGAGGGGCTTCTTGTGATAACAAGTTCAGCAGGATAATCACCCTGGCCAAGAGAGTGACTTTGCTAAGTAGGAGACTAGGTTTCATTTCACTTGTGATACTATCCAGCATCAAAATTTTGGGGTCCCAGGGCATTTTATAATTCTTTTTTCAATCTGGGCCAACACCCCTTGCCAAAACAGTTGTATCTTGGGACAATTCCATGTCATATGAGGAATGTCAGCTGATTCTTCCCCACATTTATTACACTTCTTTCAAGTAGTTTTGGGGTAAAATAAATCCCATAAATGATTTTCAACTGCAACAACCTTTGGTTCATATTTATTGTAGCCCTGCCGACATTCTTAAATATATTGTCCCACTCATAGGGCAGAAACTCCCCCAGATTGTCCTCCCAGTATCTTCTAAACCTCTGAAGAGACTTCTCAGCTGTTTCTCTTAACAAATTTTTTATATTTTAGACAGTGCTTTCCCCATCCCACACCTTATACCTTACCTCTCCCCACCCCTAGTCTTCCCTCCTGTGGACTGCAGCTGACAGGCCGCTCAGTCGCTGCAGCCGCCGGGATCGGGAAGCTGCAGAGCACAGGAGAGAAGATCGGGAGTGGTAAGGTATCAGGTGTTTGAGAAATCGTCAGCCGTTGGCCGTGCATAGTTATTACATGTAGTGATACGCTGTCTTTGCCCGACGATTTTAGGTCCACACCTAAACCAGCAATCAGCCGATGATCGTTGTCATCAGCTGATCATTTTCTCTATTACACAGAGCGATAAACTGCTGATTATTGCTCCGTGTAATAGGGCCCTTAGTTTCAAAAGGTAGTAGAGCGCATCCAAGTGAATGGGCTCGGCTGCAGTAACTGAAAGTGTCCTGGAGGTACAGTTTATAGCTCATGACTTCCCAGAAAACACATTTACCAAAAAGCCTGTAAAATGCAGTGATTGATTGGAAATCTTTCATTACAAAAGTTTAAATTAAAGTGTAACTGTCATATTTTCTTTTTGCAGAAATCAGTAGTATAAGCAATTTTAAGAAACTCTATAATAGGTTTTATTAGGCAAAAAAGCCTCTTTCTGTAATCAGAAAGCAATTTACCAGCTACCCCCCCTCACTTCTTATCTGTTCATTATCAGACAAATCCGTCTTCATTACAGAGAAGCCAGTGAAGCTGGGTTCTGCTGTGTCCATTATATCCTATGGAGGCGGAGGGGCCGAGGGAGATGAGTGAGAAGGAAGAAGAGACATGAAGGTCAGCTGTTTGTAGACTGTCTGGGCACCTTAAACGCTGGATTCAGAGGTCAGAAAGGTCAGTGCTTATCTAGGAACTTGCTGCGAGAAGATTGCAGGATGTTGTGCTGTGCAGGACTGCTCCGTGCTCACTCACTCCTCTCGACCCCTCCCTTCTCCATAGAGCATAATGGACACAGGAACCCTGCTTCTTATAAAATGAGAGGGGAGGCTAGGAAAAACAGCTTTTTCAGTACAGAAGGAAACTCTTTTGCTTAACAAAACCTATTACAGAGTTTCTTAAAATCACTTGTACTATTGATATTTATTGTTTTTCAAAAAATGACCCTGAAATGACAGTTACGCTTTAATTTCTTAAATGATGCATGTTAATTTGTTTATTTTTCACTGATCTATTACAAAATAAATAAATAAATAAAAATAAAGGGCTTATGGTAACCTCACAATTCATTAAAATGTAATGTATTTGTCATTGTGAATTTTCCCGACTAAATACTAAATAGATAAAACTTATGAACTATTGACCGTCTTTTGTTCTTTTAAGGTAGTTGTTTCTTTTCACAAAGAGCCTCTCTCTTTCAGATGACGATCAAGACAATTTTTTTGTTCTAACATCTAAAGAAAAGACACAGAATACTGATGTCACAAGCGACAGGACATCGATTAAAAATTGTCCTAGTGCCGCTGTAAGTACTGTTATCCTACAATTATTTTAAAAGGTTCCATTAAAAGGTAACATTGCACAAGTGAGATGTGGCAGAAAAGCAATGACACCCCAGATAAACAAGCTACAGCCAATCAATACCACATTATATTTCTGCCTTACACAATTTACTAGGGACACCTGGTTTTATATGAAAATCAAGAAGATAAAAACACGGCTTAGGATATAGGATTGGATTCAAACTCTTCTTGTCCTATCTGCAGTATTTAAATTTAGATGATAATGTTAGGAGGTGTCTCTGATTGTCATTTAGATCTGTTTTCCACCTACATGGGATCTATTTTAGTCCATATAACAGATGCCAAGGAACAAATAATTCACACAGACCGCGTAAGGCTTATATAATGATATGTTACATATAGAACCTTCATGACTCAGAGATTGTTTCAGCTTGATATGTCTAGGTTAATATTTCCATGGGCAACAAAAGGTGCTGGACTGCATTTTATTTTGGTATCAATGTGGTCAGTAGTTACATGAAATAGAATACAGAACAGGTATCAGCGTCATACACAACTCATTGTGAGAATCACAATCCAACACAATACTTTAAACTTGTTAAAACGGTCTAATGTGACTGCCCTGTAATGCACTCTTAGGGCCCTATTCCACAGGACGATTATCGTTCGAATAATCATTAACGATAAACGATCCAAGCGACCGCTATTGCGAAAGACCTGAAATCATTCACCCACTTACATGGAACGATAATCGTTACTTATGATCGTTCTTGCGGTCGTCTTGTCGTCGCTATTGCGTTCGTCACTACTGTGAATGACCGAACGACATTTTATACAATGCGAACGAATTGCAGATGAGCAACGATAAAAATAGGTCCAGGTCTTTTTAAACGATCAACGATTTCTCGTTCGGTCGTTAATCGTTAACTGCTATTCAAACGAACGGTTATCGTTTAGATTCGAACGACTTAACGATAATATGAACGATAATCGTCCTGTGGAATAGGGCCCTTAGGCTATGTTCACACAATGTTTTTTTTTTAATGAAAAGAATTGCCGTTGTTTTGTCTGTTAATAAAGAAATGTGTTGTATTGAAGTCATTGCAAACAAAGGCCGTTGTTCACACAATGTATTGAACAATGGCTGTTGTTTGCTATGGCCCGGGAAATAATTGACATTATTTGTTAATTATTTCCAACTGTTGTGCATTGATTTAAATGCAATATCCAATGCAACAACAGCAGTTGTTTGACACTCAGTGCAACTTCCTTTGTTTATAGTGCTAAACAACGGCCGTTGTTCATACTATGTGTGACCATAGCCCTAAGTAAAAGTAGTACCATAGCCAACAGAGTTCAGCTCTCACTTTATAAGCAGTACTGAAGAAATAAACTAGTTTTTCTGAGCTTTAATTCATGTGTTTGCCCTTAAAGGGTTGTTGTTGTTGTTGTTGTTGTTGTTGTTGTTTTTGTAGTTTTTTTCAGGAATAATATTGAGAATTTACAAATGTGTAATTTCTTAACTTATCTCTTAGATGGATATGAAATTACCAGCCTTCATCGCCGGATATATATACTGTTTGTATGTGTGTAACACCCAGTGATTGCAGTGTAAATGAAGCCTTTGGATGTTCTAAGAGCGTATCATGATATTGTTTGAATTAGTTCAATGAGAAATTGTAATTGTTAACTAAACTAAAAAGCAGGTTGGACAAATTTAAGGAGTTGCCTTCTCATGTGCTTTGTGCTAGAGAGAGGGCTGGAGAAATACTGTGCACGTGCGAGTTGCCTCACTGTCCCCAAACACTTAATCAAAGCTTCTTCCCAATCTCAACAGCAGCACCAGCAGCTATTTTAGTTATAACTGTAACTCTCTTCCTACTGCTGCCGTAGGTATACAGCGCTCCCTCCTATACCTAATCTCCCTCTCTCTTAAGTCTTCCTGCACGTCTTCGCTAGCAGCTCAGTTCTTTATGTAATACTTTACCACTTTGCTGCTGTTTCATTTATTTCTATTCACACAACCCCTTGCAAAGCCAGTGTATCTGTAACCCCTTTCCCTTTTGTAGTAGTGACTGTGTAAATCATCAGCCCAGCACAGTGCCAGCCTGTTCAGTGGACTTCCACCAACACTATATGATGGTATAGACGAGTAAAGAATGTATTGTAATTTCACAGAAAAATAATAGAGAAGTGAGTGTGTTTACTACTGGAAAAAAGGCCTGGTTCTCATTTTGCCCCCCTGAAATCAAGATAATGAGAAACAGCTGTACCATTGAGGGGAGCCTCAAAGTGTCAAAGACATCAGTGAGAGCCCTAAAATTACACTGTTACCACTCTGAAGGGTTAATGCAGGGACATAACTATGACTGTAGAAGCCATATTGGCTGCTATGGGGACCACCGCTACAAGGGGCCCGGTGGCCGCCTCCTGCAATACACTAAGCCCCCTTGAGCTGTCATCATCTGCAGCACCCAGTGGCCTCCCAGGGTCTGCAAATGTCCATTTAACTGCAAGCGCTCCTGATGAGCGCTTGCAGTTATGCTGTTATGACTACACTTGACCTTGACGTCTTAGTGGTCGGGGGGCTTAGGCAGGGCTCAATCAAAAGTTTGCTATGGAGCCCATCCAATCCTAGTTATGCCCCTGGGTAAATGGTAATGCAGCCAGATAAGGCAGGCTTTTGAAACAGGTATACTTTAACTATTCAAAGTGGAATAATAAAAAAAAAAAATAAATAAATAAATATATATATATATATATATATATATATTAGATAGATAGATAGATATGCTAAAGAAATTCTAAGATAGCGTATACTTTAACTATTCAAAGTGGAATAAAAAAAAAAAAAAAAAAAAAATATATATATATATATATATATATACATATATATATTAGATAGATAGATAGATAGATAGATAGATAGATAGATAGATAGATAGATAGATATGCTAAAGAAATTCTAAGATAGCGTTCTGGAAGTAAAGAGGCACAATCGCATACATTTCTACAATACAACCCAGTTTTAGCAAAGCAAGATGCATCAACAATACATATGTGCATGTCTGGGGTCATATGGATCATTTCAATCTCTTTAGTTTTCTCAAATAGTTATCTCCCATCTATAACAGGTCTCATGTTTATTCACTTACATTTTACTTTACATTGTATGTGAGAGGCGAAGCCGTCATATAACAGTAATCTCGTATAGTTTTATATTGTACAAGACAAAGGACAAGTATTACATTTTTTACAATGATGAATACTGTATACTGTTATTATTTGCTCTCACTTTAGAGTTCTACCCTTGGGGAAATGTGAAGGATATATAGATGATGTACTACAGTTTTTGCTGAGATTATGAAACCATTATGAAACCTTGAGGCACTAACTTAAATTGATTTTAAACTACACAATATTTCGATGAATTGACTATTAGGCATAAACACACTATTTTTTCCCTTTGTGGATACAATTACATACATTTTAACCTGTGGCTGGCCTGGGTTTAATGCTCTTTGTTTTTATAAAAAGACATTAGATTAGGATTTATAAGATAACTTAAAAATGTCTTATAGGGCATAAGAATAGTGGTGCCAGTTCCTCCATGTCTACTGATGTTCCATTTACAGTCCATAGATATAAGGAGAACAGCTGAATACAGTATTCTGCTGTATTAATGACTCCCATACACTTGGAGTGGAGCAGCAGTATGTATACCTGACACTCAGGGCTGGTATCAGCACCTGATATACCCCGACAAGTGCCAAGGACCCCTGCTCCTGGGGTAGGCTCCTGTTGCTGTGTCTGTCCCTTTTAACTTTAAGCACCCCTATTGGGGGGGGGGTTGTCTACATGGGGGATACTACCTACTGAATAGTGTTCTAACTACTATATGAGAGTGGACCTAACATTGGGGCAGAGATGGCACCTTAAACTAAATTGGGGCAGTGTGAGGTCCTAACTACTATATGGGGAAAAAGAGGTACCTAACTACCATATGAGGGCACAGAGCAGACCTTCAGAAGGTCTTAAGTGTAAAACAAACCTAGCCCTAGGTTTCAGGGGTAATTAAGCATTAGAAAAACATGGCCACTTTCTTTCAGACAAAGCACCACTCTTGTCTCAGGTTTGTGTGGTGTTTTGCAACTTAGTTCCATTGAAATGAATAGAGAAAACCACACCTGACCTGGAGACAAAAGTCGTGTTTAGCAGAGTTGTATGTCTATCATAGGTAGCAGAGCTGTGTGTGCAGCGTGCATGCTGCAGAACTGTGTGTGAGTAGGTATACAGTACTGTCATATAAACTCTATAAAAAGTGTTAAAACAGTTCCCAAAATCATGAAAACATAACAAAAAAATTGCATAGTGCAGGAAAGCCATTAAAAAAGGAAAATGGGGGAACCTCATAACAGATGAAACATTAAAGAGTCAGTGTAAAAAAAAAAAAAAAAAAAACAGATCAGAAAGACATGTCAAAAGTCGTGATCAATCGGAGTCAGGGTGTTCAGACCCTCACAGATCACTGGAACAAAAGGGGAGAAGATTGTGTCTATGTTCTTCTCTCCCAGTCTCTCTCCACACTGCCGTTGACGTACTTTCTATAGAATTTGTTTCTTGCAGAGTCTAGAGACATGGGGAGAGAAGCACTCAATTGTGCTCTTCTTCCATCTTGTGATCTATGGGGGTCTCAACACCCATACCCTAAACGATCAGTAGTGGGGCCCCTACATGCATCATTGCAGTTTGTTTAAATGGCTAGAAGATGATATAACACTAAGCTAGCAGGATCTCTATGCTTCCCTCTCACTGCCTTAGACCACCAGAGAAGTTTAGTTAATATGAATATTTTTGTTTCTTGTTTTTTTTTTTTGTTGTCTAAATCAGGATTCGGGTGCTTTATATATTTGTAGAGTGTTTCAGCAGCTATAATGATTACAAATAGGATTTGCACCCAAAAGGAGGGAAATATGTCATTATACATGCAGTCATTATGCTAAAGTCAAGTAGACAAAGCAAGTAGCATCTCATTAACACACAGCTCACTGCTAAAACACAACATTCCCCCTAATTATTTTTGGAACAGTATATTGTGATGTATTATGTCCTAGAGAATCAGCGAATAAGGAACGACAACAGGCGCTTCGCATCTAAGCAATGTCTGCTACGTCTCTACCCCCTGCACTTGAGGTTCTACGCACAGTAGGGAATCCTGTTTTGATTCTTCCTTAACTTAAATGTAGAAAATAATAACTAGGATGATATATTATATTCATTATTATTTTTCACAAACAGGTGCAGGAAGCAGGAGGAAGACCCTTTTTTTTTTTTTTTTGCTTTTTTACTTTAATATGTTTTATCACTGTACTATTTTACTATTTGTTATAGGGCTATAATTCATTGCTACTAGGTTTACAGGCACTTTTTGCATCCATTTTATGTGGTGGCTCTGACCTTATCATGGGGCTTTCCATTGAATCGTAACATTTTATGCATTCTATAATTTTTTATTTTTTTTTAGTATTTACAATTTTAACTTGTGTTTTATGACTTTAATATAAAATTGTTTTTAATTAATATTTTGCCTTCCAGATTTGTAAGTATCTCTTTTCTTTTTTATTTGCACATTATGTACAGTTATTATATTCTTCAGTTCTTAAGAGAATCCTGTGAAACTTTGTTAGTTTGGCTGTCTCCATGTCAATGGCAGCCTCATCATTTATGCCACTAGGAGCACCTTTTTTTTTTTTGTACAGTGTTGTGATGGTGTCTTGAGCCAGTAAAGGAGCTATCAGCCAGGATCAGAGCGGCATTGCCCAACTTGCAGGTGTCCTGACAACAGGCCACCATAATGAAATTACACGTCATAGTGTGGCAATTCCCAGCCACTAATAACATAGGGGGAGCTTTATCAAGCTGGTGTAAAGTAGAACTGGCTAAGTTGCCCCTAGCAACCAATCAGATTCCACCTTTCATTGCTCACAGATTCCTTGGAAAATGAAAGGAGGAATCTGATTGGTTGCTAGGGGCAACTGAGCCAGTTTCACTTTACACCATGTTTGATAAATCTCCCCCATAGTGTAAATTTTTTGTAACTGGATTGCAAAGGGTTAATGCTTCCCTCTTAGCTAATAATATAAAAGAATCCTATAGTATAAGATCCAATGCTATGAGTTCACTCTTGATAAATCTTATAGTTAACATTGATTTATCCTGAGCCTCCACTTTTAATATTCTAAGTTTAATTAGCTAGATATCATTAGTAATTTGATAGGAATTTCCTTTCATTAAGTATAACCAGTTCCCCCATTATAAAATGCTCTTCAGATATGCGTTCTTATCTATGCCTGGAGGGCACAACCTAAAGCTTGACTGTACTAGATTAACACTGATACGGCTTCGGCTAAGTCATTTAATCAGTTTCCTGAAATAATTTCTGCACCAATCTGTTCCTGGCTTATTCTTTTGGACCACTGATTTGCTTTGTTATTAGAACAAATGGTGTAATTTCATTCACTATAATCATTTTCCACATTGTGCTAAAAAAAATTTGCAGACTTTAATACTATGGCTATAAATGAAACTCATCCTGTTATTAATACACGTTATTATCATTTGGCATTTGAAATAGATTTAATATAATTTATAATGCAGTAGCCACAGGGAGCGCCATGTCAATTCAGAGGGTACCACTTCCCAGTGCCAGGGCCGTATTACCATCAGCTGCCGCCCTAGGCACTAAACCTGCAGACGCCCCATCCTCACTCACCAATTAGCATCAGGATTTTCTAGTTTCTGTACATCATATTGATATCCGATCAGTCTTAGGCCGCGTTCCCACATTTACTGTACATCACTACATGCAGTCGAAACCAGACCCTTCAGACCCTTATGCAGTAACCAATAGGCATATGGCCGCTAATCCTGGTAACAGCACATGACTACTGGGGGAGAAATGGGAGCCTGGTTTTGGCCACTTGCATTTCTCTACATGTAGAAACATTGTCTGTATCGCATTTTTCATGGTTTTTATCTGCTTAAAACGTAAACAAATTTCCACATTGAATCAATGATTAGAGCCATCTGCATATTGTCTGAAGGAATTCTTACCACCGGATTGGTAGATTGGTAGGTAATAGCTCCAGGCTTCATATTTTACACCACCACACCAGACCTGACCAACACCGCCATACTGTGACTGGATAACACTGCCATACCAGACCTGACCGATATCACCATACTGTGACTGGATAACACCGCCAGACCCGACCAATACCGCCATACTGCGACTGGATAACACCGCCATACCAGACCTGTAAAATACCACCATACTGTGACTGGATAACACTGCCATACCAGACCTGACCAATACCGCCATACTGTGACTGGACAACACCGCCATACCAAACCTGAACTTCCTGCAAAAATCCATACTGATTTTATGGTCTGCAAACTCTTGGATCTGTAATGTGTGCGCTGCCCTCAGAGTGTCATCCATGGACGGCTCGCAATTACAGATTGTGAGACCAATAGAAAAGTCTGGGAGCCAGACTGCAAACCTGGTCCATATGATGACATGTCTTTACTTTTTGAAGTCCAGGCTTATGGCAATAAGCATTTGGCCATATAATAAAATTCGTCCTATAGCCCCATAATTTTGGCCCACAAAATATGGACGGTATGCAGAGCATGTGCACAAAGTTTTTTCTTTTTTTTTTTTCATGCAGAAACTGATGGGGGAAAAAATCATGTGAAATCCATATGAAATTAGTGTTCCATCAATGTTAGTGGGAAATGACATTGGAATTCATGTGGCCCAAATTATTTTCTGACCTGCCCAATGGTTTAATTGACATGGAAACCCTGCTGGCTAGCAACATTGGGTGAATCTGTGCTATATGACCCTGCAACAAACATCCACGGGTCAGCCTTGGATTTCTATTGCAAATTATCTTTCAAACCTGTACAATTTATTTTTCTTTTACAAAAATCTGTCACGGGAAAACACTATATAAATTGTCACTTATGATATGTTGAGCAAAAGAGAGCTCATTTACAGTCATCTCTGTCATATTGTGAGAAGTAGCCCGTGGCTGTTCACTTCCCATGAATCTTAGCAGGTCTTTGTAATATAAAGAAAAGTATACACTTCAGAGGGAGAACAACTCTGCACATCAACTTTCTGTTTTATTTATTTATTATAAAAAAAAAAAAAATCATAAAATTCCTAGATAATTGTAAGGAAAATTCATAGAGCTTAAATAAGTTGGGTGATAGGAGTGCCCAACTAAGAAAGACACAAGATTAGGCATATTCAACAAATAAATACTTGGCAGGTTTATTATTATAATAAATAAGTTAGCTTACATCTCTATTTTAGGCTCTGTTCACACAATGTCAAAAAAAGTGTCAGCCTTTTCCATTTAAAAAATGTCCATTATTGCCGTGATTTAATTTACTTCAATGGACTGCATTGAAGTCAATAGGATGAAGGACGTCCAATTCACACAATGCATAAAATAACAGACGTTGTCTGCGTAGACATCAAAATATTGATCATGTCAATTCTTTTTGGACGTCTATTGCAAACAGCAGACGTTATTTTTTTGTTGTTCAAACACAGTTTTTCTTTTTTCACCATCCTTTCACTGTTTCTACCATTAAATTCAATGGACTTTTCAAGTAAAGACACACCCAAAGGCCAATTAGTCCATCTAACCTAGAATAATATACCAACAGCCGTCACTGCACAAACGGGCGGCCAGACAGCTAAATTGACATCCACCGTTTTAGACTCAAAATGACGGACTTCATTTAAACAGAGCTGAAAAACGTTGTTTGAACATAGCCTTAAAATGATTAACGATAATATAAATATCCTTTATTGATAACAAACCAGATTTAAACATTTTAAACATACACATAGCACATCGTGTCATGTAAGATTTGCTAGATGCTCTGCCCAAAAGCTGAATACAGCAACACTGAATAAGCACCTGATAGACAGTGTGGAGGTAAATACCAATAATGCCTTTGAATAAAGTCTCTACATAATAAAGCAAGTTCCTGAGGCAAACATCCAAAATGTATCCATCAACGGGAACTATATCACTTCATAAATAGAAAATGCATGACAAATGCAAACATACAAGCTGTTAGGTAGAGATGAGCTACGCAAATCTGGAGAATCAAGAGAAACAATCAATTGCTTTATTCTGCAAAGGGAATTCCCAACGAATTAAGGAAATTTGCAAAAAACAAAACAAAAAGGTGGCCGCACATGCTGTGTAGTTTAACCATATTTCCTAAAAGCCGTCGGCTGTCTGGGGAGGAGAGAGCAGGATGGCAGCAGGCAGTTAGAGCAGAGCAGGAAGAGACTAACAGAGGGATAAAGGAACAGAGAGGAGAGGAATGGCGGAAATTGGATGATTGACTGGCTAACTGACATTTTTTTTAAATTGTTGACATTTTTACAGCATGTTTTAACAAATTTGCCATTCTATAATAGTCCCAGTATTGTAGCTACTATGGTTTTGGCTGTTTTAATGAAATTCGTTAAGATTCAATTTGCGAACCTTAAAAAGTTTGACTGAAAATAGGTTGGTCTACTGTTAGGTCTAATGTCTAAAATGAGCAGAGAATTATGAAAACACTATAAAATGGTGCAGGACCTTATTACATTTCCCCTTTTTGTGTGAATTGGTCACCAACTCCAAGATCTCTGCTGCAGTCATTGAATAACACTATGCGTCCACACTGTTGGGCCAGATCGGGGCTGACGAGGACCGCATCCGGCAGGAGTTTCGAATCCTGATCAATTCAGGAGAGATGGTAAATAAAAAATCTGAGTCTCTCAGGGTTCTTTTCTTCCTAGTACCGGAGTTGTCCTTTAAACATGGTTTACAGGTTTGCAAGGTCATTAAGGTCATACTCTATTGACATTATACAGTATGTTATCATATCTACACCTTTTTGCTATAAAGTTGTATAAAATGCACATTCTTTAGGCAACTCTAGTGCCTGGAATAAAATGCATGTATTATGGTTAAAGGTACATTAGTTGAGTGTGTAGTTTATTCTACTCATCAAGCTCTCTTCCCATGCACTGTAACCTCACATAAGCAAGGCTGTCAAGGTTAATGATGTCCACACAAGCTTTCAATTCAAAGCCCACAGTCATCACAAATACATTCTGGAGATGGCATAGAGGTAAATATAGACATTCGAGAGGCTAAATATTCCACTTTAAAAAAAAGCCATCTTTTTATTTCAAAGCTATTAGTAACAATAACATCTCAAGCATTTCTCTCGCATATCACTCTCCTCAGCAGTTTCTAATCTCCTTGCTTTCAAACTGCCTAGACATTAATTACTTTGAAAGCCAAGGTTACTTTAAATTTAATTCACATAGACCTGGCTCTCTAACTTAACAAGAACGGAAACTTACGGAAGCAGAATTTAAAATTTATTCCCTGTATCAGGACAAGGAGACTGGGATTAAAGAAAAATACAGTAATGCTATCAAAGGTGACATTTTTTAAAAACCTTTATTGTTACAATGTGCTATGATTAATTTAGCTCTCAGTACACATCTCAGTACTACCAGTAAATGTGATTTGATCTCAGATATGTCTAATATTTACACCCAGAATCAATAATATTTTTTTTTACCCCCTTTGATTTATCTAATAAATTTATTTAATAAAATGTATTTAACCCTTAGCTGCACCAGGACGTTACTGAACTAAATACTTAATTAGCGGGCACGGCGATCGGACTGTGCCCGCGGCTATTAGCTATTTTTTTAAAGCCATCAAATAAAATGAAGTTATACAAGTTACATATCGTTGTAATCATAACAACTTGTATAACAAGTCAGTTTTACCCCAGGGCAAACGGCGTAAAAACAAACCCTCCCCCCCAAAATAAAAAAACTGTGGGTTTTTTTTTTCAATTTCACCACACATATAATTTTTTTTCTGGTTTCACGGCATATTTTAGGCAAAAATTAGATCTGCCATTGCAAAGTAAAATTAGTGGTGCAAATAATAAGGGCTCATCTGGGTCTCTAAGTAGAAAAATGCACACGCTATGGCCTTATATACACGAGGAGGAAAAAACGAAAGCACAGAAATTAAAACTGGCTGTGTCCCCGAAGGGTTAATACATTTTCAACATATTTTTACTTATCGTTTATGTCTTACTTGTTCCCATTAAAAATACCATTGTAAACTTATAAAACAAAAAAAGAATAGATAAATAGAACATAGAAACCCCCCCCCCCCCCCCACACACACACACACACACCTCCCCTTCTTCCAGGAACAATTTAACATTTTCAAATATTTTAATTTACTATTAGAGCACCCTTGGTTCTAAAATCCCATTATTCTTTAAAATATCCATTTTACTACAATACACAGACAGAGCAGCTGTCAACATTATTGGTGTAGCACGTTATGGAGTGCAAAGCTAGTAATGCAGAACTCTGCATGTGCTCCCTGTCAAAGTTGACCTTGAGGCTGTGAAGCCCATGAGCTGTGGAAACCCTTAATCTAGACCCCAGCCTCTTAAAGTACAGTACTATAAGAACATATTTTACAGGGGCCAGGGCTGGGGTCTGACTGCCACAGAGTAAGAGGTCACAGAGTAAGAGGCCAGGGCAGGATTTTGTGAAGATTGTACAGTACATATATGTGCTAAACTCTGGGACTAAGTTCCTCAACAGCTTTTGCAGTTACCACTCACATAAACATGAGTGCTATTTCACAAAATAGAGAGATAAAAAAGAGGACAAAGCTAAAACCCATAAGAGAAACAGATCTTCCTGATCTCAGGAAGACCAGCCAAAGATAACACTGCCGGCTGCTGGTTAAAGCGCTCAATGCAGTGAAATCCTAGGTGTCTTGCTAACTGGGAAACATGGATATGCATAAAAAGAAGAGCCCATGGAACCTCATTTAAGAGTCTTGAAACACAGGACTAGCCAGATATCCCTCTGGGAAGGACCCAGCCAAGGGGCAGCTCCTGTAGGGAAACCACCAAAACAAGGGACAAACCAAGGCCAGATATCCATCCACAGACAGCTGTTTTGGGAGGGTTGCCCCTCATCAGTGTGGAGCAGGATTCTGACTAGGTGGGAGCAATGCCTAGTAGAGCCATAAGAGAAACAGAACACCCAAACATAACACTGCCGGCTTCTAGTTAAAGCGCCCTATGCAGTGAAATCCTAGGTGAATTGCTCCCTGAGAAACATGCATATGCAAAAAAAGAGCCTCTGAAGTCTCTCGACCATCCTGCCACTCTAAAAGGGCTGTATTTTAGAATAGAAAATCTGAAAAAAAATGTGGTGGCATACCCCTAACATGCCCACTTGGTGTTTTGTTTTTTTTTACAAAAATGACGGGTTTGTCAAGTTTTTGGAAAAATTTGTTGCACACCTTTAGTAAATATGTCGGAACGATAAACCAACAGGGAAAATCGACAAAAACCTAGCAATTTGCTGCCAGGAACCTGTTAGTAAATAAACTCCTATGTGTCATACTATCAGGCTGAAAGTTGTCTGCTTCATGCCCACCCGGCAGCAAACGTTGCAGTGGATAGGTTCACTGTGCTAGCAAGATATAGTGGCAATGCAACAAAGTTGGTGGGTGCTATGTCTGTAAAAGACTTTTCATGTTGCTTTTCTGCACAAACTATTACAGAAAAAAATAAGAAATATCTGCACGTGCAAACATTCTCTTTGATTATGTAATTTACCTGTCCTTTAATTTATTAAAGGACCAATTTCTTTCTCAAAATGCAAATTAAATTTTTTTATAATATAACATGCCATTAGAATGCACATCTGACTGAAATTTAAAACGCATGAGGAAAAATTTCTCCAGTGTCACTCCTATTGTACATTGCCTGCAAGACTAAATCCATAGCTGGGCCTTTTCAATATAAGAACTAGCCCCACCTCCCCTCTAACAAAAATACCATTAGGCTATGTTCACTCACTGTAAAATAAAAAATAAAAAAATACAGCAATCATTTTGAGTGAAAAAATATTTTGAGTGAAAAAATATTTTCAATGTAATAATGTGCGTTATACTGTAATGTCTATAGGGAATTGACCATCAGTGCACATGCGGTAGAGAGAAACAGCTGTAATGGGCTAAGGCTATTCTCACACATAGTACTTCAATCAGTATTTTGGTCAGTATTTTTTCAACCCAATCCAGGAGGGGCTTTAAAACAAACCCTTCTTTGCCCATATGTTCCCAAACTAGGAAAATCTTCCTATTGTAATTTTTCTCTGTTACAAATAGTGACCAAAAAATACTGCAGAAATATTGACCAAACTTCTGTGTGTTAACATAGCCAAAAAATATTAAACATGCGCATGATACATGACCTGATTTTGCAAAGATTTGTTTCTTACCAATTTACAAATTATTTTCACGCAAAAATACAGCCGTAGGCTATTTTCACACATTATCAAAATGGCATCTGTTTTCATTAGACAGCTGTCCATTAACACCAAATATTTGCCATTATTTTAAAACAATAGCCGATATTTATAAAATACCAGTCTTTGTTCTAAAATAATGGCCATTATTTTTTGTTATATAATGACCATCCAGTAAAAACGACTGTCATTTTGACAGTGTGTGAACATAACCTTATTTTGCTTTTATAAGCTCTGGATGTTACGAGGCACCAATCATTCCATTGTGTATATATATATATATATATATATATATATATATATAATGTCCACAATAGAGCGCACTCCCAGTTCCAGTGCTGGAGTGCCAAGCAACGGAGATTGGATAAAAATCTCCACTAAATAAATCCAAGAATTTTGCGGCACATCCGTATAGTGAAAAAAAGTTGTGGTATTTATTGGTACATCAAAAAGCAAACGTTGCACTTGCTTTTTGATGTACCAATAAATACCACAACTTTTTTTCACTATACGGATGTGCCGCAAAATTCTTGGATTTATATATATATATATATATATATATATATATATCAGGTCTGAGAGAGGACGCCCTGAGCGCTAACAGCTGTTAGCGCTCAGGGCGTCCTCTCTCAGACCTGATCACTAAGATGTTGTTTGTTTGACCAAATAAAGAAATCATGAAGACTTCGTAAGGGTGAGTGCCATGTCTATATTTTCTATTGGATACTATATTTGACTGAACTGTTTCTACATAGAGCACCACCCCGAAAGAGTTTACGATTTTTTTATATGCCTATCACAAGTGTGCATGTAGTCCTCTTTTGGATGGTGTGTAGTGCCGTATTCAGACCCTCTTGTATACTGCACTTTGAATATATATATATATATATATATATATTATTTTACTTGTATATGAAACATGGATTCCATGGTTTCATAGCATATCCCTTGAGTGTCACTATTTTCTGTATTCACTCTGTTTATCAGCCTTAGCACAGAAACTCTGGTCTGCTACAATCTACTGGGATTTGGAAGAATTGCTATGATGTGTACTTTTCCCTACAAACTCACAAAAAAGTTATGTCCTAAAACAAGAACAAAAGTACGTTTGCATCCTTGTCTAGTCTAATCATGAAATACAATACACCTTCTACAATGTACATGTTCTTTAGTTACTAAGTCAGCTCCATGTCATGTTATCATATAATAACATTTTGATATCAGATCAAATTTGTTTATGAAATAAATCTTCACCATCTCTGAAAGGCTATGTTCACACTTTCTTTACGTAAAGAATGGACGCTAATTGCAATGGAATTTGGGTCCGTTCTTTACTGCAGGGGCGGCATTGCATTGAAGTCTATGCAAGGCCGCCCGCTGTGTTTACACATCCTTATTTTAATGGCCATTCTTAAGAACGGGCATTAAAATAACGTACAAGCCTATTATTTCAGGACGCTGTTCAATAAACAGCATCCGGATATACCGTATTTTCCGGCTTATAAGACGACTTTTTAACAACGAAAAATCTTCTTAGAAGTTGCCGGGTGTAATTGCTCCATACAGTGGGGGAGCTAAAAAATGGCCCCATCCCCACTGTATGGGGTGACCACTATAAAAAAAAACAAAAAAACATTTAACTCACCTGGGGCCTGTTTCCAGCATCGGCGCGCCTCCTGTACTGTTCCCAGCGCAGGCTGTGTGACGTACACTACCTGCGCCGGAGATGGACATCGCCAAACTTCTCCCGGACAACCAAGCCTCTCATCAGAGAGGCTCGGAGACGCTGCCGGCAGAGCTTCGGGAGAGATACTGGAAGTTCCCAAAGCCTCTCTCATTCTCCCAAAGCTCTCCTGGCAGCTGAGCGTCTCCCAGCCTCTCCAATGAGAGAGGTTCAGCGATCTCCATCTCTGGCGCAGGTAGTGTACATCACACTGCCTGCACCGGGAATGATACGGGAGGCAAACCCCTGACAATCTTTTTAAAAGTCCCCTGTCGCCCAGTCACCTTATATGACGGAAAATACGGTAATAGCTGTTCACACAATGTAAAGTGCGGTGGTGGCCACTTTTTGCATTGAAGTGAATGTTTAATTGATTTATGGGCACACACGATGCTACCCACAAGTAAATTGTACAGAAAGAACATTCCTGCAGCCAATACAGAGGTATTGGCTGCAAGAACGTGCTGAATGCAGCCCGACTATGCAACAGCAACAGTTAAACAAAGTGTGAACATAGCCAAATACTGTACCATGTTGTGCTTTATGTCTTCAAGAGTAAACTATTAACTGTCCACTCATACAGAAAGCAGTCATTCAGTTTTTGGGAGTGTACATAATACTTATTAAACTCCCCAAAGAATTTTTTTGATTGTAAAAAGAATATAATAAAAATAAAAGAAACTAAGCAAAGCTCCAATGAGCTTTACCACAGGTCTACATGTATAAAATAGGTCTAAGATCCAGAAAAACATTGTACAATTCACTGTACAGCAACATAGTTTCTTATTGTTAATATTGATTTGTAGCTAAATAAAGCTTAATATTTGTAGTTGTGTATTAGAAGGAAATCATAAATAGATTCTTACACAACGTTAAACCGGTAATCACACTATGTTATAAAACATTCCGTAACACCACACCAATTTTAGCAAACACATATTTGAAGACGTCTTCGGTAAAGCTATTTTTTTATTTTATTTAGAAAACAATTTTTAAGTTCTCCTTTATACTAATCCCCATACAACTGGTTGTTTCAACAACAAAAAAAGCAGCCTCTGTTGCTCAATCTTTCACATCTGTTGCAGTAAATTAATCCCTTGACTAACAAAGCACAGCCCACATATTCAATAGGAATCATAGAACATACTGTTCCAACCATCTTTTTAGCAAAATACAAAAAAAAAAAAGAAAAGAAAGAAATCTGTCTGAAAAGTGGTAATCACCCACAAAAAAAACAACAAAAAAAGACAAATTAATTATAACATTCTCAGACACATAAAGTCATAATAGAGGGAATAGTCAAATTGTTATTTAAAGCCTCAATTATAAGGTCCCTGCAGGAGGATTCAAATCCTATATTAACCTACTTGATAAGCTTTCTCTATTAAACATTCTGGTGTCCTATTGATCTGATGACGGGGCAAAAATACCCCTTAGCAGAATTCATTGTTTATTATAAGTGGAACTCAAAGTCTTGTGAGACTGCCTGAAGGAACACCTTGACAAAGTGCTCATTTATCCTTCAGTTTCTTTTGCCTAAGAGCTAGTGTATCACGAAAGAAAGATGGCTCAATCTTGCCTCAAGTGAATTAGTTATAATAGTTATCCCCAAAGTCTGTCATTTATCTTGATCTGAGGAGCATTTTTTTTATTATATATGGAAAATAATAAATAAAGTTAAATATAAATAAGTACAAATAAATACTTATTTGTTAAATTAAAAAAAAAACTAATTATTCATTATTAGTGCAAGTTATTGATTTGATTAATGCTTAACTTAGTGTTTCTGGATAAAATGTAGCTTTATTACACACTTGGCTGGCTAAGCAGTTTATATGTGAGAGCATCCTTTGGCTACAGTATGTTCACACAACGTTTTTTTCAACTCAGTTTAAAATTGCGTCCGTCATTTTGAATTTAAAATAACGGACGTTGTTTAGCTGTCTGGCCTCCCCTTAGTGCAATGACTGGTGTTTGTACATTATTCTAGTTTGGTTACTAATTGGACTTTGGGTGTGGCTTAATTGAAAAGTCCATCGAATTTAATAGTAAAAACGGAGAAAGAATGGTGACAAAAGAAAAACTGTGTGTGAACAACTAATAAAACACATCCGCTGTTTGCAAAAGATGTCCAAAAATAATGATCATGTTCATTATTTTAATTTCCACAATAAAAACTTCCTTTATTCAATGCATTGTGTGTATTAAACCTCCATCTTCCCATTGACTTCAAAGCATTGCCATTGCAGTCAGTTAAATCGCGGCAAAAACTGTCATTTTTTTAAAATATCAAAATCGGGCGCCTTTTCTTTATTTTTAACGTTGTGTGAACATAGCCTATCTGTTACAAAGTGCTGCTTCAAAAACTAAAATAAATAAAATTTTCCCACTGATAATGTTCAGGTAACTAGGACCCATGGCTACATCACTGCTAGGCTATGTTCAAACAAAGACAAAAATATTGTAAAAGCAGCTGATTTTCCTTTAAAAAAACCCATCCATTATTGCCACGACTTGACTGACTGCAATGCAATGCATTTAAGTCAAGGGAAAGACAGACATCCAATGCACACAATGTATTGAATAACGGATATTTTAACCGCGGACGTCAAAATAATGAACATGAACATTGTTTTCGGACGTCTTTTGCTAACAGTTGACGTTTTTAATTAGTTGTTCACCCACAGATTTTCTTTTGTCACCGTTTTTTCTCTGTTTTTACTATTAAATTCAATGGACTTTTCAATTAAGCCGCATTCAAAGTCCAATTAGTAACCAAACTAGAATAATGTACCAACAGCCGTCATTGCACTAAGGGAAGGCCAGGCTGCTAAATGACGTTTGTTATTTTAGACTCAAAATGATGGGCGTGATTTTGAACGGAGCTGAAAAAACGTTGTGTGATCATAGCCTTAACATGGGAAATTGTCAGAGTCCACTGGGCTTCCGAGGGGGGGGGGCTTAAAAATCTCAGTAAACATACTGTACGGTAAGCTTACTTGTCAAGCAAAAATGAGCTAGGCTATGTTCACAAATAGCATTTCTGTCAGTCTCATGGTTAGTCTTTTTTCAACCAATTGCAGAAGTGCAATTTACAGGACAAAATTAAAATGGAAAAATTTGCACAGCTTCTGTGATTTCAATCAACTCCTGGTTTGTGTTGAAAAAAGACTGAAATGCTATGTGTGAACATAGCCCTGAACAGTGTATTTAGTTACATCACCTAGAGCTGGAGCTGATCCTGCAGGTATCATAGACTAGTTAAGGCTGTGTTACAACAATGTAATTATAAAATCAAATAACGGTCATTGTTGCAAAACAACATCCGTAATCAATGATCAATAATGATGTCGTTTTGTGATAACAGTCGTTATTTGCTCTTTTTTTACATTCCTTTTTAGATCGCTCCTATTTTTGCACGTCTTTTTTTTTTTTTTTTTTTTTTTTTTTTGGCCATTCAACATCAATTTTTGGATGGCACACCCAGATAATAGACATTATTTAATTCAACAGCCATTATTTATGGAATAATGGTAATTGTTTTGAACTAAATGTTATTTGGGTGTAAAATGACTGCCGTTCAAAAAAGCGAGTGTCAAACGGTTAAAAAAAAGACGTGGTTGTGGCCTAAATATGCTTTTATCTTTGTTGCAATGGTCATATTTTCAATATAAAAATGCACTTCATTGAAGTCAATGGAAAATTTAACTTTTATTTTACTGTATGTGAACCTAGTATTATGCTATGTTTACCCACTGTCAAATTGATAGCCTTTGGACAGCCATAATTTTCACAGCAAATAACGGCCGTTGTTCTATAATTACAGCTGTGATTGTGAAAACAATGGCTGTTATTTTGAAATACCAATAATAATAATAATAATATTTATTTGTACTGCGGCAACAGATTTCACAGTGCTTATTATTTGCTGTGAAAATGATGGTTGTCAAAATAAATGGTCATCAAATGGCCGGAAAAAAAAAGACTTGGGAACATGGCCTTATTTTGTACAGCTAAAATAAAAAAAATAAATAAAAATGAAAAAATATATAATAATATTTATTTGTATAGTGGCAACAAATTCTGGTGCATTTTTCTTTTTTCTTTTTTTACACACACACATACAATACAGGAGTTAAATTAATAAAATAAATAAGGATACAAAAGAATGAGAGACCTGCTTGCAAGAGCTTAAAGACTAGGATGACTAGGGGTGACAAAAGAGGCAAGAAGTGCTTTATTTGCCGATAGTCCAGCCATTATCCATACAGAGAAAAAGTGCCTGTAAGTGCTAGGTGAGCAGGTCACACATCAATGTTTGAGATATAGGCCCAGTTCACACTGAGAAAATATGGCGTGCTCAGCATCCTGCATTGAATGGGAGGGTGCTGCATCCGCTTCCTCCCCTCTCCGCTCAAAGAATTGACATGTCATTTCTTCAAGCGGAGAGCGGCGGGAGCAGACTCACACGCACCCTCCCATTCACTTACTGCAGGACACTGAGCACAGCAGGATTCTGCAGCGAAGAACTCCGGAGTGGAATTCCACCATATTTGCTCAGTGTAAACTGGGCCATAAAGTAGAAAAGAGTTGAAGGTGAGGGGACAGCAGAAAGGAAATGTTTACGGAATGGCTATAAGGGTGCCTGAAGAGATGAGTCTTTAGGGCACACTTGAATCTGTGAGCATTAGAAATGAGTCCAATGTCTTTGGGTAAAGCATTCCAGAGAACTGATGCAGCACGAAAGAAGTCTTGGAGGTGGGAGTGGGAGGTTCTGATTATGGACAATGCTAGTTTAAGATAATTAGCAGAACATACAGCGTGGGATGGTAGGTGGAAATGAGGGAGTTGATATGGATCGGCAGAATTGAACTTGATAAAAGTATGCGGTACCCTTGTGATACTGGAGAGAAGGATAATCCCAAAAATTCCACATATATTATCTCTCCCGCTCCTTCTCTTTCTTTATCTCACTCTCGTTTCAAAAAGTGCCCTTCCATGATACAACTTAGCCCCCCTAGAACAAGAGCCGATACTTGTTAGCGGCGCTCAGTTTGGGCTTATAAAGGGGTTCCAAATGGGGGACCCTCACTATGATCTTCATATACTGTACCCATATAGCAGGCCACATCGAAAGAGGTTTTAACCTCAACACAAAAACTCTTTGAAGTGTATACAAATCGCTATACTGTAATTGCATCGCAATTCTTCTTATTAATTATAAAATAAAGGGATGGATAACTATTCACCTGAATCCCCACTGGAACAATGACTGGAATAACTGTGGCATACAGAAATCTATTCTGGAAAGTCAGTCTGTTAATTACTCTTGTTTCCTTGAAAAACAACAATATCATGAAGGCAAGAGAATATTTAAAACAATTCTTTGACAAGGTTATTTCAAGCCTGTTTCTATGAAGCAGACCCTAAAGGCTTGTAAAGGTAGAAGACAAAACGAACACAGCACAATACAGGATAATCTTGGAGGAAAACCCGCTGCAGTTGGCATGAGAACTACAACAAAGAAGAATAGTTATTGTTCAGCAAAAAATGTATCCAAACCAGAAAGCAAAAAGTACACATAGATTGGCTAAGGAACAACACTGTTGTGGTTATGTTCCTGCTGTAGAGTTTTCTAGCAGTCTATCAGGGCGCCTGTAGAAAAGACTGCTGCTTTTTGTTAATGACGGTCGCAAATAAAGACCACGAACATTATTTGCAGCCATCACTATAAATAAAAGGCCATCTTTTAGCACCATTTTAACATTGTGGGAACATAGCCTAAATGCCCTGAGATGGTAAAGTCTGGCCTTAATACAATTGAGGCTGTATTTTTCTTCTAACTGTTGCCACACAGACTGACAAAGTTTAAACCATGCATTGTTCACATGCTAAGCTAGTAGAGACACACCTACAGTATAATATTCACATACACTATAACTTATTTTATTGTTGTCAAGTGTGTGCTTATTAACCCCTTAACGACATCGGGCGTAAACTTACGCCCTGGCGCCATGGTACTTAGCGCATCAGGGCGTAAATTTACGCCCGATGTTTCCCCGATCGCTGCGTGTTCACACACAGCGGTCGGGGAAGATGGCCTGCTATAAATCATAGCAGGCCATCATAGCTTCTCGGCACGGGGGGTGGTTAACACCCCCCGTGCTTACGATCGCTGCTATAGGCTGATCAATTCAGATCAGCCAATAGCGGCGATCGGAACCTTTCCGGGTCATCGGTGACCCGATGACCCGGAAAAAAATGGCGGTCGGTGCTGTCCGAGGACGGCACCGACCGCCATTACTGTAAAAAGTAATGTTGATCGCCGTGCCACCGGCCCGATCGCCGTGAACGGCCGGCCGGCCGTTCACGGCGATCGGGCCGGTGGCACGGCGATCAGAGTCCCACAAAATAGTAAATACCTGCCCTGGACCCCTCAGCTAGGTAGCCGAGGGGTCCAGAGCAGGTATTTGTACATTACTCACCTGTCCCGGGCTCCTGATCGGCGTCTTCCGGGTTCGCGGCGTCCTCCGTCATTCCGTTCGGTCTTCGGGTCTTTCCGCCGTTCCCCGTCGTCTTCTTTCGGCTATTTTCGGCTCCAGCCTCGTCATTTTCCGGATTTTGCGCTCTGCTGCCCCCTAGCGGCTGATATGTGTAATACACTTATCAGCAGCTACAGGGATATTCAGAATATAAAAAAAAAATATTTTTTTTTCCCAAATTTTTTTTTTTCTATTTTCCGCACCCTATCGCCGCTGAGTGTTGATCAGCATCGCACGAAAGTGCGCTGCTAATCAGCAACTCCTCCTTTTTGGCGTAGGGTGTTTTTTTTCTATATTCTACTGCCACGGTCTGCTTATAAGTGCCGCACATTGCGGCATTTATCAGCAACTCCTTTGTTGGCGTAGGTTTTTTTTTTATACTTACTGTAAAAAAACACGTAAAAAACACTACATTACACCACACTACATTGAATAAAGTTTGACACTACACCACTACATACCCCATATACTAGTCCCCGTATAAAGATGGCCCCCAGGGTGTTTTCGGCGTCAGAGGGATACGTTATTATTGCCTCCGACACCAAAACAGCCAGTGAGGATGAATGGGGGGATCCTTCTTTCCTCCATTCATCCTCATCATCCAGTGACGTGTCTGGGGGTAGCGTAGTGTGCGCTGCCCCCCAGACACGTCTTTTCCGCCAGTACCGTCCCAATAAGAGATGACGGTATGGTGTGAAATTCTACACACTCTGTGACAGTACCTCAGGGTACACTTACAGATTTCGGGTACGTGCAAACTGCGGAATGGCGAAGGATAACCCTTTGTGCATTCCGCAGCTGGCACCCACCGGCGGACTGATGCGGGCGCATGTCTCCACCCGTGTCATAGACTCCATTCTATGCACGGGCGGAATCCGTCGTCCATCCAAAGAATGAACACGTTGGACGGAGAGCGGAATCCGCCCGTGCATAGAATGGAGTCTATGACACGGATGGAGACGTGCGCCCGCATCAGTCCGCCGGCGGGTGCCAGCTGCGGAATGCACGAAGGGTTATCTGTCGCGATTCCGCAGTGTGCACGTACCCTTAGAGTGTATGTAGGAAGGGACACCCGAATCCAGCCCCCAGATGCCCCCTTCCCCCCCATCCTTGGAGTTAGTGGGGAGATCGTCCGGGAACTGATCTTCCCACTGCTGGATAAAGGTTACCACCTGTACGGGGATAACTTTTATACCAGCACCCCCCTCTTCCAGTCCCTCGCTGCCCTGTAGCTTGCGGCACGATCCGAAAATATCAGAAGTAGTAATAGCGCCCTAATATTTAGTAGCCATATAGCGGCCCCAGCGCTTCTGGATATGAAGGACCCCGTATCGCACCAGGACAACATTTTCCAGGTGACGTCCCCCACACTGGAGAAAGGGAGACCCCAGAAGAAGTGCAGAGTGTGGGGTAACAGGGGGATCAGGAAGGACGCCATTTTCCCGTGTGACACCTGTCCTGATCCCCCTGGCCTCTGCATACTGGATCGCTTCAAGGCGCACCACACGTCACTGGGGTTCTACATTATCTAAATTCTGTCCCTTATTCCTATTTCAGGGGTCACGTTGATCCGGGGATTATTCTGATCGCCATTATGGAAGGAATTTTTCCCCTGTGATGAGGCTACTGTCGTCTGCCTCACGAGGGGTTTTTGCCTTCCTCTGGATCAACACAGGTTGAGTTTGATGGACACCTGTCATTTCCAACCTTATAAACTAATAATTGGCCTAATACCCCCAAATAAATTAGAATTGTCCCTTTTCCCCAGCTAAATAGGTATGGCCGCCATTCCCATTAGAGGAAGCCATGATGCAATTACAAAGCCTCTGTGCGGCCAGGACAGTAGAAACCCCCCACAAGTGACCCCATTCTGGAAACTACACCCCATAAGGAATCTAAGAAGGGGGGCAGCGGGGATATGGCCCCCTGGTGACGGCCACATTTGGGACGTGAAAATGAAAAAAATTGTATTTTTTATTTTCTCGGCACATGTTCTACGTAAGTGCCCGTCACCAGTGGGGTCCATATGCTCACTGCACCCCTTGTTAGATTCCTTATGGGGTGTAGTTTCCAGAATAGGGTCACTTGTCGGGGGTTTCTACTGTCCTGGCAGCACAGGAGCTTTGTAATTGCGACATGGCCTCCATCCTCCATTCCAGCCTCTAAATGGTGCTCTGTCCCTTTGGTGGCTTGCCCTGTGCCCATATGGCACATTATGCCCACATGTGGGGTATTTTCGTACTCAGGGGACACTACCCTACACGTTTTGTTTTCATTTTCTTTTTTAACCCCTTGTGGAAATGGAAAAAAATCAAGGCTAGACCAACATTTAGTGTAATTTTTGTAAAATTTTTACTCTAAATTATTAATCTTGTCATGTTTTTTCATTTTCACAAGGGGTTAAAAGATAAAAAAAAACATTTAATGTGTAGAGCAATTTCCCCTGAGTACGGAAATACCCCACATGTGGACATAAAGCGCCATGCGGGTGCAGGGTGAGCCTCCGAAGGGAAGAAGCGCCATTTGGTTTTTGAAGGCTGGATTTGGATGGAATGGATTTCGAGGGGCCATGTTGCATTCAAAAGGCCCCTGTGTTGCCAAGACAGTTGAAACCCCCCACAAGTGACCCCATTATGGAAACTGCACCCCTCAAGGAATGTAACAAGGGGTGTAGTGAGCATATGGACCCCACTGGTGACGGACACAAATGTGGAACAATGTGGCGTGAAAATGAAATATTACATTTTTTACACTATAATGTTGGTTTAGCCTTGAATATATCATTTTCACAAGGGGTTAAAAGAGGAGAAAAAAAACAAAATGTGTAGCGCAATTTCCCCCGAGTCCGTAAATACCCCACATGTGGACATAAAGCGCCATGTGGGCGCAGGGCAAGCCTCCGAAGGGAAGGAGCGCCATTTCGTTTTTGAAGGCTGGATTTGGATGGAATGGATTTTGAGGGGCCATGTTGCATTCAAAAGGCCTCTGTGTTGCCAAGACAGTTGAAACCCCCCACAAGTGACCCCATTATGGAAACTACACCCCTCAAGGAATGTAACAAGGGGTGTAGTGAGCATATGGACCCCACTAGTGACGGGCACAAATGTGGAACAATGTGGCGTGAAAATGAAATATTACATTTTTTACACTATAATGTTGGTTTAGCCTTGAATTTATCATTTTCACAAGGGGTTAAAAGAGAAAAAAACACACAATATATGTAGAGCAATTTCCCCCGAGTCCGTAAATACCCCACATGTAGACATAAAGCGTCATGTGGGCGCAGGGCAAGCCTCCGAAGGGAAGGAGCGCCATTTGGATTTTGGAGGTTGGATTTGGCTAGAATGGATGATGAACGCCATGTCGCATTTACAGAGCCCTCGTGCTGCCAGGACAGTGGAAACCCCCCACAAGTGACCCCATTCTGGAAACTGCACCCCTCAAGGAATCTAACAAGGGGTGCAGTGAGGATATGAACCCCTTGATGACGGGCACATTTGTGCCATGAAAGTGAAAAAATGAAATTTTTCCCTTTCACGTCACATTGTTCCACATTTGTGCCCGTCACCAGTGGGGTCCATATGCTCACTGCACCCCCTGTTAGATTCCTTGAGGGGTGTAGTTTCCAGAATGGAATCACTTGTGGGGGGTTTCCAGTGTCTTGGCAGCACGAGGGCTCTGTAAATGCGACATGGCCCTTGAAATCCTTTTCAGTGAAATTCAGCTTCCAAAAGCCAATTGGCGCTCCTTCCCTTTGGAGGCTCGTCCTGCGCCCCCTTGGCACTTTATCGCCACATGTGGGGTATTTCTGTACTCGGGAGAAACTGCGCTACACATTTTTTGTCTTTTTTTGCCTCTTATCCCTTTAAGAAAATGAAAAATTGAAGGCTAGAACAACGTTTTAGTGTAAAAAATAAATTTTTCTTTTTTCACGCCATATTGTTCGGAAAATCTGTGAAGCACCTGTGGGGTCCAGATGCTCACCGAACCCCTTGTTACATTCCTTGAGGGGTGTAGTTTTCTAAATGGTGTCCCTTTATGGGTGTTTTTTAGGTTTTGACACCCCAGAGCCTCTGCCAACCTGAAGTGGTACAGTCAAAAATGACCAAATATAACGGAGGCGTTGAAATTCACTAGGCGCTCCCTTATATCTGAGGCTTGTGGTTGCGTCAAATAGCGCAATAGGGTCACATATGGGGTATTTCTATAAACTGCAGAAACGGGGCAATAATTATTGGGGTGCATTTCTCTGGTAATAGGTTTATAATTATGAAAAATATTGGATTACAATAAAATCTCTGCACAGAAAATTAAAATTTTCAAATTCCTTACACACTTCGCTTTTATTTCTGTGACTCCCCTAAAGGGTTAAAACACTTTCTGGATGTGCTTTTGCAGAGTTTGGGGGGTGCAGTTTCTGAAATGGGGTGCTTTGTGGGGCTTTCTAACATACAGGCCCCTCAAATACACTTTAAACCTGAACAGGTCCCTAAAAATATCTGATTTTGAAATTTTACTGAAAATTTGGAAATTTGCTGCTAATGTTTTAAGCTTCCTATCGTCTAAAAAAAATGAAAGATAGTTTAATAAATGCCGCCAACATAAAGTAGACATGTTGCTAATGCTATTTAATATATAATTTATGTGGTATAACCACTTTCTGTATACGCAAAAAAGTTTCAAAGTTGGAAAAATGCATTTTTTCACATTTTTTCACATTATTTGGTTTTTTTTCATAAAGATTTGTTATGAGTATCGACTCCAATTTACCAGAAATGTAAAGTACAATATGTCACGAGAAAACAATCTCAGAATCAGCCGGATAGGTAAAAGCATCCCGAAGGTATTAATGACTAAAGTGACACTGGTCATATTCATAAAATTTGTCTCTGTCATTAAGGCCATTTCAGGCTCTGTCCTTAAAGGGTTAAATTCTAGTTCAAGCGTATTTTATCCAATGTCAAATGATAGCATGTTAAAAATATACAAAAAATTGCTACTTCTTGTAGATGTAAGGAGGGGGGTGGCCCTGCAAACTAAATGATTTCTAAGACTGCCACACAGCCACTTAATATGGGTCGGATTTATTGAGAGACCTGTACCTCTGAATAAATATGGTGTGGATATTCAGTTAATATGAAATACACATATGCCGGTCTTAAAGGTGTTATCTGGTGTTTTTACTTTTTTTTACATATTGCTGCCCAGTTGGTAAACACCAGTGTTCTGATAGTGTTGTCAGTGTCTCCTGTGGACTGCATCCATGCTGTTTCTGAGACAACCTTGTCTTGGGAGGGGCAGCTCACTCAGCCAATAACTGACTGAGACAGGACAGTACTGGCCAGTAATTGGCTGAATGGGCTGTCACTCCCCAAACAAGTTTGTCTCGGAAGTAACAGAGCTGCAGTCAGTGGGGGACACTGAAGAGGTCACATCAGGATACTGGGGTAGCGTAGAGAGGTAAGAGGTTACCAACAGTGAGGCAATATATTTAGGAAAAAATTCAAGGAGCAGTCCAGCAATTTTTTTTTTAAGTATTGTATTACCCCCCAAATATTATACAAATCACCAACATACACTTATTACGGGTAATGCTTATAAAGTGCTTTTTTCTCTGAAATTACTACTGCATCAAGGCTTCACTTCCTGGATAAAATGGTGATGTCACGACCCGACTCCCAGAGCTGTGCGGGCTGTGGCTGCTGGAGAGGATGATTACAGGGGGACACTGAGGGACACAGGGCACTGGAGGAACACTGAGCATCCTTCTGCCATCATCCTCCCCAGCAGCCGCAGCCTGGGAGTCGGGTCGTGACATCACCATTTTATCCAGAAAGTGAAGCATTGATGCAGTATTAAGTGCAGGGAAAAAAGCACTTTATAAGCATTTCCCATATTAAGTCTATATTCGTAATTTGTATAACTTTTGGGGGGCAATACAATACTTTAATAAAATTTTACCCCTTACTTCTCCTTTAACGCTGGATAACTCCTTTAAGTCCCCTAAAATGAGTTGAGTAGGTAAATCAGGCTGAGAAAGAGATACAATTCTCTAAAGTATAATGTTTCTGATTTTTGATCATATGATTCAATCATGCAAAGGTTGTTGAAAAGGTAGTGGACATCTTTTGTGACAAAGTCTTTTCCGCATGACTGACACATTACCAATGTGGTGCTTATATATAAAAAGGTATTAAAAGCGAGACATGAAACTACAGACCTGTAAGTCAAACATCAATTGTAAGTAAATTGTTCACAGATTTAATTAAGATATATCAATGAAAATAGATGTGTAACTCTTTATCTGCATGGGTTTATAAGAGATAGACCCTATCAGCTTTTATTAGGAACACATATTTTTCCATATTATTTGAAACTATGTTGAATCAAACAGTGTTACATAAAATGAGAATGCTTTGGCTGGGGGAAAATGTATGTACTGTAAGTGTGTAAGTCCTGTTACAAATGGAAATGGATAAGTATGGAAATATAATGTAAAGCTCTGCACATGGATGAAGAAAAGCCATGCTAAGATTACTTATTAAGAGGGAAAACACTGGGTAAAAGTGACATGGAAAAGGCCTTAGGATTTTTAGTTGACAGTAAACTTAACTGTAGAAACTACTGCTGCCAAGGCAAATAAGATCACAAAGTCCCTCAAGAGGGGTATACATGTGCATGATGATAGCGTAGTTCCACCACTTTACAAATCACATGTCAGACTGCACATGAAATATTGTGTGTTTTGGGCACCAGTGCACAAAAAACGACAAAGTAGATCTTCAGTGATTTCAAAAGCTAGCCAACCAACGTAGTAAATGGAATAGATTGACTACAGAAAGGTTAGAAACACTCAAGTTTTTAGTTAAGAAAAAAGACAGCTAAAGAGATGATCAGACAATTATTCATTCTAATAAAGAGATCGTTTCCAAAACCTTCACCGGTTGCAACACTTCCCATTGGATTTACATATCTAAATACTAGAGGTGTCTACTGTATAGGTTTTAACTGCTTCATGTGGAAAAAGAGAGACTTGGTAGAGAATTTATATACATACTATAAGTTTCAGGAGGTGGTTCCTTGATCCAAAATTTATTCTGATGTTTTTGACCTTATGGTCGGTGTTTGCCTTTCTCTGGATCAACATTGCCTGTTAATAGGTTGCTATGGATGGATATATGGGTTGTACAGCCTTAGGCTATGTTCTCACAATGTATACTTTCGTGAAATCACAAGGGCCGTCATTATTAGAAGAATTTACGTTACCTCTCTGTCTATAGGATCCCGGCCGGAGCGTATACACGGAGCATAGCGGCGCTGCAAACAACTGACATGTCAGTTTTGTGCGGCCGCTCTTCAGTGAACAGCGGACGTAGAAAACCATGTCAGTGCACATTGTGGAGCAAGCGGCTGCGGCTGCTGGCTCCATAGTGTGCTGTGGGGAGTTCTAAAGCTAGCGCACACGTACTGCAGTACCAGCCGGTATGACCTTTTCAGAGACCGGCCATCACGGAACAGCCGGTCTCTTACATAGAGTGCACATAGCCTTACAGACTATATCACTTATATATAGTCAACAACTATAGCAACTTTTTTATGTTATCAGAGCAGACCGGCTAATAGTTGATCCATACCTATCCATGAAGCATCAATGGTTTACTGGTTTTCCTTTCTTAAAGGGGGACTATTGGCAGGTTAGACGAGCTGGCCCACAGCTCGGAGCACCCATTAGGAGCACTACCCTGCCCCTATCTCGCCGATCCTACCCATTTTTTATTATTAGATGGAGCGGGCTGGCTTGGGGAGGGGCAGTGCTCAAGGCAGTGTATTCAACTACTAACTGCACGGGAACGGCACCAAGGAGGAAGGTAAGAGATATACGTACCACCTTGGCACCCCGTGTGCATTAGATGGATATCAGCAAGCTCTAACCTGTCTAACCTGTGGATAATTCCCCTTTATACAACCTTTGGGGATTACTTACCAATGCATACTGGAAACACTCCACAGGACCTGTCATTGTATAGATGCTGTGACCCAGTCAACTAGCCATTATATGACTTTAGCTTTGAGAACTGACTGTTAACTTGCTGCCTAACGTATTCCACTACTTGACGGGTGCCTTTGTAAAAGGATTATCAAGGTTATCCGCCTCTCTCTAAGTAGCTTTAACATAATTGGTAAATGGAGTATATGTTTCATTGAACCAAATACAGCCACTAGACCGGATTACAATGAAGCGAGTTGGAAATACCGCTAATAAATAGAAATATGTCAAGCCAAGCTTTCCATTGGGCCTCAGATAGGGCAAATCTCATTTAACGTCCACTGTGATGCAATCTTGATTCTACTAATAATGTACTTGACCATAAACATTGTAAAAAGAAGAAAAAGACAAGAAGAAAATCGAATTTATTTTTAAAAGTTATAAAGAATAAGTTAAGAGAAAATAAATACCGCACTCATAAAATAACTTTATACATTGCATACAGTAGCAGCATTTTCAAATCAAGATAGTTGTTATATTATGGCTCTGAAGAGACAGATTTCAAGTGAAACAGAGCATAATAAGGTGATTTTATGCATGCTCAGTACCACAAATGGAAAATAATCTAACCACTGCAGGGGAGGGGATGTAGCTAAGGAGCTGTCTGCGGTTTAAAGGGAACACACTGCTTGATATAAATACAGACATTCATTTTTTATGACACAAACATTTAGATGGAGACATTTTGAACAGGATATTTACAATACAATGAGATCTTTTTGTTACTAGTCGGGGGTTCGTTTCCATCTTCCATATGTATGTGTTTGTTTCTTATTGTTATAATTAACAACTATGTTTTCATACTCTTAAAAACCTGTGTTGAAAATATACATTGCCAGTATCTTATTTGCCTGGACATTAGCCAAAGACATTGAAAGCAACCGCGTACAATGTATAATCCCGTATTGGTTTCATACAGTATGTACCAATCTGAGCAAAGACAGACTGTTTGCCATGTGCCTGGTAAATGATATAAAGAGCAAAGAGTAGTATTGTATTAGTAATAATACATAGAGCTTTAAAGTGACTGCACACAATTGGCATTGCTGCTTCTTGTTTGGGAATCTACAGTACATTGCAATTATATAGTAAGTGATAATAATTGCCTGTTTGCTATTATATGTAATCACTACCTAGGTATGCCGATGCAAGAATTAATAATAATTCTAAGGATGTCCATGCAGTTCAAGTTCAGTCTATTAACCTGAACTCTGAAACAAATACAAAACCTATGAGCAAAACAAAACTAGTTGATTGTGCAGCATAACTGTACTGGAATGGAAACAATGATTAGTCCTTTAACCTGTTGATGAACCAGATGACAGTGTGTACAGTGAGCTCAGGACAGGAGCCAGTTCTATACATGGAAATTAACCAGCTCTATACAGCCTATAGCTACATTCCCACACAGTATTTTTGCCCAGTATTTCGCAACCAAAACCAGGAGTGGATTGAAAACAAAGAAAGGCTATGTTCCCACATTGTTGAAATTGAGTGGATGGCTGTCATTTATTGGCAAATATCGGCTGTTATTTGCCATTAAATAGTGGCTATCCAGTAAATATCAGCTGTTATTTGGCTGTTATTTGCCATTAAATAGCGGCTATCCAGTAAATTTCAACAGTGTGTGAACGTTAGAGATGAGCTAACATCCTGATGTTCGGTTCCTATCCCAAACATGAACTTCCAAAAGTTATCGTGATCGGTTCGTGTTTGTGTTGGCCGAACATTCACAAACAAATAACAAACGTATAGTGGAAGAGTGCATTTTGGTCTACGCACATGCGCACAGATTATCAGGTGCAAAAAGTAAATTACGCATTTGCGTACGTTTTGAATATGTTTGATAATGATCTTTTATAACCATTCCGATCATCGCACAAATTGTTCGTGGTCGGCAAACACGATCAATTAGCGTCATGTTCGTAAGAACATGTTCGCTCATCACGAGTGAACATAGCCTTTCTGTGTTTTTAATCCACTCCAGGTTTTGTTTGCAATATACTAACCAAAATACTGTGTGGGAACATAGCCTATGTTTTCCAGGCATCTATAAGGCCGCATCCAACTTCTTTAGCCACCAATAATCAAATGCAGGCTTGATATATCTAAAGGCCCTATTACACTGAATGATTATCGACCGTATTCAGCTGATATAGTCTGTCACGGGCGATAATCGTCCCGTGTAATAGAAGGCAACGATCAGCTGACATGAACGATGATGTCTGATCATTGCTGTCGTTTGTCTTGTTGAAAGACAAACGACTGTTATAGCAGCGTTCTGCTGCCGTCGCCCCGTGAAATAGGAGCATCGGCAGCAGCAGACCGCCGCTATCCCCTATGGGCTGCCCAGACAATCTACCGATCACCGGGGCAGCCACCCTCATCTCCCCGCGGCCTCCCGTGTACTTAGCTGCTCGCTGCTGCCGCTACTTCACGCTGGGAACGAGGAGAAACGAGCGCTGACATCGCTCTTTTGCTCCTCTATGCTGCCCCGTGTAAAAGGGGCTTAAGTCTTTAGTTAAATTTGTCTGTTGTTTCAATTCAGAGATTTATTTTCTCGGTTACCTAAATTTCTCCCATCTTGTGCCTAAAAGCTTAATATTCTCCATGATTGAGTATATCATCAATAATTACTGTAACTTCGCAGGTTAACCGACGGGTTGGCCCTCTTTTACCATAATGACACTGGAAGGTGTTATACAGTCTGCTTAATTTTTTCCTCATGTGCTCTATCTGTCCAGTAACTCTTGAAAAAAAATGTTTTACTGACAAGTGGGCTAAAATTACTGGAAAAACCACTCAGACTTTCTGCATTATAACGGCAATTTTGTTTGAGATTTGATCATTCTGAATTAATTTTAGCATACGTGTTCTATATTATAAATTCTACCTTGGCATAATAGCAGCCTATACACATTTTAAATGCTCCTTTTCATCTAACGTTCGTGGCTAGTATTGTGTATTCTCCAAGGAAAGTTGCATAAAATCTGCTTTCAATGCCTTATGTCATCATTATTAATTTGGATTTTTTTTTCTTTCCCAGAGTTAGACATTACACTTCAGCGAGCAAATTATTCGTAGAAGTCTTAATTGTCTTTTAAAGGAATAGGCTAATAACGGTGTTTGCACTAATTACAGCGTACGGAAGGAGATAAGGGGAATCAAAGCTGATTTTGAAATTTTCATTTGCTTTTTTTTTGCATTTTGCTCATGTGAACATAGAGTTTATCCATTTTGCTTTGATTATTTGTAGTTTTAATCAAATGCATCACTTTTCCTGTGGATGCCTTTATAGGCAATTGAAGGGAAAGTGATCTGTACGTTATTTTGTTACAAAGCAGACATTTGGCACCCTTGCTCAGGAACATAATCATCAGAGCAGATGGTTTGACAGTCAGATACATTACATACAGTAAATGAATGTGCATTTTATAGATGCGACTACTCCCAGAACTATCACAAAAGAACAAGACCTCGGAACATTTTAATTTTTCTCTCACAAAAATTATTTTTACAGTTAGTGGTTTGAACAAACAGCAATCGTGAAACTCGATTATATCTAAGTAACCTGAGTTATGTTTCCTTATAAACGCATTGTATCTGGGGTAATGAATAAAACATTGGGCGCGAGCGTTCATTGGGCAGTACCAAAAATGCCATTTTAGAGGCAACTAGATTACATGTACGAGAAATCAGCAAAAGAAAGAAGAAACCAATATGGGTTACTAGCAATGTTAAAGCGACTCTGTACCTGCATTCTGCCCCCCCCCCCCTCAAACCGCTTGTACTGTTGGATAGCTACTTTTAATCCAAGATCTGTCCTGGGGTCCGTTCGGCAGGTGATGCAGTTATTGTCCTACAAAACAACTTTTAAACTTGCAACCCTGTGTCAAATTGGCGTAGCCTAGAGAACCCATGCCTTAGGATTACGACACCCCTACATCCCTCCTCCCCACCCTCTTCACCATTAGGAATGCCCCTAGAACAACTTCCTTCCTATTCATTACCTCTCTGAATGCTGCACATGAGCTGGATCGTTAAGACACCTGTGCACAGGTCAGACAGGTGATGAATAGGAAAAATCCTGCCTGGTGCATTCCTTATGATGAGGAGGGCAGAGGGGAGGGATGGAGGGGCGTGCAAGCCTAGGACACAGATACTCTAGGCCACGCCAATTTGACACAGGGCTGTATGTTTAAAAGTTTTTTTTAGGACAATAATTGCATCACCTTCCGAACTGACCCCAGGACAGATCTTGGATTAAAAGCAGCTATTTGACAGTACAAGCAGTTTGGGGGGGGGGGGGGGGACAGATTGTGGGCACAGAGTCGCTTAAAGGCTGTAGTAAAGAAAAAAAAGGCAGCCTACAGGAAGGGTAAAGAGGCTGGAAATGTAGCTAACAGACAGACATATAAAATTAAACAGAAGGAGGCAAAACACATTTTAAATGCTACCGAAGCCTCACAAGAAAAATAAATGGTAAAATTTGGAGGGGAATAAAACCTTCCTAGGCTATATTCACACTTAGTTTAACAGCGTCTGTTGCATAGCAACGGACGCTGTTAAACTGCCATCCGCTGGGCTGCATTCAGGACGTTCCTGCAGCTGATAGCTCTTTATTGGCTGCAGGAACGTTCTTTCTTTACTATAGATTTGTGGGCACCGTCGGGTGTGTCCGCAAATTAATTAGCCTTTCACTTCAATGTAATGTGCGGCCGCCATCGACACATTACATTGTATGAACAGCTATTATTTCCGGACGCTGTTCGTTGGACAGCGTCCAGAAATAATAGGCAGGTACATTATTTTAACGTCTAAAGGACACAGGGGGCGGCCTTGCATTGGTGTCAGAGGTGACTGGGTAGCTTAAAACAGCCAAGTAGACTTTCTTACACATTTTGTATTAAGGCGCTATTACATGAAGTGATTATCGACCAATGCACAATGTTGGCTGTTCAATGTCTTTCAATACAAATGATCAGCCTGGAAACGATCTGCTGCCTTTGCTCTATGTAATAGCGGCAGCAGTAGACCGCCACTATCTTCTATGGGCTGTCTGGACAATCTAATGATCGTCCAAGTCGCCCTCCTAGCTCCCTGCGCCCCCCCTGCTTTTACCTGCTCACTGTCATTGCGTGGAATAGTGCAGGCAGCGAACGGGGATAGAGGAGCGAGCGAGCACTGACCTGACAGGTTGGCGCTCGCTTGCTTCTCTGACTCGCCCCGTGTAATAGGGGCTTTACTCTCATTGGGAGTTCTTTAAACTGAATTACACTGTAAGTAATATTGTTTACGTAACTCCAGGATTACATAAACGTTGTAGCTCACAGGATGTTGGTCCCAGCATTCTTGGCAATGGTCCCAGAAGGAAAAAAAAATGAAGTTGAATTATTCAGCAGCAAGCAAGTATATAGAAAAGTGCATTGTATCAGGAAACACTCAATGAAAACACATATGTAAAAAATATCACAAGCAGTCTTGGTGCTATACCTGTATACCAATAACCTGTTTGTATCAACCAACTGCACCCATTCTGCGGCCATTAAATTAATATTTAGGGCTGAGATCACATTTTGTGATTTTTCAGCCTTCATTGCCAGTGGCCATCATCATGATCAGTATAGATGGCCATCATTGGCAAATATCGGATGGCTTTTTGATGGCTGCCAGCACTGACTGCCGGAAAATCAAGTGGTGTGAACATAGCCCATGTTATTATTTTACTACTGTTATTTAGCAAACAGAGAACGTTATTTTAAGTTGTTCACACACAGATTTTTTTTCCCATCATCTTTTTACTGTCTTTTTATCATAATTCAATAGACTCAAACCGAAAATGGTTTTAAAACGCTTCTACTGTATTTCAAACCTGAACATCAATCATATAATGTACTAATGTCCAATGACAGCCGCCAAAGTATGTTAGACAATGGGCGTTAAATTGAGTATCAAATAATAGCTGCTAAAAGTCATTGTTTGACCATGACCTTAAATGGCTGCATGTGGCAGCACAAAGACTGATATGGCTATGTTCACACAACGTCAAAAGTAGAGAAAAGGTGGCTGTTTTTGCAATTTAAAATAACGTCCTTTTTTACCGCGATTTAACTGTCTGCAGTGGCAATGCATTCAAGTCAACGGAAAGATGGACGTTCAATGCACACAATGTATTGAATAACGGACGTTTTTACTGCGGACATCAAAATAATGAACATGATAATTATTTACGGACATCACTTGCAAACAGCGGATGTTTTTAGTAGTTGTTCACCCACAGTTTTTCTCTGTTTTTACTATTAAATATATAGGATGTAATTTTAAATGGAGCTGAAAAAAACGTTGCGTGAACATAGCCTAACTCTGATAGAATAAACACTTATCTACTGGATTCATTCACCATTTCCAAAGTCTATAGAGTTTCCACGGTACAGCTATGATAATTAAAGGAACAGTTTAAGAAGGTCTATGGTTGTTATGAACTTGGATTTTTGATATATCACTGACAGAGGAACATAGACAGCTTAATGGTGATACATTTAATGCAAAATTAACATTTGATCCCAGAGAGCAGATGAAAGCTGATATTGATTTGTTTCTAGTTAATGCATTTATGAATAAGTGGAGCTCTAAAAATGAAAAGGAATCTCTCAAAGTTAAGATACAAAAGGATTTAAGAAGGTTTCTATGAATGTCAGTGCTTAAATCAAACATTAGCAGACGTGTAACATTGAAAAACTATCAAGCTCTTTGAGTGGGTAGAAGAACAAATTGAAATACTGTGCAACTAATTGGAAACTATTAGTAAAAATAAATGAGACCATAACATATCAAAATATTATGTACCTGTTTCGACTGTATTGCGAAATTATAGAAAAAATGAAAAGTAAAAAGAGAATTGAAAATATCCAAAGTATATGCCAGTTTTTTAGGGAGATCTTCTTTCAGGCTATGTTCACACACATTACGACTGCCTTGATTTCAAATAACGTTAATTATTTGCCATAAAATTACAGCTGTCCACTAAATTTCAACAGACCCTTTGGCTATGTTCACACAATGTTTTTTCAGCTCTGTTTAAAATTACGTCTGTTACTTTGAGACTAAAATACATTATTGTTGTTCAGGTGGACTAAATGGCCTTTAGGTGTGGCATTATTTTGACATCTGCAGACACAACGTCCGTCATTTTATACACTGCGTGCATTAGACGTCCATTGAAGAGCCAATACCTCTTTATCAGCTGCAAGAATTTTCTTTTTTTAACATTGACTTGCAGGCACCGTTGGGTGTGCCTACAAATAAATTCACAATTCGCTTCAATGCAAAGTGCAGCCACAGCTGCACTTTACATTTTGTGAACAGCTATTACTTCCTCCCTTGTCTTTTATCTGCTATATATTGCAGTTTAAGGCTACAGCATGTTCACACAATGTAATTTTTCAGTAAAAAACGGATGCTGATTGCAATGGAATCGGCATCCGTTCTTTACTGCAGGGACAGCATTGCTTTGAAGTCAATGCAATGCCGCCTGCTGTGTTCACACAGCGTTATGTTGACACCCGCTCTTTAGAATGGGCATTAAAATAATGTACCTTCCTATTATTTCTGGACACTGTTTAGTAAACAACGTCCGAAAATAATAGCTGTTCAAACAATGTAAATTGTGGCGGCGGCACATTACATTGAAGTGAATAGCTTATTAATTTGCCCGCAAGTCAATGTTAAAAAAAGAACGTTCCTGTAGCCGATACAGAGGTATTGGCTGCAGGAACGTCCTGAATGCAGCCCAGTGGGCGGCAGTTTCACAACATCCGTTGCTACGCAGATGACTCCATAATTTTATGTGCATTGGACGTCCATTTACCATTGACTTCAATGCATTGCAGTCAGTTAAATGGCGTCAATAACAGGCATCTTTTTAAATAGAAAAAGTGGACGCCTTTTCTCTTTTTTTGACGTTGTGTGAACACAGTCATACACTGATTTTTTGCTAAGCTTATAAGGGCTTGCATGGCTGCAGTATAAGGCTATGTTTACTCAACGTACTATTTTTTTTTAAAGAACGGCCACTGTTTTTCATTAAAACAACAGCCGTTCTTTTTCCATACTGCACTGATGTGTCCTTTATTAATATATCAGAAGAATAAACAATGGGTTAACAGAACTAAGTACATTCCTACCTGCTCGGTAAGATTATACACTTTCTAAAAGACACATGGAGGCCATTCTTATGGATCTATCAACCTGCTGCAATGAGAATTTTTAATGAAAAGATGTTATCAAATATTTTTAGAAAGATTTCAATCATGTCTTTTGAAGAATTGCTCTTCTGTTTCCTCTGGTGCAGCTTGCTTAGTCATAGTGGAGTGGAAGCTGTGCCAGGTTTTGGACTTGGTATTCTAGTCACTGTGGTGACATCATACCTCCTATTCTCCGCTCTGCAGCCTATTCAGTATAAGGAAGTACATTCTTTTGTTCTGCAAAATTTCCTACCCAAGACTCTGTTTCTATAAAAAAAATTATGTTAATAGGGAAAGCACACATTTACTTTCAGGCTAAGCTTGCTATCCAGACTTTCACAGCTTGAATTCTTCCATTTTGCATATCTGCAGGTTATATAGTTCTTAAAAGAAAAAAAAAGGAGGATGGTTATTGCCATTTTAATATGCGCAGGCAGCACCATAGGCAGATTTTTATTTAATTAAAGATTTTTGGCTGTGGTCCTAGAACAAAGTAGATTCTATCCAAATTTTTACATTTAATGAAACAAAATCCATTTTATTAGACCTATATGACAGTTTGAGGCAACAATTTAAAATCCAAGAGGATTTCCAGCAGCTGTCATCGGCAACCTTGGAAAAATAATTTTAAAATTGCCCCATTACAATGAATTTTGATTTTTATGGGGACGGTAGTGTATTAAAAACATTGCATTCTGCTTCTGAAAATAAAAGAATTCCTTTTAGAATTTGTGTAGACTTTCTGCATGTTCAGCAACCTATGCTTCCAAATAGCTGCTCAGTAAGATGCTTTCCTGATCCTAACAAAGAATCCCTTTCATATACGTAAGAAAGAGAAATGATCAATGCATTTTCCATGAAATAGCTCCGTTTGCAACATAACCTAGTTGACTCTTGACTGTTTTGTCCTATTGAGTGATGAGCAATCGTATGCAGCTATCATCATCATCTTCAACATAGTATTATTAGCATACGTTTTCAACATCACTTGGTATCACTTTCAGAAAAAAGTGGCATGCACTTGGAAGCTATGTTTATACATCAAAAAAAAAGAAAAGGAAAAAGCATCCACTTTTTTTGTTTAAAAAGACATCCAATATTGCTGCAATGCATTGAAACCTAAGGTATGACTGACGTCCAATGCACACAATGTATAAAATGATGGACGTTGTCTGTGTTGACACCAAAATAATGATCATGTCAATTATTTTCAGACGTCTTTTGCAAAGAACAGACGCTGTTTTTTTTATTTGTTCATCCACAGTTTCTCCTTTTTCATCATCCAAACAGCGAAATGATATTTTAAACGGAGAGGAAAAACCATTGTGTGAACATAGCCTTAAAGAAGCATTCCGGAATTTTTTTTTATTTGTCCCCCTTCTGCCCACTTGTGCTTATACTCACCAGCAATGATCGGCACTGTTTAAATCCTGTGCGCGTTTATGTCAACATTTTTCTGACCCCTTCTCTGTCTTTATGCTGATTAAAGGCCAGAAGTCATGCTCTCCCATAGAAAATGTAGAGGAGAGCATGACCGGCATGACCGGAGAGCGGTGATGTGAACTTACGTGGGATTTGAACAGTGCTGCAGGATTGGAACTAAGCTGCGCTGTGGGACACTGATCATCGTTGGTGAGTATAGGCGCCAGCACGCAGTGGGGGGGGGGGCAAATAAAATAATTGTCCGGAATGCTTCTTTAAATTTTGTATGTAAAGAAATATTATAACTGAACATTCTGCACCCAATGGAGCCTATGAGGTAGTGCCCAAAATCTGTATAGCAGGTAGGAGAAACAGTCACTGGCACTGAAACATTCCTTCCTCCATAGCCTGTGACTATAGGCTATGTTGCAGTGGATATGAATTAATCTTGTAATTATGGAGTGCTCACTTCTACTGAAACAACAATCTTATGTAAATAACGTAGAAGAAAGAAAATTGTAGAGGGCACTTACCATTAAAAATTCCAAACCTTAATCAAATAACTATATAAAAAATCTTGTAGCAGGACGAGCATGGAAATGAACGCCAACTCCTTCAAATCAATGCGGCAGCGTGACAGCTGTTTTGCGCAATGTCAGCACGCTTCTACAGACACGTGCAACACTTGGCCCTGTCTTTTTTTTTTTTTTTATAAACCCTATGAAAATCCATTAATCTTTTGGATGAGTTTATTTGGGAGAAATTTTTCTCATGTAGTTGATCATACAGTATAGAAACATTGCAAACTCTCCTAAGTATATTGTTCTCTGCTAATGAGGACAAAAACCACAAAACAAGAGCTTACCCAGGCAACCAACAGCCCAAGTATTCTAAACTAGGACATTTTAGTGAAGAATAAAAATAAGAAGCTCATTACATCAACATTATTTATAAATGTAGAGATATATTTATCCCCTAACCAAATGTGAATATGTAACATAAACAGCTTGAGAGGATGAACTAACAAAAGAAAGTTATCAAGAGAAAAATGATTGATAGGTTTACTGCCGTTGGCTGTAAATTTATAAACAATGACAAGGCAAGTGGTAGATTTTTTTTAAATGTACATTATCATCTAAGCAACTTGAGAAAAAATAACATTTAAAAATAACCGTGTAGAATATTAAATATGTTTAGATTATGTATGTAAATTAAAGTTGTTGTTGCTGTTGCTTAGCATCGCTCTACAGTTTCTTCTTTTAGAGATGCATGGCAGCCTTTAGCTCTTTCTCAGTTAAATAATATTTCAGCACAACATACACAGTACTGTGAAACAAGTAGGAATAAGAGCGTGCACTCACCGCAATACAGCAAATTCATTCCTTTAGGGTGCGTTCACATGTACACGATCTGCAGCAGATTTCATGGCGCAGATTTGAAGTTGTAGATTTAAAGCAAATCTATTACTTCAAATCTGCTGCAAATTGTGTACGTGTGAATGCACCCTAAGGCTATGTTCACACTACATAAGAGACCGGCCATTCCATGACGGAACGGCCGGTCTCTGGCCAGATCATCTCGGCCGGTACTTTAGTACTGGCCGGATGATCTTTCCGGCCGCAGAGCTCTGATGCGGGCGCATCAGCGCGCGCCCGCATCAGAGCTTCCCATAGCACACAGTGAAGCGAGCAGCCGGAGCCGCCCGCTTCACTGTGCGAACTGACAGGGCTTTCTGCGGCTGCAATTCATTGAAATCCGGCCGCAGAAAACTGACATGTCAGTTATTTGCGGCCCAGTATAGGATAGGATCCCATTGAAATTAAGGCATTGTTCCACCGCGCCAAAAGTACGGCCGTTGTTGCCATCGGCAACAACGGGCCGTACTTTTACATAGTGTGAACATTAATATAATTAATACTTTAATTTAAAAAAAAAACTCTAGAGTAACACTCACCACTATTCTAATACTGTCTATGCAAAAACAGTCACATTTCAGTGTAATTTCCATCCTTTTTCTTTTCCATTTTGCAGCTTTGGTCTTTTCACTTTCTGTGAGCATGCTCCATAGTTAGCATGGGACCAGGAAGTAGCTGTGTAATCAGGGAATGTATTTCAGTTGGGCCCTTGATAACTTTGGAATTACCAGAGCTCAGTACTCCTGTCTGACCTTTACAGAATATAATTCCTTACACACAACTGCAGAGATCTCATTAAGGCTATGTTCACACTACGTAAAACTACGGCCGTAGTTCCTGCCGCAGAACTTCGGCCGTAGTTTTGCGGGGTGGAACATAACCTTACTTTCAATGGGATCCCGACCAGAGCATACACACATCGTATATGCTCCGGCCGGGATCTATGCGGCGCCGCAAATAACTGACAGGTCAGTTATCTGCGGCCGGAATTCAGTGAATTCCGGTCGCAGAAAGACCTGTCAGTTCACACAGTGAAGCAAGCGGCTCTGGCCGCTTGCTTCACTGTGTGCTATGGCAAGCCCTGATGCGGGCGCGCGCTGATGCGCCCGCATCAGAGCTCCGCGGCCGAAAGATCATCCGGCTGGTACTTCCGGGGTCACGGAACGGCCGGTCTCTTACGTAGTGTGAACAATAGTGTTCAATAATTTAATTTTCCTTAATTTTCATCTCCATTGTCCTTTTTATTTATGTGCGCTTTATATAAGTCCTATGTGAACTTCTAAAAGCTTGTATACATAAGAGAAAAAAAGTACTACACATACGTTTTCTCTCTGTAAGGGTATGTTCACACTGAGTAATATAGGCAGAATTCCGCAGTGGAATGTCGCCTGCCTTAGTGTCACATGGTGCGCCTCCGTTTCCATTGCTCTCCATTCAAAGAATGGACATGTCAATTCTTTGAGTGGAGACGTGCAAGCCTTCCCATACAGACGCTGAGGCAGATGGGATTCCAAGGCGGAGAATTCCGCCTGTATTACTCAGTGTGAACATACCCTAAGATAGAATTTATTTTTTTTAATGCATATTTTTTAAAAAAATGCTACTATTTTGAACTGGAGCATGAAGCAATTAAAACTTAAAACAATTTTTCAAGGTATCAGGTTAATGAGTGTATACGACCATTTTGTTTTTGTATTAACAATAAAGTGACATGGAATATTGCTATCTAGATGAAAGCGCTCAACTTTTAAAGTAAAAGAATACAATCTAAGGCCGGGTTCACACTACATATAACACCGTCTGTTCTGTGATCCAGACGGATTATCTTAATTTCTGGTGAATTCGGATGGGGGCGCATCTGTGCCCACATCCCAATTCACTGTTGCACACAATGGAGCATGCAGCCAGAACTGACATGTAGGTTCGGCCGCTATTCAATGAATTGCGGCCGCAGAAAACTGACATGTCAGTTTTTCATGCGGCCGGATGGCATCCCGGACTGAGCGTATACTATGTGTATCCGCTCCGGCCGGGATTCCATTCATTCACCTACAACGTATGTTTTGTATAAATCATGGCCGTTGTTGCAAATTGTAACATTGCCCTTGATATATACAAAACCTACATTGTGTGAACATAGCCTAACAATATAGCTGCCTGTTTTATCTGTTGTTGCTATCTGACTCATTACATATAGAATTTGTCCAAACAAAATAGCATCTTAAGCCTCAAGTGACTCTAGGCTGAATGAGGGGAACTCTATGAATAATATGTAGCTTTCTTTAGCCCTTAGAATCCAGATAGCTTAGCTACAATGTTAATTTAGACTTGGTTTTTATGGTGCATTGGAATTAATTGGCTACAAACATAAAATACTACACAATTTGTTTTCAGAAGTAAAGCTACCAAATTAAAAGCAAAGTCAAGAATTTCTAAAATATTCATACATCAAACATTAATTGCTTTACACTTCTAATTTTCATCTGATTTTGGAATGTATACATGAAATGTTTTTCATTTAGAAATTTGGCAGCCTCCCGTCTGCGGAATAATCAGTCCCAGTTTTATTGGCATAAGTATATTAGCTGAATTTAGAATATTAGCATTCTATTTAACCTAGATAGGAAGCAATTAGTCCTTTTGGTCTTTTGGAGCAACCTCTATCCTCTTCAGTTCCCTTTGGATGGTTTTACCACTAAAGATAGAAGTAGATTACATAGAATTTGAAAGAAATGTGGAAAAAAAATGCATTAAATCATCCAACATCATTTGATGCAAACAACAGCTGTGCTTATAAACTGTCATCTGTTTTAGCTAGGAATATAATTCCATCTAATCTCGCTTCTTTATGGTTATTATTTATACACCCTTCAAAGAAATTATTTGAATGTTAACCAATTTAAGTTGTTTTATGTTGATTTAACATTATCATTGAGTGTTGTACACCATGATCTCACATATTCTATGTAAATTTTTTTCTGGTATATCATTGAGATTAGAGATGAGCGAGTAGTGAAATATTTGAAAGCTCGAAATTCGATTAGAACAAACAGCAATGTTCCACTATTCGATCGAATATCGAACCCTATTAAAGTCTATGGGAGAAAAATGCTTTTTTCTTGTTGACCTCCAAGTAGTCGAATTTAGGTTTCCAAGTCCACAATGACACCTTAGAAATTGATGCACACACCTCTGGAATGGAACTGGGATAGCAGGGGAAGCATAGTTACATAGTTAATACGGTTGAAAAAAGACACATGTCCATCAAGTTCAACCAAGGAGGGGATGGATACAGGGAAGGGGGAGGGGTGATAGGTTCTATACATATGCATTTATATTATTTTGCTCTAAGAACTTGTCTAGGCCGGTTTTGAAGCCCTCTACTGTTTTTGCTGTGACCAGATCCTGTGGTAGACTGTTCCACAGATTCACAGTTCTCATGGTAAAGAAGGCTTGTCGCCTCCGGAGATTGAACCTTTTTTTCTCCAGGCGGAGGCAGTGGCCTCTTGTCCTTTGAGGGGGTTTTACCTGGAACATCTTTTCCCCATATCTCTTGTAGGGGCCATTTATATATTTAAATAAGTTAATCATATCTCCCCTTAAACGTCTCTTCTCCAGACTAAACAAATGTAATTCTTTTAATCTCTCCTCATAACTAAGATGCTCCATTCCCCTTATTAGTTTAGTTGCCCGTCTTTGTACCCTCTCCAGCTCTAGAACATCCTTTTTATGAATCGGGTTCCAAAACTGGACGGCATACTCCAGATGAGGCCGCACCAAAGCTTTATAAAGCGGTAATATTATATCCCTGTCCCGAGAGTCCATGCCTGTTTTAATGCATGACAATATCCTGCTGGCCTTAGAAGCAGCTGACTGACATTGTGTGCTGTTCTGTAGTCTATTATCTACAAGTACACCCAGATCCTTCTCCATCAGTGACTCTCCCAGAATAACTCCCCCCAGGACATATGATGCATGTGGGTTATTAGTACCCAGGTGCATAACTTTACATTTATCCACATTGAACCTCATTTGCCAAGTGGACGCCCAAACACTCAGTGTGTCTAAGTCATCCTGTAACATCTGCACATCCTCCATAGACTGTACTGTACTACAAAGCTTGGTGTCATCTGCAAAGCTAGAAACATTGCTGTTAATTCCATTCTCAATATCATTAATAAACAAGTTAAACAGAAGAGGGCCCAGTACTGACCCTTGGGGTACACCACTTATTACCGGGGACCATTCGGAGTAGGAATCATTGACCACCACTCTCTGGGTACGATTATTAAGCCAGTTTTCAATCCAGTTACACATTAAATTTTCCAAACCAATAGACTTTAACTTACCCATCAGACGTCCATGAGAAACTGTGTCAAACGCTTTTGCAAAATCCAGGTACACTATATCCACAGCCGCGCCGCCATCCAGGCTTCTACTTACCTCTTCATAGAAACATATTAGGTTGGTTTGACAGCTTCTGTCCTTAGTAAAACCATGCTGGTTATCACTTATAATACTATTAGCCACTACATATTCCTGGATGTAGTCCCTTATAAGCCCCTCAAATAGTTTCCCCACAATGGACGTTAAGCTTACGGGTCTATAGTTACCTGGGGAAGTTCGAGAGCCCTTTTTGAAGATCGGCACTACATTTGCCTTACGCCAGTCCCTCGGCACAATACCAGTAAGCAAAGAATCACGGAATATTTCATACAAGGGTAGTGAAATTACAGAACTGAGTTCCCTAAGAACTCTGGGGTGCAATCCATCAGGCCCTGGAGCTTTGGTTACATTGAGTTTGTTTAATTTATCTTGGACCATATCTATAGTAAACCAGTTCAGTACATTACATGTGTTAGCAGCACTGGCCCCACCCACCTCAGTACTGGCCCCACCCACCACAGCTCCATCCTCTTTTGTATATACAGAACTGAAGAACCCATTAAGTAACTCAGCTTTCTCCTGATCCCCAGTTATTAATTCCCCGTCGCCATTATTTAGGGGTCCTACATGCTCTGACCTTGGTTTTTTTGCATTAATATATTTGAAGAATTTTTTGGGGTTTCTTTTGCTATCTATAGCTACCTGCCTTTCATTGTGAATTTTTGCTGCTTTTATTACATTTTTACAGGTTTTGTTGACTTCTTTGTAATGTTTAAATGCTACAGCTGACCCCTCTGATTTATATTTTTTGAATGCCCCTTTTTTCTCATTTATAGCCCTTCTAACCTCGGTTGTAAGCCATGTGGGATTGGATTTTAACCGTTTATATTTGTTACCCATAGGAATATATTTGGCAGTACAGTTATTTAATGTGGATTTGAAGATTTCCCATTTATTAGCTGTATCCGTATGTGACAGCAGCCGCTCCCAGTCTATGCCCTGAAGTTCTGCCCTTAACCCAGGAAAATTGGCCCTTTTAAAATTAAGAGTTTTTGCCCTCCCAACATGCTTTTCTTTTCTACACTTTAAGCTAAAAGTCACTATATTGTGGTCACTATTACCCAGGTGTTCATGGACAGTGACATCCCCAACCAGCTCAGCGTTGTTAGAAATAACCAGATCCAACAAGGCATCACTTCTAGTTGGCTCCTCCACAAACTGGCCCAGAAAATTATCCTGCAGGAGGTTAAAAAATTCCCTCCCCTTTGTGGTTTTAGCTGAACCGTGACCCCAATCTATATCTGGGTAGTTGAGGTCCCCCATTATCACTACTGTTCCCTCCCGGGCAGCCCGCTCTATTTGTCTATTCAACTGGCCATCTACCTCCTCAGTAATGTTGGGGGGTCTATAGATTACACCAAGAATAATTTTTTCCCTCTTTTCCTCCTTCTGTAGTTCTACCCACAATGCTTCCACATCATCACAGTCATCTCCCACTATTGCATCTATTACACTCACTTTAATATCATTTCTGACATACAGACATACTCCTCCTCCCCTTCTGCCCACCCGGTCCCTTCTGAACAACGTAAATCCCTGAATATTGACAGCCCAGTCATGTGAGGAGTCCAGCCATGTCTCAGTCACACCAACCACATCAATGGACTCCTCCAGAACCAAGGCCTCCAGCTCCCCCATCTTGCTGGCTAGACTTCTGGCATTAGTAACCATACACTTTATATTACCATCGAGTTTAACCGCTTCATTATAAGAAATGGGATTTATTACTGTGCTGTGGCTACAATCATCCTCACTGTTCATCCGCAACATATGGATCTCCCTATCCACTGCTCTTATCCTCCCCCCACAGGACCCTTCTCCTCCCTCCTCATTGTTCTGTCCCCTCTTTAACCTATCTGCCACTACATTACATACTACATTGTCCTCCCTCCACATCCCTAGTTTAAAAACCCCTCCACCCCTTCTAGGATTCTCTCCCCCAGCACAGCGGACCCCCTTCCATTAAGGTGCAAATTATCTGTGGAAAACAGATTGTACCCCAATGAAAAGTCAGCCCAGTGCTCTAAAAACCCAAACCCTTCTCCTCTACACCATGACTTGAGCCATGCATTTAACTCCCTAAGCTCCCGCTGTCTTTCCTGCGATGCGCAGGGTGCATGCCTGGGTGCATCTAACAAGCCCAAGTTGCAGTATTACACCACTATCACAGACTCTCAACAATACACACCAAACACAATATATAGCAACAGGTGCTAGGTGTTTTACTGCTGTCAATGAGGCGCAGAGCGCAAAAAAATGTGACGCTTTATTTATTTTTTTGTTAAACTTGCACAGGCGTATACACTATACCTCAACATTTGTGTGTGCCAACAGGCGACAGGTGTTTTATTGCTTTTAATGAGACGCAGAGGGCAATCAACTACTGCAACAATTACTAACTAGGACAAAATAGTTTGACACAAGTCTATGTAATAGAGTTATAAGCTGTGTGACTGCCTGTCTGTGCCACTATCTGATATACTGCTAGACAGTCTTTGCCCTCTTAATGGAGGAAGCACCCATATACTGTCTGTGCTGTGAAGTAGCCCTTAAAGGGCTTTTATGGTCTCTCCTGCCTACAATCTTTTAAATGCTCACTGACCCTACTCCAAAATCTATCCACTCAACTACCTGCCACACGTACAGTGAAGGAGGAAGTAGATACACTGCAGCCTATTCTTCACAGTGAGCCGCAGCTGCTTCCCTGTCTGTAAGAATAAGCTAGTGTAATGTTAGCTGGTTGATTTGCTGATTATCTGCAGAAAAACGCTGTGCTGTGTATAATTGTAGCCCTAATAGGGCTTTTGGGGTCTTGTCTGCCTACAATCAGCTAAATTGTCACTGTCCCTGCTCCAATCTCTTTCCCTGACTACCTTCAAGATGACATCTGATGACGAGCAGGAAAAGACAAGTTCTTATACTCTGGAGGTCACATGAGTAAGCCAACCTATGAATAGGTTGCATAGTTATAAAAAGGCGAGAGGATAAACGAATTTTAACTGCATTTTCGGTCGGATGCTCGATCGAAAACAAGTATTTCAAATAGTGTAGTATTCGATCAAATGGCTACTCAATCGAGTACTACTCGCTCATCTCTAATTGAGATATATTTTCCAATCAGTTTTAAATATTACAAGTCACATAACACAATTCCTGGTATTGTGTGAAATGAATTTTACTTCTGCTGAAACCTTACAGCATATATGCCTATTTATAAGTTTGCAATACTGAGAGACCCATAGAAAGACCAAATAAAGTAGATATTTTTTATATTCTTTATAATTTACTTTCAAGAAGTATGCTTAGACCTTAGTGCTGCAAGAATACCTGTCATTCTATTATTAAGCTGCAGCCCTGCTACCAAAAGAAGCCATTGTAATTCAAATGAAGGCTTCTGACATAAGCCATTGTCTTTCTCAGTCAGTTTGGTAAAATAGATGATAATGCTTCAGCATAAGCCATCCCCTGCCTATTTTTTTTTGTGTTTCATATATTCATTTTAAACAAATATTCAATAGAAGATGATGCCAAATGTCTCAACATAGCACGGAGGTAGAGTACTAAATAAATGAATATAATGAAGAATAATTATATATTAGAAAGGCGGCTTCTGCTAGCATGATGACCTCATGAATACACTATAAAAAATATTGGATACACAATAAGGATTAGAATATACCATTTTTTTTTCACTTTATAAGATCAGGCTGATGATAAGATGCACTTAGGTTTTTTGAGGAGGGAAATATAAAAAAATATTTAGAACTGGAGATGAGTGAATTACTGGGAAATTCATTTCGGCAAGTTTGTGCATATTTACGAATCGCAATTTTTTTTATTAAAACAGGCAAACTTTAGTCCCCGATTTGCTGCTAATGGGAATTCATCCGATTCGCTTTGTTTATCTCTATTTAAAACCAAAAAGTGGCCATAATGTTTGCCATTATTTGTTAAAATGCCTTTTACATTTTGGATGCAATAGGGCTTAAAAGTTTAGCAGCAAATTCTTTAAATTTTATGTCCAAAATGGGGGGCGTAAATCTGGTACATTAATTGACAACAATCAGGTAAGCAATGAGACAAGGGCGACAATCAGATTGGGAAAGGGATACATTAAGAAAAGGGAGGTGTAGGTCCTCTAATTAGAAATATCAATTGATAAATAAGTAGCAATATTGCTACTCATTTATCAATTGATATTTCTAACTAGAGGACCTACACCTCCCTTTTCTTTGTGTTTCCAGTTTTTCCTTGGGGTATAGAAACATTGTAGGTTAACCTCGTTAGAAGTGCATCCCAGCAGTTGAACTCACACATTTCCTCTTCTACTTTTTTCAAAGGGATACATTAGCCTTCTCACAGTTTGTTCAGTGTCATTTCTGACCATTTATCCCCTCCCCACCACCATCCATTGCTGGAATCCAAGCCCCTTATGACGTTGCAGGGGCTAGGGAGAAGGATACAAATGATACAGTAAGGTAGTGACATCCTCTTCTCTTTACCTTCCCTCACTGACAGAGATGGAAATCGGATCATCCCCCAGCTCCTGCAGATCCTTTATCTCAGTGGGCACCCTCCATCTCAGTGGCACAGGTGCAGCGAGACGAAAGATAGTGCTGTAAACAGTTACAGATGGGGCAAGTATCAAAAGGGGTGGTGATGGTCGCTTCAACTTTGTTTTATAAGATGCACTAACAGTACACCTGCTCGTTTACTGTAGTTGAGACAACCTGAGATACCAGACATAACCCATGGACAGGTGTGGTGCTGTTTCTGGAAGAAAGATCATTGGGAGCCTATGGTATTCTATCATTGTCATAGACACCATAGCATAATCTTTTTCCACTTACTACAAAGCGAGTAAAAGCTGCAGTTTGTAGTTTTGGTTTGTTGTCTTGACATTGTGGACAGTCTTGATATTTTTTGGTGGAAGCAAAAAGTTTTTGGCAAACAATGCAGTGCTTGCTGTGCAGTGCAAAACAAGGAAAGTATTCCCAGGGTCTGGCAGTAAGCTTGAGATCCATAAAGTAATCCTAGTTTACTTTATGTAAGCAGGTTCGGCCAAAACAAGAGGCTTGAAGTTCATAGCAATGGTAATTTCCTTGCAAATTTCCACAGGAATCTGGGTTCTCCAGTTATTGTTCGCTCAATATTGATAGCAAGTATTGTGATTAATGTTCATGTCACACCCCATCACTTGTGATCATATGTTCTCTGTACAATAAATAGGCAAAAACTACAATTAACATAGTGGAATACTGTACATATATTTTCCCTCCATTCATGAAAACTCAAAATGGTGTTTCATTTTAAAGGGAAGCTGTCACCCCCTGTGCTAGGGGGGAAGGGCGCCCGACCCCCCGCTAGAGACCCTTATACTTACCCCTTCTCTCCAAGTCCCCCGCCTGGAGCCATTCCCAGGACGGAGATATCCCCGTCTAAAGCCGTGCGTGCACTCCTGAGATGAGTCCTACGCCCATGGAGAATGAATGGCTCCATTCATTCTCTATGGGCATCGGACTCATCTCAGGAGCACGCGTCGGGCTTCCGACGGGGATATCTCCGTCCCGAGACCGGCTCTAGCTGCGGGACTTGGAGAGAAGGGATAAGTATAAGGGTCTCTAGGGGGGCGGTCTTTATCCCGGCACGGAGGGTGACAGGTCTCTTTAATTATGACTTTATTGATCTGGATTCACACTAGTATGTCTTAGGTCCCCCCCCCCCTATACTCTGCTTCATTACAGTCCTGAGAAGATTCAAACACTTTCCCTGCTCCCGGCATGATATTGATACATCATGCCAGACGGGGAAATACTCTACTTCATCCATAGATGTGGGGATAAGCTTGAGTTACCAAGATTTATTGACTAATATGTTTTTATTTTTTTGTTTAAAGAGAGTATTTACACAGAAAAAAACTAACCCCTAAGTGATACTAAATGATCCAAGTCAGAGCGTCAGCATGCATCTGATAGAAATTAATCCGAGGCATCACAGGATTCCTTTGATCTTTTGATTCCCCTGTTGTAACAAATTTTGTACATAAAGACAAATGGATGCTGAACTCCAAACACACAAGTCACTCATCTAGGTGCATCATTCTATGACAAAAAGAAAACAAAATTTAAGTTTAAAAACTATCCATCTTTCAATCTTATTTTACTACAAGATCTGTTCAAAAGAGTGAAATTTGTGTCTGAAATTAACACAGTGGGAGTTCTAAGTGCTCTTGTTTGAAGTATGTTGAATTAGAAACTTAAAAAAAAAAGTTCTTTAATGTTTTTCTTTTCTTTTTTTTTTTGGTAGATTTCTTTCTATTTTAATTGCTTTCCGTATCTCTGAAAGCGATCTTTGATCATGAATTTTATGTCTAGCACAGGGAAGCAGCCTATTGTAGTTATGCAAGAATGAACACAATTCCTTCCAAATCAGACAAACTCATCACTTTGTGACCTTTTCCAACTACAAAACATTTATTTTTTTCACTATGTTCCTGTTTGTTCACTATCAAGTAGTATTTTTATATATACAAGACAAGTTTATTTACGCTGAATATTGGCAATCAAAGTGATATGGTACGAAGTGATATGATACAAACTTTTGAGTTACCGTTTCCTTGATGAAGAGCTATCTGAACGAGCAGATTTTCTTGTCACTACTAGAGATGAGCGAACCGGTCGAGGTTTGGGTTCGTATGAACCAGAACTCTCGGCTTCTGATTCCCATTGTCTGCCCACTCCGTGGAGAGGTTGGATACAGCCTGAGGACCGCCTGGAAAACTGGGATACAGCTTATGGCTATGGCTGTATCCCAGTTTTCCAGGCAGTCCTAAGGCTGTATCCACCCTCTCCACGGAGCGGGCAGACATGCGGGATTTAGAAGCCGAGAGTTCAGGTTCATACGAACTCGAACCTCGACCGCTTCGCTCATCTCTAGTCACTACCTTTGTAAGCATATTTTATTACCAGGAAAATGAATATGAATGCGTTTTTCATGTTAACTCATTGTATAATTAGAGATGAGCAAATATCGAACATGCTTGGTGTCCCAATTAGAATACTCTGCACTTGACTACCGATGGCTGAAGAAATTGGTTGCAGCCCTAAGGAGTCCTGAAAAACATATTTTCTTTTTTGTTTTCAATAAAGTTCTTGTTAACCGCTAACCAGTAAATATGTATGACCAGTAGAGATGAGCGAAGAAGGAAATTCTAAAAAAAAAAAACTAAATTGCAGCCGCACATGCTGTCTGGAGTGTCACTGGGCAGGAGAAAGGGATTAACCCGTCCAATCAGCTGCAGGCCCTCTGTGATGTCAGCACCTCCCCCTCTATATAAGGAGGTTCGGTAATGGAGGTGGCCAGTCGGCTGTGTGTGAAGGAGAAAGCAGGATGGCAGCAGGCAGTGAGAGCAGATCAGGGGACTAACAGAGCAATATGGGGACATAGAGAATAGGAGAGGAGGGCTGATGGTTGATGGTTGAAGTTTTGTTCGGCTAAAAAAGAAACTTTAGTTGAGGAGATGGCGTGTCTAAAAGGCGGGGGCAAAAGCGTTCGTGCCCAGGTGAAGCGCCGCCTGTGTGGTCTTGGTCTCGTCTCCCCCTGCCTCTCGTTCCACCCTCTGTGCACCCTCACAGTACTCATTGTTGCGCCGTGGTTGTAACCTCCTGGCGACGTTGTGGGTCATGCTGCTTGTCGTCCACGCCCTGTGTTTGCGACTCGCTTGTCCCTGCCCCACCTTCCATGTCTGTATGAGCCGCCTCCCATTGTCCCTGCACCGCCTCCCATGTCTTTCTGCGGCCGTTACTCCCCCTGCTTACGCTATTTCCATCCGCGTCCTGAGTCCTCTTCTCTGCTTACGCGCACATGCGCCGTTGTGTGCCGTAGCGAACGCATCCCATGCAGGTGCAATGATGCGTTAGACTGACCGGAAAAGACCGGTTGCGTCACTGCGCCTGTGCGGAATACAAATGCTACAGCGCAGAAGCAGAGAAGAAGACTCACGGATGCGGACGGAAAGAGTGTAAGCGGGGGGCGTGGTAGCAGCTGACAGACATGGGAGGCGGTGCAGGGACAATGGGAGGCGACTCAGACAGACATGGGGACGGGGCAGGGACAAGCATGTTGCAAACACAGGGCATGGACGACCCGCAAGGAGGCAGCGCTGACCCGCAACATCACGGCAAGACTTTTTGGAGCCATAGAAAACAGATGGCCTAAAATGTAAAGAATGCACATTAACACTATATGAGTCTTACCCTAGCGCTAATGGGGAATTCTACTGAGAAAATCACTTACAGTAAGAGGAAAACTCAATTAGCTTAGTTATTACATAAATTAACAAGGCTACAATGCAGCTAAATTAAGATTTAATCTAAGATGCTTAACTTTTGCAGCTCAGCATTCACCCACTTCAATGCAAGGCTTTCTATACTGATTTATAAGGCTGGGTTCACACTATGTATATTTGAGGCTGTATTTGGTCCTCATGTCAGGTCCTCATAGCAACCAAAACCAGGAGTGGATTGAAAACACAGAAAGGATCTGTTCACACAATGTTGAAATTGAGTGGATGGCCGCCATATAACAGTAAATAACGGCCATTATTTCAATACCACAGCCGTTGTTTTAAAATAACAGCAAATATTTGCCAATAAATGATGGCCATCCACTCAATTACAACATTATGTGAACAGAGCCTTTCTGTGTTTTCAATCCACTCCTGGTTTTGGTTGCTATACAGCCTCACAAATACAGCCTCAAATATACATAGTGTGAACCCAGCCTTAAACAGGAAGAAATCATTATTTTTGTGTTCAAAACGTTATGAAAGTAGAAACAGAATTGCAATGTCTTCATTTAAATTCTGTTTGGGCAGTAAACACAGTCTCTCTGACAATTTCTTGAAATGACATTCTATTTACTTGTGATTCTGCTTCTCTCCTTCTGCTTCCTTGTCTCCTACTAACGGCACTGCCTTCTGGGGTGCCTATAGCATAAGACAGACAGACGAGAGCCGATGCACTTGTGCATATAAATATGATGAGTTGAACCATAATAGAGTTTCAGAAAATATATTTGAAAAAAAAAATAAATCCATTTTTGCTTGCCAAAAAGGACTATGAACATATCTTTTACGTTAATGAGCAGCCTGAAGAATCAGAATAGCAAATATACAGGAAAAATAACAGTTTATCTAACCAAACCTATCTCAGTTTGTTATGCTCTAGTGGGAGAAACATTGCGTATAGTTTTAATTTTGGACAAGATTGTGGCTATGTACCCAAAATGTCAAAAAAAGAGCCGCCCGTTATTGCCACAATTTAATTGGAATGACAGACGTCCAATGCAGGGCCGGCGTCAGCACCCGGCTAAGTAGGGCAAATGCCGGGGCCCCCAGCTCCTCTAGGGGCCCACTCCCGTTTGTTACTACATTTTTTTTGTTAGTAAAAAAGAAAAAAAAGTGTAGTAACAAAGGGGACTGGGCCCCTAGAGGCCGCATGTGACAGTTAGGGGCCCGCCGATCCATACTGGGGCCCCAGAGGACCTGTCTTCCATCACAAATCTTCCCTACAGCCGAGTAGGAAAGAGGACCTTTGAGTCTGAAGGACCTTTGATGATGTCACGAGTCATGTGATCGGACACATGACCTGATAGAGGGCAGCAGGTAGGCTCTGCAAACTAAGTGTCCTGTATGTGCTGGTTCTTCTACTTGTTTTGTGTATAGAGGTCCTGCTGTAATATATCTATATCTATTACAGCAGGATATATATATATATATATATATATATATATATATATATATATATATATATTACAGCAGGACCTCTATACACAAAACAACTATCTATCTATCTGTCTATCTATCTATTTCCCTATCTCCTATCTATCATATGAACATGGTGAGACCTCTAGTTCTCCTATATTCAGGCCCTGCAGTGATATACAGTGTGTGTGTGTGTGTGTGTGTGTGTGTATATATATATATATATATATATATATATATACACACACTGTATATCACTGCAGGGCCTGTATATAGGAGAACTAGAGGTCTCACCATGTTCATATTATAAATATATATATATATATATATATATATATATATATATATATATATATAATGCTGGTGCTGCTAGTTCTCTAGTATACAGCTCCTGCTCTGTGTGTGTGTATGTATATACACACACACACACACACACAGAAGGAGCTGTATACTAGAGAACTAGCAGCACCAGCATGATATATATATATATAATCCTGTGACTGGGTCTGACTCCTCCAGAGTCCTGACTACTGCAGAGATCAGGAGATACAGGAGGAGAAAGATATGCAGCAGCCGCATGTTTCTTCTGCTGCAAATCTTTCCTCGCCTGTCTCTCCATGATTTGCTCCTCAAAGGGGCCCGCCGAGGCTCTGTCGCCCAAGGGCCCACAAAAAGCTGGAGCCGGCCCTGGTCCAATGCACACAGTGTATAAAATGACGGACGTTGACTGTACGGTCATCAAAATAAGGATCGTGACAATTATTTTCGGACATCTTTTCCAAATAGCGGACATTATTTTTTAGTTGTTCACACATAGTTTTTCTTTTTTACCATCCTTTCTCAGTTTTTACTAATAAATTCAAAGGACTCTTCAATTAAAGACACATCCAAAGGCCAATTAGTAACCCCAAACTAGAATAATGTATCAACAGACATCACTGCACTGACAGCGAAACAGCCTTTGTGTAGAAAGATAGGTTTTTGAAAAATCTTTACTATGTATACTAAATACTGTTAGTTTGATAGTTGTAATCAATTACAGCCATTATTTTGTGCACTGACGGACAATTTTCCATTAACTTTAATTGAGTACGTTATCATATTAAAAATGTATTGAAATGTATTGAATAACGGACGTTTTTACCACGGACATTATTTTAAACGGAGCTGAAAAAACGTTGTGTGAACATAGCCTATGGCTTTGTTCACACTTCATTCTTTATCAGTAAAGAATGGACGCTGATTGGAATCAACATCGGTTCTTCACTGCAGGGGCAGCATTGCATTAAAATCAATGCAATGCCATTCGCTGAATTCACATATTGTTATTTTAACGGCGTTCTTTGGAACGGGCATTAAAATAATGTACATGCCTATTATTTCCGGACGCTGTCCATCAAACAGCGTTTTGAAATAACAGCTGTTCACACAACGTAAAGTCGACTGCCGGCCATACCTAACATTGAAGCGAATGACTGATTTTCGGGAACACATGACAGTGCCTGCAAGTCAAGCTGCAGGAAAGTCCTGAATGCAGTCCGGCGGCCGGCAGCTTAACATCGTTGGTTGCTCGTTACATAGTGTGAACATAGTCTATGGCTCTGTTCACCCAACGTTGTTTTTAAGTAAAGAACGGAACCTGGTTGGAAATTTAACTGCAGGAGAGGTATTGCATTAAAGCTGTTCACACAATGTAACGTGTGGCGGCTGCACATTGCATTGAAGTGAATGATTAATTGATTTGTGGGTAAACCCAAAAGTGCCCGCAAATCAATAGTAAAATAAGTACATTCCCGCAGCCGATCTTGCAACATTCCTGAATGCAGCCCGGCGGCCAACAGTTTAACAGCATCCGTTGCATAGTTAAACATAGTGTGAACATAGCCTATCCCTGTCTATTTATATGGGATGGGGGGGATCTAGATTTTAACATAATCATCATATTAGATATAACTAAGAACCAACATAAGAAAAAAAGAAAACTCACTAAAACATCTATACCTTATTTAATAATTGTGTTTTTTTTTAGTTTTCTTAATAACCATCATCATTATAATTATGACATTATTTCTCAAGTACATATAATATTTAGAACCCAATTATATCCCTCTCATTTCTATTAGTGTAGAGCTCTAACAATGAGACAGCTTGGTTTCATGCATACAGGGAGTCTGAGGGAGTCTAAAAACCCCATCCTTTCTCAAAATTCAGACTGCTTCCTATTCTAGTTCTTCTTTTTCAGATTAGTGACTGTGCATAATCACAAGCTCACCAAGGACTTGGCATGTGAAGAGCTGATTTCTAGTACTGCAACGAGAGAACGATTCTAAAGTACCAAATACTAAAATATTTAGACTTTCATTGGACGCCTTTTCGTTTCTGTACTTTAGATTTTCTCTACTAGTGACCAATTTGTCAGCTGTTTGATTCTAGCAAAATATCCCTTACTGCATTATATTATATCAATCAAATCCAAGTTATATACAGGGCACCTTAACCATCACTCACAGAGCAGTAAAGCAGAGGGAAACTTGGCTCTACATGACATTTAAGCATTTTATTTATAACTCTTTACATTGAAGTCCCAATTTACTTGTGTCCAACTTTTTCTGTCCTTTCTGCAGGTGACGCTTTCAGTGACCTTCTTATATTTTCACTTTTTACTGGACACCATTCCGAGAATATGAAGACGGGAGTTTTATCGGTTATTTATAGGTGGCAAATTAGTTTCAGACTTTAAGGCTATGTTCACACAACATTTTTTCAGCTCAGTTTAAAATTACGTCTATCATTTTAGGGCTAAAATAACGGATGTCATTTAGGAGCCTGGCCTCCCCTTAGTGCAATGACTGGTGTTTGTACATTATACTAGTTTGGATTACTAATTGGCCTTGAAAATTAAAATTAAATTTGATAGTAAAAACAGAGAAAGAACGGTGACAAAAGAAAAACTGTGTGAACAACTAATCAAAAAACATCCGCTATTTGCAAAAGACGCCCGAAAATAATGATAGTGTTCATTATTTTGAAGTCCCTGATAAAATCGTCCGTTATTCAATACATTATTGTGCATTGGATGTTCGTCTTTCCCTTGAGTTCAATGCATTGCCACGGCAGTCAGTTGAAAATCGAAACAATAACGGACATTTTTTTTGAATATCAAAATCGGCTGCCTTTTTCTCCTTTTGACATAGTGTGAACGTAGGCTTTAAGCATACCTATCCTTTGAACAAACTTTTGACATGTCACAAGCTTGATTGTTCGGGGTCTGAGTGTTCAGTGCGTGACCGGTCAAGAGAATGTGAAAAAATCATGAAAAGTCACACAGTTTCTTTTTTACCATACTTTCTCCGTTTTTACTATTAAATTCAATGGCCTTTTCAATTAAAGACACAAACAAAGGGCAATTAGCAAAGAAAAACTAGAATAATGTACCAGCAGCTGTTATTGCAATGAAGGGCGGCCAATCCTCAAACTAATGGACACCATTATGGACTCAAAATGATGGACCTCAATTTAAAAATTATAAACAGGCAAAAAAAAAACGTGTGAACATAGCCATACAAGGAAAAGGTATTTTTTTAACTTGGTATTTTCTATTTTTATAAGATCTTGTTCTTGAACAAACAGGTTCAACAGTCAAACCTAATAGATATGAACATAAATTTAACATGGAAGATCTTTGGACCATTGTTTGTTCCTTAATGCCATAACAACCCATCAGTCCAGGTCCAACAACCCAACCCGTCCAGGTCCAAAACATACGGGGTGGATTTATTAACCATGTGCTGCGAGTGTATGCCAAAGATAAGGCACAGATTCTTACCTTCTCATATTGTACATCAGCCATAACCCCCACTTGGCTGGCGTGGGGTGGGCAACAATTTGGGGGGGGGGGGGGGTGGCATAGCCAACTCCTGCGCCCCTCTGGGAAAAGGGGGGCATTGTTTTTTTTAAGACTGACATATAAGTATGCCAATCTTGATATCCCCCACCTTAGTTTTCTGAACACAAAGGGGCAAACAAAACAAGCTCTGCCCCTAGCACAAACTGGAAGAAAAAAAAAAATCACAAATTTTTACACAGGATTTTTAGCCTGCCTCTGCTATACTATTGATACATGTGCCACTAAATATATTATCTAAACTGAACACCACAAATATGATACTGTATATAACTAAAGCTGATACAAAAGCCCCGATGTAAATCCATCCTAGGATATATTTTGATACTTTCTAGTAAACTGTCTTTTTATTAAGATTAAAAAAATACAATTGAAAACAGAAATAGCCGTGGATTTGTAATTACAGATCAATCAGGGTATAACAGCTGAAATACGACGAATGCATATAAAAAGCTAGATCCATTAATAGAAGTCAAGAAAGACGGAATAAACAATCCAAGTTAAATAGCACACACTTAATCACAGAAGGAAATAGTCAGATGCATGAGAGGAAGGCAGGTGAGGGTAGGATGTACACGGAATCAATATTATATAGCTAGAGCACATATATGGGACAGAGTGGGATTTATAAGACTTAAAAGAAATGTACCAAATTAATTTACAACTAAAAAGTATGACCACACAGTATATTTTGGCATTCTAAAAATACAATATGTAACAAAAATAATAATAATTAGTATATGACTATATAATGTTTTTTTTCCTCATCTGTTTATATTTCTTATAAATTTTGAGTCCAAAATGACGTCCGTTGTTTTGAGATTTGGACACCTGTCAGTTCAATAACAGCTGCTGGTACATTATTCTAGTTTGGGTTTCTTATTGCCCTTTGGGTATGTCTTTAATAGAAAAGTCTATTTAATTTAATAGTGAAAATTGAGAAAGGGTGGTGATAAAATAAAAACTGCGTGAACAAGTAAAAAATGACGTCCACTGTTTGCAAAAGACGTCTAAAAATAATTGACATGGTCATTTTTTGACGTCCACGCAGTTATCGTCTGCCATTCCGATGTCTTCAATGCATTGTATTGCAGTCAGTTAAATTGCGGCAATAACGGACGTCTTTTTAAATATAAAAAGCGGACGCCTTTTCTCTTTCTTTGACGTTGTGTGAACATAGCCTATCGGTAGCATAAAATATACTAAAAGCGAAACATACAGTAAGAAGACACTAGAATGAAAACATCTGACTAAAGAAAAAAACTTCTAGTAACTACAAAAAATTTTTATTTTATCATATTTACAACTTTTTAAATGCGTTATGGAAAGGATGAATTAAAATTAATTATTGAAAGCATTTAATTAAATATTTTTTTATTTTTATTATTACTATTATTAATGCAGGAGATATTTAAAACTATTTTATCAATGTTATACTACAACTTCAAACTGCTAAAAAAGTTACAAAGCTAACTTGAATATTTCTAAGGCCAAGTCATATAAAATGGTAATTCTCTAAAGGCCTTTACACGGTACATCAATCACTAGCTGAACTAGTGGAAATGATAGTCAAAGTATCAGCTAAGCAGTTGCATCCCTGCATGACTTTCACACAGTCATAAAATGTTCCTTCCCATAGGGAACCAGATTGTGTCTTTTGGATTCCTTATGTATGGGTTGGAGCTTGAGGGTTGGATGTAATTCAAACAGTAAAACCTTTGCAGTAACAGACATAAAAAGATCCCAGACTCTACTTATAAAAATTGCCCACCAAAATATATCCATTTTTTGAAAAGAGTCCAGGTAGTTTAGGTAATATATAAAAACATAATAGGAAAAGCTAGTGAAAGACAGAAAAATTATTCTCTTAAGGCTACACAAATTATCACAGGACATGATATAATGAAAAAATAAAAATAATAGGTATTTTTTGCCAAACATATACTGTGCCTGTGTATAAAAATAGATATTTGCTGATATTATGCATTTGAAATGTATGTATGAATAAGATTATAAGATTCAGTTATTGCAGATTACGGCTATGTTAACACATAGTATTTCCATCAGTCTTTTGGTCAATCTTTTTTGAACCAAAACCAGGAGTGGAACTCACAGGGCAAAATTATAATGGAAAAATTTTAGGGGGGTTAGTAAGGTTGCACCCCTCGCATACGCCAGTGAGAAGGCACAGATTTTTTTCCCTTCTCCCTGGTGTACATCAGCCTTAAGCCCCACTCTCCTGGCCTCCTCCCAAACCTAATTCATCAAGGTCTACACCTAGAAAAAGGCATAAACCAAGGGAAAATCTACACCTGCTCCAGAGCAGTTGTAGATGTCTGTGCATTGCCTGTGCCTGTGCCAGGCCCGCTGGGGTGGAACTGTGTACCAAAACGACTTGTTAGACTTGATACTTTCTTCTCGGTTTCCTTTTAAGTACTGTAGAAAGGAACCTTGCCACAGAGAATAGCTCTTCATTCTGGTCTAAGGCCTTATTCACACGTCTTGTAAGTTGTGGATCCGTAATCACAGTCCAACTAAGAGCACATTGATTTTTATTTGGCTATTCACACAGTCTGTGTTAATTTTGATCCATTATCTGTTCCCTAAAAGAAAGGTGTGTCCTAGTGCGGATTGTGGTACGGATTACCAATAGACGTCTATGGGATCCATACTTTTTATCAACGTTACGGATGTCACATCTGTGACATCTGTAAAAAAAACACTAGTCAAATCTATGTAACAGTTCTATTTCCATTTTACGGAGATAGATACGGAAACGGATGCAATCATGGAAAATTTTCCACGGATCACAGATTTTTTGGCCCCCCAAAATATCACTGAAGGTGTGAATCAGGGCTAAGAAGGGCTGCCCTAGGTGGGGAACTAATTTCTAACATGTCCATATACCCTCCAAGGACATTTACACTTGAGTTGTTTTTTATAAGGCACCCCCTTTGAGTCTTTTTACTTTTTACTAGGTCTTTAAAGCAAAAGCTAATTATTTTTCCCATATCACACAGGGCTTGATAACAGTTAACAATTATAGAACATTTGCTAATGAGAACTACTTAACTGTGATGAATAGGTTGTTTTGCAACAAATGTAGTATTTTCTTTTAAATAGAAGTTTTATCTGTCATACTTATCCTTGTAGCACAAGGTTTAAATAATACCATAGGAACAGAATTCTTATATCCAAGGGAATTCAGTTATGCCTGTTTGGTGTCCTTTATCAAGGTCTAATTCTTTGTTCTGAGAATCTATCGGACTGCATATAATAAAACTGTGTACATTCTTGACTACTTAAAAGGATTTCACTCGCAGCATTACTTCTGATTCAAGGCAATTATGTCTCATCTTCCAATTACGGTAAATCCTATTAAAAGCACTTTCATTATAAAATGCATCCTGTTAAACCAGACTCTAGTAATGGGGTTGAAACACAATTCATAATTTATCAGAGTATTGTTCCTTGACTAGTGAAGAGTATCTATAGGTTCAAAAAGATGATTTTGAACTAGGTTAATAAATTTAAACAGTTACATATCCTAAAGAGCATATGGGCATTGTAAACAAAGTACAAAGAAGTACATGTATTGGCCATAGCCCCAGCTGGCCTGTTTATCAATGGCTTCAGCAAAATACAGTAATTTAATATGTCACACAATGTTTTTTTTTCCTCTCCATTTTGAAAAGAAAGAATGACATCCATCATTTTGATGTTAAAATAACGGACGTAATTTCTCTGCTTGGCCGCCGTCAGTGCAGTGGCGGCTGTTGGTACATTATACTAGTTTAGGTGGAATAATTGGCCTGTCGGTGTGTCCTTAATTAAAAAGTTCATTGAATTTAAAATAATGTAAAATAATGTAAAAATAAACAATATGTGAACGGCTATGTTGACACTACATTTTTTCCTCTACGTTTTTTAAAGGAAAAATTATGTCCATCATTTTGAGTTCAAAATTACTTACGTCATTCATTGTTTTGCGACCCATCAGTGCAATGACGGCTGTTGGTACATTATTCTAGTTTAAGTGGACTGATTGGCCTTTGGGTGTTTCTTTAATTGAAGTCCATTGAATTTAATAGTGAAAACTGAAAGGTGGGTGAAAAAAGAAAAACTGTGTGAACAACTAAAAAATAACATCCGCTGATTGCAATAGACGTCCAAAAATTATTGACATGATCATTATTATTTCGACATCTGTGCACATAACGTCTGCCATTTTATACACTGTGTGCATTGGACGTCCATCATCCCATTGACTTTAAAGCATTGCATTGAAGCCAATTAAATTGCAGCAATAATGGACGTCTTTTTTTGACGTTGTGTGAACATAGCCTTTAGGTGCTTTTTGCTACAAAGCTGGTACGTGAGCGCCTGAGGAAAGCAGCAGGCAAAATAGTCAGAAAATCAGTACCCTAGAAAACCAAAGGAATACTTATGTTAGCATTGAACAGTATTTAAGGTTTGCTGGAGCATAGATACGTGAAAAATATTGAGTATAATTACAAATGTGCAAAAAAACTTAAATGGGCACTGCCATTTAAAAAATATATATGTCGGACAGTCATATGAAAAGTTTGTTTCGGTCAAGTGTGTTCAGTCCACGACTGATCAGCAGAGAGACCCGGGAGAAGCACACGTGCAGTAAATTTACTCCTGGCTCTGTGTCACGTGACCACGATAGACTTCCAATAAAGTCTATGGGGTCCTCTAGTTCTCAGACACACAGCAGGGAGGCAAGCGTGCACCAACATGGTTGTGTCTGTGACCATTCTACTGAATAGTCTGAGTCTGAACCCTGACAAATACAAACTGTTGATATGCCTCTATAACAGAGCAATTTTTTATTTTTTTTGGATCGGTTCTCTTTAAGTAAGCAGAATAGAAAACAAACCAAACTTGAAAGTGTCTTCACTGCCTCATACTCATCAATTGAATCTGACTTTTCTTATCTCAGAATGGAGTCAATTATAATTCCGTTTCATGTAATTTGATGTTAATATTCTCCGTAATGTTTTCTAATAACTCTTCAGTTAACGGTGTCATAGCTCAGTAGCATTTTTAATCATACACGCAGCAATAAATAATACCAGAGCCTTTTAACCATAATGAGAACTGTGGTCATTTGCTCTTAGTATTACATGCACATAATCTTGTTTAGAAAATCTCATCAACTAGCTCCAGATCTAGCTGAACTTTGCCAAACACATTAAATAAAAATGATACCTGTGGGCATATCCGAATAGGTTTTGCATTCAATGTATTACATTTTTCGGAAGGGGATATCTTTTAATTTAACCTAATACAATGATCTTGATTTTTATTTATTTATTTTTGTTAAAATTTTAAATCTTGTGAATGTTATCTAATTTGTCCAGGATGATCTTCTCAGATACCAGCCGTTCTGTGATATCATTATTAGAGACTATCTCTTTGTGGGACCCATAGTTAAAAATTTAACAGTCTCTGTTGTAAAAAAAAAAAAACTTTACCTATTTACCTAGTTTTAAGTGTACTCGGCCCAGATTTATCTAAGGGTGTAAAATATCCACTTTTGTAAACTGCTCATAGTAACCAATCACAGCTCAGCTTTCATCTTACCAGAGCTGATAGCTGATTGGTTGCTGTGGACACTTTATATCAGTGCATATTTTACACCCTTTAATAAATCTCTCCCTTTATGTGTCAGGGCAGGATGGTAACAGACACGACAAGACAGTGGGCCCTGAATCTAAACCCACCCACTGTCCCACCTACTTGCCTCAGTCGGCCCTAGGCGGCCGCGGACAACCACAAAGGCGTTCCCAATGCTGAATAAGTGACACACAAAACAGGACAAACAGACAAACAGAATAGAGAAGGGTAAAAAATGGGAATTAGGAAGAGAATAACATGAGTAGACACAGGGAAGCACAGGTATGAATTGAAATAGCCAGCATAGAAGTGAGCAGTTATTTATCCAGGATCAGAGGCTAGGGCCAGCAGCTGATTGGACCAGCCCTGATCCCAGCACCAGGTTCAGCTGAAGCATTAAAATCCTGCAGAGCTCAGGTTAACTCCTGCATTGCTGGATGAAAAGCAATCGGGTGTATCACAACACACCAGGCTACTGCACATTCCTGACATTATGTTTAGTAATATTTAAAAGAAAATAAGCTTGGAGAAACAGATAAACCTTTATGCTACATTCACACAATGTACTTTTACATTAATCACGGCCATTGTTGCCGATTTGCAACAACGGCCATGAATAATAGAAAAGTTACATTGCACTACAGTGAGAGGGAATCCCAGCTGCAGTGTATGGATGTAGTATACACTCCGGCCGGGATCCCTAGCAGCCGCAGGAAAAACTGACATGTCAGTTTTGTGCGGACGCTATTCATTGAATAACAGCCACACAACACTGACAGTTCATATAATGGAAAGTGTAGCTCCAGCTCCATTGTGTGCTATGGTGAATTGAGATGCATACCAATTCAGCACAAATAAAGTGTGCAGTACCGGCCGGGGATGAACCTCACCTCAGTTCTGTGACAGGGCCGGGTCACAGAATAGCCGGTGTCTCACGTAGTGTGAACCCGGCATTAAGCTGTATGGTCCTACGTTAGACTGGGTTACAATAAGAGAAAGGACAGTATGTCTGGGTTATATATTGGAACCAGGACATATGTTTATGGTCTACTTTGTTTTTGAGTCCTGGAAAATAAAAGAATATGTGCAGGAACAGACCAGACCAGTCACAAGTAGACTACATTTGGTTTATTATCATAATGGACCTGCCACAATATACTGAATATGGGCATGCCTTTCACCAGGATGACAGCATATAACACTGAAATCCTTCACATTTCTAAAGCAAATATTCCCCCAGAAAGATTTTAAGTAGCAATTGATTGTTCTGAATTTGTTTCTCGGAGTAAGATATTTAGGAAGAGATCAAAAAGTAAAACAAGTTAATACGCTATGTAGCTATTATTTAGACATTTGTGCTAAACTCCAAATATTAAAAAACAAATGTTTATTCTTAATAAGACAATAATTCTTTTGTAAATGCATGAAAAATAGGAATTACTTAAAACAAATGAAATTAGAAAACATATCTGGCAAACACTGTATCAATACATGAGAGTTGTCTGAAAAAGGCAGATGCTTCCATCAAAGACGATCAAATTAAATTTGCATAATGTTTTTCTTTTCAATATGATTGCTTGTTGTTATGCTTTGTGATTTAATAGATTTGTATTATTTAATCCTGAACTCCTCAAACACATGCTAAATGCAACTAAAAAAGACTCCATTAGAATTTTTCTTTTTCTCGATTCGACATGTTGTTTAATAGACAATGTAAAATATCTATACTAGCTTTCCACTGGGGGCTCACAGATGTATCATTATAATAAAAACATCCTTATTTTTAAACCCCTAAGTGACCAATCCGGTGCAGTTTAAATCAGTCGAATCATGAAACATAAATGGAGGTGTCACTTACCCCCATAGGAAGTCCAGCATTATGCACAGTACACTGCACTAGAGTAGTAGGCTATGTTGCCACTTCGGGAACATATTGGGGAAAGGCGGCCATTCTGTCATATAGACAGCCACTAATAATGATCACTATTTCATTATTAGCGGCCATCTATAGAAGGAGACAAACACCTTTGACCAACTTGTTTCTGAAGTTTTAACACATATATATATATATATATATATATATATATATAAATATATATATATATATATATATATATATATATATGGTGTCAGTGTAAGGCTATATTCACACAACGTAAAAAATGGAGAAAAAACGTCCGATTTTGTTATTTAAAAAAACGGCCGTTTTTGCAGCAATTGCATTGAAGTCAATGGGAAGACGGACGTCCAATGCACACAATGCATTAAAAAACGGCTGTTTTCGATGCGGACGTCAAAATAATGAACATGAACATTATTTTCGGACGTTTTTTGCAAATACCGGCCAATTTTTTTTAGTAGTTCACACACAGTTCTTCTTTTCTCACCGTTCTTTCTCCGTTTTTACTATTAAATTCAATTGGTTTTTCAATTAAGCCACAACCAAAGACCAATTAGTAACCTCAAACTAAAATAATGTGCAAACACCCGTCATTGCACTAAGGGGATGCCAGGCTTCAAAAAACGTCCGTTATTTTAGACTCAAAATAACGGACGTCATTTTAAATGAAGCTGAAAAAAACGTTGTGTGAACATAGCCTAATAGCAGTGATCCAGGTAATAAATTTATTGTTATTTTTACCGCCTGCTAAATAATGTGAATTTAATATGCCAAGAAAAGGGAAAACAAAGCAAAACAAAACATTTTTCCATTATCTTGGTTAGTAAAAGTTAATTAAGTGACATGAATCCTTTAAGGGTGCCATACAAAAGTAAAAATTGTCCCACAAACAAGCCCTCAAATGGTTAAGATGACCAAAAGTTAATAAAAAAAAAAAAAAAAAGACAGTGAAAAAACTAAGAAAATTGTTTGGTCTCTAAGACCTAAAATAGGCTGGTCACTAGGGGGTTAATCCACTCCAACCATAAGTAGTTCTATTTTACAATGCCTAGTACATTGTTACAGTAGAATGTTTTGCTTGCAGTTTTTCTGTAAATGACTATGCTTGATCGAACATCGGAAAATCGTAGGTTCGATCAAACTCGAACATTCTCGAACCTGCCGCATTTGATTGCTGATGCCTTCCAGGTTTTTCCCGGTCCGTGCCCGGGGACTGCCTGGAATTCCAAGATTCAGCCTAGGTAATAGGCTGAATCCCAAAATTCCAGGCGGTCCCCGGGCACTCTCCTCCTTCCCCAAGGACCGGGAAGGCATCAGCAATCAAATGCGGCAGGTTCGAGAATGTTCAAGTTCGATCGAACCTACGATTTTCTGATGTTCGATCATCTCTATAAATGGCATACTATACATTAAAATAATATGAAGAAATCAATCGTTAAATCTTCCCTGGCAGATATTTAAACTCCCGACCCAATAAAACTCTTAAATAAAATTCTTTGTATTCTTTGTATTGCATTATATTTATATAGGCATGCTGTTGTGCTGGCTTTGTGGGGAGATAAAGAGTTATTGTAAATTCCATTAATTTTTGAACATTAAGTTATATATTGATTATGCTTTATGTTTTTATTATTTTGATTTTTCATTTTTCATTTTTAAAGCCATGTAACTATTTCTATTATAAGCATCTCCAATACAAACTATTACATTTTATGTAATGATCCCCCCTCAAAACCAACAATTCTAATAGATTTGGTGACATTTATTTTTCAATCATGTCATTTTCTGATAATTACATATTTTCTGAGCCCACTTTATATTTATAGCAAGGTTAAAAAAGGTTAATTGACATTTTGATCCCTGCCTGGAACTATGCTGTCATACTTCATAGAGGTGGAGGAATATATGACCTTTACCTTCTGCGTCATCACGTACCAATCTTTCAGGCCAAATGTCTGAATTCATAAGGTGGGTCCACACAGGTAAAAAGAACACAAAATGGGAAGCTGACATTTATTTTTTATGCACACACCTAGAAAGTAACTTTACAAAGAATTAAAAGAAAAAAAAGGTGATAAAGTACCAGGAAAAAAGTCTAATTGCTCTCAAATGATGCTCAAGTACCAAGGGAGTGCACCCTAGCACAGCAGGAGCCCAGGTAAGTCCAGCCCATGTCCCCCCCCCCCCCCACGTGTCCCCTTTATCTTGTGGCTACCAGTCAAACAGCGATGCATGGTAGTCAAGGGTGTTGATAAAGAGGTGTGTTTTTTAGCATATTGTTTTTGTTTTTTATGATTTTTTGATGCCCAAATAAAGAATAGACTGTATTTTAAGAAACTGTGATCACTGGACTCCTGTTGATAAAGAGGACGTAGCCTGGACCTGTAGTGCTGGGAAATTTACCCTGAGCACTTGAGCCTCATTCGCATATTTAATGGACTAGTCATGGTGATTCTCATTCTTTATCACTGCCCCCTTGTCGACATGCATTTTTCTAACCCAATTGATTGACAGCCATGAGGCTGTTTTATCACTTCCATCTCTCCATGCATATCCCATGTATGTACCATACAATTGTTAAGCAGTGGCTGAGCAGTCATGTAGTCTTCCCCCTACTACCTCTTCCTTTCTTCTGAGTTGTTGAGGTACACAAGCACAGAACTGCTACAAGGCTATTTCGAGAAGGCTACATGACTGCGCATGCACAGCCATGTGCATTAATGTCCCATGCATAAGATGTACACACTAGAGATGAGCAAATTTACAGTAGGAATGAAGTGCTTCTTTCCTATCGGACATCGAAGTCTGCTCTGCTCCTTCTTGGGTGCTGAGAAAAGATTGATCCAGTCCTGGTAAACTGGGAAAAATTTCCCAGGACTGGATCCATCTTGTCCCAGCACCTGGGGAGGGTGGCATGGAGCGGTGCAGACTTCAAAGCCCGCAGCCCGATGAGCAGAATCCCGATAGGAACGAAGCATTTTGCTTCGTTCCTACTGTAAATTCGCTCATCTCTAGTGTAAATGATAAGTCAGCTTATGTTTTGCTGATAGGGCTTTGGTACATCTGGGTTCCTTATTTAATTGAACTTCTGCATTTCCTTAGAATTTAGTTAGTTTATATTTTGAAGAAAATTTCCAAGTGTTGTAAAGCAGCATTTGTACTTCTAAATGCTTGTATTTACTTCTATTACTACTTTTAGTCAATCTCATGTGATTAAGTGGGGCAGTATAGTAACATCTGACACTAGACTCAGCATGATGCTTATCATGACAGAGAAATGTAACTTAGACTTTCTCCTTAGGCTTTTTTTATCTGCTAATAGTCTTCATAAATATTAATTTTAATTCTATATATTTTTAGAACTTATTTTATATCCTTTACTATAATCACCCTGAAGACATTTAGACTAAAATAATGTTATGTTAACCTGTTGGAATCTTAAAGATGGCCTTTAAACGTCTCTATGAAACAGAACACTTATGTCGTATGCTTTAGGGCAGGTTATAATTATATACTGTTGGGGGAAAAACAATTACTTGTAAATGTTACTCTTTTTGAAGAATGGAACTAATTAACCTAAAATTCTATATGTACATAAAGATATATCTATATATACACACAGCTAACCGTATAATATAGATAGCTAATAGAAAATAAACTATTTAAAGGTCTGTGTTGTATGCATCTATATTATTGTTAGACTCGATGCAACTTTAGGCTATGTTCCCACAACGTACTAAAGATTGTAAGCAATGGCTGGTGTTGCAAAACAACAGCTGGAATTCCGGACTTTGTTTCACAACAGCCGTTGTTTGTAATTTTTAGTACGTCGCCTAATGATGAATTGCAAGAAGTAAAATGTTATGTGACTGAAGCAGAGAGTAGAGAGAAATCTTTTGATGATTTTACAATAGAGAATGTGACTCCATTCCCTTATTCTTGCAGTATCACTTTTTCGGAGGTAATCTGTGTTATGCGTTTTGCAAAACGAATTACTGACGTTTACATGCTGTCTGGAGTTTCACTGGGTGGGAGGAAGGGTTTAACCATAACCCCTAGCGCCCGTCCAATCAGCTGCAGGCCCCTCTGTGATGTCCGCACCTCCCCCTCGCCTTCTATATAAGGAGGTTTGGTAACGGAGGTGGCCAATCGGCTGTGTGGGGAGGAGAAAACAGTATGGCAGCAGACAGTTAGAGCAGAGCAGGGAGAGACTAACAGAGCAATATACTATAGGGACAGAGAGGAGAGGAATTGGTGGAATTTGGATGATTGGCAATTTTTTTTAAACAGCAATTTTCTGATTTTTGACACTTTAACAACAACACGTTTCAACAAATTTGTCCTTCTGTGATAGTCTCAGTATTGTAGTTACTATAGTTTGGGCTGTGTTAACAAAATTCATTAAGATTTGTGTCACGAATCTTAACGAGTTTGACCAAAAATTTGCGAGGCTCGGGAAATTAATTTCCAGCTTCTTCGCTTATTGCTACTCCCTATTACAATCTGTGCAACCTAGAAATAAATAATCATAATACAGTGGTAGGCTATGATCACAAAACATCAAAAATGGAGAAAAAGCCGCCGCTTTTAAATTTTAATAACGGCAGTTTTTGCTGCAATTTAACTGACTGCAGTGCATTGCAGTCAATGGAAAGACGGACCTGCAATGCACACAATGTATTGAATAACGGAAGTTATCACCACAGACGTCAAAATAATAATCATGTCAATTATTTTCGGACGTTTTTTGCAAACAGCGGATGTTCTTTATTGGTTGTTCACACACAGTTATTCTTTTTTCATCATTCTTTCTCCGTTTTTACTATTAAATTCAATTGACTTTTCAATTAAGACACAGCCAAAGGCCAATCCCAAACTACAATATTGAACCAGCACCAGTCATTGCAAGGGAAGGCTAGACAGCAAAACGTTGTCCGTTATTTTGGACTCAAAATGACGGGTGCCATTTTAAACATCGCTGAAAAAACGGCTGTGAACATAGCCGTAAAAAGTCATATTATAGCTTTTTTAAGTATGTTTTGGCTACACTTTTAGTCAAAAGATATATTCCATGTATTACATAATTCCAAAAATAAACTTCTATGATATAAATGAGGTTTTTAATATTTAATAATAAAAAGTCTAATATTACTCAAAAATGTAACCATAAATATTATTCGAAATCCAAATAGTATGTACAGTTTTCTTTTGAAAAGTGAACTAGCAACTAAAAGATGTTAAAATATGCATTTCCTGACATTAAATTTTCAATGCTTGGAAAGAATAGATATCATTTGCATAATTTGCTGGATCTGAATTTGACTTCAAACATTGTAAAAAAGTCACAGCCTAATGTTTTTGCAGCACAAATTATAAATGGCGTGTGTCAAACTGAGCTCATTCCCGCATGTTTTTCATTAATCTAAAGGCAAAGTGTACTGATTCAAGAGGAGCTCACATTTTTCTAAACAGAGAGAATACAAAATGAGCTGGTGACCTTTATTAGAGCACATGGTTTTTTAATGTTCAGAAAATATTCAACCTATGCGAAATTAATATGAGCATGTTCAATAACTAAAAAAAATCCTTTAATATCTATAAACTGGTTGTCGTTCATCTTTATATAATAAAACATAAATCTATAGGGTAAAAGCAAAAACAAGGAAAAGGTAAGCATCTTGGACATGGCTATAATGATTAACAAAAAAGAAAAAGCAAGCAATATCTCATACCAAAATGACGTCCCTTCTCTCTCCATAAGAATGTGACTATTTTGGTTTTTGATTGGGATCTTTTTCTTTGACATATTGACTTTTTTTTTTTTCTTTTGGAGGGACAAGTTGTAATTTTTAATGTCCCAATATTGGGATGCTTATAATATATAGATTATATAGACTTTTATCAAACTTTATAGAGGTATAGGCTTTTCAATGAATTGCTTAGAGTGAGGCTATGTTCACACAACGTCAAAAATATAGAAAACACGGCCGCTTTTGCAATTTAAAATAATGTGTTATTGCCGAGATTTAACTGACTGCAATGCAATGCATTAAAGTCAATGGAAAGACGGAAGTCCAATGCACACAATGCATTAAATAACTGACGTTATCGCCGTGGACATCAAAATTATGATCATGACAATTATTTTCAAACGTCTTTTACAAACAACGGACATTTTTTAAATTCCTTGGACTTTTCAATTAAAGACACATCCAGAGGCCAATTAGTCCACCTAAACTAGAATAATGTACCAACAGCCATCACTTCAGTAAAACAGAGAGGAAAAACCGTTTTGTGAACATAGCCTATTAGTTGATAGTTTTAATAAGATATAATATTCCACATGGTTGTGTGTTGCAGTACTTTTTCTATTCAGAACCCCTACATAGACGCATGAAGTAATGATGTCAGATTTGAAGTGGCTGTTATGAGTGGCACCTGTAGCTTATGCAGCTTTTCCTTTTATAACCTTTCACCTGCCAATCAAGCTTTTAGTTTCCAGTTTGGTAACATCTGATAAATACTTATAGAAAGTAATTTGTAGAAAATCTTTCATCCAAGCTTTAATCCATATATAGATCCATCGTGTTACAGACATCCATCAAGCACACATTAATTATAAACCACCATAAGATAGAATTATAGTTGACTGGCCTTGCTCAATAATCAATTATACAATTATTTTATTTTTAAACATTGAAATTAATATAATATTTAGCAAAAATATATTTTAGATCCAAATAATCTGAAACACTAGTATATTATAAAATTCTTGAAACATATTATATTACAAGCTTTGAAAATTTAATTATGTGGGCGATTAATTAAAATATTCCTTACTGAGTGGTCGAAAAGAGAAAAGGAGTAAAGGGAAATAAACTTCCAAAAGAAAGACACTTAAGGAGCATGATTAAACAATAAAAAAACTTATGGCTATGTTCCCACCACTGGAACAAGCCACCCTATGGCTATGTTCACACAACGTTTTTCAGCTCCTTTTAAAATGGCATCCATTATCTTAGACTCAAAATAACAGATGTCATTTAGCTGTCTGGCCTCCCCTTGGCTGTTGGTTCATTATTCTAGTTGGGGTTACTAATTGGCCTTTGGGTGTGTCGTAATTAAAAAGTCCATTGAATTTTATAGTAAAAACGAAGAAAGAACAGCGACAAAAGATAAATTGTGTGTAAACATAAAGAAAAAACATCCGCTGTTTGCAAAAGACGTCCGGAAATAATTGTCAGGATCATTATTGTTACGTCTGCGGCGATAATGCCCGTTATTCAATAGATTGTGCGCATGTTAGGACTGGTCGCTAAGACAGACAAGATGGCGGACACAGACAGTGGACCCTGAGCTGAACCCAGCCCACTGTCCCTGCCTACTTGCCTCAATCTGCCCTAGGTGACAGCGAGCAACTGGGTGGCAACCCTTGCACTGGCTAGGTGGAACACAAATCAAGACAAACAAACACAACAAAGAATAGTCAACAGTCCGGGTCACAATAATCGGACAGCGCAGTACAAAAACACAATCCAAAAAGCAAGGTGAATAAACAATAGGCAATAGGGTCAGGGGCAGACAGCTAGAAGGGATGGTCAGAATATAAGACAGATTAGTCAGAATAAACACAGAGTGAAACAGAGGCAAAAGCAGGCTGAGACAAGTTCAATCCGGCACTAGAATGCGCCTCAGCTAAACTTCTTATAGGGAACAAGGAGAAAGTTTCAGCCCCCTATTGCACAAGACTCCTGGTTCCAAACAAAATCACCTGTGGATCAGAACTGGCATCAGTGTAACTCCTTCATAGCCAGAGCACATAGCAAACGGGTAGGGCTGAACATAATAACATAAGAAGGAACAGGCCAGTGTTCACACAAGGTTCAGGGTAAAAGCGCAAGACATACAAAACACTGAAAATCAGCGCCATCTCGGCTGTACAGCACAAACTAAGGGGCGCACGGAGTTCAGCACAGGCATATTCATGACAACGCATTGGACGTTTGTCTTTCTATTGACTTAAATGCATTGCCATTACAGTCAGTTAAATCACTGCAAAAACGGACTATGTTTTAAATTGCAAAAGCGGCCGCCTTTTCTCTCTTTTTGAAGTTGTGTGAACATAGCCTATAGCAGGGAAACGCAGCCGTCTATTCATAATTATGGTTGCTAATAATGATCGTGATCACGGCGCCTTTCCCAGTTATAAGACAACGCATTCCCCTAGTGGGAACATAACCTTTGTGACTGATTATAAAAAAAAAAAAAAATAAATAAAACATTGCAAAAATCAGGTTTTCTGTAAAAATTTCACAAATGACCCAAATAAAATTGTATGGAGACTACATGATATGTTGTTTCAGAGATAAGGACAGAAAAACTTTTTTTCTCTGTTTTCTACTTCAGCAGCTGGTTGACCTCTCTTTCAAATCTATTAAAACAGGTCTCACACTTTACTTTAAATAGATTTGATAAAAAACCCTTTGAAATTGCCTGTCTCAGGATACTAATACTCTACAATAAATTTGGCATTAAATACACTTTAGAGGTCACGGTTAGTATAATTGTTTTGACTTTTGATTAGCTGCCATATAAACACACACAAAAAAGAAATCCAGTAAACTTAGAGTGTCTATGGCATACCAGGAGAGTAAGGCTATGTTCCCTCTTCCGGAAAATATCTGGCAAACGTGGTTGTCTCTTTGAATAGATGGCCACTAATAGTGATTATGATCATTTTTAGCATCCGTCTCTATGCAATGGAATCAGCGTCCGTTCTTTACTGCAGAGGCGGCATTGCATTGAAGTCAAAGCAATGCCGCTCACTGTGTTCACACATTGTTATTTTAACGCACGTTCTTTAGAACAATAATGTATATGCCTATTACTTTAGGATGCTGTTCAATGAACAGTGTCCTGAAATAATAGCTGTTCACACAAGGTAAAGTGCGGCGGAAGCCGCACTTTACATTGAAGTAAATGGTTAATTGATTTGTGGGCACACCTGATGGTGCTTGCAAGTCAATTGTAAGAAAAGAACGTTCCTGCAGCCGATGCAGGTATCAGTTGCAGGAACGTGCTGAATGCAGCCCGACAGATGGCAGTTTGACAGGGTCCATTGCTACGCAACGGATGGTGTTAAACGTAGTGTGAACATAGCCTAAAGGCTATTCTCACACAACGTCAAAAATAGAGAAAAGGCGTCTGCTTTTGCTATTTATAAAAAAGTCAGTTATTGCCACGGCTTAACTGACTGTAATGCAATGCAGTGCAGTCAATTGAAAGATGGACATCCACTGCGCACAATGTATTAAATAACGGACGTTATCACTGCGGATGTCAAAATAATGATTATGACAATTTTTTCCGGACTTCTTTTGCAAACAGCAGACTTTTATTATTAGTTATTCACACACAGTTTTTCTTTTGTCACCGTTCTCTCTCCTCTTTCACTATTAAATTCAATGGACTTTTTAATTAAGCGACACCCAAAGTCCAATAAGTAACCCCAAACTAGAATAATGTACCAACAGCCGTCATTGCACTAAGGGGAGGCCAGGCTGCTAAATTACATCCGTTATTTTAGACTCAAAAAATGATGGACGTAATTTTAAGGGAGCCGAAAAAAAGTTGTGTGAACCTAGCTTAAGGATAGATTAAAAAAAAAAATGTTTGTGTTTACAATACAATTTAAATAAAATGCCTTATCATTTTTAAATAAACCTTTAGTGATGTCAAAACAATGGAATCTTATTATCACTTGTTAAATGATTTTGTATACTTAGTATACAGCTAAATTATGTATTAAATTAGTATTAGTAAATTAGTATACAGCTAAATTTAAGTGTCTTATTCTTCTTCTTATTGCAGAAGCAATCTTAATAAGTGCACATTCTATGGATTAGAAATATTTTAATTGTACTTTGTTTTGGAGATGTCAGGAAAACATGGCCACATTAAGGCAAAACAGAACTTAATGAATGGTGGTACCATTAAAATGCTATGCTTGACTAATGAGCAATCCAAAGCTCTTAATATGTTTTCAAAAAGACACCACAAATAAAACATTGCTTACATCCATTTTAAGCAGTCGTGTTTGATTAACCTTGCATGGTTTTAGTTTGGAAAACATGAATATTTTATGGCAAACAGTTTATACTTCATACTTCAATGTTAAAGCTTTTTTTCCGTTTGCCTTGCTGTTGCTGTTTACCTGCAGCGTTTGTTGTGGTAGCTGTCAATGTATCATAGAAAAGTGGTAGAAATGTGCTAAAAAGTGTTTTTTTATTATTAAGCACATTACATTCAAACAGAATCTTGAAAAACAATCAATATGAACCATGTTCTCTCTCCCACAAAATATTGGCATCTAAAAGGCTTCTTACGAAAGTAATTAAAAATTCCAGCAAACCCTCGAAGTTGCAGTGATTTTCATTGTTCTATGGTCTGTGTATTTAGACAATAGGGAATGAGTGAAAAACATTAGAAGTTTAATTTACTATTGTTCATAATCTAAGCTTAGTACCAAACCGGTATCATTATTATTATAACGCAACGTAACCTCAGATGCTCTAAAATTCGGAGCACATCCCATCTCTCTAGAGTGTATGCATTGATCCACAATAAAGAAAACAAGACTGGAGTATAAAAAAAAGATCAATTTATTTACCAATACAAACAAAGATATGTTGCATCAAAGCAGAAGAAAATATTCTTTTATAGGGACACAAATTAATTTGATGCCTATCTGACTAGCAGAATTTAAGGTAGCATTTTGGGGTTGGAGGGAGGGGTAGTATATAAAATGATGTTGATGTCATACTGGTCTACAATGTTTATTATGTTCTTCTACCTAAATCCTTTCAACAAAGGAGCATAATGTTAAGTTAGCAATCCATTCAACATCATGTCTTCTAACACAGAACCAGTCGCATAAAAAAAAACCCACAAGCTATCAGTTTATTAATCTGTGAATTCAATTCTCAGGGAGGCATGTTGTCCTGAAGAAGCACCAATCACTTTTGGGGTTTGGGGAGATTTCAGAAAAGACTAAGAAATGTTGTATGTCGAAATATTGCAATAATTTGTGTTTTCAGTTTTTACAATTCCTCTGTGTATATCACTTCGAAAGAGAAGCATTTAAAAGGGAATGTGCTTGCGCTCTCTTTATTGCGTAACAGCACTTAGACCAGTATCAGTAAGTAATATTGTGCTTATCAAAGGTTATTCTGAAAGTCAGTTCTTTAATGTGAGTTGTTTGTAAACACACTGTCAAAACTATGACCGTTTTTGGTGGATGGCCAACATTTAAGAACAAATAACGGTATTTTACAATGACAACTTTTGTTATACAAATAAAGGTCATTATTTGTTGTTAAATGACGTCCGACAAACAAAAAAACTTAGCCTTGAATATGAATATAAATGTATAGGGGCTTAACATCAACATTAGGCTATGTTCACACTATTCTTTTTATGTAAAGAATGGACGCTGATTGCAATGGAATCAGAGTCCGTTCTTTACTGCAGGGGCAGCATTGCATTGAAGTCAATGCAATGCCACCCGCTGTGTTCACACATCATTATTTTAACTCTTGTTCTTTAGAACAGGCTTTAAAATAATGTACATGCCTATTATTTCCAGATGCTGTCCACCGAACAGCGTCCGGAAACAATAGCTATTCATACAATGTAAAGTTGGCCGGCAGCCGCACTTTACATTGAAGTAAATGGTTAATTGATTTGCAGGCACACCCGATGGTTATCTCCAGAAAATCACAATAAAATACGCTCCATTACAAAAAAATATATGCACTCAGAAGGAAACGAGGTACTATCACGAAACGTAACATGTATGTAGCGTATGAGGAGATAAGGAAACATTATAAATTTAGAAATTTGTACAAATTTTTACAAACATTACAAATTCCGATCAATTTATTAAGAAGTTATGGCATGAAAAAGGTTACAAATCAGTAAGTAGTAAAGCCACCTCTGGCAGCTATACAAGCCGGAACATGGTGTGGCATCGAATCAACTAGTTCACTTATGACACCCTGCGGAAGATCATGTCATAATCATTGCAACTGGGATGTTCATTCACCAGTATTTCGGGACGGCTGCAGTTGCCTTCCAAGCACGCCCAGACTTGCTCTATTGACGAGAGGTCTGGTGACCATGGTAGTACGTCTTATCCTTGAGGACATTGTTGGGAGAGTTGTGCAGTATGTGGTTGAGCGTTCTCTCACTGATAAATGGCACCTGGACGACTTGATCGCATAGGAAGTACATCATAGTGCCTTGAAGGACAACTAAAGGTGATCGCGTGTCCCAACAAATCACTATCCACACTGTCCAAGTTGACAGATTAATTTGAATAGCTCTACGGTGCGAGTACTCATGCTTTCAAATTTTTCCAGCCGCACATCTTATATGAGCACAGCTCGCTTACCCCTTTTTTATTGACGTGGAAATTTTTGTTATTTGCATATCTCTTCCCTGACTACATTTGTGCAGAGTTTCGTGATTGACGCTTGATTTCTACTGGGTTTCATATTTGACATGATCATTATTTTGACATCCACACAGAAAACGTCCATCAATTTATGTGCCTTGGACATCCATTATTCCATTGACTTTAATATAATGCTTTGAAGTCAATTAAATCTCTGCAAAAAAGGACGTCTTTTTACGTAGAAAATTTCTCTTTTTTTTTACACTGTTTCAACATAGCCACTATTTTTACAGATTTAAATTCTTTATTATAAACAGATATTATCTTGTATGTTAGTTGGTCAGTGTTATGAAGAACAGAACATCTATCTAGGGATTTTTTTTTTTCATCCACTGAAAAATCTGTCGGCACCATTTTTATTTTATGCATGTGAACAACTATGGCTAAAAATGAAATGCCTTACTATTCCTATTTTATGTAATTTCACAACTTCTCAGCACAATTGCCTAAAACTATTTCAATTGCCCAAGGAACTATAAAATGAAATTGCCATCCAACCATTCTGCTTATTGTAAATTAATGTTGTTCAGAGTCAAATGGATAAAGTGACATATGTATTATTAAACTTATGAGCCTAGATTCTATTGCAAGAAAATATGCAGTTACTTCAGGTATTTATTTCATGCCTCTCACTGGCTGTGAAGGATATAAGACAAATCTCTAGAGGAGTAAGGCTGGGTTCACACTGCGTTTTTGCAATCTGTTTTTTTCATCCGTTTTTTTTTTTAAAAAAAAGGATGCATTTGTGTGCATCTGCTTTGATCCATTTTTTTTTCATTGACTTCTATTGTAAAAGAACGAATCAAAACGGATCCGTTTTTTTTTTTTTTTTTGACGGATACGAAAACGTAGCCAACACTACTTATTTGTCCGATAAAAAAAAAATGGATCCGTTTTGATCCTCTTTTTTACACTGGAAGTCAATGGAAAAATGGATCAAAACAGATGCACACAAATGCATCCCTTTTTTTTCATCTGTTTTTTTGCAAAAAGAAAAAAACGGATTGCAAAAACGCAGTGAAAACCTAGCCTAAGTTGTACCAAATATTAGCTTACAATAATGCTGGAAAATCTATTGAATGCAATGACACTCAGGATGGTATTTTAGATAAGGGTGGAGGCAATTTTTTTAAAAACTCCAGTGTGTTTCAAGACCACTGGTAAACAATATGACCGACTTTAGCTTTACTGCTCCATGTACTTAAAGAGTTTTACCACTTTCAACTAAATATGTCAAGAAAACAGTGAACTGTAATTGTCACTGCCTTGGATAAAGTTTTCTTATTTGTGAACAAGTCAGGTTTGCCAGGAGAATTATATTTTATTGGAGCAAACTTTTCATTTATTTGTTGGAAATGAAATGTAGGGTTTTCATCAGTTTTTATGAGTGGAAACCTTTTTATATATTCCTCCTATCGAGTTTAGAGAAAAGTTAAAGTTTCACTGCCATTGTCAACTTGTCAACTACTGTTGACCTAAATCAACAGTAGATATGATATAAAGTTTGCAATTTACATTACTATTATTATTAAGGTTTTTTTGTTACGATGGAAAACACAGCACTTCCTGTGTGTAGACTCTTTTTTTTCCAATGAGTCTCTAAACACAGGAAGTCCCGTGTTTCCCAGGTCATCTGCACACTATCAGGGAAGGCAGTCATGTGATTGATGAACAATAGTGATGAGCGAACATCCCGATGTTTGGTTCAGATCCCGAACATGAAAAAAAATGATTGTGATCGGTTCGTGTTTACCAAACATTCACAAACAAATAACAAACATACAGTAGAAGAGTAAGTTTTGGTCTACGCTGTTTATTTGCATTCATTTGCACATGCGTATAGATTATCAGACGCAAGGCGTAAATTACATAGTTGCATATGTTCGCAAGTTCGAATAAGTTCAAAAATGAACATTATAACCATTCCGAACATCGAACAAATTGTTCGTGATCGGCGAACACAAACAATTAGCGTCATGTTCATACAAACATACAAACATTTATAAATATGTTCACTCATCACTAATAAACACATTGAGCCATAACTCTCTGTACAGGTCAGACTTTCTTTTTCAACCAGCACCAGTCCAAAAAGCTGCCTTTGGGAGAATGGACCTGGATTTCTGGTAAGTATAGCTTTATTTTACAGCATGATAAAAAATAAAAGAAAATAATGAATGTATTTTGCAAACATGCTTTCTATCACATCTACTGTTGATTTATACTTTGAAAGTTATAACATCAGTGACACTGTAAGAAAGGGCACATGTGTAGCTGCTCCATCATTTGGCTGTTGTAAAGGCCTGTGCCTGGATAGTTAGGCCTGAGGTGTGGCATAGAGAGTGTATCTTATGCTGTAGGCAAGGTTCGGAAATTATTGAGACCAATAGGCTGGGCCTACTAGATACTGAGAGAGATAGTAAAGTGCAAGCTCCAATAACATATTTAATCCCTCCTTATTTCATTGACAGAAAATCAGCTGGCAAGCCTCAGTATTTTCTAGAGGCAGCAGGAGATGGATATTACTGGACAGTATATTGGAAAATAGTTATAATAGGGTCAAAGCTCTTAGGACCAGGGTGTAAAGAGTAGGAAATTCACCAGATAAGGCTATGTTCCTACCACGGGAATGGGCTGTAATTTAACAGGAAAAGGCGGCCATCTTTTGATAATGACGACCACAAATAATGATTAGTATTAATATTTGCAGCTGTCATTATAAAAAGGTGGCCGCCCTTTCCCGCTTAAATCCCACAGTGGGAACATAGCCAAATTGTGAGAAGAAGAGAGACAACTGTGGACCTGTTTGAAGAAACACAGACCTTAGAGAAGGAAACATGAAGAGAATAGAGACCTGAAACGCATTCTCTATTTAAAGTTTACCTGATGTTATAACGTTTAAAATCTAAATCAACAATAGATGTGATATAAAGCAAGTTTTCAACTTCCTTTTTTTTTTTATCATGGAAAACACGGCCCTGTTTTCTGGCTGTTTTTTTTCCCCCAAAGGGTCAGAAAACAGGAAGTCCTGTGTATCCCAGGCAGTCTGAGCGCTCACAGAGAGAAGGCAGTCATGTGATTGACGGACACATTGAGCTGTGACTTTCTGTACTGGCCGGAATTGTTTCAACCAGCACAAGTCTGAATATCTCCCTTCAGGAGACTGGACCTGGATTTCTGGTACAGCTTTGTTTTAAAGCATGATAACAACAAAAAGAATTATGAATGTCTATTGCAAACTTGCTTTGTATCACATCTACTGTTGATTTAGATTTTAAAAGTTATAAGGACAGGGACACTTAAAAGTTATTGTTATACTTCTTGTAACATATTTCTGTAACATTTGAGCCATGGTTCCACCAATTAGCATTGCAAGCACTAAACTTTTGTACTCTAAACTAAGAACTAAAATCATTAGGATTGCAATGTCTGTGTATATTAAGAAGTAAAGTTGTTCTGTTTGAACTGCCTAGGTCTGGTGGTTGTCTTCATTTAAAGGGGACGAAAAATACCATTTTACAAGCGCAATATACTTAATATTTGTATAGATAAATATGGCTAGATCTAATAGAATAGTCACTGTAATAAAACAATTCAATGCCGAGAAATGAAACGACATCATTATCACCAGCAGATCTCTTCTGACTAGCTTATTATTTTATCTTCTATAAAGTAATGTCATTATTTTATACTCACAGCGGTATTTTACCTGCGGTCAAACCAACTCCCTGTGCACATCTTCAAACTTTGTAATAGCCTCAGGGAATAAAAAACTGTACAAGTAATATTGATTTATATATCAATCTGAGATACTAAAGAAATACTTTCATCATTTACCCTGTATTGTGCATATATGCTATATTACACAACTAGTAAGATATGATATAGTGTTATATTGTTAGTGAATAGAATTTATGAATAGAAGTTTCTTTTAGAGATGTTAAGACAACAATGCTTTGTATTGTTAAACCCCCAATAAATCTTAAGTTACATACCTAAGTCAATATGTTTGAAATGAGACAAGCTTATTTAATACAACCTGCTTGTACTATTCAACATCGAATGAGGTTATGGGGAGAAAAAAAAAAAACACAATTTTTTTTTTTTTCAATTTTGCATACATCTCAACGTGCACTACATGGCTATGTTGACATACCGAAAAATAAAATAAAAATATTTTATGTGTGTGAACCTAGCCTAAAAGGATAGATAGAAAGAAATAAGTTTATAACTTAAGTAAACAAAAATGGATTAAGGCTATGTTTATACACAAATTTTTTTTTTTGGCCCTTTGAAAACCGTCTTCTAGGATGGAGGTAATTTTGAGGCCAAATAATAGCACTTATTTAATAATAATGGACGGTATTTGTACAATCATAGCCATCATTCTAAAATAATGGTTGTTATTTTACCTCAGAACATCCCACAATGTGAAAATCAGGGCAAATAACATCTGTTAATGCAAAAAAACAACAAAAAAAACTGCTATTAATGATTATGATCAGCAATGTTTGCTGTTATTTTTACATCTAAAATGCCTAACAAATTAAGGCTATGTTTACACAACAATTTTTCCTCTCAGTTAAGAATTACGTCCATGTTTGGCCGTTAGTACAGTAACAGCTGTTAGTACATTATTCTAGTTTACGTGGACTAATTGGCCTTTGGATGAGTCTTTAATCAAAAAGTCTATTGAATTTAATAGTAAAAACCGTGAAAGGACAAAAAAGAACAACTATGTGTGAACAACTGAAAAACAACGTCCGCTGTTTGCAAAAGACATCCGAAAATAATTGTCGTGATAATTTTTTTGACGTCTGCGCAGACAACGTCCATCATTTTATACTCTGTGTGCATTGGACATCCATCATTCCATTGACTTCAATGCATTGCGGCAATAATGAATGTCCTTTTAAATAAAAAGGCGGATGCCTTTCCTCTCTTTTTGCCATTGTGTTACAGCCTATATGGGACGTAACATATATTTTTTTGTTTTCTGTATTATGTCTTTATATTGAAAATTAAAAAGACTTTTGACAAGAAATTCTGTTACAATTGGTTTTGGGGAAGGTGGGAAGGAGAGAAGGAAAAGTCATAACCAGGTGTTCAGACGTCTAATTTCCTGCTTGCTTACACTTTGAAAAATAAATTTTGCCCTAAGTTAAAAGCATAACCATGCCCTCCAAAAACAAAAATGAGCGGTGTGGACTGCTGCTTAAAGCCATCTGTTCTCCCTATGAGATGGCATGTTCTATTCAATGAGACCTGCTGGTATTTTGGCATCCGAATGAAAAATTTGAGTTGCATTATTCATTATTGTTTATTTTAGATTAAAGCAGACTTTATCTCATATCTTGTCCTCAAACAAAAGCTCATTTTGCAGAATAAATATTGGCCAAAATGTTATTAACAAAATCATATACTTCTCCAAAACCGACATATGAAGAATGATATTGAACTAGAAAAAAAATGAGTTCAAACCTCCACGAGGAGCAAGATTATTCTTTATAAATCTAACTTTTTCCAGCTATTGAACTATCACTTCAAACTATTTACAAGAAAAGAGAAATAAAACCATCAAGCAGATCAATGCGGAACTAATGTATTATTTGTGAACTAAATATTTTATTGTTCATTGAAAACTTGCTTTGTTACATAGGGCAGTTGTTAGCCATTTGCTGGGAAAACTTTGCGATGGCCTGTCCTATATTTGAACTCGACTTCTAGCCAGGGAACTAATCTGTAAGAATCTTTCCTCTCAGAAAACCAAAATAAAGCGATAGAAGGAAGAATAAACTGCCAAAAACAGAAACATTTCTTCCTTTATCCGGATAAAGTGCATGAATATTCATTCGGGATAAGATTACAGTATATCCACCACACAAATATCCCTTTTAACTTTTGATTTACAAAGGTGCTGAGCCTTCACTTTGGGTTTTTTTGTGAGGAAAAGAAAAGGAATCTATGCTGTGAATATCTATGTTTATTCATAAAATATCCAGTTCCAGTCAGTTTCAAGAACATTACTATTTTGGTTATTTTATTCTGATAATTTTTATGTACTTAAATTTTCTCAGGGCAATCACTAGCAGGTAAAATACATATCCAGGTTAGCTTCACATATAACGGATCCGCAGCGGATTTCACTCTGTGATTTTGCAGCAAAATCTGCGGTGAATCCCTTCACTGTCACTTTCTGAAATAACATCTTGTATGTAAAAGGTAACCCCCTTGACCCCCCCCCTGTGGCCTGGTACATACATTACCTGTCTAGCTCGCTCCGGGGGGCTCCCCATGTCTGGATGTCCTGCTCAGCCAATCAGTGGCTGCGGCGGGACAGTGCACTGATTGACTGAGCACCGGGAGATGCTGTGAGCCCCCAAAGCAAGCTGAAGCGCAGACCTGGTAATGTATGCACTTTATTGGTTTAAGAGGGCTGTCTTTTACATACTCGCATTGGGATGACAAATAACGATCTGCAGCGAATTCCAATGTGAACGTGAATTTCGCTGCGAATCCATTATGTGTAAAGCTTCCCTAAGGCTATGTTCACACAGTGTATTTTCTTTTCTTCTTTTTTTTTACACACCAGCATATTCTGTCAGCAATTTCTGATCACCCGTTATGGACAGATTGCGGACCCATTGATGTCTTGCAGATCTGTGTTGGGGCCATGAGCCATGCCACAAAAATAAAAATGGGCAAAATATTGTAGAGTTTGTAGTTGCAGCATGGGTAATTCATTTCAATCAATAGGCCCATGCAAATGCTGAAAGTTATGGACTGATGTCCGCAATCTGTCCGTAATTGTGAATCCGCAATCTCAGACAGGATTAGGAGTGTGTGAATAGAGCCTAAGGTACAAAAATGTACTATTCGGACTGATAGAAAGCTGTCCTTCAGGAAACATTATGCATGAATACAACCCTAGCATATAGTTAATTGTATTGATAAGGGGCACAGAGGATATCCTTTATGAGAAAAAAAATCAAACTGCCACTCCCTTTATCCATATATTTCCTTGCCATAGGTTTAAATTGTCTTTTACACTTTAGGCTATGTTCCCACTTCAGGAACCCATTGGGGTAAAGTGGCCGTCTCCTTATATATGACCATGACCAAAGAATACTGTACAATACATAATACAAATACTGCATACTGTATAAGAGGACACCATATCAGGTTGTACAAGTAAAGGACAAACAGACACAAAAAATTATACTTGTTCAAACGTATGTAAAGGAAAGCAACACAAAAACCATTCAGGATCTTTTATATATATATATATATATATATATATATATAGTTATTGAAGACTGGTAAGAATAATAACCCAAGAAAAAGTAGGTGGAAACAAATCTATGGTCAAAGTCAGACACCTCTGAGGAATAAACGTCGCTTACATTATCATATGGAAAAAGTTCCAGAATTATATTGAATTTTATATTGCATTGCTGAAACAGTAAAAAATAGGAACCTATAGGGCCCATCAATGTTACATATCAATCACCATATTGTTGTCCAAGAACAATTCTACCAGCAGATGGCTAGCATGTTTTTTGTTGATATATATATATATATATATATATATATACACATATACAGTATATACACTATACAAATTTGAATTGCTGTTGTAATGTGTGTGTATACACAATTAGCTCATGTGCTTTTCCTGTACAATCTGATACGATGGCCTGTTCACACAGAATTATCTGTATTATAAAGTCTACTCTATTATTTTGCATGACATAAATAAAGAAAATTTCCCTATGGTTCACACTACCTCAAACCAGAAAAAAGGCAGCCACCTTTTCTATTCAAAAAGACGTCTGTTATTGACGTAATGTAATTTACATCAATTCAATGAAGTCAATGGAATGGTGAACGTCCAATTCACACAGTGTACAAAATGACGGACGCTGTCTGCACGTCTTTTGCAAACAGCAGACTTTATTTTTTAGTTCACACACAGTTTTCCTTTTTAACGGTCCTTTCACCGTTTATACTATTAAATTCAATGGACTTTTTTAATTAAAGACACACCCAAAGGGCAATCAGTCCACCTGAACTAGAATAATGGACTAACAGCCATCATTGTCCTGATGGGTGGTCAAACAGCGAAATGCGGACGTCATTTTAACCTCAAAATGACAGAAGTAATTTTAGACAAAGAGGAAAAAAACATTGTGTGAACAAAGCCTGTTTGAAAAGTATCCTCAACTCTTTTTTTTTTTTTTTTTTTTTTGCTAAACTCTATTGACTATGGATGTATCCATGTTTTCAAGTTTCCTTCAGCCACTGGTATTCAAATGCCAAATAATCGGACTCGAGCATGCTCATCTCTATTATTGACTTCAGTAGTGAGAGTGCCCACTTGGTCAATTCCCACTAGAATTTTTTTTCCAGTCATATATGAAACAAAGAAAATATTGCAAATTTTAAAATATTATATTTTATTATAGTACATGATTTAGCAATATAAAAGCTACAGTCAAGCCAAAGTAAATTTTTAGTAAACCAAGTATAAGCAAGATGAAACCAAAGGCATGTGCTACAAGGAATACTTTGTTCATAGATAAGTCATCACATTCTGTCTGCTTGTTCTGTATGTGTAATGCACCAAATAAACAGAAATTTAGATTACATCTTATTTACATGAACATTTGAATTTCATAGTTGTTGTAAGGAATTAAGGATGCTTAACTAATACAAGAAATTAGTTATACAACATAATTATACAAAGCAAACAAACAGACATTGATTCATGATAAGTACTATAAAGAGGGTGTTTAAGATGTTGATTAATATATCATAAACCATGATGAGCTACAAGCACAAGTAAACAGAATTAGGAATTTATTAAGATGTGTTTTTTTTTTCTTTTACTTTTTACCTGTTAATGGTGCGTTCACACCTACAGGATCTGCAGCTGATTTTCTGCAGCAGATTTCATTTAAATAACTGAACACAGCATCAAATCTGCTGCAGATCTGCTGCAGATCCTGTAGGTGTGAACGCACCCTAAACAATTTTTAATAATTTATGAAGTACGTAAGAACAAGAAGTTTAAAAGTTATTTTTATGTACTATTACATTATATGGTCAAATCAAAGTCCTAAATAGAAATAATCTCATATGAAAGCACAAAATACATGTCTCCTGTAGTGTCTGCGACCATTTTACCAACTTACCATCTTCCAAAGAGAGGAAAGAAAAGCTGTTACATTAGCAGATTTGTAAAGCATATGTTTGCAGAGGCTTTCTTGCAATTTTGCAGACTGAAAAAAAAGTCAGTGCTAGGCTATGCTCACACCAAGTAAAAAAAAAAAAAGAGAGAGAGAGAGAGAAAGCTTCCACTTAAAAAAAAAAAAAAGTCATTATGTAATTATCGTATTTTAATTGACTTTAATGGAATGCATTTAAGTCAATGAAATGACGACCACCCAATATAAGGATTGTGACAATTATTCGCAGACGTCTTTTGCAAACAACCGACGTTATCTTTTACTTGTTAACACAGTTTTTATTTTTTTTTACTGTTCTTTCACCATCCTTACTATTAAAGCGACTCTGTACCCACAATCTGCCCCCTCCAAACCATTTGTACCATCAGATAGCTGCTTTGAATCCGAGATCTGTCCTGGAGTCCGTTCAGCAGGTGATACAGTTATTGTCTTAATAAACGACATTTAAACTTGCAGTCCTGTTTCAAATTGGTGTGGCCTAGAGTGTCTGTGCCCTAGGTTTGTGATACACCTCCATTCCTCCTCCCCGTCCTCTTTATTATTAGAAATGCCCTTGGGCAAGATTTCCTCTATTTATCACCTGTCTGAAAATTGCACATGGGCCTTAATGATCCAGCACATATGCAGTGTTCAGACAAGTTATGATTAAGAGAAACCCTACCTGGGGGTGTTCCTAATGATGTAGACGGCAGGGAGGAGGGACGGAGGGGCGTCACAAAACTAGGGCACAGACACTGTAGGCCATGTCAATCTGAAACAGGGCTGCAAGTTTAAAAGTAGTTTTTAGGACAATAACTGCATCACCTGCCGAACGGACCCCAGGACAGATCTCAGATTAAAAGCAGCTATCCGAGGCTACGAGCAGTTGTACAGATTATGGATTGTGGGTACAGAGTTGCTTTAAATTCAATGGACTTTACAATTAAAGACATACCAAAAGAGCAATCAGTCCACCTGAACTAGAATAATGTACTGACTAAAATGAACTGAACTAGAATAATGTACTGTCTGAAATGTGAAATTATTTATTTTTTTTAATAATTTTCTATTTAAAAAATATGGGGAAAAGTTACGAAATGTCAGAAGAATGAAACCAAATAAAAAATGTAGCACATGTTAAAGAGCTTTCTATCATGTGAAAAAATGTATGGCATTGAAAAAACTTTGGATCTGTTGAAAACTGGGTCATCCTTAAGGATTGCTACATCAAGTGTGTGTTTGTGCTCGTGTGTGTGTGTGTGTGTGGGGGGGGGGGGTCTCTCACTTCAGAATGTGGTCCTTTGGAAAGTATTTTAAGCTACTGTAATCTTAAGCAAAGAGAAGAGAGTCTATCTCAATGCTTTCACCCACTCGTTCTAGAGATGAGTGGGGGTTGGAACACCCAAACTTTAAAAATCTAACTTTTTTCTTTTTTTAATGCTACAGTAAATGTGGTAAAAGAAAATTCAGACACCCGCTCCCCCCACCACAAATAAAAAAAAGAAAATAGCTGACTTGCTAAGGAACAAAACAATATTTTAAAACTATCTGCAATCCCGTGCTCTATGCAGGACAATGTGATGTCTGGACTTACTAAAGGGCCTGTTTTATACTTGGGAAAAAAAAAATTACAATTATTGACGCTGGCTAAGATTCCACCTTTCTTTTTTGGAATAGTCTGTGAGGAATGAAAAGTGGAATCTGATTGGTTGCTAGGGACAACTGAGCCAATTTCCCTTTACACCATGTTTGATAAATTTCCCCCTGCTCTTCAAAAAAGAACACTAGTAACTTGATGTTTATTTTACTTTTCAAAAGCCAACTCAATAATGATTAGTTATGGTCACGAAAGCAAACAAGGCAATGGTACACGGTGTTATTCTTTCAATCTTCACCTTGAATTAAAGGAAGTAGTTCAGGGCTGAAAATTAGGCTATTTTCATACACCGTCAAATTCACCGACATTTTTATTGTACAGTCGTAATTTAACAATATATAACGGCTGGTATTTTATAACAGCAGCTGTCATTCACATAATAATTGCTATTGTTACAAAACAAAGGCCTTTAATTACTGTTAAATAACGACTGACCGGTAAAAAGTGCTGTCATTTTGACATTTTGTAAGCATTGCCCTAAATTGAAATAATTTTATATTTCAAAGTAGCTCAAAAGGGTAGTGATTCTCCTTAAGGAGAGCCCGTCATAAAGAAGTTTGGAGACTTACAGACCATTGCTGCTCCGCTGAGAATTGTGGGAAGAAAGGATATGCAAAATAGCTCTCACACCTCTTGAGGTCTGTAAGTCTCCACACGTCTTTATGATGGGCTCTCCTTGAGAGTCACTACCCCTCTGACCCACGTTAAAAGACCTCTCACTAGTGAGCCAACACCCTGCTCTGCACTGACGAGGGGCAAACACCCTGAAACAGCTGTCTGCAGATGGGAAATCCTTCCTTTTGGAGGGATTATTTGGCTTGGCAGAAAATCCCCTGTCATTGACTGAATGAGACTTGACTCGAAAAGATATCTCTTTGCTCAAGAGGTGTGAGAGCTATTTTGCATATCCTTTCTTCCCATATTTCGCAGTACAAACTAGATATATTGGGAGACATTTATTATAGAGCACACAGGCCTTTTTCTGGCGCAGAGGGCCCACTGTAAATCAAACACTTGTTTTGCGAAAAATTTATTTGCAAGTGTCCTCTCTGCGACCTTTGTACTCGATGGGTGAGGAAGGGGCGTAATGGGGCTCGGCCTCTGCGTATGATGCAGTTAAAATTATTCTGGTAAAAAAGTGTTAAGGAAATCTACGCCAGCTCTGAGCAGGCGTAGGTTTAACTTTGTGCATATGGACAGGCTCTGGTGCGCACAGGATTTATGTAGATGTATTGTGACTCTACATAAATCCTCATAGCCTCGGCACTAAGGGGACATTTTTAAGCCTGACTTAGAAAACGCCAGACTTAATATATGTCCCCCATTGAATCGACTTAGAGTGTGTGCTCCAGTCAGATTTTAAAGGGGTTATCCAGCGCTATAAAAACATGGCCACTTTCTTCTAGAGACAGCACTGCTCTTGTCTCCAGTTTGGGTGCAGGTTTTGCTGCTCAGTTTCATTAAAGTGAATGGAGCTTAATTGCAAACAGCACCTGAACTGGAGACAAGAGTGGTGCTGTCTCTGAAAGAAAGTGGCCATGTTTTTGTAGCACTGGATAACCCCTTTAAGCAGCATCATTTTTATCTATGTACGATAAATAAGATTACTATAAAAAAATCTTACATCCACTATACCTCGTTTATTTGCTTGGTTATATTGGATGTTGTTTGCTTCTCTGCATAAACGTGACATGAAAGATTTAAATTGAAAATATTGTGTTAAGTAATGTGTGTAATGTTTTTGTCTAACAATGCATGAACATATTGCTTATGGTCACAGTAATTGGAAAAAAAAATACAAATAACAAGAAACTGACATTGACGCAAAAGTTATTCATCCTTAACCATTAATTTCAGAAGTGCCATGAAGTATAATTGTTTCACCTTACTTACAGCCTTCTAAATGTCTTTTATCCAGTACTGCAGTAATTCATTAAATTGGGGTACTATTGCCAGTAATATTAAAATATTACAAACTGTTCCTTTGTGCCAAGGGGCAAGAGAAGAACAGAAACCTAATGCAGCTAATGCAGAATTTCATAGGCCAGTGGTGAACAGCTCTAATTTTACAGTCTATCATAAAACATCTCTCTTCTTATGTTTCCAAGCAATGTTTTTCACTACAACATTTTCACTGCTTTACTGAAGTGTATGAAACCTAAGGCCTGGATAATTAATTTTTTATGCACTCAGAATGATGGAAGAGTCAAACAAGCAAACTGCAGCCATAACTGGTTCATGCTTATGGGAAGAAAAAAAAAAAGCATAAGTGACAAAAATATAGATGTCATGGCATGCTTATAAAAAGATAGATAAGCCATTTTATATACAATATTCAGATGTTTGACAAAATAGTGCTGGACTATTATCTATGAGCAGATATATAAATGTTCCCTATATTTGGCCAAATGAACTCATGATTGACTTACAGGTTATTCCATCTCAACACGATACAATATGCTAAACATTTTTTGCTTTAGATCACCAGGTGGCGCGGCAATAATAATCAAGATTACTCAGTTCATTGATAGCATAGAAAACACATGACCATTGACTACTACCACATTACAGATTAGGGGTAGCTTCACATATAGCAAAATAACAGTGGATTTCACTCTGTGAGTTCAACGTCGAAATCCGAAGCGATTCCCGGTACTGTCAGTTTGTATGAGTTTACATACTCACAGCAGATTCTCATTCCGGGTATTGCGGGTATGTAAAGCGGTGTCCTGACGTCCCGCTCAGCCAATCAGTGGTTGCGGCAGGACAGCGCACTGATTCGCTGAGTAGGACGTCAGGGAATCGGGAGCCACAGAAGCAGTCTGGAAAGCAGATGGGTAAGGTATTCACCAGTCAGCAGTGGGTTAAGGGGGACAGGGTTTACATACTCGCAGCGGAATGAAAAATCTGTTGCGAGTATGTAAACGGGTACAATACCGTGAATCACATCGGATTTCGCTGCGGAACTCGTAGGGTGAAATCCACTGAGATTCTGGTATGAGCAAAGCTACCCTAAGGTGTTTCTGTCATGATGGTGGGAAAAAATTCCCATGTAAAAACTTTTAATTGGTCAGGGTAAGGGTGTTCATCACTCCTGATCACCTGATATAGCTGGGAGACTTCCTGAGATCTCTACCTTGTTTCAGGAGGTGGGCTCTGTAGACTTACAAAGGAGCTTGTCTCATGCAGCAACATGGATATTTTAGGGATCCAAGAATTGAAGATCACAGCTGTGTACTTTTCAATGCTCTATCTAGAGGTTGGTAGCGGTCTCAACACTCAGACTCGCTGTCAAAAAGTGTTTGTTTTTTTTTGTTCCTTTTTTTTTTTAATGACAAGTGCACTGTAACCTAGTTTCTCTTCTCAGTGGATAATAATGGTATAATAGGTGTAGTGGTAGCATTAACACATGGACCCCTCTTTAACAGTAACAGGTATAATCAGTTTTGTTTGTTGGGAAGGGATGTTCCAAATATTGCATTGAGGCCCAGGAGAAAGCAAGGTACTTCTCTGCAAAAACCTAAATAGTTCCAGATTAAACAAATGTGGCTATATATATATATATATATATATATATATATATATAAATATATCGCATATCCGCAAACCTCTGTAGAACTCCTGTGTTTCTGCTTTAGCCTGGATCGTTCCTCGAGCAATAATAAAGTGTTATACATATACATACATATACATCCACAATAGCTTGGTAAAAACAATGCCATTTTACCATGAGAACAGTGACTCTGTGGAACAGTACCCCTGGATCTGGTCACAGTGAAGACAATGGATGGCTTCAAAACAGGCTTGGACAAGTTCTTAGAACAAAATAACATTAATGTATATGTATAGAACCTATCCATTATCCCTCCCCCTTCCTTCTACCCATCCCCTCTTTGGCTGAACTTGATGGACATGTGTCTTTTTTCAATCGTACTAACTATGTAATATATCCTATGCTGGGGTATGACTACACATGCGCAATAAGCTCATTAAGTAGCGTTACAGTTGGAGGAATGTCCAAAGGCTCCAGCAGCCAGTAATATCAAACCCTTCAAATGTATGTAATTAATATGTATAACACTGTCCACCCACTATATGTCACTGTTTCTGCTCCTCTGCCTGTTGTTAACATACGTACTGTATGTCTATGACAACAGTAGGGCTTGGACAAAATACAGGAAAGGCAGGGAGTGGGATATTCAGAGCTCTGTGCTCTCCTGTGCTGCCAATCATAGTGCAATGAGCCCAACTGGAGGCTTCTGGTAGAAAATTAGGTAGGAGGCTTTGAAAAAACACTGTAAATGTTTTTTTTTTTTTTTTTTTTTTTATATCATATGACTTTCTTGCTCTCTACCAGTCATGTTTATCTTGATGCACTATTTTAAATTTGCAGTAAAATAGAATTTTTTTTTAGCTGTGGTTTCTTAAAATCAGCAGCACAATTGGCATTGTTTTACTGTGTCTTATTTTTGCTAAGATTTTCAATTATGCAAACCATTTTTGTCTCAATTTGGCCAGATTCACTGCAAAATTGTGGCAAAATATGTGTTTTTTAGAGATGAGTGAACTGGGTTCGAGTCCATCCGAACCCGAACTTTCGGCATTTGATTAGCGGGGGCTGCTGAACTTGGATAAAGCTCTAAGGTTGTCTGGAAAACATGAATACAGCCAATGACTATTTCCATGTTTTCCACATAGCCTTAGGGCTTTATCCAAGTTCAGCAGCCACCGCTGATCAAATGCTGAAAGGTTCGCTCGTCTCCAGTATTTTTTCATGTAAATATGAAGGTTGCTATAACATACCAAAACATACCCAAAAAAACTAATTAGCTAAGTTTTTCAAAATGGCATAATTTAATTGCAAATAAAAAAAATATTGCATTTATTCTCCATTTTGTAGCCAATTCTGTTGTGAATTTTACACCAATGAGGCTAACACTGCCTTATTTGGTTATGTTCACAACTTCACAAAATGATTTTCGTCATTTTGAGTTCAAAGTTATGTCAGTGATTTTTCTGTTTGGCCGCCCGTCAGTGCAATGACGGCTGTTGGTACATTATTCTAGTTTAGGTGGACTAATTGGCCTTTGGGTGTTTCTTTAATTGAAAAGTCCATTAAATAATTGACATGATCATTATTTTGACATCCCTGCAGGCATCCATCATTCTATACATGTGTGCATTGGTCGCCCATCATTCCATTGACTTCAATGCATTGCCTTCAAGTCAATTAATTTGCTGCAATAATAGATGTGTTTTAAAATAGGAAATCTGGGCGCCTTTTCTATCTTTTTGATGTTGTGTGAACATAGCCTTTTACTGCCATGGTCTTTGAAAGCTGCTCACCCAATCTTTATGAACTGACAACAGACAGAGGAGTTGTGCCGCTTCTAGTAGATAAGATATAGAATGTTTATTAGGTTGAGCACTTACTTTACTTGCTCCCTTTATAAGTGGGATCATTTTGGATCTCAATGCCCAGAGCTAAATTTCAACTTTTTTTCACCTAGTTTACCCAAATTTCCAAATGTAGTTTTTCTTAATATGTAAAAATGGAGCTAATTGGTACAATTAGATGTATGTATATATATATATATATATATATATATATATATATATATATATACATATAGCGGTACCTTGGTTTAACGGTAACTTGGATTGAGAGCGTTTTAGAGCTCACAGTTTTTCAAAATTGTTACTTGGTGTAAGAGCATTGCTTTGGTTTAAGAGCTCCCTGTACTGGGTTAAAGGGGAGTGGGGGAGGGGCATGGTCTGCACAGGGTTGTCTACAGGACTGTACTCTGACCCAGGAAGTCGGCCTCACCTTCCAAATCATAGCAGATCCACTTCCAGCTGGGGATTACATCAGGGGACAGGACTGTGGAGGTAATCTCTCCATAGCTGTAACCCCTCTCTCCCCGGACAGAGAGCGCTGCATGTATGTGCCCACATCTGTCCTGCTCATTCCTTCATGCTCCCTGCAGTCTCTGTCAGTCCTTGTATTTCCCATCCTCTCTATTACTGTAGAGTAACTTATAAATCACATATTCTGCTGTTTCTAAATGTTTGTTTTATTAGTTTTACATTTTATTCAGAATTTTTTTTTAAATCATTATTTTGTTTGTGTGGAACCAATTGTCTGCATTTCAATTATTTCTTAAGGGAAATTTTGTTTTGCTGTAGGTGTGGATTTGGATTACAAGCACAGTCCCGGAACGAGTTATGCTCATAATCCAAGGCACCACTATATATATATATATATATATATATATATATATATATATATATATATATATATATATATGTATATATATTCTAGTCCAGTGTGTGTGTTCTAGTCCATTAGCCTATTCCTTTGCATAGCTTAGGTAGGAAGAGTTAAATTCAAAACATTCTATTAATCCTAATTCAACATTTGTATTTAGGCTGTATGTGAAACAAAAGTGTTCATAGTTGTATAATATTTCTGAAAAGGAATATGTTCAGTGCTGACAGGTGTTGAATAAGCAATACCAAAGGGAATGCAGATCTGTGTTGTTTTTTGTTCTAAGTGATCTAATGAGGGAGAACAGGTCATACAAATTAGATAAGACATCTTATCTCTAGATTATGCTATGTGACATCTGCACAGTCTATCTTGGTATAAATATATGATTAGCAGTGTGCCTGAGCATTTGTCTTTTCATATTTGGATTGAATACTTTTTGAATAATTTTTAATTGACCGATTGCAGAATACAGCTTCATTTTAAAATGGTGCAATTTAGGAATACAATAATGTAATGGTAAAAGTGTTTTGTTTTGTTTTTTTTTTTAATTAAAATGTGCTCGCACCATTATATTTTGTTATATATTTTGACTTTTGTGTGATGTTTGTAACATAATAAAAAAAAATAATAATTAATAATAATAATAAAAATACATACATATATTTACATCTGTTTTTAAGACTAAGTCAAGATTCACATACACAGGATCCGCAGCCGATTTCACGTTGCAAATTCGGGGGTCCTCGGCTGGACGTCCCGGGGTCGGCACGTGACAGGTAATGTATAGCGCACCACACTTCCGGGTACACGGGTGGGGGTGGTGGGACACGGGGAAGGGGGCCATTCACAGACATAACATACATTACAAAGTTGTATAACTTTGTAATGTGTGTTATTCTGTGAATAATTCTTTACCGCCGCACTACCCCTTTAAGCTATATTCCCACAACGTCGAATTGACAGCTGTTCATTTGGACAGATGTCATCTAACACCAAAACACGAGTGTCTTTCCATAACGTCCGCCACAAATAATGATCGCGAACATTATTTGTTTCTGTCATTAAAATATGTCCTCCTTTTGCTGTTTAATGATGGATGTCCAAAAGGAAGTCTATTATTTAAATGTTGTGTGAACATAGCCTTGAAAAGGTATTCTGAAGAGTATTGTTAATATAAATAATTATATATAGACTGGTTTAAAAAAAAAAAAATACTATACACACCCACCCTGCCTTCCCACTGCTGCTGTTCCAATAAATCCTGGTCCCACTGAGCAAAATTCCTGGTATTTGTGCTGGCTTAAAGGGATTCTGTCCCCCCAAACCGCTTGTACCTTTGGATAGCTGCTTTTAATCCAAGATAAGTCCTGGGGTCCGTTTGGCAGGTGATGCAGTTATTGTCCTAAAAAACAACTTTTAAACTTTCAGCCCTGTGCCAAACGGTCGTGGCCTAGAGTATCTGTGCCCTAACTTTGCACTACCCCTCTGTCCCTCCTCCCCACCCTCTTCATCGTTAGGAATGCCAATGGCAGGATTTTTCCTATTCTTCTGCAGCGAACACTGCACAAGTGCCTTAACGATCCAGCCCATGTGCCGTGTTCTCACAGCTGATGAATAGGAAAAAATCTGCCTGGAGCATTCCTAATGATGAAGAGGGCAGGGAGGAGGGACAGAGAGGTTGTTTGGCCATGGCTGTTTGGCAAAGGGCTGCAAGTTTACAAGTTGTTTTTTAGGGACAGTAACTCCATCACCTACCGAACGGACCTCGGGATAGATCTTGGATTAAAAGCAGATATCTGAAGGTACAAGCGGTTTAGGGGGGTCAGATTGTGAGTACAGAGTCACTTGTAGGAACTGGTGATCAGCCAAGCACTGACTGCAGCAGGGTCCTGCCTCAGCTAGCACTTGGCTGAGCAGGCAATGGCTTCTGCTGACATTGACACCAGGATGAGTTGTGCAAAAGGACGAGTTTAGATTTTTTTTTTCTTTTTTTCTTTATCATACCATTTATCATACCATCTTTATCATACCATTTTGCAGATTACATATGCACTTCAAACTATTTTACTGGCATAATATCATTTAAATTTCAGCTTCCAGAGAGTATTTGTCCAATGTCAGATATTTTATATATTTGTTTTTAAATGTTTAATGTTTATTATATGATTTTTTTAACATGACATTCTAATTAACATGCACAATGTCAATTGAAGGCTTCTATTTAATTTTGGCAGTGTATTCAACTAGCAAAAGCTATCCCCATACAACAGGGAATTCTTGGATTTCTCAAATTCGCATGCGTACTCTAGACCCCACTTTGAATAATTTGTTGTGTTGTATTCATTTCTCTTTCCTTTCCTTTGTCTCAGTGTCTTGCCGGATGATTTGCAGCAGAGGTTTTTTAAAACTTTGATATTCTGCTCTCGTCTTGGCTTTCTGCCCTTCCATCACACAAACCTATTCATTACCACTAAAGTAAAGGCAAAAAAGTAAATTATTTATGAAGATTAAAGAGGCAGATTACATTTGTGAGTATTTACAAATATCTGTTATCTTTTTCTTTAAAAAATCTATAATGTATTTCTTTATTAAAGAGAGCATCAGATAAAAGTGGCTGATAAAAGCATACGACAGAACCTACAGTATCTGAAAACTAATTATTAGGACAATTAGCGGCACAGCTTTCAGGAAGCCGACACGGTCCTCACAGATTTAATTACCAAAATTATACCAGATATTCTCAGCCATATTGTCTTTGTCAGAAAAGTTGCAATGATATCAGGTTACTAGATCTAAAAGGGTTCTAAAGTGTTGTCTCCAAATATAGGTAAATGGAACAAAACATTCACTACAAAGTTAGGCAAATATATGTATATATCATCAGATGAACACAAATTTAATTTTAGTAATGGAAGTGATAATCAGGTGATGGGCTGAAATTTACAGTTAGGGGGTGTTAATTAGGTATACACACCCTCAGTGGGGGGGGGGGGGGGAAATCACTTCTGTGTAATCACACCTATATCCTGATATTTCCATTAAGGATATTAGGGCCACACACATCTGTCAATTCCCCGATTTGTCAAACTATAAACTCACAAACCTTGGGAAGAGAAGAGCAAAACGTATGTGATCAGTGCAGTTATTGTGTCGATCAGGTTTAGGCTAGGTTCAAACAACATATCACACCGTCCATTGCACAGTGACATTCTGCATGTTCCTGCAGCCAATACCATTGTATCAGCTGCAGGAACATTATCTTTTTACAATTGAATTAAGGGTGTGCCTGCAATTCAATTAACCATTAACTACAATGTAAAGTACAGTCACCGGCCCTACTTTACATTGTGTGAACAGCTATTGTTACTGGATGCTGTTCGGCAAACAACGTCCGACAATAATAGGCATGTTCATTATTTTATTGCCGGATCTAAAGAATCAACCTTAAAATAATGATGTTGCAACAGAGCTCGTGGCATTGCACTGATTCAATGCAATGTCGCCGCTGCAGAAAAGAATGGACGCTGGTTTCATTGCAATCTAAAAAATAACATTGTGTGAACTTAGCCTATGGCTATGTGCACACTGCGTATATGACCGACCGGTCTCTGCAAAGATCAAAGATTATTTTTAGGCCGCAGTGTTCTGATGCCAGTTGTCAAATCAATACATTTGCAAATCAATACAATGCAATAACAGCCATTGTTGAACTCTGGCCACAGAAAATTATAAACATGTCTATTTTTTATGGCCGCAGTTCGGTGAACAGTGGTCTTAGAAAATAGCTGTAGATACAATGTAAAGTATGGCTGCCGGACGTACTTTACATTGTGTTCAATGTTTAATTGGATTGCAGGCACACCCAAAAGAGCCAGCAATTCCAATGGAAAAAAGATAATGTTCTTACAGCCAATACTGCAGTGTCAGCCAGGTGAACATGCAAGACAGCAGCAGCCGTTGTTTGACACTGCTAACAAGTGCCATGTCAAACAATGCCTTAGAATAGGGTTATAACAAAAGGGATTGTACAGAGGTTGACCCCTTAGTACTTAGTACTCCCCTTAGTGTGATATGCTATGAAAGCTACTTATGTAGGGCATATTACTCAGTGCTATACTGTATATTGAAATTCAATCGGTTAGATAAGAACATCTTGCAGCCATGCCTAAGTTATATGATATTGAATATTATTTCTCTATATTGTCACAATAAAATCATAAACTCCTGTGAAAATCAACAAAGAATTGTATAATGGTGCAAAGCTTTCTTGTACAAATATCTTTTCAGCTGAAAATAAATCCTCTTAAACCCAGCTTAAAAGTATTACAGAAGAAAATGAAACTCTGCCGAAGAAACGTCTCCCGATTTCCAAATTTATGCGGAAAAACTAACACATCTTGGATGGCAGAGAATTCTATAAAACTATTTAGTTGAATGAAAAGTTGATATTATTAAGGCACAGTGGCCTTTTCAACCAGAAAGATTGATTTTTTTGTTCAGCTCACTCAGTTTTGTAAAATATAGAAGTCTACTTTGTTTCCCCACTGGAATCTAAAACTTAGATACCATTTAGGCTGGGTTCACACGTACCGAATTGCAGCGATTCCCGGCACTGTCACTCTGAATAGGTTTTATATACTCGGGGAAAGTAAAGTATGTAAAGTGACATTTCCCTTAACCCGCCATGGCCCGGTGAATACTTTACCCGTCCGCACTTTGGCCTGCTTCTGTGGCTCTCTGACGTCCTGCCCAGCTGTTACACCGCAGCCACTAATTGGCTGAGCAGGATGTCCGGGGGCTGGGACCACAAAAGCAGGCCAGAGTGCAGAAAGGGTAATGTATTCACTGGGTCGTGGCGGGTAAAGGAAGATGACTCTTTACATACTCGTAGCAGAATAAAAATTCCGCTGTGAGTATGTAATCCTATTCAAACTGACATTATCGGGAATTGCAGCGAATATCACTGCGGAACTCTCAGCATGAAAACTGCTGCAATTCCGGTACATGTGAACTCACCCATAATATATATTTTTTTCCTCTCCTGTTTGATCTAGAGGAAATTCAGTGCACAATCTCAATAGTAGTTGTTTTATAATAGTTAGTGGCTCCTGTACCTCCCCTAAGCTGCCTTGGCAGTATTACAGTTTTTGACCATTGAAGGCACAAAGGGGTAATGTCTTAATATTTAGTAAACACAGATTAGAACGCTAATTAGAAAGCGTCTGTCCTGCATCTGTGGTTTTCACGCATGATGAGCATCTTTTTCTATGCTTTTCTGTGCACTGCTGCAATTAAACCTGATGAAGCACCTTGACTGAAACAGTGCTGTTTAATGATATAAAAAGTAGCACAATTGTTTCTTCTATGATATGGATGAATTAAAGTTACACTAAAGTATTTGTATATTAACTACTGTGGCTGACTGACTATTGTTTGCTTATGTTTGGTAGTGAAAAGGTGAAAGACCTGAGCCTGGCTTGTGTTCACTTTTCCCCCATGATTAAGTTGTGCTACCTGATGATTAAAAACTTGCCGCTATTACATGATGGGCAGCAAATCGGGGCTGCCATATTACTGGCATCATGCCTGAGCCATGATGCATGTAAGATTGGCTGCAGAGGTCATATGTCAGCTACTAGTAAACAGAGGCTGAGGCAACCACTCAAGCGTCTTTGTCAGATGACCATGAAATCAGACCGCTAAGTTAAGATTTCAATGTTATCTTATTTAAAGATTTTCAATTTATGCATAAATCTTTAATAAAATATTTGATAGCTTATTAACACTGCTTCTTTTAGTGCCATTACTCAACACAGACTTACAAAAAGGGTCATTTAGAATGCAAGAGAAAGAAAGAAATACCCGGAATTTATTTTATGTGTCAGTAAGTGATTGTTTTTTTATATCTTCAACCAATGAATCATTTTATATGGCTTTTACTTTCTGATATTGATATTATAGTAGAACTTAACAAGTAAGTTATCGCTATGTTCAAAAGACTTTTTTTTTCTTTCAGTTTATTATTTTTTAAAATAAAGTAAAAAAAAAAAAAATCAGTTGTTTCAAGTTATTACAATGACAGCTGTTGGTACATTATTCTAGGTCAGGTGGACTGATTGCCCCTTAAGTGTGTCTATAATTGAAAAGGTTATTTAATTTAATAGTAAGGACAGTGAAAGTGTGGTGAAAAAGTAAAAACTGTGAACAATTAAAAAAATAGTGTCCGTTATTTGCAAAAGACGTCCGCTAATAACTCTCATGATCATTATTTCGACAACCGCACAAACAACGTCCATCATTTAATGCACTGGATGCCATTATTTTATTGACTTCAATGCATTCCATTTAGGTCAATTAAAATGCTCTAATTAAAGATGAGCGAAGAAGCTGGAAATTCCCAATTTAAAATCACAATCAAATCACAAAAAAATCAGCTAATCATCTAATCTCCGCAATTCCTTTCCTCTCTGTCCCTATATCGCTCTGTTAGTCTCTCCCTGCTCTGCTGTAACTGCCTGCTGCCGTCCTGCTCTCTCCTCCACACACAGCCGACTGGCCACCTCCATTACCGAACCGCCTTATATTGAGGGGGAGGTGCTGATATCACAGAGGAGCCTGCAGCTGATTGGATGGGCTAAAGGGATAATGGTTAATCCCTTTCTCCCGCCCAGTGATTCTCCAGAGAGCATATGCGGCCGCAATTTTGTTTTTGTTTTTTACAAATTTCTTTAATGAAAGAGTAGGAATTTATTTCACAGAACGAATGGAAATGACAGCGAGATTCGCACTGAATCTTGATTCGCCAGATTCGCTTTGTTCATCTCCAGCTGTAATAACAGACGCCATTTTAAAAAGTGGACACCTTATAATATTTTTTACTTAGTCTGAAAATGGCCCATTTAAGGAGAAATCCGGCGAAATGTTTTTATTAAACTATTGTATTGCCCCCCAAAAGTTATACAAATTACCAATATACACTTATTACGGGAAATGCTTATAAAGTGCTTTTTCCCCTGCACTTACTGCTACATCAGGGCTTCACTTCCTGGATAAAATGGTGATGTCACGACCCGACTCCTTGAGCTGTGCAGGCTGTGGCTGCTGGAGAGGATAATGGCCGAGGGACATAAAGCACTGGAGGGACACTGAGCACTCCCTCTGGGAGTCAGGTCGTGACATCACCATTTTATCCAGGAAGTGACATCACCATACTATCCAGGAAGTGACATTGCCATGTTATCCAGGAAGTGATATCACCATTTTATCCAGGAAGCGACATCACCTTGTTATCCAGGAAGTGATATCACCATGCTATCCAGGAAGTGACGTCACCTTGTTATCCAGGAAGTGACATCACCGTGTTATCCAGGAAGTGAAGCCTTGATGCAGTAGTAAGTGCAGGGAAAAAGCACTTTATAAGCATTTCCCGTAATAAGTGTTTATTGGTGATTTGTACAACTTTTGGGGGCAATACAATACTTAAATGAAAAATTTCCCCACACTTTAGTGTTTTATAACAAGAAATATACAGATATCTAGGGCACCTATCTACTGACACATTAAACACTTCATTTATTTATTTATTTTTTACAGGACTAAAGTATGTTTTCATGAATATAATCTTTCTCTTGGCCTAATCCATTATATATGTGTTTAAAGTCAATATATATGTATTCAATCCCTTAGTGATCTGCTTATTAAAAATTGAATGTCCCATAACCTTTATATATTATCCCATTACCTGACATTTGCAACTGCTATAAACTACACTATGTAAGAAGAAAAAGAAGATTTCTGCCTGCACTTGCTATGTTTACAGCGTAATTTGTGTCACCTTTCCCCTGAAATATGTGTGAATATAGACTGTGATGTAACTTGGAGAGGCTAATACACAAAGCTGTGTACATAACTGAGCAAACAAGCATCTGAATAACCCAGATACAAATGTGATGTTTCTATGATGTAGAAATTTTAATATATGTATCCCTTCATTGTGCATAACAATAGTATAGTGGTATACAAACATCGCCTTTTGTTGTCAAATAATGCCTGTTATTTGTTGTTTAATGGCAGCTGTCCAATAAAATTTTGATGGTGTGTGACCATAGCCTAAAGAAATGCCAGAAGTCATTTATAAATGGTGTGTTAGTGTATAATGATAATATAGAAAATACTTAATACCTAATAGGCTATGTTCACACAATGTCAAAAATAGAGAAAAGGTGTCTGATTTTCATATTTAAAATCACATCCGTTATTGCCGCGATCTAACTGACTGCAATGGTAATGCATTAAAGTCAATAGAAAGACGGACGTCCAATGCACACAATGTATTAAATAATAGACGTTTTTACCTGCGGACGTCAAAATAATGAACATGATCATTATTTTTAGAATTTTTTGTAAACATCGGACGTTTTTTATTAGTTGTTCACTCACAGTTTTTCTTTTGTCACCGTTCTTTCTCCGTTTGTATTATTAAATTCAATGGACTTTTCAATGAAGGCGCACGCGAAGGGCAAGTAGTAACCCCAAACTAGAATAATGAACCAACAGACCAGAAAGCTAAATGACGTCCATTATTTTAGCCTCAAAATGACGGACGTCATTTTAAACGGAGGTGAAAAAACGTTGTGTGAACAGAGCCATAATCTGTATTTACATCGTTTATGATTTGACTAAGAGGCAAATAGATATGCATATGTGGTGATTGGGATATTGGATATTGAGAATTAGAATCCAAATGACATTTTCATGCTTTTTTTCATTGCCGCTTTCCCAAGAGTCACATCATTGTTTTATTTTTGCCTTGTAGCCATAAGAGGACTTGTTTTTTGCTAGACAACTTATACTTTTTAATGCCGCCAGTTTCAGATTTATAAAAATTATTTATTCATTTTTATTAACTCTTTTTAAAGGCATAATAGAAAAAAAGTCATTTATTTTTATATATTTTTTAAATATTAAACTTACACTACAAAAGGTCCCACGGAATACCATGGAGATGATTGGGAGCTCGGACCTTGACGCAGGACCGCCAATCACCGTAGTACCAGCTCGCTCGCTACCTGAACCCGTAACATGCGGATTTCATGATTTGACTGGGGCATTTAAAAGGTTAAACTACTCGGACCAGAGGATTCTCCACTCTGGGAAGTTACAGGGGGAGATCAGCTGTCATACTGCCAACTGATCCCCCGCAATGCCGTTGCTTCAGCATACCAGAGCCTTCCAATACATACGTCTTAAAAAGGCATATGTCTCGGAATAAAGGATTAATAGTAAAAACTGTGAAAAAAGAACTGTGTATAAATACCTAAAAAAATAACGTCCGCTGTCATGATCACTATTTTGACGTCCACACAGACAACATCTGTCATTTTTTACACTGTGTGTATTGAACGGCCGTCATTCCATTAACCTCAATGCATTGCATTGAAGTCAATTAAATCGCGGCAATAACGGACGTCTTTTTGAATAGAAAAGAAGGATGCCTTTTCTCTTTTTTTGACGTTGTGTGAACATAGCCTATCACAGTATAAAATTTAAGGCCATATAAAACAATGGAGATTGTTTTCTTAATAAACGATCTATTGTTATCCTTATTAATATTTGTTTTGTTCACTACAGAAACACTCTTTTTGGGGAAAGTTACCAATGCCTGCATAACCCCCAGTCTATTCTCACAGTAAAAATGGAACTTTTTCATTAATATTTTGCCATTATGAACGAATGTTGCTCTCGGACGCACAGATTTATCGATTGTGAATCACTGTTCCTTTTGTTGAATCATGTGAGAATATATTGCTTTTCTCACTATAGTATTTCTATTTAGTCTTATGAAACTTACAGAATGTTATGCTCACAGATTTAATGAGATATGTTGGTTATAAAAATGAGACTGCCCTGATCGATACTACGATAAAAATCAAGGTTCTCAAGTCCTGCTTATGTTGTATTAAAAAACCGAGGTCTAATGACTTTGTCTTACATCGGGGAGACAGAACAGAAATGCATCAACATATTTATAAATGATTAAAAAAAAATCGAGACAGGGGAAGGGAATTTTAACAGTGTGATAAATAATGGGTAAGCCCTTACTATTCTTTACTTCAGCTGTATAACAAGGATGTAAATAATCCCTATGCTGTAGCTTCCCAACCTAGGGACTAATGAACATCATACAGTAGCTAATTACAAGTATTATTACATGTGCCGCTTGCCGAAACAATACACATGGAAAAAAAAACACTTTGGAGATGGTGTTCCGTATTTATATGGAAGAAGAATATTAACTATTTCATCTTCTTTTTAATAGATTTTGAGGGAGGTTAATAGCATTCAATAAAACAACCATGGCTTTATTAGATATCATATAAACTGTATTTGATTAAATTTAGCCTTTTAAAAGAAATTGCCTCCCTACTACTCAGACCATAAAAGCGGGGATTTTGTTTGTAGTGCCTATATAAGTAATATTTTTAGCTTTTTAAGACATACCTGACTAGAAGACGCACCCCTGGTTTAGACAACTGAAAACAGGGAAAAAATGTATTTTGTGCTAATTAAACTTCCCTGGTCGTCTAAGGCAGTAAAGGGGTTAAAGTTTATTGGAATAGCAGGTTCACTTTAACACTCTCCATGACAGTACGTTATGTCCATATATACATAGTTCTGCTGCATGCACAGCAGTGCTGTATCAATATACACACATACCCCTCTGCTACATCACCATGCACAAACAGCTCTGCGACATTTAGACAGACACACATTTTAATACAAATTGTCCCTACCTACAGTATATGTAGTGCACACTTATCACAGTTAAGTGACTAATCACATGACTGTGACATCACTGAAGGTTCTGCGGGTCCTTTAGCTATTTTCTGGGAAAGTTCCCATGGGCTGTTCATGCAGGAATTTAGAGGTGATAGAGGTGATTTATATCATCTCCACATTATAAGGCTATGTTCACACTACATTTGTTCAGCTCAGTTTAAAAAGACGTCCGTTATTTTGAGTCTAAAATAACAGACGTCATTTAGCAGCCTGGCCTCCCCTGGCCTGGCCTGCTGCATGCACAACAGTGCTGTATCAATATACATACACAAAAAGAAAGGGGAAACAACAGCACAGTCTAGATTAAATGTGTAGGTGGGTGCTCGTCTCACCAACTGGCCCAGGGCTGGTAATTCAATCCAGGAAAAAGAGGCAGGAGTCAGCACATCCAGTCTCCTGCATCTTTTTCCTGAATATACATACACACACACTCTTCTGCTATATCACCATACACAGCTATGCTACATTCAGACAGACACACATTTTAATACAAATTGCCCCTACCTAAAGTATCTGTAGTGCACACTTCTCACAGTCACGTGAATAATCACATGACTGTGACATCACTGAAGGTTCTTCAGGTCCTTTAGCTATTTTCTAGGAAAGTTCCCATGGGCTGTTCATGCAGGAATTTAGAGGTGATTTATATCACCTCCACATTATACATATGTGCATAAAAATACAGTTAATATATATAACATGTTATAATATAATATATATAATATATATATAATATATAATTTTTGGGGAACTTTCTATACTTTGTTTTATCTTTTCACATCTTGGTAGGGGTTTGTGTTGAAGAGTCTAAACACGCATACACATGACATTTCTTTTTCAGCAACACTACACAGGCGAATAATTGTAATTGTAAAATGCTTTTTAGTGGTGTTTTTCAAATAACCTGCTGAAGTATTCTTTTGGGAAAAGAGGACCTAAAGCAATTTAGTAACCTTGAGCGAATGTTTATACAGTTTCCCTGTATGTTAAAAGTAGAACAACACTGTACATGGTTATATTTGACCCTTGCTCACTTGAAATTTGTTGTATCTGCTACATGTACTACTCTACTTAAAAGCTGGTTGAAGGTAGTATTTTACAAAAAGATAATAAAAAATGTGAAATAATAATCAGTTACAATTACATAAGGCATATTATAATTACTATGCATGGTACAAATAAAGAAAGATAAATAAAATTAAAATGTTGTGTATATTCACTAGAGATGAGCGAACCTCGAGCATGCTGGAGTCCATCCGAACCTGAACGTTCGGCATTTGATAAGCGGTGGCTGCTGAAGTTGGATAAAGCCCTAAGTCTATGTGGAAAACATGGTCATAGTCATTGGCTGTATCCATGTTTTCCAGACAACCTTAGAGCTTTATCCAACTTCAGCAGCCCCAGCTAATCAAATGCCGAAAGTTCGGGTTCGGATGGACTCTTATATTCACACATTTTTTTGTTGGCTATATTTTAGGAAGGTCGTAATTTTGAGGTGAAAATGTGGCTATATTTTGATAATTGCAACCACATTGTAAGATCATAGTCATTATTTACGGACGTAATTATCAAAAATACAGCTATAATTTTGCTTAAAAAAAAAGTTGTGTGCATATTCCCTAAACTTATTAATAGGTTTCAAATTCAAAAAAATCTAAATTAAATTGCAGTTATTGTTTATTAATGCTTAAACGTTTACTTACTTTACTTACTATAGCATCCAAGCCTTACAACATCCTATACACTACATTTGTTTAGTCTACTCTAGCTATATAAATGCAGGTGATTGATTTTAAAATAAACTTTTCTACATCATGGCTGTACTATATATCGCTGGAGGCTTATGTCACAAATAGCATTAAAGACTAAAATGTATAGCAATGACAAACCCAGCATATGCCATTAAGGTGTGCGCTCAGGGCATGTTGCGACTGTTTAGTCATTGACTTTGAGGGTAAGTCTACATAGCGTGAAATAAAAGAAAATTGTGGACGTAAAATATGGAAAAAATATGCAATCTTTTTTATGTAATAATGACCTACATTAAAGCCAATAGAAAAACAGCCTGTACATATATAGTAATTTATTTATTTTTTTTACATTTTTACATAGACTTTAATGCAACAGGTTATTAGATTTAGGCTATGTTCCAACAATGTCTTTTTTAGGCAAAATAAAGTCAGTTGTTGGACAAAGACATGATGAGGATCATTATTTACAGCCACCATTATACAATAATGTCCATTATTTATCTAAAAAGGCACAGTGGGAAAATAACCTAAATCATCCAATAAATAACGTCAGTCATCGAATCTCCGCCAATCCCTATATCGCTCTGTTAGTCTGTCCCTGCTCTGCTGTAACTGCCTGCTGCCATCCTGCTCTTCCCTCCAAACACAGCCAACTGGCCACCACCATTACCGAACCACCTTGTATAGAGGGGGAAGGGGAGGTGCTGACATCACAGAGGGGCCTGCAGCTGATTGGACAGGCACTAGGGATTATGGTCAATCCATTTCTTCCACCCAGTGACACTCCAGACATGTGCGGCCGCCACTTTTTTTTTTATGGTGAATTTCCTTAACAAATCGGAGGGAATTCTCAGAATGAAGCAAAATTGACAGCGTGATTCACAACCAATCTTTATTTGCCAGATTAGCTTCGCTCCTCTCTACTGATAAAACTAAAACTTTTAGGCTTCAGTTTTAAGCATCATGTCTGGAGGAAACTAGGCACTTCTCGACATTTACCCAATACAGCGAAGCATGATGGTGGAAACATCGTGCTTTCGGGGGGGGGGGGGGGGGGGGGTTCAGCATATGGGCCAGGGATATTAGTGAGGGTTGAGCGAAAGTTGTATGGAGTAGCATAGAGGTAACTATTGTGAATGTTCTTAAGTGGTCTGGCCAGATCCCTGACCTGAAACCAACTGAACATCTCTTTCCACCGATGATCCTCAACCATCCTAAAAGTGCTTAAGAGGATCTGTAGAAAAGAATAGCAGAAAATCCCTAAATCCAGGTGTGCAATTTTGAGGCTTCATACCCAAGAAGGCTGGAGGCTGTATTCACTTCCAAAGGCCCTCAAGTAAGTATTGAGTAAAAGATCTGACAATTTATGTCAAACTTATGTCAAGGCAATTATTATTAATAATATATAATTAATTAATATAGTAATAATAATAATAATAATAATTATTATTATTATTATTATTATTATTATTATTATTATTATTATTTTCCTTCTGAATAAATAAAGTTTTCTAACATTCTGTTATCACTTTCTCATTATGTTTTCATTGCACAATGCTAGGGGGAAACATTATTTATTCATTTATGTTTTTATTTTATTTTAGCAGAAGGCCACATTGTAAAATATAAAAAAAAATGTGAAAGAGTCTGGAGAGTTTTCGAATGCATTATATATATTATAAATTATATTCTGTATTTCTGATCATTTAAACAGAAGTAATTATGCATCGTAACTGAATGTAAAAGGTCATCATTCCTGGTCTATATTTATATAGTTTTTTTCTTCTTCTTAATTATGCATTTCCTGTACATTGCAAATTTGCAAATCTCCTGAAGAAAATATCACAGACTGGAAATGCATACAAATGAAGAGAGCGAGGCAGTATAGCACTGGGAACAGTTTGTCACTCACCTGCATACATTTCCATCAAAGATTTGCTTTGCAAACTAAAAAGTTCAAACATAGCAGCATCTAAATCTGCATATCATCTCACAGCTGCTCCATGACATGGCATAGAACTTATTCTAAAAAGCTTTAGTACTGGACCATCTGCTTCTTCAAAGACATCAGCTTAAATTCAACTTTAATACCAATCAGAGGCGATTAGAGCAGCACCATCATTGTGACTATTTAAGTATTACACAGTATCACAAAAGACATATTACATGGTACAGATGCAGCAAATACCCTTTGCAATAGTATATGGCGCCACAAATACGTTTAATGCATGTTGATGTCAGGTGTAGGTATGTAAGTTAATGCAATGTAATCAATCATTAGTGACAAATGAGATGAGTGAAGCGAACCTTAAAGCGACTCTTTACGAGTTAAACTTGCAGCCCTGTGTCAATTTGGCGTGGCCTTGAGTGTCTGTGCCCTAGGCCTGCACTGCCTCTCCGTCCCTCCTCCCCACCGTCTTCATCATCAGGAATGCCCCAGGCAGGATTTCTCTGATTCATCACCTGTCTGAACACTGCACATGTGCCTTAACGATCCAGCAAATGTGCAGTGTTCAGACAGGTGATGAATAAGAGAAATTGTGCTTAGAGCATTTATAATGATGAAGAGGGTGGGTAAGAGGGATGGAGAGTGCAAGCCTAGGGCATAGGTTGCAATTTATTATTTTTTTTCCCAGGAAAATAACTACAACACCTGCTGAACAGACCCCAGGACAGATCTTGAATTAAAAGCAGCATCCAACAGTACAAGTGGTTATGGGTACAAAGTTGCTTTAAGAATCGAGGTCCAGTAAGAGTTTTGCTTTAAGAGACTGTTGTAGTTATTGAGTGGATGGCCGCCATTTAATGGCAAATATTTGCTGTTATTTTAGAACAACGGCTGTTATATTGAAATAATGGCAGTTATTTACTGTTATATGGCGGCCATCCACTCAATTTCAACATTGTGTGAACAGATCCTTTCTGTGTTTTTAATCCACTCCTGGTTTTGGTTGCAATACTGACTGAAATATACTGACTGAAATATACGTAGTGTGAACGCAGCCTCAATCAGTTTAATATCAATCTTCTTCCTTTTTAGAAATATTTAAATTTTGAAAAGTAAAGAATAACTTTATATTCAATTTACAGCAAAAAAAAAGAAAGAAAAAAGAATAATTTAAGCACAGCTGGTTAAGAATAGGTTTTATATGTTTACAATTGTTTTCCTCTGTACCATCTCAGTTTGATCACTGTATTATGCATTGGGGTATCATGAGTGTAAACATAGCATGATCTTATTAACTGTATGCCATTTATTCAGAAAAAAAATATGCTTTAAATTCCAGCCTGCTGTGCCCACATTCCACATTTTACTAAATTCATTTACGCTCACCTGCTGTTCAGGTTTTTAATGCACACAAAAAGGATCATGAGTAAATTAATGCATTTTTTACTTGTAATTAAGCTAAGTAATATTATTATGCCTCATAGGAACATCTGTTCTGACTGTTCACATAAAAAATGTGTTGACTATATAAATGATGTCATCTAATGACCTCGGAATAAAGAAGGAGACACTGGATCTATAACATCCTAGCCATTTTGTACTAAAAAAAAAAAAAAGGGATGCTGGTTGACCTCAGGGAGATCAACCAAAACACCGCAGAGACACCATTACGTATCTCAACATCAGTGTATTCAAGAACATTGAACATTGCCCCCTGGTTTTGGTTGATTTCGTCCTTTTGCATGCAATTACTAGGCATTGCTCCTACTAGGACTAGACTCCTACTCCCCACTGATGAGGGGAAAATACCCCGAAACAGCTGTATGTGGATAGATACCTTGCTTGGGTGGTTTCCTTGATTGCAGACATTACTTGCCTTGGTTGTTCCTACCCGGAGGAAGGTCTGGCAAGTTCACTGAGTTCAGGTCACGTGATGGTGTCTCTGCAGTGTTGTTTTGCATATTTTGTACATAAAGGCTGTTACTTAGGCCTAAATATGTTTTTATAAATTAATACAAATACACTTACCTATCTCACTTCTGTCAGTATCATGGAGCTCAGGTCCCTGCTGCACGCTGCTTCCAGGTCCAGAGATCTGGAAGCACTTCCAGGTTTGGGATGTGATTGGCCCTCTCAGCCAATCAGTGGCCAAGGCAGAAAACCATGTATGACATCACATCCCTGATCCAGAAGAGCCACCCAGTAGAGTCCAGAGCTCTGTGATATCAGCAGCTCCCTGATCCTGCAGTGAGGAATTCTGATGCAGGCGCCCACTGGTGCGCCCGCATCAGAACTCAGCGGTGCCAGTATCGGCTGCGATGATTTTTTCTGAGACCAGCTGTTTCATGACTCAGCCAGGTCACAGAACAGCCAGTCTCATACTACGTGTGACCATAGCCTAATACTGTATGTATGTTGACGATTTAGTACTATTGATGAGCGAATAGTGAGATATTCGAATATTCGATATACGTACGAATATCCCGCTAATATTCGAATATTCGATCGAATATTCGATCCCATTCTATGGGAACAAGTATTCGATTAGTGAAAAACATCTATTTGACCATTTGGAGGGTGAAACCGGAAGCTGGGGGATTTGAACGCTTATCGAATATTTATCGAATATGTGCGGGATATTCGTACGAATATCGAATATTCGAAAATCTCACTATTCGATCGAATATCTATTCGATCGAACAGTATTCGCTCATCACTATTAGGTACACATCTGAATTTTTCTATTTTTCTTCAGTTTAGGTGAAAATTTTGTATGCTTTAGTTATAAACCTACCGATACGTATAGACAATTTGTTGTGAGAGTAAAACAATAAATTGTAAAAATAATTGCCAATATTTACAGGAGTTCATTTAAAGGTGATCCAATGGAATGCTGTGCATTATTCACATAAAAACACAAATCCCTATCCTACCAAGCATCTTTCCCAATACACTTCATTTCCCCTGTACGGTAAGGTAATTATTATTTTCATTAAACTCATGGCATTAAAAATAGCAGCCATCTCACATTCATAACACACTGATGATTTTTTTTTTGTATGGAATCTTTTAACTTCTGCAGAGCTATGAAGCTTTTAATGTCTAGTGAGCTGCCATGTAGGATTACATGACTTCCAGAGAATACCCAGAAGAACCATTTCACCGTTCTTTAGAAATGACTGGACACAATTATTGTTTACTTCTTTGCTCAAGGCGAAAGAGCATCTCTGCTCTTAGGACCTTGCAAAAAGATATATTTTAATGATAACATAGGACTGAATGCATTATCGAGCCTTAACATAATGCATGCTATATTAGAGGGGAAATAAATTAGTTGAATGAAAGGCTCTTTATTCATATATTGAGCATGATGAATGGCAAAGGACATAATTATATTTCGCAGTCATACATGGTGAAAAATCTACTTAATTACTTAGCTTTAAAGTAGCTCATTATTCTGTTATTTGTTTTGATGTATATGTAATTTATCATACATGGATGATAGCAAAAATAAAAATAAATTCATTATAATTTTTTTATCTAACAAGTTTCAAAACTAGAGCGTTTTATTATTTCAGATCTCTTCACTACGACATTTAATTATGTTCTACAAAATTTCTTGGTAGGAAGGGAAAAATTGATACATCTGGCATGAACCATATGATAAAGACCAGGACAAGCCACTATCTGTAGTCAATGACACTAAAAAAAAAAAAATAGAATATATGAGATATAAAAAGTTCAATACAGAAAATAGAATTTGTCAACACCTACCGATTCACCAACAGTAAAGTGGCATCATATCATATGGGACTAGGACAAATATAACTTTGGGTATATGTAGAGTCCAGCAGTACTTTTGTCTAATTAACAACAACCTGGGTTAGATGTTGGGAGGTGCTGACCATTTTTGACTTTTCTATTGTATGAATGAGAGAGTGTCCAGTATGCAGTACAATACACAGTAGTTGGATTCTACATAAATTTTGTAAGCCTAAGGGTATGTCCATACTAAGGAAATCACTGGGCTAACTTGCCCCGGAATTCTGCCTCTCACCACACCAAGCACCCCAGATCTCCCCACCCGCTCCCATTTGAATTTTCACCAGTCCCATAGACCCCAATCTATGGTAAGGCGGATTCTGCCATCCACCCGAAGAATGAACCTGTTCATTCTTTGGGCGAATGGCAGAATCTGCCTGACCATAGAGCGGAGTCTACAGGATGGGTGGAGAGGGAAGCGGGAGCATGTGGGGACGGGCGGCGGAATCCACGGCAAGTTATGTGTGAGAATACCGTAGTGTGGACATACCCTTAGGCCCAGTCAAGATGGGTTTGTTTATTGTTATCCAATATGGGACCATTGGTTGATGATTAAAATAATTTGTGTGCCAAGAACCTGCATTTTACATTGAGGCTATGTTCACACACAAAAATAATATCAAAACATGAATCAAGTGAGGGGAAATATGTCTATTTTTCCACTGTAAGGCTATGTTCACACAACGTCAAAAATAGAGAAATGGCGGATGATTTTGCTATTTTAAAAAGCTCAGTTTTTGCCGCGATTAATTGACTGCAATGGCAATGCATTGAAGTCAATGGCAAGACGGACGTCCAATGCACATAATGTATTTAATAACGGACGTTTTTACAGCGTACGTCAAAATAATGACCATGAGCATTATTTTCGGACGTCTTTTGCAAACAGCGGAGGTTTTTAATAACTGTTCACACAGTTTTTATTTTCCCACCATTCTTTCTCCATTTTTACTATTAAATTCAATGGACTTTTCAATTAAGACACACCCAAAGGCCAATTAGTAACCCAAACTAAAATAATGTACCAACAGCCGTCATTTCACTAAGGGGAGGCCAAACCGTTAAATAACGTCCGTTATTTTAGACTCAAAATAACGGACATCATTTTAAACAGAGCTCAAAGGCAAAAATATGGCCGTAATTTAAAACCGACCATAAAAGTAGTTGAAAAATTGCTGGTTTTTAATATTAAAAATTGAAGACTTTTTTAATTGTTATAAAATACTGCCAAATAAACAGAATGCAAATGTAGCCAAGTTTCCTCCTATATTTTATTAGTGTTACTGGACCTATTAAAGTATTTTGAATTAACCCTTAGGGGACACAGCCAGTTTTCATTTTTGCGTTTTCGTTTTTCCCTCCTCGTGTATATAAGGCCATAGCGCCTGCATTTTTCCCCCTAGAGACCCAAGTGAGCCCTTATTTTTTGCGCAACTAATTGTACTTTGCTATGGCAGATGTAATTTTTGCCTAAAATGTGCCGGGAAACAAGAAAAAAATTCAAAGTGTGGTGAAATTGAAAAAAAAAACGCATTTCTTTTATTTGGGGGAAATGTGTTTTTACGCCATTCACCCTGGGGTAAAACTGACTTGTTATGCATGTTCCTCAAGTTGTTACGATTAAAACGATATGTAACATGTATAACTTATATTGTATCTGATGGCCTGTAAAAAATTCAAACCGTTGTTAACAAATATACGTCACTTAAAATGGCTCCATTCCCAGGCTTATAGCGCTTTTATCCTTTGGTCTATGGGTCTGTGTGAGGTGTCATTTTTTGTGCCATGATGTGATCTTTCTATCGGTACCTTGATTGCGCATATATGACTTTTTGATCGCTTTTTATTACAATTATTCTGGATTTGATGCGACAGAAATTGCGCAATTTTGCACTTTGGGATTTTTTTGCGCTGACGCCGTTTACCGTGTGAGATCAGGAATGTGATTAATTAATAGTTTGGGCGATTACGTACGCGGCGATAGCAAACATGTTTGTTTATTAATTAATTAATTTATTTTTATTTATAAAATGGGGAAAGGGGGGTGATTCAGACTTTTATTAGGGGAGGGGGTTTTGTGTTATTAAAAATACATTTTTCTTTTACTTTACACATATACTAGAAGCCCCCCTGGGGGACTTCTAGTATATGTACTCTGATCTCTCATAGAGATCCATGCAGTATAGTTATACTGCATGAATCCATGAGATCGGTGTTCTATTTCTTTTGGCTGCTGCAGCCAAAAGCAATAGAATGCCGAGCCGGGATCAGCGCCATTACGGAGCAGACCCCGGCCCGGGATGGATGCAGGGATCGCCCCCCCGCAATCGCGCCGCAGGGGGGCGATCCCCCCACTAGACCACCAGGTATGAATAAAAGCAAGTATTTAGAAGCAGCTGTCAACTTTGACAGCTGCTTCTAAGTACTTAATTAGCGGGCACGGCAATCGGACCGTGCCCGCTAATAGCCGCGAGCCCGGGCTACACGCGGCACCCGGGATCGCGGCAGATCAGAGGGTGGTCGCCGCGCGACCCCCCTCTGAACTCCCATAGCGGCACGAGGACGTTCAATAACGTCCTGGTGCAGCTATGGGTTAATTTCCAAAATTGCCATATGAGATGCTATTTCCTAACTTTGTTAAATTTATTAGGATGAATTCGATTTGTTACCTTTCGGACTGTTTTTCAGTTTTAGCTTTGAAGTATGTCAGAACTAAGTAGACAGGGTTATAGCAAAAAGCTGAAACGAAGAAAAAGTCAATATATTGCGGTTTTTGATCCATGCAAGTGTACCTCCATTGAAGTAAAAGCAACAAGCTCTGAGATGCTATCTGGCAACAATTCAGAGCAAGTTATAGAACCAGAAATAAAAGAAGAGAGTATCATTTTATCAATGCTCAAGCATGCTGATACAGCTCAAACATGAAGGACTCACATTTAGAGCAGTGATCATCAGTTTCTAGATATTCATTTACCAATCATAAATAAGTTTACATTTTTTATTATCTGTACACTGGGGAGGACTAAGAATACTAAAATTAAATATGTAATTTCAACGATACTGTATGTAAAAAAATTGTTAATCTAATATATTATTAATAAAGGGATTGTCTGTGTTATTGAACATTTTGAAAATTCCTAACTAATTACATAGTACATTGGGGGTTTAAAATTTTTAGTTATGGCTTGTTTAATTGTTGAGTTTCCGATACTCGGTGCTATATTTTCTTAACCAGCGGTCATCCCCTTTGCCTAATAGGAGTTTGCCGTAGCCCTCGGTTTGTGATATGTCACACTGTGCGTGTAGTCTTGTTTGTGTTTGATTTTTATGTTGTTGCATTTGTCTGAGCTCTGTCTGAACACTGCTCTACTCCATCTGCTCTGCTCATTGATTTATCTGCCACACCCATCTCTTCCCTGCTGAGTTCCTTCTGGCCACTTCGCAGTTAACCTCTGTTTTGCCTAAGTGATTCATATCTTCTCTTTCCGCTCACTTGAAGGATTTTAGACCCTTCTCCAATAACTTTTTTCAGTCTTTTCCAATATACAGTACTTCTTCAGTCTGTTAACACTTTGCCAGCCATTAGTCTTCTTTGTGAAGCGTGCTAGTGTATCTTACGCTCTCTCTACTATATAGTTTTCCGCAGTTACCTAGGACTGTTGAGGCAAGTGGGCAGGGTCAGCTGGTGGTAACAGATAAGGGCTCACTTTCTGTGTCCCTAATCCCTAACCTTTTCAGGCCACCCTACCTATGGTTGTGACACCAGTGCTTTTTAATTCAGTCTGGGTTTCTAGCATTGTTTATAAAGTATTGGAAAGCTCTACTATTCCAACATAGCATATGCACTTTTGCCACGTAGAACATAAAACGTTCAATATGTAGCTCTAAAATAAACAGTATGAAGGGTATGCAAAACGACATACTAAACAAGCTCTCGGCAAACTAACAAGGTGCAAACAAAGAATATCAGCCATATGAAAATGTTACAATTCTTTAACAGAGCTTTACATAGTTTAAAATAAATCTCTGTCAGGCTATGGAGATTTAGCTCAAGACTTCCAGGCTTGTAATGATTATTTTTTAAGTAAGAGAAAGCTCTGGCCTAAAGGCTTGGATATTTTTACTGACTGAACCATCCAATTTTGCCCTTCTCTGTTTATAAATTTAACAAATGTGCTAGCGATACACAACTCTGAGTTTGAAGAAAATGTTATCTGGCTATGGAAAAAAAAGCACTTTTGACTATACTATAAGAAGATTTTAAATAATTACTTAATTACTTTTTTTCTGATTTTTCCATTGTAAAGACAAAAGTACATTTCTACATGTACAGACTATTTTGCCATTTTTTATTCTAAATTTTATAACATACTTTTTTTATATTCTGCAAGACCATTAATATGTTTTTGCATTTTTTGGCCATGACGTTTTTTTTTCCTACCCTTTTATTATGGTTTAACATTATGGGGGAGATTTATCAAAGGGTGTAAAATTTAGACAAGTGCAAACTACCCACAGCAACCAATCACAGCTCAGCTTTAGGCAGTGCTGAAAGGAAAGCTGAGCTGTGATTGGTTGCTGTGGGCAGTTTGCACCAGTCTAAATTTTACACCCTTTGATAAATCTCCCCCTATGTCCGTCATTTTGAGTTCAAAATGATCTCAGTCATTGAACTTGAATGTCTGTTGGTACTTTATTCTAGTTCAGGTGGACTGATTGTCCTTTGGGTGTGTCTTTAATTGAAAAGTCCATTAAACTTATTAGTAAAGACGGTGAAAGGACTATGAAAAAAGAAAAACTGTTTGAACAACTAAAAAGTAACGTCCGTTGTTTGCAAAAAAAAACAAGAATAATTGTCATGATCATTATTTTGACGTCTGTGCAAACAAGGTCTATTATTTAATACACGTTGTGTAATGGACAGCCATCGTTCCATTGACTCCAATGCAACCTTTTACAACACTGATGTGGTTGAATCATATTTAAAAGCAATTAATTCAACCAAATATTTTATTTTATACCAGTCTTTCACTTTGTTGACAATTTTTAAATCCAACTTTTCTACCCAGAACAGCCTTAACCGGCACATATTCGGAAGTACTGTTGCCTCGTCTTGCTGTCGGGATAAGTGTCTGGTTGGATTACCATGTTACCCTTATTGCCTGTTTTGTAGAAGACAACTGGCCAGTCCTATATGACTAGAAATGTGTTATTTTCCTCTTGAATCATTTACAGACGGATATATTGAAAGTTTTTGTAATCCCTGATACCTATTGTACTATGGCAATAGCCATTAATCGTTGTTATAGAAATTAGCATGTGCTTTAAAACAAGAAAATGATACAACTACTTTGAGTAGGTCTCAAATGTCCCAATGCTCTTGAAAACAATTTTTTTTGTGTTCTATTGTACAATTATTAGTTTCCATTCATTTTGTGATATATCTTTACATTGATTAAATAACATTATTATAGTACCGAGCTTCAAATCCTCCATATTAATATAGGTTCAAAAAGTAACAAGCTGATTGTCTGTAGAAACCATAAGAGACACTTACTGCATGCTGTTCATACATTGTGCTCAATAATAAAACAGTATGTAGCAAGCTCAAAAGCTTCCTCTATTGGTAGTTACAGACATTCTTATGTTGTATTTTGAGATTATGAAGCAGCTTTATTAAAATTTTCTTACACAAGTCTTAGACATAAGTACTTCATAATAAATAAACTTTGTCAAAGACAGATAAAATCTACAAGCATAGCAAAGCACTATAGTTTGCACAATGTTCTATGACAATTTATGGCCACACCCCTCCCAATTACCATTACCCACTTTTTGCAACAGGTTTTAACTACTTCATGACCAAAGATTATTGATCTTTGGACAACACTTTTTTCCCCCCTAAAAAGCTGGTTGGCTCATATTTTGCACCCTGATTTATAGTTTTTATTGGTAACTTATTGGTGCAAATGGGAGTTTTTGTGTGTGTTTTTTTTATATTTATATTTGTAAAATGAGAGATGGGGGATTTAAACTTTTATTTAGGGAGGGGTTTTGCCATGTTTTTTTTTTTCTTTACACTTTTTGTAAGTTACTATTACACGCAATCACTAGGTTGCATATTGCACAGCACTAATCAGTAATATTTGTGATTTTCCCATAGAGTCTACCTGAGATAGGCTATGTTCACACAACGTTCTTTTTTAGTAAAGAACGGACGCTAATTGCAATGCAGGGGTGGCATTGCATTGAAGTCAATTCAATGCCGCCCGCTGTGTTCTCACATCATTATTATAACTCCTGATCTTTAGAATAATGCGTTAGAATAATGTGCCTGTCAATTATTTCCAGACGCTGTTCACTGAACAGCATCCGGAAACATCAGCTGTTCACACAACACAATGTGCAGTGCGGACGCACATTGCATTGGAGTGAATGGCTAATTGATTTGCGGGCACAGATGTGCCCGCAAATCAATTGTGAAAAAACAACGTTCCTGCAGCTGATACAGAGGTATCGGCTGCAGGAAAGGGCTGAGTGCAGCCCGGCGGCCGGCTGTTTACCAGCGTCTGTTATGCAACGGACGCTGTTAAACGTTGTGTCAACCTAGTCATAGACTCTAAGAGAAGATCAACAATCTGACAAGATTAAGGTAATTATACTCCCAGCTTTCAGGTAAAATTTTTTAGTCATGCTGCCAGGGTCCTGATCAGTAAGTGACAGGTACTTTTCCTGTCACTGACTCCCTTAAACACTGTGATCACTATAGATTGCAGCATGCAAGAGGTTAATGACTGCTGCTTGTCACTATTCCTGGCTTCTGCGACATTAATGTGTGCGGGGCTGCTCACCTCACACTGAAGTAGCCCCGCAAACGTTAAAACCCCTTTGCAGTTAGGAACGTATGTATACATTCCTACTGCACGGGGCGTCAGCAGTACACAATATGTACAGATTGTTGACATTAAAAGGTTTAAAAGGATGATAGGAGTGAACTCAAATGATATCTCATAACTTGCTACTATGCTACAATATCGGCACAAATTAATAAATTACCCCCATGTTTTTTCAAGTGTATTGAAAAAATATTGGCCTCTGTGGAAATAATGTTCAAAAGTCTCTGTAATTCTCATGTTTATAATTGATTTGGATAAAGTTGAACAATGGTTTCCATGGTTTTATAAAACATAAATTACATGCTTTTATTGAAATACGTTCTGTAGCAATTGATTTACTAAGCTATAAAGCTAAAACCTCTGTCTGCATCTTTAAGTAAAGTTCAGAAAAATGATCTGTTACTGAGTAGGTTCTTAACGACTGTCTATTGATGGCCTTAACAACAGACCTAGCTTGTAATGCTTTATGCAATCACACATATCACTTCCAAAGCATTCATTGGTGAAAGGCTTCATAATGACCAGCTGTTTGTCACGGACTTAACCATTTCCCATTAACGTCTACTACTAGAACTGAAAGTATTTTATAAATGTGTGGGGTTTTTTTTCAGTAGACATGACAACAGTAATTTCTAAATATTTATTATAAACAAGCAGCATAGTTTTTACGTAGATTTATTTCGAGCCTATAACAGATATTAAATGAATACATTATGATTAATGAGATGCTATTCTAAGAGTGGTAAATGGTAAATTTCAGACTAATTGCAATCAAAACTATTCTGCACACATATCTTCATATAATTTGCCTATTAGGTTCCTTTTACCGTCATTGATTATTTAATCAACCCCGACCAAATCCTACACAATGCAAACAAATAATGTATTGACTTCACTGGGGATGCCTAGAGTATAATCAACACTACACATAACAGTCCAGCGAAGCCAGTCTAGTTTTTCTTTTGCCTTTAAATTAACATGAAGTTTAAAATTAAAGGTTTTCAGTTGGATGCCCCCTATTACTGAATAACACACTGCATGCCTAAGTATGAATCTAAAAATAAACTCATAGAATCCAATACGAGATCAGAGAAAAACACAGCCACAAGGGTCATTATCTTGAAGCACGGTGCATCTTCCCTGGGACGGCCAACATGCTCAGATTGTTTCATGTGCAAATCGAGATGCATCTTTGAGCTCAAGAAGATATTAAGAATGGGTTATAATATTATCCTGCATATTTATTAAGTCCTTTTTATACCACTGGTAAGGTTAATGCTAAGAACTTCACTTCGAGAGACTGGACACATGCAAGTCAAAGCTATAATGGTATGGTAAATTTAAACCAGAATGCTATTCTTATATTAAACCTTTAGACTCTTAACAAGAATTTTTTTTTTTTTTTTTTAAACTTTAACTGATGTTCTCAATGATCCATTTCATGGTGCATAGAGTAGTTAGTGCTAATGATAAGCAATAGAGATGAGCAAACCTCGAGCATGCTCGAGTTCATCTGAACACGAGCGTTCAGCATTTGATTAGCGGTGGCTGCTGAACTTGGATAAAGCCCTAAGGCTATGTGGAAAACATGGATATAGTCATTGGCTGTATCCATGTTTTCCAGACAACCTTAGAGCTTTATCCAAGTTCAGCAGCCATCGCTAATCAAATACCGAGCGCTCTGGTTCGGATGAGCTAAAGCATGCTCGAGGTTCGCTCACCGATGTTCGGTTTGGATTCCAAACACGAACATAAAAAAAAGATCAATATCGCTTTGTGTTCGATGAACTTTCATGAACAAATAAGGAACGTACAGTAGAAGTATATGTTTCGGTCTACGCAAATGCATACAGATTATCAGGAGCAAAGCGTAAATTACGCAGTTGAGTACATTTTGGTCTAGAGTTATGCACATGTGTACAGATTATCGGGTGTAAAACCGTAAACTATGCAGTTGTTCACAAGATAAGCGTTCGCATGTTTGAATACTGTATGTTCGAAAATGATCGTTATAACCATTCCGATCATCGAACAAATTGTTCATGATCGTCAAACACGAACAATTAGCGTCATGGTCTTACGAATATACAGTACAAACCTTTATGAAAATGTTCGCTCATGACTGGTTAGATCTCATCCCCTCTATTTCCGGGTGATGCCTACGAGCAGTAGTCAGACATGGACTTCCTATCCCATACTTCTCTGGCCAATGACAGGACAGAACCCACTCACAAGCACTCTCTATATAGCTTAAAGCTTTGTAAATAAATAAATATTAATAACAACAACAGCAAAAACAACAACAATAATAATAATATTTCCCTGTCATTAGAATACAAACCAAAAAATAAACTTACGGCAGGTATGCATTAAAGAAGAAAGACTATGCACAGAGCCAGTGCTTGGGAAAACAGACTGGCATTGTGTTAGGAGTTGTTGGCAATACAATTAATGTTAATGACAAGCTGTCAGACTAAATAGAAGGGGGATGTGAAGACTACAATTAGGAGGCAGCAATGCCTCTGTGGAACCTTTACTGGCAAAATACAATTTTCATGAGAGTAGACTCATAAACTCAGTGGTTGCAGTAGGATACATCAGGGAGCAGATTTCTACATTTGATAAAACCAAATTGTACATATACAAAACAGTGCATAAAATAAATAACAAATGCAAAACAAAACTGTATATACACAAAAAAAGTACATAAAAAATAATAAATGCATAACCAAACATTGTGGTTATACACAAACATGGAAATACACTGATCAGCAAAAACGAAAACTAGTATCCACTCAATATTGCCTAATAGCTGCAAAAAACAGCTAGGACCCTTTAAAAGCATGAACTCCGTAACAACTCTCAAGGTTAAGTCTCTCAAGGTCTCAGTGTATTCCTATTCAGGACTGTATACATAGAAATGAATGGAAAGTTGTCATGAGTCATAGCCCAGCTGAGACTCTTCTCAACTGTGTTCATTTGCACTTAATAGCAAGTCTTAATTATTTTACCTTCTTATTTCACACAGTACTTCAGCGACGAGCAACATTATTTCAGCTTCAGCAGCCCCACATTTTTGCAGGTGCTCAGTAATTATCAATATTGTCTCTTGAATATTTAAACAGCAATCAACTTAGAGAATTCAGCTGATTCTCCGGGGAAAACTGCAGTTTCTTGCAGTAATTTTCAAAAACTATGAAGGTAAATGTTAAAAGTGAAATAAGAGAAGAAAAGAAAGGGCTCCTTAAAATAATCACGGCACAAATATTAGGATAGTAAGAAGATATGATATCATTAGTAACTATTCTATTCCTTTTATTTTGTGCATAGTCATACTAAGGCTATGTTCACACAATGTTTGCTCCGTTTAAAATTACGTCCATTATTTTGAGTCTAAAATAACGGGCGTTATTAAGCAGCCTTGCCTCCCCTTGGTGCAATGACTGGTGTTGGTAAATTATTCTGGTTTGCGTTATTAATTGGCCTTTGGGTGTGTCTTAATTGAAAAGTCCATTAAATTTAATAGTAAAAACAGAGAAAGAACGGTGACAAAAGAAAAACTAGGTGTGAGCAACTAATAAAAAATGTCCGCTGTTTGCAAAAGACGTCCGAAAATAATGATCATGTTAATTATTTTGACGTCCGTGGTAAAAACGTCCATTATTCAATACATTGTGTGCACTGGACGTCTGTCTTCCCATTGACTTCAATGCATTGCCATTGCAGTCAGTAAATCGCGGCAAAAACTGACGTTTTTTAAATAGCGAAATCAGCCGCTTTTTCTCTATTTTTGACGTTGTGTGAACATAGCCTAAAGTTGTCAGGTAGCTTTATCTTGACAAGGAATAAAAAGTAAAGTTGAGCTTCTTGAATTATGAACAAGGGAGGTTTTTTAGATCTACTGTACTTATAATGTAAAAAAAAAAACAAGAAAAACTTTAAAAAAAAAACTTAAAAAATTGTGGAAAAGAAGTCAGTGTAATGTCGGACGACCAATGCACACAATGTATAAAATGACGAACGTTATCTGCACTAACATCAAGATAATGATCATGACAATTATTTTCGGATGTCTTTTGCAAACAGTAGACGTTATTTTTAAGTTGTTCACACACAGTTTTTCTTTTTTCACCATCTTTTCACTGTTAAATTCAATGGACTTTTCAATTTAAGACGCAGCCAAAGGCCATTCATTCAGTCCACCCAAGTAATAATAATAATAATAATAATAATAATAAATAATAATAATGATAATAATGTACCAACAACCGTCAGTGAAATGACGGACATCATTTTAAACTCAAAATGACGGATCACATTTTTTTCTTTTCATAAATGAAGAGAAAAAAACATTGTGTGAACACATAGTCTCACAGGTATAACATAGGACTAAGCATTGTAAGAAATATTTGGTATTGAAATAAATCCCCCAATTTCAATGAACCTATTTTGATGCTGTGAAATGAACATTGCTGCTATACACCACACCTTATTTGCCCTCAATTTATTTTTTAGATGTTAAGACAAATGAAACAAAATAAAATACAGAAGATTTTCCCCTTTTCCCATGTAAGTAGTATATCTATAGTTAATATATATATATATATATATATATATATATATATATATATATATATATATATTATATTTTTTTATTATTTACTGTAGGAATGCACAGTATAGGATATGTGTCTTCATGATATAAGACCCCAGGCATTTACACACTGTAACAACTGCACATGTCACAGCCTTTTTATCTGGCTGATGGATGACCATCCTTTTTCCAGCAAGCAAAGAGAGATTGCATCTCTTCACTATCTAGAATTCGGCACTCAGTGCTACATCAGCTACATGTCCCAGGGTGATTTTTATGTGCTGCCACTTACTCTAAAGTATTAGATTTGATGTTTATGTTTGAAGGATACTTTGTAACTTATTATACCAATGTCGACTAGGCTAAGACTTGATTTGGGAATGGACCGGAATGATAACTACCAGTATTTTCTTTATTAAACAAGGTTATGTATAGAAATATTGAAATGATAAACAGCGCTCCATAGTGTATCATTTAGTATTTAATTGAAAATACTAAGTGATATTATTACATTACAACATAATATTACAACATTACATTACAATATTACATTACATGTTATGGCTTTCCTTGTGACAGTATTTTCGCAGGTCCTTTCACAAGAAAAGATGTCTTTCATATGTTATATGTAAGTTTTATTCTTGAATTTTACCAGTAAAATTTTTTTATTGAGACCCCAATGGGTTAAAGTTTTTGTGGGGTCACGTGGTTGTGATGCCATGTTATGGGCCAATCCTTGTTTTACACATTTATTTTTACCTTGTTGGACACCTGTTTTTATATATGACAATTGAGAAAGAAGTCAGTTCAACTTTAAAACATGTTGTGTCTAACAAAATATTTTTTTTACCAATACTTTTACATTATTTTTGGACTTGTGCCCATTGCACCTGTATTAGGGTGGGTTTAGACTATGGAATTCTCGCGGTTAAATTCCACGGAATTCCGTCGTCTGTACGTGCTCACGGCCGAGTGACTTTCCACCGGCTCCATAGGCACCATTCTATGGGATGGCTGATTCCGCATTCCGCCGAAAGAATTTACATGTCTATGGAGCCAGCAGGAAGGTGCGCGGCCATGAGCGCGTACAGGCAACGGAATTCCGCTGAATTTATCCATGAGAATTCCGTAGTCTGAACCCACCCTAAGGCTATGTTTTTTCAACCCTGTTTAAAATAACATCCGTTATTTGGAGTCTAAAATAACGTTATTTAGCAGCCTTGCCTCCCCTTAGTGCAATGACTGGTGTTTGCACATTATTCTAGTTTGGGGTTACTAATTGGACTTTGGGTGCAGCTTAATTGAAAAGTCCATTGAATTTAATAGTAAAAACGGAGAAAGAACGGTGACTAAAGAAAAACTGTGTGTACAACTAATAAAAAACATCCACTGTTTGCAAAAGACATCCGAAAATAATGATCATGTTTTTTATTTCGACGTCCGCGGTAAAAACGTCCGTTATTTAATACATTTTGTGCATTGGACGTCCGTCTTCCCATTGACTTCAATGCATTGCCATTGCAGTCAGTTAAATCGCGGCAAAAACGGACGTTATTTTAAATATCAAAATCGGCCGCTTTTTCTCTATTTTTGATGTTGTGTGAACATAGCCTATGGCGTTCCTTGTGACAGTATTTTCGCAGGTCCTTTCGCAAGAAAAGATGTCTTTCATATGTTATTTGTAAGTTTTATTCTTGAATTTTACCAGTATGATTTTGTATTAAGACCCTAATGGGTTTTTGTGTGGTCACGTGGTTGTGATGCCATGATGTGGACCAATTCTTGTTTTACATATATATATATATATATATATATATATATATATATATACCTTGTTGGATACCTGTATTTATATATGACAATTGAGAAAGAAGTCAGTTCAACTTCCAAACATGTGTCTAATAATTTTTTTTAATTTTTTTTCTACAATACCTTTACATTATTTTTGGACCTGCGCCGTTGCACCTCTATTGAAGTGGAGGTATTTTAGTCTAATGTGTAGAAATATATTATTACATGATTTACCTTGGGATTTCGATAACTCTAAACTCACCAAACAATTGAATGTACACAGAACACTTGGAATATTGTCGTCTTGGTCTTTGGATGAATTTGTAAACAGTAATGATGCTGCATTGCTTAGCAAACTATTTCGTAAATATGTGTGCTGCTTGACCAAATGTATTTTATGGAAGACCAGCTAACCATGTGCTGTCTTTCATTACACCTATGCAGCAGCCACAATGAAAAGCCCAGCATGAAGCCTGGAATTGTCTTTCTCCGCATGTTGTAGACTTCTATCATACTGACAATGCAACTCACACTGAGAAAATTGCGGATTGCAGGCAAAAGAAAAAGAAATGCTAGTAATGCTATTTTTTCAATATAATGTTTTTAAAGTTGAGTTGTGGCAGCGACACCGTCATTTGTCTAGAAACGCTTAGGTGCCTTTTTTTTCCCAGTGTCACCACTCTTTGTACTTATATCTTATAATTACTCCTAAATGTACAGCTCTGGCATGAGGGATTACAAATACGAAGCTTACATTGTAGTAGGGTAATAATCAGCATTTAAAACCGAAAAGTAATGTCAAAGTGAGTCGTGTATAAATGTTAGCATGCACCAAGCCCACACATGATGGATACTGTCAACTCAGTTATATTACATTCCCATACTCCCTTACAATAAAAACACTCGAATGTCTTATAGGCTATGTTCACATGAATTTATTTCTGTCCATTTCTGTTTACTCAAAATGATCTCCGTCATTTTGAGCACCAAATGGCATCCATCATTTTGCGCTTTGGGTGCCTGTCATTACAGCGATGGCTGTTGGTATATTATTCTAGTTCAGGCCCTTTTGGTTGTGGTTCTGTTTTGAAGGTCTATTGAATTTAGTAGTAAAGATGGTGAAAATGTTTCAGCAATTAAAAATAACGTCCATTACAAAAATGTCTGCAATTTATTGTCATGAACATTAATTTGACATCCGTGCAAAAAAGGTCCATTATTCAATGCACTATGTGAATTAGGGGACTGTCATTCTGTTGACTTAAATGCATTTATTTTATTCTATTTACTTAAATTAAAAAATTGGCTTGTATTACAGCACAGGGATCAGTCGGCATGTAGCATGTTCCTACAGCCAGTACTGCAGTATCAGCCGTAGGAACCTTATCTTTTTATCTTAGAACAAACATTTAAAAAGAAAGCAGTGGCACTCACCAATACAGATACTTGTACAGATTCCTTTATTCAAAACACATGGACATGACCAGGGCGGACGCCAGACAGGTGCAGGTTACAAGCCTGCTTTGCGCGGCTGCGCTTCAACAGGGGTCTGTTAAAGCGCAGCCGCACAAAACAAGCTTGTAACCTGCACCTGTCTGGTTTCTGGTCATGTCCATGCGTTTTGAATAAAGGAATCTGCACAAGTATCTGTATTGGTGAGTGCCGCTGCTTTCTCTTTATATTTTTATTACCTATATGGAAGAACTGCAAGATACCCCACAATTGTATGGACATTAGCGTTCTGCCCTCTATGTAACCTGTAGTGCCGATCACTCTACTTTGTTTGCATTATCTTTTAACTATTTGGTTTGCAGGCACCTTCGAGTGTGTCAGCAATCCAAATAATCATTGACCACAGTGTAGAGTATGGCTGTGAGCCATACTTTCCCCTTTTGCACTGAATATTTTCAACGGCGGCAATTCGAAAATAGACATGTCAATTATTTTCTGCGGCCGCAGTGAACAACGGCCATAGTGCACACAGTGTGTATACACTATGGCCACTGTCCCGTTGAAATCAGTGGGATTGTATTAATTTAATAATGGTCATTCAAAGAACGGCCATTGTTAATAAAATTAATACATTGCGTTAACATAAGCCTTATATTGCACACCCTGAGCATTTCTAACTTAGAGAATAAGACAATTACTTGGTTTATTAAAACATTTTTTTTTTATCAATGACAAAAGCTATTATTTTGTAATGACCTATTGGTTGAACAAAATCGATGAAATTATGGTATATCATTCTGTTTAATAAAGCATTACCCAATGACTAAATGACTGCAAGAAACACACCACTTTAATAATTCAAGTAAACCCAATGCGCATTGTCAAATTCAAGAGAAAATTACATCTACTTATCCAAATTACAGAAGAATTTCTAGCAGGAAATTCTATCCTCTAAGTGCAAGTTATACTATACATAACTACATAACCAATGGGGCACCACAAGACCTATCTTCTTTCCCAGTGGTGAATGCGCTTCTGCCACAAAAACCATAGTCAATTAACAATGCAGTGAATGTGTACACTTCTCCTCTAAATGTTTTATGAACTTTGACAATGTCTATCTGTATTTTACTGTCTTCTTCTCTTTCGGTACAGACTTTTACATCAGGATGAGCAAATGTAACATGACAGATGAAATTACAAAATGCATTTAAATAAAACTATTTTATCGCAACCTCTTCGATAAGGTGAAAGGGATAAATGGGTTAGACATATTACGTGGTAAATTATGAATGCTTCTCGTTTTATCAGAGGGAATCCAATTCATATAAAAAAAATTGCATTAATAATAATGACCTACTTATTTTTATTAATAAGAAAACAGTCGAGCTAAACTTCCCAAACAAAGGGGGGAATTAATCATGAGCAATGCTTCATATGTTATTCTAATATCAAATCCCCCTCTCCCAATGCACACGCATCTGAGGCTGCAATATGGTCCCCTTAGAAATCTATGCTAATTCGGAGCTGACATAGATTTAAGTTAACCCCCTCCCACCGCTGCACTGTAAATTAACGTTGCTGCAGCCCATGCCTGATGCTGCAGCGATGTTAATTTACAATGCAGGATGACACAGGCACAGAAACTGTGCCTGTGTCATCTGTGACGGGTCTCGACTGTCAATGATAGCCAGAGTCCCGCCACCAACGGTTCCAGCTCTGTTGCATCTTTAGGGCTTAATACAGAGAATGTTCCCTCAGGATTTCTGCATCCTGGCTATGGAGGCAAATGGGGAAAGGAGCGAGGGAAGGCTGGCACGGCTGTGGGTTCTGCCACCTACCCTTTATCCCCTGCCGCTGCTACAGGCTTCTAACAGTGGCAGGGGACAGAGGAGAGGGGGTAGACCTATGGACTTCAGCTTATGGGATCACTATGATCCCATAAGCTGGAGTTCAAAAAACCTGAGCATTGAGGTATCATTGACCCATGGTCGTAAAAGGGTTAATATGTAGAGATGATTGAATTTACAGTAAAAATTAAGCAAACCGCTTAGTTAGCTTGGAAGTCATCTTAAAAGTCTACTGAAACTAGGTGCCAAGAAAAGCTGGATCAAGTCGTGGGATCCAGTCCTGGAATACAGGCTGTATCCATGTTTTCTAGGCACTCCTTGGGCTTCCCTTGAAGCAGGCGATGGTGGGATTAAAAAGCTGATGTTTCTGCTTGGTACAAAGCTAAACAAAGCATGCTTCGCTCATCTATATTTACAATAAATCTTGTGCATGGGGAGGAAAGGCCTCCCCTCACTTAATGCTGTGGTTTTCTTTTTGCCCACTTAGAAAGAGAGCGAAGACAATTAATTTTTTTTTTTTTTTTTTTTTGCAAAAGCCAGGGGTTTCTTTAAAATTTTTTGACTTTTAACAGTCTGCATTAGGAATGGATCTTTATATCTTTATTAATGATAACTGTTGGTGGAGGGACATGTTACAATAATGTAATACTGTAGGTAGCACAGTGGTTCAGTGGGTAGAACTGGGGTTCTGGGTTTAAATCTCATCAAGAGCAACGAGGGGCCGAAGTGCTGCGAAATTAGTTGATAAAGCTGTTTGATATATACGCTAGAATTGATGTGGACAGGGGGGTGCGCATATCAGCGCACGCGCAGTTTGTTTACTATGGCAACTCGGCACCTTGTCCTTTTGTTCAGTGTTGATAAAGCTCGTTGAAACATACGTCGGAGGTCATGTGGACAGGAGTGTCAGGAATATACACTAGCGCATGCGCAGATTGGTCATTTGGACGCCTCGGCCATGTCTGGGAGTGTGGACCGGAAACATACATGAGGTTTGGCTAATTAATTATATGTTGTGTTTATTATTAACCTAATTGCAAGTGGGGTATTTATATGTTGTATAATGTGAGTATAAGTACCCTTGAGAAAGTCCTGTGTGGGGACGGAACGCGTATGGTTCTGCGGACGCCAATATCGATCCTCTTATGTGGTGACATACATTATTTTAAGCCTTTGCTTTTTTCACTTACCAGGCATTATCTTTGTACTTGTGTCTATCTCACTTTACATTACTGCAACCAGTGAGGATCCCCCATACCTTTATGTCGGTTTGTCCTCGTGCCTACTGTACACGGTACAGTGGTTTTTTGTATTTTAAGTGCTTTTATCTCGTCTGTCTCACTAGCTTTTTTGTACCAATAAAGTATACAAATTTTGTCATTTAGATTGATTTATTTCTTCATATTTGCTATTGGAAGTGCCACCGATGCATTTGGCGTGCTTCTACTTGTAGTTTTGTCCTGTGTTTTTTCATGCCAATTCAGTTTGAGCACCCTATAAATTATTGTTTTTTATGGGGGTAGTGCCTTGTCTGCATCTGTAGCTCTGCGAAATCAGTTGGCACTCTACAAATGAAAGCATATTAATTAAATTAAATTAAATGATGATGATGAAGAATGAGAAGGTGGCAAAGAGATTAAGGGAGAAGAAGAAGACAACTAAGGCACAGAGACAGGGGAAGGTAACACTTTATTTATATTTTAAGTCTTCCGACAGGGTTTTTTTTTCGTGACCCCATATGATCTAAAGCAATTAAAATTGCAACTTCCTGTACGGACCTCCTGTAATTTCATAAAGAAAAAAAAAACAGGTGTAACTCATTTATTGCCTAAATGTAGATGCCCTTAGAATATCCATATTCATATAAAAATAAACTTGCTTTACAAGTTAGAATAACAGAAATCCACAACTTCTGTATTTTGAAAAAAAAAAATATAGCTTACTTTTTAGTTCTACACAGCAGAATTAAATATTTCAGCACAAATCCCCAAACGTTAGTTAATTAAGATGTCTACGAATAGAAAAAAGAAGGAAAAAAAACCTCTATATTTCTATAGGGCAAAATCTGGGCATATTTTATGAAAACTAGGACACTTGAGAGCTTGACACAAGCCATTTGTATCAGAAATTATTTATAAGACTCTAGGGTGGAGCAAGCTTCTTAAAGTAAAATGTAATTTGACCCATTCATTGCTGTGTCTATTAAACATAGTGTAAAATAATTCATCTACTTGAAGAAACTAACACTTTCTAATGATTGTGAGCACTATTTTCTTTTTTCAAATGTACGATTTATGTTCTAAGACGCCAGCTTCCTTTGCAAGATTGTTAAGGCCCAATACCAATGTAATTATGAGTATGGGTCACAAGTAGAGATGAGCGAACTGCTCGGACATTTGGTCCGAAAGTAGTTCGCTCTCTCATCATGTCTTTGATCCCGGCCGCATAGTTGCGATCCTGCGAATATGCGGGCAGGATATTCCAGAGAATCTCTGTTGAATTCCCTGGAATATCCTGGCCACATATTCATGGGATCGCAACTATGCGGCCGGGAACAAAGGCATGATAGTGCCGTCGGACCAAAAGTCCGATGGTCCGCTCATCCCTAGTCACAAGGTCACAAGGTGACGCTCTGTTTTTTTCTTTTTTTTTTCAAGCACATTAACTGCCCTGAAAATTCTTGATACATTTATATTGTATGACTATTGAAAATATATCTATAACCTTTAAAAGAAGAAAATTGGTATACTTTTTTCTCATCCGATGGCCTGAGAATGAGCCTGTACAACTTCATTTATAGGTAATGGATGATATGTCAGGAAGATACAGAAACTTCATGCCGTTATATAAACAGCCCATTACTAGTATGAGAAAAAGCATTTATCTTTTTTTTTCTGTGCCTGTAGCACTTACTGCCAGATCATTGAGCAGAAGGGTATAAGCAATTGTCTACTCAAAATTTGACTGTGTTCAATCTTTACAAAATATGACTACAACCCTAACTACAAGCATTTTATTTACACTTGCATAAAATGGATTCCTTCAAATTCAGAACTATATTTAAAAAATATTTACTGTATGTATTTAATGATAAAATTAATGATATTTTTGCAAAGGTCCAACATAGTCCATTATAAATTAAAGCAATAAAATAAAAAAAAATGTAAATTTTCAACAATTCCAAATAATATGGTTTTCTTCTTTCATATGCTATTCTATATCATTTTATTTCTGTCAGAGTATTTTTTCTGAATTAGATGCACAAAATGTGGATTTAACCCGGACATCCTCCCCCCCCCCCCCTTTTTTTTTTTTTTTTTTACACAGTAGGAACATAGCCTTACTCAACACATAATTTGGTGGTAGGGTCATGGTAACAGACAAGGGTTATAATCATGTATGCATATTAAGATTTTTTTTGTGGCTGATGTTTATTTACCATGTATTCTATTAACATATGTTTCCCAAAAAACTGAAATCACATGTTTTTCTGGTACCCATGTATTATATACCAATGAAAACCTACAGTACCATGACCACTACTTATTTTATACTCAAAGGGGCACCAGGAGGGGAAATAAATGTGCCAGCAATCTAGTGTCTGATTTAGCATTTTGCCTCCATTTGTCTCCACCCACAGAGAGGAGATCACATGTCCTGTGACTACAAAGGAAGGAGGGACGAGGGAACAGAGCGTGGTCAGAGTGGAGTGTAGAGGATTTTACATGTCCAGAGCAGATATGAATGAGAAAAAAACATGGAAAGGGTGGAAGACACACATGTATATTAGACATAGGGTGGTATTGGGAAGGAGATTTGTTAAAAATGTTGTTTTTGTTACCCAGATAACCCCTTTAAGTCTAAATACTGTAGACCTATATAATAAGGTGATATAAAAGAAGACCCTTGGCTGAAAGACCACTTGATCTACCTACTAGAGTCCTCATCTTTTATATTTCCTTTAGTATTATCTTAGGATAGATATGTGTTTTTCCCAGGCAGGTTTAAATTTAGTTATTGTATATTTACCAGCCACATCTGCTGGAAATTTATTCCAAGCATCTACTAGTAGATGTAAAGTCGACAATATCAGCAAGCAATCCGATTAAAATATATATGGAAATTCAGCGTTTTTTTTGCTTAAGAGAGGATAATTGGACAATTATATTATATGTATTATAACTATTTGGTTAAAGCGTAACTATAATTTCAGTAGCCGAAAAATGAAATTCCTCAAATAAAAAGCCTATGTGTTACCCTTTAAAAAGAGCCCTAAACTGCATTGATATCTTATGCGCTCGCTGAGATATCCAGAGTTGTTTGGCTCAAAAGAATAAATGAATTTTTCTCCTGGCTGAGAGAAAGTGGGCGTGGCCTATCCCTCATCTCCCTCTATTCACTGAGCAGCACCTTAGCAGATGTATCACACATAGCAGGATTAGATACAGCCCCAACATACAGTATCACAATGTAAGATTAGAAACAGAGCCCTAGCAGATGGTATCACACAGTGGGATTAGATACAGTCATCTGCTCTCATAACACTGTAGGATAATGTCAGCCATGGAGGTGGGGGCACCTGCTACAGACATCTGATAGTGAATGTTATATGTACTATGGAAGAACTACAGCTGTGTTGTTCTGGGACTTGTAGTCCTCCCCTCAGTGACTCACCCACTCTCCCTCATGCAGTACATTGGAGTGATGGTGGCATGTCATCCCTGGGTGAAGCTCTGGGTATTTGTCCCTCCATCCAGCTCTTCCCCTGCGCTGCTCCTCACACACAACACCTTCAGCTCTGCTAAGCCACCTCTGTGAGGGGAGGGGCGAACATGTGCTGCTAGGAGGGGGGGGGGAGGTTTTGTTTATGTTTCTCTCTGTGTCAGGGCTGTTATCTGACCCTCCTGTCAGAGTCCGTACTCTAGGTAAGGGTCTGCAGTTAGGGGGCGTGTCCAGCAGGAATGCAGAAATAAGTCAGAGGCTAACACAGCTTAATGGGGACTTTATGCTTCATGTATTTAAAAAACTGTTCATTTTAGGTTATTAATGTATATTGCAAAAATTCTTATCATGCCCTAAGCTAACTAAAACTGAATGATCAAAATATTTTATTGTTACGCTTTAAGGTGACTTATGAGTATATACTGTATAGTTCACCAAAAACTACAAACATGTGATATATAATGGTACAGTATTCCATATATTTGAGCATCACATATAAGGCCTCTAAAGTCAATGAGAAGGAGATGGGTTATACAGCATGTATCAGTTATGGATTCTGTCACACAGAGAGGTTGTGACTCAATGAACCAGTCTAACTGTTTCCATGACTGCTCATACTATACTACAATTTATTTGCCTCTTCATCCAATGAAATGTCATATGTCCTATCAGTATAGGATGATGCATAAAACAATAATAGAAAAAGAAACGGTAATATTTTTTTTCTCTTGATTTCAAGGGTGAAATATATATGTGAATGTAAAAGTAAGTGAGGGAGAATTATAGATGGGAAAAAAACATCAGTTAAGCCATATATATTAATGCATGTATTCCAAGTATGTTTACGTTTCTCAAATTCATTCACTGTGAGGTACTGTTATAAAAATATAATAAAGCAAGGCCTCGATGTGCATTCTAAAGGCTGCTAAGAAATCCCCTAAGCAGTTTAATGAGGAATTTATTCATGTGAAATACTCTTAGGAGATATACAGTATGAAAGTCAACTGATATGTAAGAAAACCTCATGTTACTTGTAACCTTCAAGGAGAGCTCAGCTCTCATTTTACCAGGGCTGGTCTATCTGGGCAATACAGTAAAGTCCTACTGTAAGACTGCTTGATAAATCTGCCTCTGTATTTCTTTATTAGAGAGAAAGACAGATGTTTTATAAGATAAATGGAATATGCACGATTGCCATGATTGCTTATATATTTTTTGATAAAACACACAATTTATGATAAAATGGAGGACAAGGTAAAAGTAACAAAACTGACATATTTTTAAAAGGGTATTCCAATCAGGGAGGCCATTAACCCTTTAACGACCGCGGGCGTAAGTGTACGCCCCCAAAACCCGTGCCTTAACGCAAACGGGCGTACATTTACGCCCGCGGTTTCCCCGATCGCTGCGTGTACACACGCAGCGATCAGGGAAGATGGCCTGCTATAATGTATAGCAGGCCATCCCTGCTTGTCGGCACGGGGGGTGATTAACCCCTCCCGTGCTGACGATCGCCGCTATTGGCTGATCAATTCAGATCAGCATATGGCGGCGATCTGCAGCTTTCCGGGTCACCGGTGACCCGATGGCCCGGAAAGCAATGGCGGTCGGTGCTGTCCGAGGATGACACCAACCGCCATTACTGTTAAAAGTAACGGTGGCCACGGTGCCACGTCCCGATCGCCGGGACCGCTCCTGGCCGGCCGATCACGGCGATATAAGTACCCCATGAAAGGGTTAAATACCTGCTGTGGACACCTCAGCTAGGTAGCTGAGGTGTCCAGAGCAGGTATTGACCCATACTCACCGGATCCAGCGTCCCAATCGCGTCTTCCGGGTTCCGAACGCGACTTCCGGGTTCCGAACGCGTCATCGTCTTCGTCGGCGTCTTCGTCTTTTTCCGGCGGTCCCCATCGGTAATCATCGGCTCCAGCATCGTCAAACTTCGGCTTTTTCCGGAATTGGCGTTCTACTGCCCCCTAGCGGCTGATAAGTGTATATAATACACATATCAGTAGCTATAGGGTTGAAGAAAGATTTTTTTTTTTTTTTCTATTTTCCACACCCTATCGCCGCTGAGTGCTGATCAGCATCGCAAGTAAGTGCGCCGCTGATCAGCAACTCCTCCTTTTTGGCGTAGAGTGTTTTTTTCCTATATCCTACAGCCACGGTCTGCTTATAAGTGCCGCACATAAGTGCGGCATTTATCAACAACTCCTTTCTTGGCGTAGTTTTTTTTTTAATACTTAATGTTAAAAAAACATGTAAAAAACACCATTACACTACATGGAATAAAGTTTTACACTACACCACTACATACCCCATATACCAATCCCCGTATAAAGATGACCCCCAGGGTGTTTTCGGTGTCGGACGCATACGCTATTATTGCCTCCGACACCGAAACAGCCAGTGAGGATGAATGGGGGGGTCCTTTGTTCCTCCATTCATCCTCATCCTCATCATCCAATGACGTATCTGGGGGTAGCGTAGCGTACGCTGCCCCCCAGACACGTCTTTTCCGCCAGTACCGTCCCAATAAGAGATCACGGTATGGCGTGAAATTCTACAAACTCTGTGAGAGTACCTCAGGGTACACTTACAGATTTATGGTACGTGCACACTGCGGAATGGCGAAGGATAACCCTTTGTGCATTCCGCAGCTGGCACCCGCCGGCGGACTGATGCAGGCGCGCGTCTCCACCCGTGTCATAGACTCCATGTTATGCTTGGGCGGATTCCATCGTCCGTCCAAAGAATGAACACATTTGACGGAGAGCGGAATCCGCCCGTGCATAGAATGGAGTCTATGACACGGACGGAGACGGGCGCCCGCATCAGTCGCCTTCCGACTTCGCCATTCCGCAGTGTGCACATGCACTTAGAGTGTATGAAGGAAGGGACACCCAAATCCAGCCCCCAGATGCCCCCCCCCCATCCTCTGAGTTAGTGGGGAGATCGTTCGGGAACTGATCTTCCCACTGCTGGATAAAGGTTACCACCTGTACGGGGATAACTTTTATACCAGCACCCCCTCTTCCGGTCCCTCGCTGCCCTGTAGCTTGCGGCACGATCCGAACATATCAGAAGTAGTAATAGCGCCCTAATATTTAGCAGCCATGGAGCGGACCCAGCGCTTCTGGATATGAAGGACCCCGTATCGCACCAGGACAACATTTTCCAGGTGACGTCCCCCACACTGGAAAAAAGGAGACCCCAGAAGAAGTGCAGAGTGTGGCGTAACAGAGGGATCAGGAAGGACGCCATTTTCCAGTGTGACGCCTGTCCTGATCACCCCGGCCTCTGCATACTGGATCGCTTCAAGGCGCACCACACGTCACTGGGGTTCTACATTATCTAAATTCTGTCCCTTACTCCTATTTCAGGGGTCATGTTGATCCAGGGATTATTCTGATCGCCATTATGGAGTCGGGAAGGAATTTTTTCCCTGTGATGAGGCTACTGTCATCTGCCTTACGAGGGTTTTTTGCCTTCCTCTGGATCAACACAGGTTGAATTTGATGGACACCTGTCATTTTCAACCTTATAAACTAATAATTGGCCTAATACCCCCAAATAAATTAGAATTGTCCCTTTTTCCCCAGCTAAATAGGTATGGCCGCCATTCCCATTAGAGGATGCCATGATGCAATTACAGAGCCTCTGTGCGGCCAGGACAGTAGAAACCCCCCACAAGAGACCCCATTCTGGAAACTACACCCCATAAGGAATCTAACAAGGGGGGCAGCGGGGATATGGCCCCCTGGTGACGGCCACATTTGGGACGTGAAAATGAAAAAAATTGTATTTTTTATTTTCACGGCACATGTTCTACATATGTGCCTGTTACCAGTGGGGTCCATATGCTCACTGCACCCCTTGATAGATTCCTTATGGGGTGTAGTTTCCAGAATGGGGTCACTTGTGGGGGGTTTCTACTGTCCTGGCAGCACAGGAGCTTTGTAATTGCGACATGGCCTCCATCCTCCATTCCAGCCTCTAAATGGCGCTCTGTCCCTTTGGTGGCTTGCCCTGTGCCCATATGGCACATTATGTCCACATGTGGGGTATTTTCGTACTCAGGAGAAATTACCCTACACGCTTTGCGTTTATTTTCTTTTTTAACCCCTTGTGGCTAGACCAACATTTGGTGTAATTTGTTTTAAATTTTTACTCTAAATCATTAATCTTGTCTTGATTTTTTCATTTTCACAAGGGGCTAAAAAATAAAAAAAACACAAAATTTGTAGAGCAATTTCCCCTGAGTACGGAAATACCCCACATGTGGACATAAAGCGCCATGCGGGTGCAGGGTAAGCCTCCAAAGGGAAGGAGCGCCATTTGGTTTTTTGAGGCTGGATTTGGCTGGAATGAATTTCGAGGGGCCATGTTGCATTTAAAAGGCCCCTGTGTTGCCAAGACAGTTGAAACCCCCCACAAGTGACCCCATTATGGAAACTACACCCCTCAGGTAATGTAACAAGGGGTGTAGTGAGCATATGGACCCCACTGGTGACGGGCACAAATATGGAACAATGTGGCGTGAAAATGAAATATTACATTTTTTACACTATAATGTTGGTCTAGCCTTGAATTTATTATTTTCACAAGGGGTTAAAAGAGAAAAAAACACACAATATGTTTAGAGCAATTTCCCCCGAGTCCGTAAATACCCCACATGTGGACATAAAGTGCCATGTGGGCGCAGGGCAAGCCTCCGAAGGGAAGGAGCGCCATTTGGATTTTGGAGGTTGGATTTGGCTAGAATGGATGATGAACGCCATGTCGCATTTATAGAGCCCTTGTGCTGCCAAGACAGTGGAAACCCCCCACAAGTGACCCCATTCTGGAAACTACACCCCTCAAGGAATCTAACAAGGGGTGCAATGAGGATATGGACCTATTGATGACGGGCACATTTGTGCCGTGAAAGTGAAAAAATGAAATTTTTCACTTTCACGTCACATTGTTCTACATTTGAGCCCGTCACTAGTGGGGTCCATATGCTCACTGCACCCCTTGTTAGATTCCTTGAGGGGTGTAGTTTCCAGAATGGGGTCACTTGTGGGGGGTTTCCAGTGTTTTGGCAGCACGAGGGCTCTGTAAATGCGTCGTGGCCCTTGAAATCCATTCCAGTGAAATCCAGCTTCCAAAAGCCAATTGGCGCTCCTTCCCTTTGGAGGCTCGTCCTGCGCCCGCTTGGCACTTTATGTCCACATGTGGGGTATTTCCGTACTCTGGAGAAACTGCGCTACATGTTTTGTGTTTTTTTTTTCCTTTTATCCCTTTGTGAAAATGAAAAATTGAAGTCTAGAACAACGTTTTAGTGTAAAAAATACTTTTGTCTTTTTTCACGCCATATTGTTGGGAAAATCTGTGAAGCACCTGTGGGGTCCAGATGCTCACCGCACCCCTTGTTACATTCCTTGAGGGGTGTAGTTTTCTGAATGGTGTCCCTTTAGTGGTGTTTTTTAGGTTTTGGCACCCCAGAGCCTCTGCCAAGCTGAAGTGATACAGTCAGAAATGACCAAATATAACGGAGCCATTGAAATGCCCTTATATCTGAGGCTTGTGGTTGCGTCAAATAGCGCAATAGGGTCACATATGGGGTATTTCTATAAACTGCAGAAACGGGGCAATAAATATTGGGGTGCATTTCTCTGGTAATAAGTTTATAATTATGAAAAATATTGGATTACAATAAAATCTCTGCACAGAAAATTAAAATTTTCAAATTTCTTACACACTTAGCTTTTATTTCTGTGACTCCCCTACAGGGTTAAAAAACTTTCTGGTTCTGCTTTTGCAGAGTTTGGGGGGTGCAGTTTCTGAAATGGGGTGCTTTGTGGGGCTTTCTAACATACAGGCCCCTCAAATACACTTTAAACCTGAACAGGTCCCTAAAAATATCTGATTTTGAAATTTTACTGAAGATTTGGAAATTTGCTGCTAATGTTTTACGCTTTCTATTGTCTAAAAAAAATGAAATATAGTTTAATAAATGCTGCCAACATAAAGTAGACATGTTGCTAATGCTATTTAATATATAATTTATGTGGCATAACCATTTTCTGTATAAGCAGAAAAGGTTTAAAGTTGTAAAAATGCATTTTTTTACAATTTTTCACGTTATTTTGGTTTTTTTCATAAAGATTCGTTATAAGTATCGACTCCAATTTACAAGAAATGTGAAGTACAATATGTCACGAGAAAACAATCTCAGAATCAGCCGGATAGGTAAAAGCATCCCGAAGTTATTAATGAATAAAGTGACACAGGTCATATTCATAAAATTTGCTCCGGTCCTTAAGGCCATTTTAGGCCCGGTCCTTAAGGGGTTAAAATTTAAAAAAAGAATACAACCTCACTTGCTTGGTGCCCTGCCACTGCTGTTAGGACAGTTCCCAGTCCCCAACTTTTATCACTATATGTTGGTTCCTGTGGTTTATTATCCCTGCAAGAAATGCCGACTCAGCAAATCACTGATTGAAGGACTTCCTGTGGGAACAATATAAGGAATCAGGAAGCAGCAGTGATTGGTGAGGAACAGGAGTAGGTGGTAGAGCAGTGGTGGGACAGGACAGGTTGGGGCAGGTTAATATAGTTTTTTTTCCATTTTCATAGCACCCTGACTCGGCACCCTGTTTTATATTTGGAATACCTCTTTAGGAAAATGGTTTACACATTCCACATTACACAACATAGAACTTTGAGACTTATTCTTATATTCTCTTTTGGGGACATTTACAAAGGTTACAGCAAGGGTGCACGACAGGGAGAAGGTTCAGATTTGCCCCTTCTCCCTTGCGTATGCCTGCTGTATCCCCTGCTTGCCTGATGAGTGGGTGGGGGGAGGTGGGGGCTCGGCAAGGCAGGAAGGAGGCGTAAATCATGATCCAAACCTTAAAGAAATAGTCTGGCGGAGAATAAAATCCTAGAGCTGGCAGGGCGGAAACTAATTACAAGTACTAACTTACCTCTCCCCATGCCTACGGTGAGCTACGGGGATCCCCACAGGGCTCCGGGATATCCAAAGCTGACACGTCATGACTAAGCTGATGGACTGGCCCATCAGCCAGTTAGTGAATGGGATGGGATGCTGTTCCAGTCACTGATTGGCTCAGAGGCCAGTCTATCAACGGGGACAGACCTTTTTCCCTGAGTCGTGACATCATCACAACTCGAGGGAAAATGCCTTCCGGCAGGGGTCCCGCGCCACTCCTGTCACTGACTGCGGGCACAGGGAAGGTTTTTTAGTACTTGTAATCAATTTGCTCCTTGCCCCTGCCAGCTGCATGATTTTATAATTCAGCAGACTTTTCCTTTAAGTCCAATATTTAAGCCGTGAGAGTTCCATTTTATTCTTAGCTCCAGCCATAGTTAAATAGGCACAGGTTAAACAACCATAAGAGGAAATTTGGTAAATTTAGATTGATGAAGTTTGAACTCTGGTATCATTTTAGTGGACAATCAGCAAACCTTAATAACACTCTTTAGCATAAAGCTTCCTTCTTCCTAGCTTTCCTTTCTATATTAGTATTGGGGAGGGGGAATCAGCTATTATTAATTGTTCCCTTTCTAAGGTATATAGCTTTTATACAATATTCCTTAGAGGTTGTTTTTGTTTGTTTGTTTTTTGCTTCATTGTAAGGTTGAGCTTTAATTTGACTATAAGCCGGTATCCTATCTTTCCTATGAGACGCATATCTATTGAACATATGTTCACTTCATCTTCAGCTATGAAGTGTTCTCAGTCTTCAATAGGTTTGTGCTTTGTGATTTGTCATCATTAGATTTTGTTGTTATGAGACACAGGAAATCTTTCTTTTTCATTAAAAAGAAATTAATAAGAAAACCTTTTTTCAATTAGTGCTCCTTAAAAAATAATACGATTTTACATTGGATGGTTAACAAAAAGTTGGAAAAACAAAGATTTTCTTTTGATGTAGAAAGTGTGTTTATTGTTGCAGAGAATTCAATTCCCCCTTGATTCCCATACTATAGGCAACCCTTCCTGCAGGCATTATCTCTACAGAAAAATACCATTGGGAATATCCCAGAGGTTTTAAATAATATAAAGAAAAGAAAGCATATGTTTATATTCTTCACCAGTGATTTTGAAGAATATGAAGATATCCCTGGCTTCAGAAGATCCCTTCAGGTGCCTTGGGCTGATTTCATGGAACAGAAAACATTCAGCTTCAGAGGGGGCAGTGACTCACATCCATGGTTCCAATGCAGGTATTTTATTATAATGACCATATTAAATAATTGAAAGGCGCTCAACATTGATTTATATATGTGTTATAAAAAATATATAATAGAAATGAAGTACATACATCATTGGCTTGCCTAGGCAGGAATACAATAAAAATTTTGATTTTTTTTTTATGGAAACCATAGTTAAGGTTTGCTAGCTCAAAATGGCATGGGGAAATTTGAAAGAACATTGGTTGTTCTCTAGCCCTGGGCAGAGCCATTTTGGGATATTTGTCATGCATATTTAGCACTGGAAAATAGGATTCTCATGTGTTCTTCTGCTTTGCGCCATATTAGTTACAAAATGGTGTCTCCATTCATAACAAAGGATGCGGGGTAACAATCTAGAGAAGGTTCTTGGCATTCGTGTGAATGTTACTTTAAGGCTGTGTTCCCACTATGTGATTTTAGCAGGGAAAAGGCGGCCGTCAAATGACCATGACCGTTATTTGCAGCCATCGTTATCATAAGATGGCCACTCTCCCCCATTAAATCACGACATATTCCCATAGTGTAAACATAGCCTAAAACATACTTAGCGTTGTTGCAAATCAAGTACACTCCTTCATGAAAATTATATTTATAATTCTTCAGTAATGATTTACAAAACATGAAAGAATTAAAGACCCCAATGGGTAATTGATCTCACATCTCACACCAGTCCTTTCGGTATGTGTAAAGCCAAGAAAAAAAATAGTATAAAGCTCCTGTGCAGCTCGCGGGGGAAAAAAATAAGTTTAATCCCCCCACGCACGGAAGAGGCGTGGCAGGAAGAGGCAAGGCAGGTAGTCATCTGGGCGGGTCTAGTCAATGCTCTCTCCCTGTGAGCGTACTCGGTGCGGATGAATGACAGGGAGAGGCGTTAGTAATGTGGAGCCGCTGAGATGACTTCCTGCAGAACAGGGGGATTTTACTTTTTTTTCTCAGATATAAAGCTGCTGCACAGGAGCTTTATACTGTGCTCCAGGGAACCAAATCAGCCCAATGGGGCTCATTGATTCTCTTCAAGTGATTGAGAATGTAAAAACTGTGCAAAATGCATGCACTAATATATTGTTCAGTCATGCCATATATATCAATCCAATCATATGATGATATTGAAGAGACATTTTAAACATGCACAAAGAGTTAACATCTCCAGAATCTTTTACTTAAATTCTAAGTATTCCATATGTCATGTATTTCCTTTTAAGTACGTTCAGCTACAAAAATGATCTTGACATCAAAATCCTCTTATTGTCTTAGAAGAAGTATACAGTATACTACATCTGGTGATGTACAAAGTTTCCAATCAAAAAGCCTTCTATTACATATATTCTAGAAGGAGATACAGTATGGCTGCATCTAAAATACATCCTTACTGTCCGTGATTTTCATGTGTTCTCCCTATTGCAGACACCAGTGGGAACCTTAGGTATAACTCCTAACACTTAACACTTAATAAATAAGCATCCTCCATCTCCTTTAAGGCCCATTAATTTGAATGAATAATAAGATGTCTTGCAGGCACTGTAAACTTTATCATGTCTTAGCCCTAAATGCTGAATCATGGGACATCTTCATTTACTGCGGGTTATGCAAAACAATGTTTTGTTTATGGTCCCATCATCTCGTGAAAAAAATAAAAAAAAGATCCTGCAATGTTTTATTTCTGTGCCTTATACATCCAAAAACTCAAAGTGTGACTATTTAAAAATGCTCGTAATTTAAAACACAGCACAATCGTATATCCCGCGATATTTTACAACGGTCTTAAATGGTTATAAATATACTCCAAGAATTCTTCCCTACAGTCGAATGGAATTTTTAACCCACTGAATTCAGATGGAGACGTAAAAGAAGTATAATTATCTAAAGGAGATAAATGTTTGTTATATGTTGTATAGCCGTCTATTGTAGCATGGAACGGGTTTCATAACAACAGTCGTTAATTTGTTTTATAATCCTTCTGACATTTACACACAGTTTTAAGTAGGGTAGGTTGCTATTTCATGTGGGTAACTGTTTGCATAAAACTCCAATCTTTAACAGCTGTGTTAATTGCATATAATACGGTGTCTTTTGCCTTTTGTTACACTTCTTCTCTCACTACAATAAATGTGTATACTATCATAGGCTGTTATAAATGAAGGTAATAAATGCACATGTTACAACATGCAAATGCGGCAGATGGAGTAGCTAATGACTTTCAAGAAAGTTAATATTGTTTTATTATACGTCTGGAAGAAAGTGTTAGTATGAATTGAACTGAGAATCTTTAAAAAAAAAAAAAAAAAAAGGATTTAACCTGCTACTGTAAATATAAAGGATGAGAAGAAGCAAAAGCTAAGGGCACTCACCGGGTTTAGTGCAAAAAATCTTCTTTATTCTTACCTCAGTATAGAAACCACACAAAACGTCACTGTTCAGTACAAACATGATAGCAATTTTGCGCCCATGCGCACTTAATCTGACGAAGCGCACATGCGCGAAACAGCTATCATGCTTGTACTGAACAGTGTTTGGCGCCCCTACCTGTGATAAAATAATGTGTATTTTTTATACTAACACAAGAATAAAGATTTTTTTGCACCGAACCCGGTAAGTGCCCTTAGCTTTTGCTTCTTCTTAGGGGTCACTGTGGGCATGGGAAGAGGTAAGTTTGTACATGTTATCAAATTTCTCCCTGTCTGCTGCCAGATTTTAAAAATGGCCAACCTTCTCCTTTAAATAAATATCTATATAGTTAAATATTTATATACAAAATGAGATCTGTAATTTTTATTGTTGGCACACTTCAACTGTGAGAAACCGAATGCATAAAAACAATTCCAGAAAATCACATTTGAACTTTCCAACCAGCAAAAATACTGGCTCTCACAGACCTGTCAGTCTTTCTTTCTTTCTGTCAGACTTTTCTTTAAGAAGCTCCTCCTACTCTGGGGTGATTACCTGTATTGTTTGCACCTTTTTGAACTTATTGCCAGTGTAAAAAAAACACACCTGGCCATACAAACTCACACCTAATCACACTTAATCTTCTTGCCCAAGATGAAAGAGCTGTCTAATGACACCAGGGACAAAAATGTAGACCTACATAAGGCTGGAATGGTCTACAGGACAAGCAGCTTGGGGAGAAGGAAACAACTGTTGGAACAATTATTAGAACATGGAATAAACACAAGATGTCTTTCAATCCTCCTCGATCTGGGGCTCCGTGCAAGATTTCGCCTCATGTGGCAAGGATGATTCTTAAAAAGGCCAGAAATTGGCCCAGAACAACATGGGAGGACATGATTAATGATCTGAAGAGAGCTGGGACCTCAGTCTTAAAGATTACTGTTAGTAACACAGTGTGCTGCAGGACATGCAGGTTTACAGATATAAGACAATGGGGGAGATTTATCAAACATGGTGTAAAGTGAAACTGGCTCAGTTGCCCCTTGCAACCAATCAGATTCCAGCTTATATTTTCCAAAGAGTCTGTGAGGATTGCTAGGGGCAACTGAGCCAGTTGTAGGAGAGCTGACCAAAAGGTTAAAATTTTTTGCTTACAGCAGATACCATTGCCTCTTTATTTTAGCAATCTGACAAAAGGAGCACTCCACTAATAGCTTCTGATGTCTTATTGTCATGTCTGATTCAATACGGCTTGTAAACAGAATTCACCTGACGTGGTCATTATCTGATCTTCTGACAGCAGGCAAAGATGCCTAAGGGTGGATTCACACTACAGAATAGGGGCAGATAATCCATTGCAAATTCCGTCACTTACTCCCGCGCGCATCTCCACCCGTGCCATAGACTCCATTCTATGGTCAGGCGGATTCTGCCATCTGAAGAAAGAATTGACCATAGAATGCAGTCTATGGCATGGGCGGAGATGCGCGCAGGCGCGAGCAACGGAATTCACAGTGGATTATCTGCCCCATTCCGTAGTGTGAACACACCCTTATGACAGGTAGACCTTTATTACCAGAAGATAGTTATCTTTTACCATCAAAATGATGGCTGTCCAAAAAGACAGCCATAATATGATCCTCGTGTAAACGTAGCCTAAGGGTAAACCTCTCCTTTACATATTGAGCTCAACTTCTGACCCAAGTTCTATGAAAAGGTTTGTAAGAATAAAATATACCTAGGGTATATCTTCAAACAATGTTATCATTTTGTAACACGATTACATTTTCTCGTTCTTTATTTATGTCATAGCGTAATTTTAAATGTATATTACATTATAAGTCCTACAGCCCCAAGTCTCTATTTTATGTTTTGCTAGATAGGAAACTTGTTCATTTTTCATCTTTATCTAATTACACGAGAAATGAAATTGAAATAAAACAGGGGATTTTATAGGAATGGTACAAAACGCTTCAAGGATTAAAGATAGTCAATGTAATATACTTAAACAGTGAGCATGCTTGATTTTTTTTTTTCAAACATCCAAAAGTTACACAATTAAAAATAATAAGTGGACGTGACAGATTGATCACATAAATGCAGTAAAACAAGCATTACCGTTCAAAACGGCATGAGGCAATTTTGTATCAGTGCTCACTTGGCCGGTAAAGGATCTCAAAGCCGAAACGGGGAGGAAATAAGATGAAGTAATGGAATTTTTTTATGTATGCCATTTGTGATGTATTAATAGAATGGTTCTTAGCACTGCTATAAAGCTAATTTGGTTTTTAAATTAAGGGTTCATAAAACGTATAAAACCTTTTAAAAGAAATACAGCGTCGGATGACTAGAATTCCAGCAAATACCGAAAATCAATCAACTACATTACCAAGAACAGGATATTCATAAATGATGAGATGGTACAAGTGAACGAAACCTGTTTGCATAACAATTATTATGGCTGTAGTACAAACACACTGAGAAATGATCTCTTTAACATTTCCTTGACATAACCTTACTTGATGAAATGCATTGGCAAACTGCTGTTGCATACAGAATGTGCACGGAATATATCAAATATATAATCAATATATGTGCCGCTTTTTGAGATTTTATCTCAATAAAATAAAAATAAAAATATTTAAAGAGACAATATGAAACAGCCCTGCGCTTGTCCGTGAGATATGTCCGGTAATGCAGGTGGTTGATTTATTTCTTGAATGCAGAATGAGACAGACAATGGTTTCCCACCATTTAGCAGCTGCTTAAGAAAAGATACGTCTGTCGAAGTCTGATGACTTTCTGCTCTTTCGGTGTTAAAAATAACATAAGAGAAAGGGTTATGGGCCGGGTTCAGATAGTAGACAGAGGGGAGAAAAACCTGGAGGAACGATTGCACAGGCTGGAGAGAGAGAGAGAGAGAGAGAGAGAGAGAGAATGAGAGAGAAGGGAGGGAGCAGATATAAGGTATTCTGCTGGAGGGAATGGAGAGGATATAGCCTGTGTATATTTACTAAAAAACATCGGAGTATAGCCTGGATTTGAAAGCAAAAGATTTTCATTGGATAACCCTTTTAAAAGGCCATACAAGCAAAAGTAAGCAAACATTTAAATGAAAAATTATATTAGAAGATATCTTTGCACCATAAGGCTATGTTCACACAACATCTAAAAGAAGAAAAAAGCATCCGCTTTTTGTGTTTAAAAAGACGTCCGTTCTTGCACCATTTTAATTGGCTTGACTAAAATGATTGAAGTCTATGTAATAACGGACGTATTTTTCACACTTTGTATTGAATGCGTCCGCCTTAAAAGACGTCCGCCATTCAATGCAATGTGGGAGAAAGACGTCCGTTATTACATAGACTTCAATAATTTTAGTCAAGTCACTTAAAAATGATGCAATAACGGAAATCTTTTTAAGCACAAAAAGCTGATGCCTTTTTCCTTTTTTGGACGTTGTGTGAACATAGCCTAATAAGTACAAAGGGCCAATTTACTGTATGCGTATGTAATGTGATTAATAAAGAAGAAACAAGATTTGTATCTATTTACCAGACTTTGGATGTAATGAAGGTGCACGTATGTATGCGTTTGGACCCCAAACCTGGAAGTTTCTGTGTGGATTAGATAAACAGAAGTGGAGCACTACCATAGCCAGCTGTCTCTTACATAGTAAGAATTAAAAAAAATAATACTGGACTTTAAATCTGTCTGGGATTCCAAAAAAATACAGAAAACATTCTCTGGCCTGACACATATAGGCTATGTTTGTACACCGTCAAAATAACCGATTTTATTGGATGGCCATAACTTACAGTAACTACGAATAATAACCATTGTTTTATAAAAGCAGATGTTGTCACACAATTGCACACACTGTTTTTTAAAGCAGTGCTTCTCAAACTGTGAGGCCCCCCTAGTTGCTAGTGAGACACAGCTTGCAAGGCAGTTCTCACAAATGGAAGGAAGACTGGACTTCTACCATAGATGGTGAGGCCCCGGCATCCTCTTGGTCAGTTTGGCCCATTCATCATATTGTCTCTTGGGTGAGGCTCCAGTAGAAAAAGTTTGAGAAGCATTGTTTTAAAGTGAAAAAAACTGCCATTCTTTAGAACAATGACCTTAAAAAGGGTTACGATCATTATTTATGGCCATACTTATCGAATAATGGGATTTATTATAAAAAAGGAATTTTCGAGGCTACGTTCAAAAATCATCAAATAACGCAAATAACTGCAGTTATTTCACAAAAACAGACATTACTCACATGTGAATCATTTGTCAATTTGAGGATTCATTAACATAACCTAAAAATGGCTTGTTTAAGGCCACATTTATACAAAATTCATATGACTATTTGTGCTCATTCACACTGAGCAAAAGTGGAAGAATTTCAGGAGAAGCCTACACTGCAGATGCTGCTTAAAATTCCACCTGTCCCACTGTATCAATGGGATTTCTCGTGAACCTCCGCTTTCTGCCCAAAGAATTTTTTTTCAAAAACGGAGAGGACAAAACGTTTTGTGAACATAGCCTAAGGGTAACCTTTCCCAATCCTATATATTGTACCTACTATTTCGGTGCAGTGATAGTTCTGTGGGGATTCCTTGTGTTTTCTAAACTGGGTAGTAGCGTATGCACGTTCAGAAAAGTCCAGTATATCGTAGCGGCGCGCTCATGAGTTAAAACACACATTGATCATCCTCCATTGGAATTCTCTTTAATTATATTTTTGTGTATTGCTCAGGAGCATATAGACGTTTCCTTTCTAGGTAATCGATTGATTAGTTGCTTGACTTGAATATTCTCAGTTGAATTTAAAACATCCGTTCTAAAATTCATTATACCAGTTAAAATGATGTAGACGATGTACTCTTGGTATTGTAATTAAAGAAATATATTTTCAAGACCAAATGTAATCCCAGATGGATGTATCTGATCTATGTTTCTAAGATATTAGTAATAATATTTATACTACCCAACTGACAGGAATGAGAACTTGATTGAAGAGGACAAAAGGGTGTATATGTTTGGGCAGGAAATTAAATCAGGATCTAAATCAGAATTTGATTTTAAGAAATCAGGTCAAGGCTTTATTGAGGAATAGGTTTTACAGTGATGAATGAAGTCACAGATTGCAGAGCAGATAAAATACAAGGAGACTGAGGGCTATTTAACAGATCAATACGGCCTCTACCTATGCCTGCAGTCAGATCAGATTTTCAGTTCACGGTCCCAATTAATCAAATTGTGCCAGAGTCTTCACTATTTTAAGAGAAATTTAGCAGGATTTGAAAACAGTCCTGCGAAAATGCACTGTGCCGTTCTCCAGACAAAAAAAAAAAAAAAAAACTGTTGTAAAAGCAGGAGATTGTTGAATGTAATGATGGCTAAACTACAAGATACAGATCGGCAATATGTTTCTTTTTTTTCTTCTTCTTTTTCTTTTAGTAAAGTAAAACAAATGCTATTAGAGGATCAGACCACATTCACAGTCTAGAATTTCATGTAAAAGAACTATTGTGCTAGGCCATCTGTAGTATAAGTAACTTCCCTTTTATCCACCATCATTGTTCAGTGTAGTATGACCATTATATAGCTATAGAATAGAAGTTATAGAATGGCCGGTGTTACTAAAGATCATCCCGGCTGGTACTGCAGTACCGGCCAGAGGATCTTCATTTCTGGCAAATTCACCGTTGCAAACAATGGAGCGTTCGGCCGGAGCCACACGTTCCATTGTGTGAACTGACATGTCTTGTGCGGCCGCTATTCCATGAATAGCGACCGCAGAAAACTGACATGTCAGTTTTTCATGCGGTCACATGGGATACAGCCGGCGCTTATACTATGTGTATAGGCTCCGGCTGAAATTTCATTCATTCCAATACAACGTATGTTTTGTATAAATCACGGCCGTTGTTTCAAATAGCAACAAAGGCCATGATTTATGCAAAACATAAGTTGTGTGAACATAGCCTCAGACTATGTTCACATATAATTTTCTCCTGTCGGTTTAAAATGACAGGATACCACTCTGGCGGTTCCAACCATGGACCAGTTGGAGAGGATTTAGATATCAACAGAAAACCATGACTAAGGTCCCAGTGGGGTCTGAAACTTGTTGGTATTGTATGACTATAATTTTTCTGCTTTCTTCATTGTGAATTACCCAAGAGTCCAGGGGGGTCTCTCATGTGCTCTACTTGAAGGCAATTCAGCCAGGAGACACAAGTGGTTAAACATATGATTGAGTGTTGACCTTGAATATACCGACCTGACACTTAGTTTAACAACTTAAGGTTGCCATATTCTCTGATCCCTCCCTTTTAGTAAGGATTTGGTTTTGAGTTATATGAAGTGGGTGCACTCAGATCTTTTTGTACCTTCTATATATGAATACGATCCTCATTGTACATGCTTGTCCACTCTGTGCTACCCACCACATCTGTAGTGCATGAGAGGTATAAAGCTTGGAGTGGCTTGTTCTAAGCATTGTTTGGCTTCCAGAGTCCCTTCTATTCTAATATTTATAGTATATTACTTATTGAAAGGATTTGTGAACAATGTTGGTGACTAGAATATCACGTTATGCATGCTTTCCAGTGTACTTGCTCACCAGTTGCTTCCTAGTTTCAACCTCAACGGGTGGAAAGTAAATATGTTTCGGAAACATTCAACTTTGTTAGGTACTGTATATAGGGGGACATTTACTAAGGAGTCTTATATATGTGACAATTCTAATGAGGATTGGTGTTTATTTTGTTTTTATATCTTGTGACTGATTTATTAAAATGTAGCACTGCCATAGTGAATTTATCTAAGTAAAAAGTTGCAAAAATGCATGAATTGCGCAAGCATATTCACCTGGTACTGATCAGACGTAAGCCTGAACCTGTTTATGCGACTTTTTTAAAAGCACAAATGATAAATTGGGTGCTAATCCCGGATTAATGGAACTTTTGGGTGAACACTCAAAACAGGCAGATTTAAAAAAAAAAAGTTACATCTAAAAATATCTGCCCGTCAAATACTGGTTCATAGATAAAACTTAGACCAAAAGTGGGTGAAAAATCCAATTATTTACCTAAAATAGGTGCAAAGCCCTTGATAAATTTCCAGCAGAGTAATGTTAAATGATGAATGATAAATGTATGAGCATTAATTCTTACAAAGAGGCAGGGTACTAGAATATGCTGATTGATTGCTGCAAAACCCCCATTAACACTTTTTTTGTTGCTGTGAATTTAAGCAGCTGACATTTGCAAACGGAAATCCATGCATATAATGATCTTAAGTGAATTCTCTTTTTGGTACCCTGAAGATAAGCTTTGTGTAATGGCTGCCTCTATATTACTTACCTGTCCTAACTGTACACATGCTATAATTCTTTTCATTTCTGTTTCTTGGCTACATTTACTCTATTGCGTATTGTTAGTTATCAGTCTTACTACTATGTCCTAAACTAAGCCAAGACTTCCTGTTCTGTTTGCGTTAATAAAAGATGAGCAAACTTTTAAAAAATTTGGTTCGGCAAAGTTTGGGTTCACCCTAATGAACCTTAGTTGAACCATACTAAAGCAGCTAAACAATTGCAGGCATTTAGCTGTTTTAGTGTGGTTAAGCAAGGCAGCTCATCATACTTACCTGTTAACGCTTCCCTCATGTCCACCTCTTGTCTCTGGTGTCCCCACCAAAGCTGCCACCAGTCTGCTCAGCCAATTACAGACTGAGATGGGAGAGTGCCACTGCTAGTGATTAGCTGAGTGGGATGTCACTCTTGGTCCCTGTCTTCTACCTCTGCCTCTTCCTCAGTTGGTCCCTGACTTCTACCTCTGCCTCATCCATAGGACACAGTGACCAAACACTGCCACTGTTGAGACAGCAGTCACTGTCTGAAGCCATCAACCGAAGACAGCACTACCCCTACAACCACCCAACAGCATAGAAGATAAAATGACACCTGGCTAAGCTTATTGCAGTGCAATCTCCCCCGTTCCAGTTAGTGGTGTTGAAGCCATTTAGGGACCTAATGGCTTGTGTACTAATGAGATTGTCACCATTTCTTTACCAACAAGGCTATTCCATCTATGCAGGCATACCTGAAGAAGAAGGTTAGCAACTCTTTGATGCTCTCAGTTTCTCATCGGGTTCATCCAAACGTGGACGTCTGGAGTTCTAGCTATGGGCATAAGCAGTATATTTCCGTGACTGCCCACTGAGAGGAAGAAATGCCGCAGCCCCACAGTGAAGTGTCCATTCTGTCCCTTCTTGTTAACCATAGGTATGGGGTTTCAACCCTGGCACTTGTGCCAAGGAATTTTACCGTTCATATCTTATATTTCTGGACATGCAGGGTTAATGGACAATAACTGTTGTTGGCTTATTTATAGTGTATTCATCTGTGAATGGTTGCTTTTTGTTTTCTGCTACGTTAAAACCGCAGCAGATGAACAGCTGTTTTTCAGCCACCCTCAGCACTATGGGGCGAGTGGATACAGTTCAGTGCAGATCTCCCTGGTTCATCACAAACTGCGTATTTCCAAAACTCTACAAAGTACTGACAGCCACAAAGATCTGTTGCTAATTTTTGGGCAGCAGCCCTGGAGCGAGATGTGAATGCACCATTAGGGTGAGTTTTTTGGGAGTCACCAAAGCAAGGGGGTGGGGGGTCACTCCCATACTTCATCAGGGGTATGCCCCTTCCCTGTTTATTTAGGCTGGAGACAGCCCAACCACCCCAAGAGATAAGGCCAGGAGAAATTACTATCAGCTGAACATTTATGGTCACCTTAATAGTATTGCACTAGCAAGAACATTTCTTTCCCTATCAAAGCCTAAGGCAAGGTTCAAACTGCGTTTTTGCAATCCGTTTTTTTTTCATCCGTTTTTTGCAAAAAAAAAGGATGAAAAAAATGGATGCATTTGTGTGCACCCGTTTTGATCCGTTTTTCCATTGACTTCCATTGTAAAAAAAAAATGGATCAATACGGATCCATTTTTTTTGACGGACACAAGAACGTAGCTGACACTACTTTTGTGTCCGTCCCAAAAAAATGGATGCATTTTGATCCGTTTTTTTTTACAATGGAAGTCAATGGAAAAACGGATCAATACGGATGCACACAAATGCATCTGTTTTTCATCAGTATTTTGCAAAAAACTGATGAAAAAACTGGATTGCAATAACGCAGTGTGAACCTAGCCTTTTAAGTAAAATGTGTAACGCAACAATTTTTTTTGTAAGTCTGTGTTCTTAATAATATGAGAATGATTCTTGTTTCCATAGAATAGCAATAAATACACCCAAGTTTTATTAAATCTTTCCCACATTTTTCTGCCCCAAATTAGCTGAGATTCGAAAACGTGTGCCAATAATTTATTTACTGCTAATATCTGAAAGGTCAACCCCTTCTTCTATGAAGCATGCCCGAAAGAAAATGCAGGCATGTAAGAAGGCAGCTGAAAATAATTGCTGTCTTCCCTTTCCATTATCTAGAAGTACACATTGACCATCTTTGTCAAAAGCCATTCTGTGTTAGTTTCTCGGCTTGGCCTAAATAGATAATGGACAGATAGATAGATAGATAGATAGATAGATAGATAGATAGATAGATAGACAGATAGGAGATAGATAGATAGATAGATAGATAGATAGGAGATAGATAGATAGATAGATAGATAGGAGATAGATAGATAGATAGGAGATAGATAGATAGATAGAGTTAAACATGCCCTTTAATGTGTTTTGAGTTATGTTGGCATGCACATAGCTAGGAATTTGTTACATATCTATTAATCTATCTATCTATCTATCGATGGCTATGTTCACACAACGTCAAAAATAGAGAAAAGGCGGACGATTTTGATCATTTAAAAAACGTCAGTTTTTGCCATGATTTAACTAACTGCAACCGCAATGCATTAAAGTCAATGGGAAGACGGATGTCCAATGCGCACAATGTATTGAATAACGGACGTCAAAATAATGAACACGATCATTATTTTCGGACATCTTTTGCAAACAGTGGACGTTTTTTATTAGTTGTTCACACACAGTTTTTCTTTTGTCACCGTCCTTTCTCCATTTTTACTATTAAATTCAATGGAATTTTCAATTAAGCCGCATCCAACGGCCAATTAGTAACCCCAAACTACAATAATGTGCAAACACCAGTCATTGCACTAAGGGAAGGCCAGGCTGCTAAATGACGTCCGTTATTTTAGACTCAAAATATTGGACGTCATTTTAAACGGAGCTGAAAAAATGTTGTGTGAACATAGCCTATATATATATGTTTTTATATATATATATATATATATATATATATTTTTTTTTTTTCTTTTTCTTTCTTTCTTTTGAGTGATTCTGTTCTAAATGTACCACTAATAAAATAACATTTCCAAAGAAAATGCCTACTATTATAAATATTGTATGACAGCAAATGTGCTCAAACAAAAAAAATTAAAACATAAAAAAGGTACTTTTTTGAAGTCCGCTTAGACAGTGATTATTGTTTCCTAGCTTGAAAAATAGTTGCTGTCTTCCAAACTTGTTTCGGTTAGATAAGTGCACTCTAAAACATTAAATACATACCCCATAGAATATAATAGATTATTGAATCTAAGTTATCATGCGGCGCTTACAATAAATATGCGTTAGGCTGTTTACCCCTTTCGAATTAATGATGCATCAGGTATTGCTTATCAAAGCATCTGTATTATGATAAATGGCCACACTTGCTCTGAGAATACAATTATATGACCTGCGATTGATGAGAAAAGTATATCTCCAAAAAGTGTAATCACTATTATGAAGCAGCAGGCTATTACTCTTGCAGAATTTGTATTCTGTGTGTGACTCATTTATCTCCAAATAATGCAGGGAATAAAATACTGGATGCTGTTAAATTATATGCCAGCAGTTTTGACAGTTAAAACACAGCTAGCTATAGCTAAGCTGATTAAGTTTGCCAAGGCTACTAGGACACTGCTGAGACACGCTATTAAGGCAATTGCAGAACTGACTGAAGAATAGCCCTTTTTTTTATATCTTAGTACACACAGCAGTCTTTGTACAATGCAGTGATTTCATCTGCTGAAAAAGTTCCTAATGACAAGTGATCTGGAAAAGTGCGAAAAATACATCAATGGAAAAATAAGCCATTGACGCTTAATTTATTTTCTTCACGGAAAGGTGATTTATGCAGATCTGAATATCATGGAGTTAGACGTAGGTATTTGAATGTTTTGGAAATCCTCCTGATAAGGACTTTTAGGGGGTATGCGGAGTTAAGCGAGTTAAAAAAAAATATTTGGACTATTTTAGAAAAGAAATAAAATTATAAAAAAAAAGTCCCCAAAGATCCTATTTGTCAGTTAGGCTATGTTCACACAACATCCAAAAAAGGCGTCCGCTTTTTGTGTTTAAAAAGACGTCCGTTATTGCATCATTTTAAGTGACTTAAATAAAATGCATTGAAGTCTATGGAAAATACATTGCATTGAATGAAGGACGTCATTTGGGGCAGACACACTCAATACAATGTGTGAAAAATACGTCCGTTATTCCATAGACTTCCATATATTTTAGGCAACCCACTTAAAATGATGCAATAGCAAATGTTTTTTTAAACACAAAAAGCGGACACCTTTTCCCTGAACATAGCCTTAGGCTGAGTTCAAATTAGGTTTTTGCAATCCATTTAAAAAAAAAAAAACGGATGTAAAATCAAATGTGTGCATCCATTTTTGATCCGTTTTTCCATTGACCTACTGTACATTATAAAAAAAGGTCAAAAAGCATCAATTTTTTTAATGTACATAAAAATATGGCCAGCTACGTTTTTGTGTTAGTTAAAGAAATGGATGCGTTCGTTTTTATCCTTTTTTTTAATAATGTAGGTCAATGGAAAAACAGATCAAAATGGATGCACACAAATGTATCCGTTTTCCCATCCATTTTTTCTAAAAACAGATGCATAAAATGGATTTCAAAACCGTAGTGTGAACTCAGCCTTAGGGCCCGTTCACACTACAGAATCGGCACCAAAATTCAGAACAGAACTCCCCCTACGTGGACTCGGCTCTGAATCCTGCCATGTCAATTCTTTATGCGGAGAAAGGAGGCGCACAAGCCCTCCCATTCAAGCAGATAGAAGGCAGGATTCTGTAGTGTGAATGGGCCCTTAGCCATTAAAATGTATTAGCAACTGATGCCTTTAACTTTTTATCAAGATTCATTAAAAAACTATTGTTCGTTACTCCTTCAACGTATAGTTCATCAGGTGGGGACCTGTTAACACCCGACAGATTGTTTGCAAGGAAATAAAGGAATTTTTTTCAAACTCCACATCCATTATTTTCTGAATGGAACATTCTGCACTGCTTGTCATGGGCAGCAGAAATACACTTGCTGACAAAAGAACCTATGTTAGGTTGTTGTTGTTGTTGTTGTTTTTGCTGTTGTTGTTGTTGTTGTTGTTGTTGTTATTATTATTATTGTTAATATTATTATATCCATTTATTATTATTTTGAAATGCAGAACAAAAAGACAAAGGGGAATTTAGTATTTCAAATTCCCTTTAAGCATCCTTGAAGGCACCCATTTAGGATTAAATCTGCAAGCATGCAGATCTTGCAGGTAGAACAGTAAATCTGTCATACACTTCATTAACCTTCTTTGCCCTATTGAGTAGCTGAAGATAGCACATCTTGTAGATTCATGGCAACAATGTGTTTTAATCCTCAGTAGCTGTCTCTACTAGGAATCTATGTAACAACAAGGAAACTATGACAGTCAACAGGTATCATATGTCACGGAAACCTCACAATAAATATTAATGGCTTATGTACCTTGTATAACTAATTTTATGCCATCAAATTATATGTTATCCTATGTTGTGACTTTTCTGGACAATGGCTTTCTTTAAAGTGTCACTGCCAATATAGCTTTCAAAATTGAAAGCATTTTGGCAGTTTACATTAATTATTTTTTGTTTAGTTATCATTCTTTATGACAAAGTTATACTTACCTGTGCCCAGGTCCAGTCTTCCAAAGATAGTTTTTTAGTCTTGTGTGGGTTAAAAAAACTAAACAGAGGACATCTCAGTCATCTGTACGCTCACAGAGAAGGCAGTGATTTGATTTAATTTGATGGACATATTGAGCTGTGACAGTCTGTACTGGCCGGGACTTCCTGCAGTTAGTCTCTTTTTTTTTAACCACCACAACACTAAAAAGCTGCCCGGATTTGAAGTAAGTATAGCTTTGTTTTATAGCATAATAATAATAATAATAATAATAATAATAATGTAAAATGCCTTATATCACATCCCCTGTTGATTTAAGTTTTTGAAAGCTATAACAAAAGTGACACTTTGAACTTTACGAGTTGCCCTTGAAAACACACTTTGTTTAGGTCTTTTATGAAAATTATGTTTTTTTCCTACTGGTTTTTAAATGCTGCTATCATTTCTATTGTACTTGTCAAGTTTTGACCAGTTTGGATACATTTTCTCAAAGTGTTGCTCTAGTTAATTCCCTATTACCATAAACTGGACAATCCGATTTCTGATTCAACCAAAAAGCTGCAGGTGACAATTGTTATGTATCTGTTCTGTAGAACAGTTGATGTATTCTGAAAGTATGGCTAGTTAAAAACAAAAACATGTAGAAAAAAAATAGTATAACAATGTGTAATCCTCTTAGCTTTAGGCCACTCTGTTTGCATCGGTATTTACATGCCAAACCCAGGAGTGTCTTCAATAGACAAAAGGGAGGTAAATCTGTCCATTATACTTCTCTTTATTTATGCCACTCCTGGGGTTAGATTAGAAATACTTATGCTAATATTAACATAAATACTGTCATGTGAATGTAACCTCACTGAGATTTTGTTACGTATAAGAAAAAAAATTAATATCTTGCTACTTTGTTTAAGTACATAAGTAAAACATCTTCTAGATAGAATATGTAAAATAGTCTACAATAAACAGAAACACTTCCACAGACACTCAGGCTTGTTGAATAAAAGTAAATTTAGGTATATTATTGTGAAGTAGAAGTCAAAATATTATGTTTTTAGGCACAAACTCTTAGAGGATGTTCAACACTATACAAAAAATGTAGGTGTAGTAACCCAGGTCCCCCTGTCAATTTTTGCTATGATCCGTTAAGTTTTGGGGCCACTGTGGACTGTTTTCCATTCACCCTTCTTTCCTTTACTTCCTGGTTTGTATCATTTGAGCAAAGGACCAGCTAAGCCACACAGACCAGCATTCTCTGGGTGCTGGAGCCCATCCCCTTCCTCAACATCTACTTCTTGTAGTACCTCCCACATTTCATCTCCTTCCATGATCCATTTCTTCTCCCCAGAAAACTGCACTGCTGTTAGGCAGCCAGGTCAATTTCTGTGATTCTATTGGCTCTGAAGGACCATGCGATGAAGGTCCTTAAGAGCACTGTCAATGGCTAAAAAGGAACATGTGACACTGAGTGTAACAAACCAATAGTAATTCAGACACCCAAATATTGAAATTAGCCCTGAGGAAGGGGGCCAATTAGAAAAGACTCTCTCACTGCCAAGACCGCTCAGTGTCATGACACGTTCTTTGATGTATTGGCACAAAATGGAGGACAGTAATATGCTTTGTGACAATACAAGTAGAAATTTTTAGAACCACAGAACTTCAAGTGCAGTAATTATCTTCTTAATGTAAATTTCCTTATAATGGGTGGGAAAAACACATCTTCTCAAGGTTGTCTCCGGCTCTCCCTGTTTGCAGGTGTTGTTAAAAATAAGAGTCAAGCATGACTAAAGGGGATTTGAAGATTGGGGGGGGGGGGGGCACACATGGTTTGAAGCCGATATTTTGGGGTAAATTTTCTGTCAGCTTTTTTTCCAAAATAAATAATATATTGTTCACCAGAACTATCTCTATCTCTTAGCTGCCATACATTATTGCCTTTCTGCATTGCTCTCATAAGTAAATTATCATCATAACTTTGTCATCTCTAAGCGGGAATAATATAGGATATGGGAAATGAAATTTACGCCCCATTTATTAACAGGTAGGCCTTAATTTGGTGCATGTAAAGAATCCCGACTGTGATAAGCAGTAATAACAATGTATCTGTTGAAAAAGAGATGAAAACGAATTCTGATAGATTCCATAGACTTAATATGGACCCACTTTCTGTCCTTTTTTTTTTTTTTTTAGAATGGAATACACCTTAACTTGCCATCAAAAGGCAATAAATACTTTATAGATTTGTCCCAAATATTAGAGCATAAGAATGTCCCTTTGTTGGATAAGCCTTAGAGAGACAGCATGAGACTGCCTAAATCAATCACAGGCTAGGTTCACATATCGTCTTTTTTTTTACTGTTTGACGGTGATCTTTTTGGACGTCTGTCATTTTGCAGCCAAACAACATCCGTTATTTTGCTACATAGAAGAAACAGTGGTCTGGCACTAATCTATTGCACCGGTGGTTATCTTGGACTAATGTTGCAGCTGAATGCCTTACCAGGTGCTCTCTAAAAGTAATGGAGTGTCGGCAATAATATATAATTCCAGAAAAAAGAAGGTAAGGTGGTACTCACCATTAAAAGTCTTCTTTATTTATGTATCTTCATTAAAAATCATGCAGAGTGTGTAGCTGTCAGCAGAGGACGCCGTTCAGTAGCTGACAGTGTAACAGCTGTTTCCCGCGCGCATGCGCGCTTTCTCAGACACTCCAGGAAGCGCACATGCGCGCGGGAAATGGCTGTTGCCCTGTTAGCTACTGAGCAGCATCCTCTGCTGACTGCTACACACTCTGCATGATTTTTAATGAAGATACATAATGAAAGAAGACTTTTAACGGTGAATGCCTCCTTACCTTTTTTTTCCTGGAATTATCCATTATTTTGAAATGATGTCCTTGATTTCAAAATAATGGACGTTGCCTGGCCTCAAAGTGACAGCCATCTAAAAATGGCAGCCAGTGTGTAAACCTAGCCATACACTTTGGAAGGTTGTCTTTGTTTATTTGTTTTGCCAAAACCAAGAATGGATCCCAAAGGTGTGACCGCTGTCACCAACATTTACATTTCAGAATATAGTAATAGGTACAAAATAGTTGAATTAAAATATGGATGCTGTTTTAGATAAGAACACTTCCTCCTAAATTGTTAAAATTAATTTTTCACTATGTTTTACCTCGACAAACTGCTGTTTTAGTTGAGTAGGTGAAGCATTGCTGATTTTAAATATGTCATTGAGTATTTACTGGCCCAGGCTTAGTACACAGGATAGTTATATGCACTAGGGACTTTAAACTTGGCATTTTACAATATAGAGGTAGAGGACCCTTTGCAGGGTACACAACAATGAAAGCAGGATGACTGCAAGGAAAGTCAATGAGTACCACGCTAATACCCACATGTTCTGTTAGGCTATGTTCACACAACGTCTTTTCATCTCCGTTTAAAATGACGTACGTCATTTTGAGTCTAAAATAATAGACGTTATTTAGCTGTCTGGCCTTCCCTTAGTGCAAAGACTGGTGTTTGCACATTATTCTAGTTTGGTTACTAATCGGCCGTTGGATGGGGCTTAATTGAAAAGTCCATTGAATTAAATAGCAAAAACAGAGACAAAACGGTGACAAAAGGAAAACTGTGTGTGAACTGCAAATAAAAAACGTCCGCTGTTTGCAAAAGACGTCTGAAAATAATGTTCATGTTTATTATCTTGACGTCCGCTGCAAAAACGTCCGTTTTTCAATGCATTGTGTGCGTTGGACGTCTGTCTTCCCATTGACTCCAATGCAATGGCATTGCAGTCAGGTAAATCTTGGCAAAAACGGACGTTATTTTAAATATGAAAATCGGCCGCCTTTTTAATATTTTTGACGTTGTGTGAACATAGCCTTAGCAACATTTCACCTTTTCAGCCATAAAAGCAAATAATAATAATAATATTGTAAATTTATGTAGCGCTAAAAGATTCTGCAGCACTTTACAACTCTGGGGAACTTCTGTGCAGAAAATATAGTGATAGGTTCCCTTTAGAAATAGCATTTTTATACAATTTTATACAATTCAAAAAATTCTGAATCCGAGACCAAATGTAAAGTTCAGTTTGATGAAATAAATAGTAGAACTACCTTGACAACTGACATTTACAGAGATGGATCAATGTTAAAGCAGGTACTGTGCATTATTTTCTGCAAAGTAATAGAAATATATGTCATTCAAAGTCCTCGAAAAGCTGGATGATATCCCATATAGATGCTCCCATAAAGACTATGATCAACATCTGTGATCTATAGGAAAAACCAAGATAACAAAAAAAAAAAACCAGTAGAATACTGAAAGTCTCTACACAATTGGACAATTGATGAACTTTTTAAATAATTTATTGGAAATGAAAATATGATTTAAATATAAGACCTTAACACCAAACGTAAGGGATTATTTTATAGAAATAAAGCTGCATTATTAACCCCTTTAATTTTCTGACTTTATTTTTCTACAAATAACCGTGCACGCTCTGGAAAGTCGGGCAAAATGACAAGAAATATGACAAGATCCTTCTTATTACAGGGTTCATTGGAGGGCAGACTGTGACTGATTCATATGCACATGGCTTGAAGCAATGCAGATAATAATGAGAACTTGTATGTCAGTTTCAAGTTTAAAATTGTAAAAAATTACTGCATCCCGCTATGTACTAGTTAGGCATAAAAATGACCAGCAATTTGTCCACTAATGGAAAAACATTAAAATGCCAAATTATGATATACAGCATCGTTTAGAGGATCGACCTTACTGTGAAATGGGGATGCAGAACCTATGACCTTTAATGTCAGCATTTCAAACTTGTCTCTTTTCAGTAATAACACCCAATCAATATCATATAAAGAATGAAAAATTAGACGATTTTCACCTTTCATTTCAGCAGTCAAAGTATAAAGGCGAGCTCTTTCGGTGCCGAACATTTGAACTCTTTAAAGAAAACAGAGAAGCATACATTTATGTGTGGCTCTAAATACCATAGAACTCCTTGGAAATTCAATCACAACGCAATAACAATTACTACATTCTGCAAGATGTTGCGAGAATTAATTATTCCAGGGATTTTTTTTTGTGTGTGTGCTTTTTTTGTTGCTGGTTGATTGAGAGATAATTAGCAATTCTTGGAAACAATAAAAGTAAAATTAGAGACCATTAGTTTATTATTAGAGATGAGCGAACCTTGAGCAGGCTGAACCCCGATGTGGTGGCTGAAGAAGTTGAATGCAGTCCTAGGCTATGTTCACGCAACATCAAAAATAGAGAAAAGGCGTCCGCTTTTGCTATTTAAAAAAAAGTCTGTTATTGCCACGATTTAACTGACTGCAATTAAATAAAGTCAATGGAAAGACGGACGTCCAATGCACACAATGTATTGAATAACGGATGTTTTTACTGCGGACGCCAAAATAATGAACATAATCATTATTTTTGGACGGCGGACGTTATTTACACACAGTTTTTCTTTTCTCTCTCCGTTTTTACTATTAAATTCAATGGACTTTTCAATTAAGCCGCACCAAAAGGCAAATTAGTAACCGGAAACTAGAAGGCTTAACAGCAAAATGATGTCCGTTATCTGAGACTCAAAATGAAGGACTTTATTTTAAACGGAGCTGAAAAAAACGTTCTGTGAACATAGCCCTAGGGAGTCCTGAAAAATATGGATACGGCCTATGGGCTGCATCCAACTTCTTCACCCACCAGTAATAACCACCGGATTCGGATGAACGCAAACATACTCAAGGTTCGGACAAACCAGAGCATGCTCGAGATTCGCTCATTTCTATTTATTATGCGTTTAGATTTGTTTTTGTTAGTATAATATAGTTTTATTAGTATTAGTATAGTATTAGTATAGTTTTGATATAGTATTTTAAACTATAAGAATATTATATAGCTATACAGCCACAAAAACAGTTGAGATACAGTAGGAGAAGCACTGCTATAAAGAGCATCCGTAACACACAAATTAAATAGCTCCCAAAAAGCATGGCAGGTCCAATCCAAGATTTTCATTAACGTGTGTCTGTCACATCACAATACACCTGAACAAATTTGATACATGAAAAATAATATTTTTCAAAATAAATTAAATGTCAAAGTGTAAAAATGAATGGGGAAATGGATATCCTAATGGGAGGGTTTTACTTCATTTTATCTATGGGACCTTCTCTGCATAAGCTCCTAACCTTCCGCTTTGTGTAACATTTCGATCAACCTTGATAATCTCTGAGCAAGAAGTTAAATTTGGTGGAAGAGACTGTCAGAAAGGTAAAGTGTTTTCCATGGGGTAACCTCAGGCTATATTCAGTCCTAAGGCATGAGGAGATAATAGGGGGGGGGGGTATGCTTTGGACCCTGTTGGTTAGGCAGAGGTGTTAAAAAAAGGCTAAAGCAGACCGTATATTATACCATGGTGGCTCCTTCATTTGAATAAGTGGCAGTGTTAAATGAAAGCTTCTGACAAAGTCTTATTACTTAAGTCATAACCATAAATATTGACTATGTTGGTCCATCCTGAGTTCACGAGAGTGCATTGTTGTTTATTGGCACGTATATACTAGTGTTCTAATGGTATGCGCACATTTGCAGGCTTTTTAGAGGCCTGTTGCATTTCTATGTATGTGACTATTCACTAATGGATATTGACTTAAGTATTCATCCAACGTTGACGTTTCCATTTTTGTTGTTTGCATTAGCTTTTAACAAAATGTAAATTTCTGTAAATACTATGCTTTGTAATCTAGGCAGTAAGTCTTGACATGCTACATGGGGTAAAAAAATAAAACAAAAAATTCTTTGTGTTTACTAGGTTTTTTCATGGCACTTGCGCAATTTCCCCCTGCTTGCATGTAATTTCTTCTAGTTTTAAAGGGAAACCCACAGCACAGATATGTACAGTATATATGTGTGCCAACAGTTTCCTGTTGCCGATCACATCAGCAGTACATACATACTTCTAGGTGGGTCTGTGACACTGTCAGCTCCCGTCCCAGTCTCTGGCCGCTGTATTTTTAGGCCACCTCCTGCCTCCTCTGGCTGTCAATTTATCATGTTTTTTAGCAACACACCAGATCACAGAGCAGTGATAAAGGTAAGTATGTACTGTCCATTTGATCGGCAACAGAAAACTGGCAGCACAAATAGATGAGTATGCATTTTGTCACTTCCTTTTTAAACATGCTGAAAAATTAAAGGGATCAGCATGTGGGAGATTAAGATTTTTTTTAACTTTATATTTGTTGTTCGCATGCATTTGATAAAAAGAACAGTCTTACATTTTACTCTATACTTTTATTTAGTTATTTACTTCTATTAAAAAAATCTCAAGTCTTCCGGTACTTATTGGCTGTTGTATGTCCTGCAGGAAGTGGTGTATTCTTTCCAATCTGACACAGTGCTCTCTGCTGCCACCTCTGCCCATGTCAGGAATTGTCTAGAGCAGTAGCAAATCCCCTAATAAAACCTCTCCTGATGTCCAGAGTGCATTTCTCTCCATGTGGGAATGTGGCCTAATGACTGCATTACAAATAGATTATTCCAGAACTAGAACAATAAGGGAAAAAATCATGGAAAACTTTTTTACAATTTTAACTTTTTTAATGTTTTGTATTCATTTGTGTTAGTGTCCCTTTAAAATGGATTTATAATCCAATATATGCAGGCAAAGGCAGAATGATACCATTTATGTTTTAATTGACTAAGCACGTTCATTGTAATATTCAAACAATTCCAGTGACATATTATTTTGCAGTGCTTTGCATATTCAATTCAGTCTCCCTCATATCAGTTTCCTTCCAGGATTCAAATTAAATTCTGAATTATCTACAAAGCTGTTCTTTTCAGCTTCAAGGCTGTAAACTCCTCAGTTCCTGATTGCATCTTAGCTCTTAATTTTTCTTGTGCTCTTTGTCTTAAATTTTGATTACAACTGCCAATATCACTTGTACATATTTTTGTAATTTATAATTTTGTAAGTTCCTCAGACATCTTAGTCTGTATATTACTTTTTTTTTTATCTAAAATGGGCACAGATGGAAAATGAACTCCCCCATCACATTATTTTGTATTCTCATTAAAATTGCATTATATGCTCTTAATAACCACTATTCATTATAATATGCTAAGCGGTCAATTATTTTTATAAAATATACAGTGAACACAGTACTGAGTATGTGATTTGGGCCATACAAACAACTATCTCTGGTTTCCGAAATGCTTCCAGAGACTTTATCTCTGCTCTCACTTACATGTACCTTTTTAATCCCTTCACTTCAGCCATACAGCTATATACGTTCCTGCTGACGATGCCCCCTGCAGCAAAAACATATATCAACATTCCTGACTCTGAAGGGGTTTTAAAATGTGCAGGGTCCTTTCAATGCAATCGGCCCTGCTCATTTTACTGTCCCTAGACCTGGCCATAATGACAGGCAGCCGTGGTCATGCAGCTGCCTTTCATTACCCCTTAAACGATGCGATGAATAGCGATCACGGTGTTTAAATTTAAATTTGTCAGTGACAGGATAAACACCTGTTACTGACTGATCGGGATCACTTACCCCAATCCCAATCACTTACACTGACAGGCGGGGGTAAGCCACTTACCTCTGTCCTTTTGGATGGTCGATCTGTGCATGGAGTCTGAACTGATCAATAATGCAAAGTGTTAAAAAAAGTGTGACAGAAAAACGTTTTAAAAAATATTTTAAAAAAATCCTTATAAAATAAACCCTAATAAAATTTTAAATTACTTTACCTCCTTTCTCATTATAAAAATAAAAATATGTTAAAATATCTAAATATGTAAAACATATTATTAGAGATGAGCGAACTGGGTTCGGGTTCGAGTCGATCCGAACCCGAACGTTCGCCATTTGATTAGCTGGGGCTGCTGAACTTGGATAAAGCTCTAAGGTTGTCTGGAAAACATGGATACAGCCAATTACTATATCCATGTTTTCCACATAGCCTTAGGGCTTTATCCAAGTTCAGCAGCCACCGCTAATCAAATGCTGAAAGTTCGGGTTTGGATCGACTCAAGCATGCTCCAGGTTCGCTCATCTCTTCATATTATATATAATAGCATGTGAAATTGTCTGATCTATTAAAATATAACAATATTGTTCCTGCATGGTGAATGGCATGAATAGAGAAAAAAATAAAAAATAAAAACACCTGGATTGCTGATTTAAAAAAAAAATCTGAAAGTAATTAAAAAACAATAAAAAATTTTCTTTTACACCAATATAATACCAATAAAAACTACAGATCATGGTGCAAAAATTACACCCCAACCAGCCCTGTAGGTGGAAAAATAAAACTGATATGGCTCTTAGAAGGCAAGGAGGAACATTACTTCAATTTGACTTGGAAATCCAGACATCATTGACCTTCAGTTAATGTAAGGCTGTTCTATCTATAGTGTGTGGCTGCTGAAATATAGATGCCATGATGCCAGTGGGGGTAGGGCTTAAATCTTCTTAGAACTTAAATAGATAAACAGCTACAGGATGACCAGCAGTAAAGATCTTTGTAAGAATACATACAGTACATTGTCATTCTAATGCCAGTCAGCTCTTTCACAGAGCATCAAATACATTATTACTATCAGTATAAGCCATGGATATTGCTCAAATAATTTTAATATCCGAGCAAAATAGAATTCAATTTGTACAACAGACTTCATTTTCTAATCCAGGTCAGACGCTTGTAGTGTGTAGTTGTCAATTTAGAGAGAAGTTCTTTAACCATTACAGGGGACCCAAAATTAAATGAGTGCTACTGGAAAGAAATAACTTAGTAGAAAATAGTTAAATATGTTAGATTTCTAAGAATAGAGCTAGGCATGAACGAACTTACAGTAGGAAGGAAGCAAAGCGCTTTGTTCCTATCTGTATTCCGCTGCGGGGCTTTGAAGTCTGCTCCGCTCAATGCTGCTCCTCCCCAGGTGCTGGAAAAAAAGATGGATCCAGTCCTGGGAAACTAGGAGATAGGATCCATCTTTTCCCGGCACCTGGGGAGGAGCAGCATGGAGCGGAACACACTTCAAAGCCCCGCAAACTGATGAGCAGAATACCGGTAAGAATGAAGTGCTTTGCTTCCTATCATATTACCTAATAGAAATAATTTAAAGCTGAAAACCCACAAAATTCAAAAAAGGCAGGCAGGAGTTGCAAGAAAATAAAAAACAAGTAAACTAACCCGTCGTTGTGCCTCTGTTGCGTCTCCCAAGTACTGTTGATGGCTACCAGGTGTCATCTTCAACTGGAATCCAGGTATTTCACTTACCTGGCTCTTCCAGCTGCAGTGTCATAGCAATTGCCCAACCAGTCAGTGACTAGGGCGGTATCACTTATTGGCTGAGTGGGCAATCACTTATGCCAGGTAGGAGACGATGGAGCTGAAAGAGATGCAGGACACGTGTGGCTGGCAACAGGACCCGGGAGTGGGCTACGGGGCACCCGAATAGGAAGTTCACTGTTTTTTATTTTCCTGCACCTCCCAATCTGCCATTTTTCAATTTTGTGGGACTTCTCCTTTAATGCTTTAGATTAGTTTTGTCCTATATTTAGGGACGGTATTCTGTTTAGTCTAGGAATTCTTACACAGTGCTCATAATTTCTGTTTTTGTGATCTGTAACCTGTGCAATAAAACTGGCAAGAAAGCCAGTATAAACACATTTCTGTGACCTGAATACCGAAATGTTGTGTGCCAAGCTGACTGTGTGACTGTACTCTACCTTTTACTTCATGAAAATCTGATCCCATGAGACTGTCACAGTACCTACCTTTTTCAAATTGTAGCTTTCTACTATCTTGGATCTATTGATTCTTTTGACAATAAATCAGGCTTCCCATGAACATTCATTGAAAATGTAGACTCCACCTTACAGTCGCACGTTTTTTACATCCTGGAGTACTAGCATATTGTTCAGTCTCGTCACCAGCATACTGCACGTGCCATCAAAACTCATCTAAATGTCTACTTTTGTCTCCATCTGTTGTGACTGTTAGCTCCGTTGGGAAAGTACTTCTTAGTATATCACACAGCAATATCCTGCATAGTTTTCGTTTCAGCTCAGCTGGATAACCATCACGGTAGTATCCTCTCAACATCTTGCAAGATGTGTTTCCTCACTATGAAGACAGCAAGCACCTGCTGCTAATCAACATCAAGAAGAGATCTATGGAAACTCCTCCATACTCCTCCTGGGTTTTTGCATAATCTTGAATACTGTACCTGGTATTGGGATTTTTATGTGTTTCAAATGTATTGTAACACTTGCCTTAACGGAATATAAGGCAAGTTCTGTATGTTGTGATGCATGTATTTACAATTAAAGTATACAGCAAGTTGCATTTATCGATAACTTAAGTGAACACTATCAAATAAACAGGAGCTGTTTTGCAGCTTTAACTCCTTAAAGTGAATGTGTCATCAGATACATCGCATTGGGTTTTTTACCTTGGCGGGTTGGTGCCAGTGTGTGGATACCGGTGGTGCAGTCCCTTTTTTTGAACCGCCGCCTGGTTTCCGCGCATGGCGATTGTCTACTCCCAAGCAACGGCCCTAAACGGAGCACTGGGGGCCGGCCTGTTCAAGTGTGATGATCTCCCATCCCCCCTGTGACCCGGCTCCATTAGAATCAATGGCGCCACGTCACAAAGGCAGGGTTTTTTGTCACACTGGGGGGGGGGGGGGCGGCGGGCCTGCCCTCAGTGCTCCGTGATGTAAGGGTGCTTGGGAGTAGACTGGCGCCGTACATAGGAACTGGGCAGCATTTAAAAAAAAAGGATCACATCACCGGTATCCCCACAACGGCACTGATCTGGTAAAAGAAAAAAAAAAAAAAAAGCGATGTCTCCTGATGGTACATTCGCTCTAAGGACCAAGGAAATTTTTATTTAACTTTTTAATTTTTTCCTCTGTTCCTTAAAAGATCCATAGTTTTAATTTTTCCATCTACGGAGTCATGTAGAGGCTTGTTTTTTGTGGTGTCCATTTTTATATAAATATATAAATTATATTATGTGTATTTCATAGCGTTCATTGTGCAGTAAATTTTACATGTTATCTATATTCGTATATGTGTACATTTGCAATCATATCCAATATGTATAGTTTTCATCCCGTTTTATTATTTTAAAATCAAATGCTCATCAGGCAGCCCTGGGAGGCCAAACAGAGGCCTCAGGTTGCACCGCAAAGGGCCAATCTGTTATTCTAGACCTCCAATAAGCTATCTAAATGCCATTTTAATATAGCTATCAGTTTGACAGCTGCATCTAAATGGTTAGACACAGAGTGATCACCCTAATGGGGATTAGCGGCAGCCTGGAGTAGCCGTATCAAGTCCTGAGCCACCTTTACACCCCTTTAATGGCCCTATGATAAAAGTACACATCATAGGCTGTTAAGAGGTTAAAGGGCACATGTAGCTTAGATTTATTTATTTTTTTACTTGTAATAACTAGCAAACGAGAACAAGAATAGCTAAGATGGTAAAGATGGTAAAAAGAAACTTAACGAAAATTCATTCCAGACTGGGACCAGTATAAAAAATTATTAACTTAATTTTCTTCCATTTCAGCACCCCCACCAGTGAAATCTACTAGAAGCCCTGTGACAACAATCAGTACATTGTGCATGTGACACTTCTGCCAGTCACTGGCCTCTGTAGTCTCTTTCTGTGTGCATGGCAATTGGCAACTGAGATGAGTTTTTCCATGACAATCCGGACTACAGTGAATTTTTCTTAACTGTCATATAATCTCTTTACGGTAACTGCATAAGGAAAACAGTGTTACTTTGCAGAAGAGTGCGAACGTAGTTGACATAGCTTTGTCAATGATTCCCAATTACTGCTTTAGTGCTCTACTTTTTATAGTATTAGCAAATGCGATTTCCAAGAGCTTTTTAGAAGGAGTTACACTATCTACTGGCTCTTCCATTACTGGAAGTATCTTTCTCGAATCAGGAACAGTATTTGAATAGCTAATTTTCCACTTATTTAGGAGATCTCGCTCAGACATGAAACATTCCTCAGTGCATAGCTAATTCAGCATAAATTTGAGGCAGATATTGCATGAAGATATTTCCAAATTGAATCCACTGCATTACAATGTGCAGAACATTCCCACAGTACCGGAAAAGTAAATTATTTGGCTTTTAAGCACAAAGTGTCATTGTTCTTCAATTCATTCTCTTTAATTTAAAAATGACACCTACTTGCAGTATGTTCATCTCGAGCACGAAAGAAAGACTCACTGTTTTAATTTTCTTTTATGCTGCTGTGTATGCTGCATATATTTATCAAGGTGGAAAATCACATTTGTCACTGTGATAGAACAGTGAAAGAAAGAAACAAATGGAAAATACATATGCAATTTTGTATTCTATTTTTTTTTCTTATCAAGGCTTAGTGGGTTCTTTAAATATAATTTCAAGAGACTTTGTAAACACAATACATTATAATATAAAAAACATTCAGCATACGGTATAAGGCTATGTTCACACTGCGTATGTTTCCGGCCATAGTGCAAACCGCGAATATACGCACGTAGTTTTAAGGTTGAAGCGTTCGCTTGAAAGTATACAATATACGCCCGCACAATGCACACTACGTATGAGCTTACGGCCAGATCGTATACGGCGCCGTGAAAAATGAACAAGACCATTGTTTGAGGACGGAAATGTTGAAACTCACGTCCGTGGGTTTTCATGCGGTCCCGTACGGAGTACTTATTTCAGCCAAATTGAACTTGATTTTTCGATCCAAAAGGTTCTGTGTGGTTTACGGAGCTGGGCGAAGATTTCCAAGTAAATGACCTGCCTCAGATCGCTTCGAAACAAGCTAGGGAAGCATAACTGTACTACGGGCGTATGTTCGCGGTTCGTACGCATCCGGCCGCATGTCTATTTTTCCCACGCCCGTAGTTTCAGCAGCACATGTACGGCGGCATACGAAATGTGGCCGGACTCGTACGCAGTGTGAATATAGCCTTAAACCATGGAGGGAAATTCTTTTATGCTTCTATAATAAGGATCATAATAAGTAGGCTTAAATTTTAAAGCATACCTGTCATATAAAAAAAGGTTTGACTTGTCTTTGGGTTTTCTGATCCCCACCAATTGTTTGAATGAGTAAATAGGAAATTTAAAGGTGTAAAAATTAGATAGACATCAGCACTCACCCAATAATGTCAATAGCTTTGCTTTTATTCCAGTCACGGGATGTGGCTGTTTCAGGCGACACACTCTTCATCAGCCAGGTATGGAAATTTAAAGATTTCCCTTTTACATTAACCCATGTCTGCTAATTTAACAAACTAAATGTACCTGTCCTCGTGCTCTGTAACATCAATCCCAGGTACAGCTGAGAGGAAGAGGTGTCCTGCAGATCTTCCAGCTGCAACATCACATACCCAGCTAAGTGATTGCCTCCTCAGCTAATAAATGACTGGCTGAGCAGGCAATTGCTTAACTGGGCCATGGTGTTGCAGCTGGAAAACCAGGGTATGTGGCGTATCCAGATTCTGTCCTAAAATGACACCTGGCAGCCTTCAACGGGACCCGGGAGTGGCGCTATGGAGGCCCTTCGATGGGTAAGTTTACTTTTTTTTATTATTTACCAAGAATTTTCCTTAGGATAAAACTTTTCATGACATTAATTATTCTTCAGAAAAAACATTCTTACATTTTGGTCACAAAATAGACTAAAATTTCGAATTTATTATAGTATAAGCACAAAAATAGAAAATGAGGTAAAACATTTGTGCACTGTTGCTCAACAAGCTATTGAAAGCTAATGAATTGGACAGTTTTCACCAACATTATTCTACCGTATCTCCATTCGAGATAATTTTAAACTCATGTATGATAAACACCTTTAAATTATTCTTTATAGGCGTCTGTTTTGGCTATATCCTTCTGTTTGTTCCTATGTATCCTGCATGTTTTGATAACTAGCATCTTGTCTACAATATACTCCTGTTTGTTTGTTTCTATTTTGTGAGCACCTTCCAATATTTTTCTTTTACGATTTGTGATTTTGAACATGTAAACAGATTTTATGGGTCATGTTACATGACACAATCAGATGATCAGCGTGCTTAAAGAAAACCTATCTCTAAGATATTTGATATTAGTTAATATTTGAAGGAGAATATATTACCAGTTATACGCACTGAGTAGAAATGCATAAACTTTACCATATGGATAATCAAGATTAGAAAGAATTTACTTATATGTGTATTTTTCTGGACTTCCAAGTGTATGGTGGTCAACCTAACAGGATGGGATATTTGTGCTTCAGTACAATTAATGTTATCATACAAAATTGTACAATAATGTTGTCATACAAAATTGTAAGGGAAAGAAAAATTAAACAAACATAAAAAGCAAATATTACCTCCGAAATACCAGATACATTAACTTTTACATTAAAATGACTAATAAGTCACATTTTAGCTTCCAGTTTTCTAGCTCAGTTTATCATATGCTTGCACTTGCATCATGACTTATTATAAAAGTCATGACATCCTGCTGGACACCAACAGGATCAAACCATGGACATACAATGAGCTTGGTTCCATATGGGGAATAACACTGCATGTAGCATTATAGAATTCACAATAGAGGCTCTAAATCAATCCTCCTTTATAAGTTTGAACAGAATGTTAGACAATGCAAGTCCAGAAATAAATGCGTCCATACATGAAATTTCAAATTCTAAAATGTTCAAAAATGTACTCATTCCTAGTGTTTACCTTAGGAACTAACTTAAAAGGGTTGGCCACCTTTAACCCCTTTCCACGGCTGGGCAGTAAATTAACGTCGCTGAAGCCCATGCCTGATGCTGCAGCGACGTTAATTCATGTCGCAGGAGGACAGAGGCACCTGTGTCATCCGCGGCAGGTCCCGGCTATCAGTAATAGCCGGAGACCCGCCGCAACTCTCAGCACCAGAGCTGTGCTCCGGTGTTGAGAGTTAACTATACAGATATTGCGATCAGCACGGCTGCAGCATCTATAGGGCTTCTGGCAGAAAATTCTCCATCTATAGAGGGAGAATTCTCTGTCCGCTGTCCATCGGGGCTTTGCAAAGTGATCACAGAGCCCCGATGGTAGCTATGGAAAGCGGAAGCCTCAGGCTTCCGGTTTCATGGCTACAGAATCCGGCAGGGGCCAGGAGGAAAGGCTGGGCATGCGGGGCATGCACCTGTAAGCCCTTCCCCCTCCCCTCTTTCTGCTGCCGCTGTCACAAGATAGTAACAGTGGCAGGGGACAGAGGAGAGGGGGCAGACACAGGGACATCAGCTTATGGGATCATTATGATCCCATAAGCTGATGTCCTAAAACAACCTGGGCATTGAGGAGTCAACGACCCCAGGTTGTGAAAGTGTTAAAGTAAAATTGTTCAGTGTAAAGTATTTGTCAGTGTACTCACAGCACTTACTGACAGCAACTCCCTGTGTACCTCATAGAGCTAAAATCAGACTCCCCTCCTCCAGGCTGTGCTGTGCTGTGCTGCTCTGTGGTGATTCTGTCCATCAGATGGCTGAACATGGAGGAGCATGTGACCATGCCCCTTCCCCCAGTGTCCACCACTGAGCCTCTTTATGTCTATGGAAGACACTGGGGGTGGGGCATGGTCACATACTCCTCCCTGTCGGCCATCTTATGGACAAAGTCACCACATCGCAGCGCAGCACAGCCTGGAGGAGGAGAGCCTGATTTTAGCTCTATGGGATACACAGGGAGCTGCTGTGTGTACAGTTACTAATACTGTACACTGAACAATTTTACTATAAGGTGGCCAACCCCTTTAAAGGGAAATTAACAGCAGGCTAGAAGGATCTACTGTATGTCGGTACAGCCCACAGTTTGTTGAAGTAGAATATTATGCTATAAATTCATATCAGTGTATTATTTATATGTTATAGATACCGTTCTTTACATTATCAAGAGCAGGCCTTGTTGCCCATAGCACAGTGATGTTCTTAATCTTCAAGGGCAGATTAATAACTGAAAACTGTGCTCTGATTGGTTACTATTGGCAAGAAGGCCATGTCGAAAGCCAAATGTTTTTCAGTTTACTACACCGTCATGTAGAGATGAATATTATGCCACAACATAACCCTATAACCCCAAGGCTAAGTCAATAATTTTCTTTTGTCATGTTTTTGTTTCCCAACCAATATTTTAAAGCCTTTGTAGGAACAAACAAAAAAAACAATGTGCAATGTCAGCCGAACATTTTTTTCCCTCTGTTCCTCTGAAGCAATGAATTTGATGTCCTGGCGCCTTCCTATATCACCACTGGAAAGCCATCATGGTATCATTAACATCTAGACATTTTGGAAGGAAAGATCTTAACAAGTGTAACGGAGAAAAACAATGATCATTATTACAATCGCACACTTATCATTACGCTCCATGCTGACATTCAATAATCCAGCCTGTAACAGCAAGACAGAATAGGGTAGAAAACAACACACACAGCTGAGTAATAGCAGACATTTTGTAATATATTTTATGTAATTTGGAGACAACGAACGGTAGAATAATTACACCATTTAAGTGCGTCTGATCTCTTTAAAAGGCAGTTGTGTAGTGACATACAATTGTAGCTGAGAACTACTATTGTCCAGGAGAAAATTATTGGCTATTCCCGGTGATGTACATTTCAGAACCGCTACTATATCTGACTTTTCTATTGACTGTCTGAAAATGTTGAAAACAAAAGAACAAGAGGAAACAAAAACATTTGTGAAGCAAACACAGTCACCATAGGGGTTGCATAGTTTATATTGTCATGCACCATTAATTTTAATGACAAACTCTGTACTACGGAGTTACTGTATGCCGAGGTTAGACTGCTATTATTTACTGCATATTATTCGAGTACAGTTATTCTTCTTTTTGATTTGCTTTCATTTGCTGAATGTTCTTTTATTTCAAGTGATTACTATTTGATGTTTATTTATTTATTTTTATTTCATACAACGCAAAGCATTAAAATCTAAGGAGTAGTACTCTTATCCAGATCTTTTTCTTATCCTAATTCCATTGTAGGTACAATGAACAGTAGTTGTATTAAGAAATATATAGTAAACTAAGGAGAGCAAATGTTTACATCGTAAAATTTATGAAGGATATATTATAGTAAATATGTTTCAATAACTTCTAGGCGTGTATTTTGAGGTTCACTTCCTGCATTTAATTGCTTTCGAAAGGTTCCCATTCTATTTATTAAAAAGTCAAAGGAGCCACCCTGATATTTCCCTATTTGTGTCCCAATAACTCACAACCAAGTGGGACTTAAGGGGCTACATATCTGGGTGGTTTGGTGATCTGCCCTGGCTATTCCCGTGTTTTGAGACTCGCAACTGAGGCTTCACGGACCCAGTTTTGCAATACTATACTAATCCAATACTATTTATCAAAAAGTCACCCAAACCCGCTGTCTTGATGGCTTTCAACTACTCCACCCTTGTGTTACCATGGAGATAAAGCTCCACCAGAGATCTCTGGTTGTAGATTTCTTCTCTTATCTCTATTGAGAACACATGAACATTCAGAAAGGGAAATTAAGAGAGATAGCTTTGAGCCAAATTTAGGAAAACAGATATTGAAGGTGTATGGGCAAAAAAAAAAGACTTTCCCCAGAAATGGGTGTTCTCTTTTTAATTGTATTGCAGCTCAACTCCATTCAAGTAAACAAAGCTAAGCTTCAAATCCAGACTCAGTTTATGGACAAGAGTGGCACTGCTTATGGGAATGTTTGCTAATTGGTAAGAACCACTTACTCCTCTAACATCAATTGAAGGAAAAAATGTAATGATTTTCAGAATAATTTCTGTGTACATATGAAAAAGATGCCATGGTTCATTTATGCTCCACTTATCAACATATGTATAAATTCAAAATGCTAATAGATGTCAATAGTCCCTCGATACAAGCTATTGATCAACAGTTTGTAGTCAGCTAATAGCATCCAGACTTTATAAATAATTAAATTTCCATTTTTTTTTATGTATATTATAAAATTTCCCCTAAAACTATTCTATTATGTGTTGCATACAATATAAATTTTGCTAAGGATATCATATATGCAGTTAATTAATATGTTGAATTGAAAAGAAATTCCAAAAGATCACTATGCCCAACTGCCAAAAAAAAATAAAAAATACAGTTGGGTCTTTTTACAGTAAAGCATATTATTAAAGGAGAAATCCAGCGGGTTATAAAATTCTGTAGCCGACAGGGGGGAAATTGATTTCAAGTACTAACAAACCTATTCTTGTTCCTGCGGTGAGCAGTGGGATCAGCCGCGGGACCCTGATGGGCTCCGGGATCGCCGGAGCTGACATGTCATGACCATGATGGATCTGGATGGCTCAGTTTGGCTGGTTGGCTGATGGATCGGCCACTCAGCCAGCAAGTGACGTGGGCGGGACAGCGCTCCAGTCATTGATTGGCTGAGCGGCCGGTCCATCAGCTGGGACAGTCATCACAACTTGGGGGAAATACCTTCCAGTGGGAGTCCTGTAGCCAGTCCTCACCGCGGGCATGGAGAGAGGTAAGTTAGTATTTGCAATCAACTTCCTTCCTACCCCTGCTGGCTGCTGGATCTTATAATCCGCCGGACTTCTCCTTTAATACTTACATACAAACAGAACAGCTAATCTATTAGGAATTCAGCACTGCTTTCATTGATTGCTTTTAAAATGCGCATCTCCTCTTGACAACCAATTCCAATATACTATGTTAGTTCTCTATGATTCACAGTGAATACAGCTAACAAAGAGCAGCCAATCTATATATTGTATGGTCAGCCTTTATACAATGGTCTAACAAAATAACGTGAACACCCCTATTTTTCCAACTTTTCCTTACACATCTGATGAGGATGATGATGATAATGCTACAGACTTAACAAGCTTTTTCAATATAGCAGATAAGTTAGAATTCTTACTGGAACATTGACAAATATGCATAAGAAGGATTATATAGGCTAAGACCAACTCAATGTATACTTTATGAACAGTTAATGTTACCAATAGGATTAGACTGAAATGAGAGCATGTATTGCAGTTGGCAAGAACTTCAAACATAGAAATTATTTTGAGACTGCCAGACTGCTGTGTACTAAGTCTCTCATCTACATGCAGATTTACTATTAAAGACATAGAATACTTATAAGTAATATTTTCATTCTCTATAGTGTATATGGAGTATGAAACTAGTGAGGAGAAAAGTTCATTTTAAAATCCTACATTATGGCTATGTTCCCATGACGCCAAAATGTGGCAAAAATGATTTTGCATAAAACAGACATGTTTTAGCACAAAAGACATGGTTGTAAAAAAAAAAAAGGAAAACTGCTACAAAACACCCAAATAAAGATATTGTGGGAACATAGCCCTAAAATTTGGTTTTAGTACATATCATGTTGAGTATTTCATGTTGACTTTTCATACTAGCAATAGCAATAAAATATTATTCCTGATTGTTCTATCTTGATAATGACCCCGATAGTTTTATATTAACACAAACAGTTTAACTAGGGGAAGATGTAAGATTTTACTCCATTCAGGCTATGTTCCCACAATGTCGTTTGGGGCATCTTTTTTGGATGTCCTTCATGTTGACAGTAAAGACGGATGTCTTTTGATGACCATAAGTATCAAAGGACTGCAGTCTTATGGCATTAAAATGACAACCATCCAAAGACAGCTGCAAAACGATGTTGTGTGGACATAAACAGCAGGTTTTTTAACTGACAATATGACACTGCCACTAATAATAATAACTCCTAAAGTGCACATGCTCACACAAATACATGAACAAATAAATATATAAATAAAGTATTTATTGGGTTTTTAGGTGTTTTTAAATGTGTGTCCACTTGTTGTGTAAAATGCTGTATTTTTTGTTAATAAAAATATTGCTTTATTAGGTATATGATTGTGGGTACACCATTTTTTGTCTTCCTGTGTTTATTTTGAATATATTCATTGAATAGTGGTCGCACAAGACTGACAGAGCAAACAATGTTCTGGCCGCATTCTAAATCAAAAGAAATAAAGTTCATTGGGCCGATACTGCATGGACTTCACTGACACCGTCCGTTCTGTGACACGGCTGTGTCAAAGAACAGCCAGGGTCATACGTAGTGTGACCCCGGCCTATAGCATAAATTATTATATTAAAAACATAATCTGATCTGTCACACTAAAAAACTTTCATCTTTTGTAGAAACTGGTTTATGTTTTTCATAACAACCCATTTTAACAAACTGTGATTGCCCTGGTTTGGTTTCTGATAACAACTGTCAATCATCACAGAAAGATCTAGAAAACGTCACATGCAGACCATGTCATTATGCTTTTTGTAAGTGGCTTTAGTAGGCGACCCACTTCTCATCATAAAACAGATAGTAACACTATATATCAGTGTATCCTATGAATATCATTGGCAGTAGATTATTTCTATCTTCATTGTGTATTCCAACTCACAGCTGTACATTGTCTAGTGTAGGCATTTCAAAACTGCATGATAGGAAGTGGGAGCTTTTGTGAATGAGTACGTGCCTGAAGAGTCTTAGAAAAGATGTTGCGGAAAGAATGTCAAGGAGATCATCAATACTTATCAACCAGATCCTATCTCTATTACCCTCCTATTACTTTATAAATAAGAAGAATTGTAGCTTCAAAACCCTGAAAAATCATATTTCTTCATCCCGTTTGTCACAAGAATGTTTTAAAGCCATTAGTATCAAGATTAATTATATTATTAAAAGGCAGTTTATGGGTCCCTAGTGCTTCATTTGGCATATTTGCTTTATCAACTATAGATTTTTTTAGGGTTGTGAATAGAAGGATCTAAACCAGAATTGATTGTAATATAATATAATATAATTATAATATAGGTATGGAAGCAATATTTGGGGCTATAACCATAAAACAACCTTGGTTAATTGGCTTGTTGAGCAATAAATTATTGTAGATTTGGAAATGTTATTATTTTATAAATAAAAAAAGCTAAACATAAATATATATATACACACACACACATAAGCTAACAAGTCTTAGGTATATAGTGGTTTCCAATTGGCGCCAGAATGCCTTTCATCAAGCAGACCCACGAAATGCGTTGCATTGCTATCCAATAAAGAAGTATTTTGTCCCAAGTGAGACTGGTAGCGTGTTCATCCAAGAACCGATGTTCTGGTTCTTAAAGAGGTATTCTGACGCCAATTGGAATCCACTATTTTTCTATTTCTGCATGTAACTGCAGTATTGTATTTGTATTCTTAAACCATATTCCTACATTTTTTATTTTACTAGAATGATGAAAATGTATTTCTTTACCTTCAGGAGTCACCTATTAATAACAACTATGGTTACACTGGCAACTAAAGCTCCCCACAGTTATGTCCATCAGTAGACTACAGGTTGGCTTCCTAGAACCTTGAGCCTACATACATTCTCATGAACAGTTAATAGCATGTCAAAAATATTTATTCTTTTTCTTTATCTTCAGTTGGATAGCCTGTCGTGTAATATTTTAACAAGATGCGTTCAACACATTGAGAACAACTCTTGGCTGCTCCCTGAACTGGTGTATATACAAAGGAATCCTGATGGTAACAGGGGAGAACCCCTTTTATTTTAGATTTATAGTATATTTATATTACTGTAATGATCACATTCTCAGATTTTATTTTTCTGTAAGTGCTCAAAGGTTTAATGAAAAACAATAAATTACAGCCAAATTACTTAACAAAGAAGTAATGCAGATACATTCATATTGACCAGTAAATTACTGCCGTTACATAATGAGAAGCCTAAAACAAGCCTATATATGAACTGTTCAAGTTAAAATTTATAAAACACAGTAACAGGTACAGTGGTTCCTCAAGATACAATGTTAATTGCTTCAAGGACGATCATTATATGTTGTAAATTCTATGGAAAACTGGTAGTTGGTTCTAAAAAAAAAATATATCTTCCAAAAATGAAATACAAAATAGGATTTAAAGGAAAATAAGCAGATAACATATGGTTAAAGCAAGTCCTTACGTATAACAATCAAAAAGAGCTACTGGAAACCGTAAATTAATTTCTATGTAGAGAACTAGAGCGTTACAGGGTCCTGTACAGTTCCGACAGGGTCCCATAAAATTAAAGATGATGCCACCTTGACCTGGTGCCCAAAGGAACAAATCATCCTGACAGAGGTAAAGAGCAATGCAGGATATGTAGTATCACACTGTACTGGAGGGCGGCGCTACTAGACAGGCACTTCAGTAGTACTGGGGTTTTACCAATAAAATGGCCTTTTTTGTTGGTCAATCATCTAGTTATTCACATGTACCATAGATCCCAACTAAGTGTAGCCTTGTATATTTTCTGGTCCCAAATTACCATGGCCCAGAAATTAACATTGTACTGTATGTTGAAAATATTGTAACTCGAGGCCATTGTAAGTGGAGGGACAACTGTCTATAATTTTCCCGTAGCATATACTTATAAAATATAAAATATAAAATGTTGTTTAAAAATGCACACGATATATTCAAATTTCCCGTAATTTTCTCTTTCCATTTAATTGACTTTTAATATAGTAAGAATTTCATTTCGTATATCTGCTATAATTAGGTTACATCATTACATTGTAAATCACCAATTTCTTAAAGTTAAATGTACTGTAAATGTGACATTTATTCTATTAGCTCATGCACATTATAAGAGTTAGGAAGATGTATAACACCTTTAGATGTTTTGAGAAAATCTTACTATGGATGAGGTGTCTAAGAAGATTACATTGCGCCTGGAGATGCGATTAATTAGCAAAGTGCGAGAAACAGTTTTGGGTATTTTATTTATTCCTTATGTTTAAAGGGAATCATTTAGTATGAAATCTGTGAAATCATCCCGAAATATCAAAGACGTATGTGCAAGGAAATATTGACTTGGTGAAGACAATAATAATAACAATAATGATCCTTCAAATACTTTGTAATAACAACACATGTTGACCTCTTTAGACTCTTATTGTATAACTTCAATAAATGGGTGAAGGAATGGATTCTAAATTGCAGTGTTCAGCAATAACAAGACACTGAGTTTAAGACCAAGGGCAAAAGGTCAAAGAACAGTAGGACACAATACATGGCCAAATATGTCATATTGGTGTCAACGTAGCTAGTCATAATAAGCTCACATTGACCCAAGAAGTGACCTCCTAGTTACAGCATGTTCTGATGTATGAAGGCCTTACAATAAATGTTTTGGTACATTCAGAGGTTATGCTATCATTTTTTCATGTGACATTGTACTCAAAAATGTGTTCAAAAAGTCTATGGATCTCCAAAAATCCCGCAACTCTTCTGTCACCCTAAATAACAAATAAAAAATAATATATATACATTTATTTATTTATTTTTTACCTTACCTTATAAATAAATTTTATAATCTTCAATGTGTTTTTAATAACTATTATAAAGCTATATAGTATTGCATTGGATGGAACATGCCATCATTTTCCTTGTTGAATACCATATTGAAATCAAACCTAGCAAAAATGTCTGTGTGCCTCCTAATATAAAATGAATGGCATAAAGAGGTTCAGTATGGACCCATTTAAATCTATTTGTATCTATTATATTAAGTATTATTATTATTATTATTTCATCTATTATGTCTTATTACTTGAGCTTGTGCTGAGCAGCAATACAGATGGTTGCATGAGATTTTAGGAGGAAAAAGAACGAGGCAAAAGATAACAGAAGATATTGACAAATCTAAATTATGTAATGAAATGTGTATTTAACATATCCATATATAAGTAGTGTTAAATAGAACAATATATTGATATTTGTATATTCTATATTTGTTCTAAAACCAATATTCTCACAGAAAAACGGTCATAGATGTTATTATGTATACTATTTATTTTTTGGAATCTCTTCTTTGAAAGCACAATTTTGTATATACTCTGCGCAAACCTGATGCACCATGTTATGATTAATGAAGTGCCTAAAGGCCGGTTAAGGACACAGTAATTCGAAGAACACCAAAGCAAGAATCTTAACTGCCTAGGTGCTTTAACAGTTCTATGTAGTTGTGCAAACTAATTTATAGCACTGCACTATGGTTGGTTTTGAAGACAATGCCAGGAGTGAATCATGAAGGCAAACAGGAGAGTATCTATTTCTATCTTTTTTTTTTTTTGTAATCTACCTGTAGGCCTCAATCCAGGCCTCAAAAACTACATAATAGGTCATATGTGCAACCATTAGATTTGGTGAATCATTTTGGTTTTGTTTCTTCTTTGCTCTTGTACACCTAGCGGCCCCTAGGTAAGTGGCAATGCTGTATGCACTGCAGCGTCTACTCACTACTTTTGCTGGGCGCTTTGTACCCCAGTAAAGATGCGTTAATATACAGCACAAACGAAGCAAAGTGCTTCTATAGCTTGGCAGTCGGCTTATTAACTGGCTGCCTTTGAACTCTGTGCTACTCCACTACGGATGCCTGAAAAAGCTGTATCCAGTCCTGAGAAACTTCTTCCAGTTTCCCAGGACTGGACCCAGCTTTTCCAGGCACCTGAAGCAGAGCGTCAAAAAGTTCAAGAGCAGCCAGCTGAAAAGCCAACTGCTGAGCTTAAGAACCGCTTTGCTTCATTTGGCCATAATTCGGTCATCTCTACACCCTACCAAAAGGCTTAAATTGCTATACAGGAGCAGGAACTCTGACTTAGACTGAAGTCTCTGCTTCTGTACATACTTTGCCTTGACAATCGCAGGACAATAAGAATGCTTCCATATCAGATTCTAATCCAAAGCAACCTGAAGGTCAGATCTGACCAGAAAAGAGTTCTGTTAGGTTTCCTCATTTCTAGTAACCACCCTACAGTAAACCAGATTTTAATTATTTTAATGGTCCGTTTACATAAAGAGATAATTCGCCAAATCAATCGTTTAACAATTTTAAAGCAACAATTTGGTTTTTATAACAATCAGCGTTTGGACAAATAAATCGTTAGAAAAATCGTTATTGTGATTGTTTTTAAGATCACTTAAGCCCATCTCACACATAGGGAGAATCTTTGAAAGACTGTTTACACAAAGCGATCTGCAAGTTTTTAGCGAACGACCAACGATGGTTTGAGAACATGTTAAATGATGACAATGAATGATTTCTCGCTCGTCGCTTGATCATTCGCTGTGTTTACACGAGTAAAACAACTTGGAAGAAGAAATATGCTATTGGGTTTAGTTCTAGTAAAATTTCAAGTGTTCTAATCACATTGCATTGTATAAATTTTATGCCAATTTAAAGGTTTTATTTACTTGACCTATAGAAACCTATAGAATACCTTTGTATATGTCGAAAATTTGCAAGCAACACTCATGCAATATAAAATTACAAATGAATGCTCATTATTTGCACTTATCTATCCACTTCTTTTAAACTTTTTTTTAATTATTTATTTAAACCTACATTGGCTAATCCTTACACTTCAAGCCCAGGTCATGTTCAGGGTTGGTGAAAGAAAAAAGAAAAAGAAAACCTTTCAGATTGTAAAGAAATAAACATCCTTTCTCACTAAAAGCTTTCTAAGTACTTCTTGTGTGCTTGCTTGGAGCACTGAAAGGGAGACTTGTTTGAGCTCTTGTAAATGTTTCTGTAGTCTGGAATATTAATTGTACCGCCATGCAAATTGCATAATCTATAGCAACCAAAAACTATTTAGAGTTGTGCTCATTAAGCCATAGTAGTCACTAAATCTGCTATCACACAAGCTGTCATGTATGAAAATAACCCAGATTTACAAAGTGAGGATAATATACAAAAAAAAAAATCAATTCCTTTAGGTTAAGAGTTTCTAATGCTATCTAATAGCAGCGTAAGAAAACAAAAGAAATATTTCTATTGTAAATAGCATTGCGGACATTCAAAACAACCGAAACAGCTTTAAGACAATGCTATATACTAATAATGATTATATTATAAGCAGTTATAGGCTATGCTCCCACAATTGGAAAATGGCATCCTACTTTCTGTTTTAAAATCGTTATTTGCTGCTGCCTTTTGACACTTAAATGATGGCCACTCAGAAAGTCGGCCATCATTTTCCCGTTGTTGGAGCATAGCCTTGAAAATTTCAAAATACAAAAATAATTGGGTGCATTCTTTTTTTTTGTTAACTTCTTGGCAATTAATCTATTAAGATACTTTTAATACCAACTTATTATAAAGAAATCATCCAGATACCAGGATACCAGTAAAAAATTCTTTATTGAAATCAGATCATACCTATAAATGCAGAAGATTAGAAAACGCAACAGGTTGGCGCGTTTCGGAAAAAGCCTTGATCACAGCCTCAAGGTTGTGATCAAGGCTTTTGCTGAAACTCATCAACCTGTTGCGTATCTAGATCTGGCATGGCTGACCACTTCCTATTGTTCTCCCAACTTTATGTTATTGTGTAATTAATAAATGTTTTTTATGTCTAGAGTATACAGAGCCTTGCTAATATTTATCCCATGTTGAAGCAAACAACTGGTGAACAACATATTCAAAATTTCATGCCTCTCACCTCTTAAGGGCCCTCTTAGACAGGCCGACCCATTCCTTTAAATGAGTAGCAATCTCGAAGATGGACACGTGTTTAAAAAGCCTTTAAAATACATAGCTTGACTATCATGCAGGTAGGACCTTTACTTCCATTATTCATTGATAGCACATCCCCTTTACAGTGAGAGAGACACGGCTAATGAACAAGGATTTTTAACCTGCCAAAATGATGAGGTCAGCCAAAAAATAAGTGTCAACTGATCACCGGGCCTATTACATAGAGCAATGTTGGCCTGTTCAATCAATAATTCACTTGGAAAATGTTCTACTATTTTTTTAAGAAAATACCGACCATTCCTTATTCCAGAAACAGGGATGAGGACATTTACAGTAGGAACTAAGCGAATCGTTTCATTACTATCTGTATTCAGCTCATCGGGTTGCGTGGCTTTGAAGTGTGCTCCGCTCTGTGCCACTCCTCCACAGATGCTGGGAAAAGATGAATTCTGTCCTGGGGAACTTCTCCCAGTTTTTTCAGGACTGGATCCATCTTTTTTTCAGCACCTGTGGAGGAGCAGCATAGAGCGGAGCACACTTCAAAGCCGCGCAGCCCGATGAGCTGATTGCAGATAGGAATGAAACGATTTGCTTCGTTCCTACTGTAAATTCGCTCATCCCTTTCCAGAAACATTGCTCTTTGTGGCTACATCTCCTAATGGGTGGATTGTTCACATTTAGGAAACTATGAAATCATTGGTGACCTTACATTCTTAGACTATGTTTCCACTTTGTATGACACTGAAGTTCCTTGAGTACCGGCTGGGTGATCTTTACTGCTACTTAATTCGGATGTGGGCACATCCGAATTCCCCGCTGCATACAATGGAGCATGCGGCCGGAGCCATACGCTCCACTGTGTGAACTGACAGGGTTTTCTGTTACTTTCTTGTGGCACTGCTAGGGATCCCGTCCAGAGTGTATACTATGTGGTGTATACTATGGAGGAGATTTATCAAAGGGTGTAAATATACACCTGGTGTATACTGCCCACTTCCACCAATCACAACTCAGCTTCCAGCTCTGGTGAAAGGAAAGAGGAGCTGTGATTGGTCGCTGTGGGCAGTTTGCACCAGTCTAAATTTTACACCCTTTGATAAATCTCCCCCTATGTGTATTAACTCCGGCTTGAATTCCCTCAGCGGCAGCACAAGTAAGTACCGTAGTAATCACAGCCGTGATCAACAATGGCCATGATCACTACGGTGCGAAATGTGAACATAGCCTTACATTGAGGGTATATTCACACTCGCTGCGAGACCGGAGGGTCCTGGCAGTTCCCACAAACTATATACTCGCTGCAGTCTGAACGACCGCAGCGAGTATGTAATTCTGCCGCCCTTAACCCCTTCTGCTCCCGGCCGGCTCCCCCGCTGTAAGCATACATTACCTGTCCTCGCTGCACGGGTCCGGCGTCCTGCTCTTCCGCCCGGCCAATAAGTGTGTTGCCCAGCCGCAGCCACTGATTGGCTGGACGGGAGAGCAGGACGCCGGGCCCGTGCAGCGAGGACAGGTAATGCATGCTTACAGTGGGGGAGCCGGCCGGGAGCAGAAGGGGTTAAGGGCGGCAGAATTACATACTCGCTGCGGTCGTTCAGACCACAGCGAGTATATAGTTTGTGGGAACTGCCAGGACCTGCCGGTCTCGCAGCGAGAATCTCGCTGCGAGACCGTTCGTGTGAATATACCCTGAAAGTTTTAAAATGTTAACAATGTCAGATTTTTTAATTGATTTTTATTTCAATAGTTGTTCAAAATTACCAGCTAAAGCTATAATAAAGTCATTTGTAAATGCTTACTTCTTATTTATTCTCTTTTCAGATATCTTTTTGAATGTACTTTGCCAATGGCAATGCAGGCAAATCAACATGAAACGATGGCCAATAGGCATTCTAAAAAGGTAGTTGAAAGCTCAGGGGTGATAAATAATTAAAGGGCCAGCGTTCCATTTTTAACACACTAAACAATATTTATTTTTTACTCTTCAAACTCATTAATGTGTCCCACTCACACAGCTAATACCTGCTTTGAAGAATATAAACCATGTCTAGTAACAGTTTTCTACATGGTATAGCCAATGTATTAAATGACCCACACTGGATAAAAGTTAATAAAGTAGCTTTACAAGTCTGGTACTTAATAATGTGAAAAAAAGAAGTTCTATTCATGAATGCATGTTATCTCCTACTAGTCACCTGGGTAGTGCAGTGCTCATGAATGGTCCATAACAGTATGGATAAAAATTCAAAAAGGATCCAATGTCATTAGAATCTATTCTGAAATAGATTCTTCTCCACCCTCTACAGTTACATATAGATGTAGCCTGTGTTAACTTGATCCCAATGATGCATTTAACTCAATGCTTTAATTCAACTTCTAATACCTCCCTAACACAATTGTTGCGTCTGGGATTGTGTTGACTAGAGATCAGCAAAGCGCTTCGTTTGATCAGCTCTCCGCTCATCAAGACCACAACCTTTTAGTGCTGCTCCGCTCCCTGCCACTAAAGATGATCGAACAGGGCCAAGGTTTAGGTTCATACAAACCCGAACAATCGGCATTTGACCTGCTGCCTTCCCATTCCGTGGGGAAGGTGGAGACAGCCCGAGTCCCACCTGAAAAACAGGGATACAGCCTAGGTAATAGGCTTTATCCCTGTTTTCCAGGTGGTACTCGGGCTGTCTCCACCTTCCCCACAGAACGGGAAGGCAGCGGGAGTCAAATGCTGATGGTTCGGGTTCGTACGAACCTGAACCTCGGCCTTGCTCGATCATTTCTACCTGCCACTCCACCCCCAGTGCCGCAAAAAAGCTGGATCCAATCCTGGGATACTGGGAGAAGTTTTCCAGGATTGGATCCAGCTTTTTACAGCATTTTGGGAGGAGTGGCAGAGAGTGGAGCAGCAATGAAAGGCTGCAGGCCTGGTGAGGCAATCACTGATCAGACGAAGTGCTTTGCTTCAATGAGATCAGTGTTTCTCTCATCTCTAATGTTGACCATGGCTTCATATGTACTTGGAAGGACTGGTATCCACTAAATGGGGTAGCATGTGGAAGGGCCATATAGACAATTATACCCATAATGGATGGTTTGAAGTTTTACCCCAAAATAATCCGATATAAACAAGGCTATACCCTGACATTACATGCAATTCTGAAAATATCTACACGCCTCTTTTATTATACCCCTAGTATTTTTATTCAAAATTAAATTAAGTTCTGTAGATTATTCCAATCATCGACCCACTCGCGAAACAGTTGCATACGACCCATAGGTCTTTTATAAGCTTGAAAATTCTCTGACCTCCTAGTTTATACTACATATAAGACATTCATAAATGTTGTTCATGCCCCGTAACAATTTTTTTTTGAAACATGGTTACTGGTCAACTACTGGTCCCTACCCTAAAACCCAACAAATCTTCAGCTTATGACAAGGTACTTGGATTCTATTAATGTTTCTGCATTTATCTTGGGTCATACAAGAAAATATTTGATAAGTGTATAGTAAATGTCCTGCAGCAGATGGAAATCAGTTTACATTTTTTTCACCGCTATGACTTGTCTTCTTCTGAATTAAAGATGACCGCAGATAATCTTAACATCACACGTCATGTGTTTCGGAAAAACAAATCTGTATTGGCCAACAATCACAGCATCCCAACGCCTTCTTTCAACATAAACAAATCTTTTTACACGAAGAGTTAAGCCCAGCAAACGAACTTCAGATAATCCTATCCTTTATATTATTTAGCTCGCATGCAGGAGATTGGTTATTGGTTTCATGGTTAAATGTCATGTAAAGGGAATGGCACACGCTATGAATTTTAATGGGGAGACATATGCGGAAGCTTGTTTCTGATGAGAGCGCACATGTTGGACTATGGGAGCATTTCTCAACCTAATATCTACCAGTAATGTGATTTCTGGCATATGCCTTTTTCTGGATCAGCAACTGTGTATTCTGCTGCCTCTATTACACTCTCTAATGTAGTTTCCATGAATCAATTGCAAAGTCACTCTTCCAAAGCCATTAGAAATATCAATGTTAATGTATTCATTATAGATATTTGAAAATGCCTTTCGAGATGTACTTTCAAATAAACATGTCTCTGTGGAATATCCTGGTGATAGTAAAGAAAAAAAAAAAAGAAATGTCTTAACTACTTACACTCATCTTGTAATTAGGCTTTCTTAATAAAGACTTTAGTTTGCCCTCCGAGGTTGCAAGAAGCGTGATGTGCTCTTGTTAGCCATGGATAAAGATGACAGATTTGTGGGACAGTAATTTCTCTTAACATCACCACCTATTGTTTATTACATTCCCCATATCCATTCTCATAGCTCGGGCCACATTTCCCAGCAAAGTCGTATAATTGAAACGTTTCGCATAAGGTCTTATGAATAATTATAAATCAATGGAGGCATATTTTGCCTGTCAGTTGTGTATTGCTATTTTCTACCACCAAGCTGTACAGTGAATCACCAATCCTGTGCAAATAACCCCACATTATCTGATTAATATGATTGGCATTGGCAGAAAACCATTAATGAACCAATCCCTGCACCTGCAGTTAATCCTTTAATTCACATTTGCATAATAATAATTTGAAAAAAAATAATAATAATCTTGATATTATGTAAGACTGTCAAATGAGGCCTTTATCTTAACATAGTCGTCCCAACTCTACAGAGAGAAAATAGGATCATCAAAAGTGTAGATCTTCTTAAGACTCTAAGCACTATGTAAAGTTCTATAAAATGTCAGATGGCTTTCAAACCTTTGGGAGAAATAAATTGTGCCTTGGCGTGAAGTGATGCATTCAGACTGATATGAGTTGCTGCAGCCCTGTGGAATGATCAGTCATGTATAGAAGAGGCAAAGCTGTGTCTAAGCCTCCCAACGGGGAGGTTAAAGAGCCAATTATTTATAATGAAACCGCTCGCAAATAACTGCAGCAATTAATGCAGAAAGCTGCTGCAATCCCAAAGAGAACTTTAACAGCTGCGTAGGGGGTAAAGAACCTAGAACCATGGCTTCGGCACTGCTAATCATCCTCTGGTATATCGACCCAAGAGGTCTACTCTCTTTCTTATGTCACAGGACCATCCACAAAAACTATTGGCAGGTCTAGAGACGGCCTTCTTCCATTTGTTTATCCGTCTTCTAGCCTACTATTGGGAAAATGGCTATTGGTTTATATGTCAATTAAATGAACTGCTCATATCTAGACCCTATTTTGACTAGTTATTCGAGACAACTTTCATACCTTTACATGACCTAGCTATTACTTTTCAAAAATTCTCAGTACATGCAAATTCCATAGCATGGATACTATCCCTCTTTAGAACCCTAATTTCCAACATGTCCTCTTTACTAGACACAATTAACAGAAAATAACGTGTAACATGAAATCAAACTCCTAGACCAGCGGAGCGGTTTCTATTGGGATATTCTCTACATACCTAAAGAAGATCAATCCTTATCTTCCCTATATGTTTACAACCAGTGAATGGCTATAATACATTCTGCCTTTCCTTAGTAATGAAAAGCATTCAATATATTCCTTTAAAAGTGCAGTTGATTGGTCTCCTAGGATCAGCTAGCTGTAGGTGATTGTGTCTCCTCCTGTAGCTTTAAGGTTTTCATTATTATCCCCAGAAGTATAGAACATTCTGTCTGGGAGGCACTGTAGTTAACTTAATGAACAGTATATTATAAATTATGCAAATAAAATAGGCTGTTTGCTTCTTCATCTTTACCATTCTAGCCATAGGATGTAGTTCCAGACAGGGTTTGTAATGCTCTCATTGGAATGTTGAATCTTTCTTTTATCAGGGGTCATATATGGATATACCATTCACTTAAAGGCCTTACATGAGGCCTTAATCTATGCTTATAAATTAGTTACCTGGAACCAAAGTTCTACCACTTTTGAAAGCTTCACCATACGATATTTTGTGCCTTTAGTCTATGTGTTCTTAAGAGAGTTAGACAAAAATTAAACTGGGGGGGGGGGGGGGGGTTGTTAAAAATACACAAATTGCTCCATTGAAAGCTCAACTTATACTTTATTACTGGGAAGGTAGGCTATAATATAGTCATTTAAGGATGAACAATGTAGGTTTTATACCCCAAAGTGATCGTAAGGCCTTCGACTGTGACTTGCTATGTAAATCTACAGTAACTGGAACTGGAGCAATTATATCCTTCTCTGCCAAAGATATATAGTCTGCTTTTTGTCTCACAATATGGTTTCCAACATACAATATGTAACAGTAGGGCACACATAGAAAATGGAGAATGCCCAAAATGCTGCTTTAATGGCATTGCCAGCTGGCTGTCATTGGCCTCTTTACAGCACAGCATTTTATTTTTTATTTTTTTTATTTCTAGGTGCTGTGAGATTATGTTCTTGAAGGAATAACCTAAAATAAATTTATAGTACAGATATCCAGTAAATATATGCTGCCTATAGCCATGAATTGATGGATTAACATATCTGCACGGAATCGAAAATTAAGCCCCACATTTAACTCAATAGAGCAGCAGGAACACTTAAATAAACCGTACGGTGATATGTCACCGATCAGTTTGGCAGCCAGGATGTTAAAGGTAACAACGTCAAGCAATCATTTCCAATGGGCTAAAGAGATATGAGGAGGGCTCGCAGTGTAAAATCACCGTACCTGGAACTCATTAATATCCTTATCTCTCTGTGGATGGGAGCCATACTAGTTTTGATTGCTTTGCTTTCCATGCAGACATTAGTAGAAGAGCCATGCATGATTTTAGTACAGCACAAATCTCTATAATAGGAAACTCATTCCAAACGTCTACATCCATTACAAATGATAAGATTTAAACTGCAATCCTTGGCTTGGTGATATGGCCCTATTAACCACTTTCTGTGTAAAGGGCTAGGACTCTCATGTCAATAAGCTGATTTTCTACACATGGTTATTGGTTAAAGGGTAAAAAGTTCACCCTACGCATGCATGTCCTAGTTTGCCATGTAGAATCTTAGTTTTTTTTTAAAGTGACTATTATTGTACATGGGGGGAAAAAATGAAAGAAAAACATGGAGACCATTGTGTTTCTTGTACCATTGTAATCCCTTGCTATGAAATCAACGTATTTGATTGTGAATGGAATTTAATAGAGTGATAAAATTCTACACCTACCTTCTTTGGGTGGGCGTTTTGCTTCCTTTGACAGGTTGCAGACCTGCGTGGCTTGAAGTTCCTGTGTCAGGCAGCCCTCAGTCTGCTCATTCAGGGGTAATATAACATTGTTTAGCGACACCAAAGACTGATCATCTATCCCCCATTCTCCCAGATGCTGGGGACAGGTGCATTTTGTATACATAATTCCACAAAGCTCGGTTTTGCCATTTTCCAATTTTAAGCAGTTCTCCAACCAAGTGCACAGGACGTGGCACCCAAACTGACTGGGGCTCACCTTATTTAATACCAGAAACTCCAAAAAGGATTTTTGGTCTTCGTCATCCCTTCTGTGTAATCCATTGTAATCGAGTGGGTATATCCGACGTAGCTGAATAAAATTTTTATCATAGTGCAGAAAAACAAAGGCATTCTTCGTATCGCACAACTGCATTATGGAATTGTTGTTTCGCAAAAGATCCTGTATTTTCTCATAGGAGAAGTGATCAAACTGGTAAGCCAAAAGTGAAAAGTTAGAGCAGCTGAAGTCCTTTTTGGAAAATTTCAGGTAGATGCTATATTTGGTCGGATCTGGGTTCTCCAACGTCCAGGTGCAGTTGGTAAAGTTTTTGGGAAACATCTCGCCTATCGAATACGATCCATAAATGACTCCTTTTACTAACGTTGAACACCAGAAGTCTTGGGCAGAATTAAATCCAAACATAACCAGTAGATAGGTGGAAAATATATAAATCAACAAATTACGAACAGCCTTCATCCTATGTCATTTGGCCTGTAGAAAACAAAATAAAATCAAAATGCAAGTAGAATTCTGCAAGCATTTGAAAATAGGGCTCCTGACAATATTCTAGACAGCTGTTTTCAAGACTCAAGCTAGCTTAAAAATAAACCTTTTCAAAAAGAAGGGCGAGTATATATATATTTTTTTTATTTTCCAAGCATGGGATTGATTTAATCGTGTGCAAACAGTGCCACCATGTGGAAGTTCGGTCGATGCTTCCTTTAGAAGACTAAAATAATATTTCATAAAACATTACTTTGTTAACAATAAGGTTACATTTATGTGAAATAGGAATAAACAAGGTTCGCGACAGCGCCATCGTTTAACGAAAAGTGCATTGCCATATAACATTGTAAATGGGAAAAATTGACCACCTTCGAAGGGTTTTATGTTTAGATTTTCTGAATTTATTGTCACCAATGTATTTCATAAGGCGGCAGGTGATCTTGTTACAGTAGACATACAAAAGTGTGGACTATAGTGAGGTGCAAAGTTGGGTTTATATCAAGGATAAGATCAAGGTTAGCATTCTTGTTTTCTATTCTGATATTCAGCCATAGTATAAAATGCTACATGAAAAAGAGGTGCCCTGATGGCTTAGGTGTTAATAAAGCACATAGTGGCAAATTGACACTGATGGCTGTCTGCATGTAAGCCCACTCAAGATCCGTCTCTACAAATGAACCCAAGAAATGCAATGTAAAATGACATAAGCTCTTGGGAAAAAGAGTTGTTGTGTGAATTAATGGCTCTGCATGGAGCAAATGCTAATGCGAGTACTGTTTAACACCCAAAAGTAGTGCACTTAGGTAGAAATCAAGCAGTTAATTACTCCTGAACATATTGTCTGCCATAGCTTTATGTGATTTTGCAGATGTGCTCTTCCATAGCCAAAGCCATGTTGCATTCATTTCCTCCATCAAAACTGCATACAAATGACTCCCATTGCATTCCAGTTTCATGACATGCCTAATATACACATTGGCTGTCCTAATGTTAACCCTTTATGGTGCTGCCCCAAATTTGCACACAAAAAAAAAAATCAAAAATAAATTTAAAAAATTCTAAATCATGCAAACTCAAAGAAGTTTATAAAAAAAAATAACAACCTTTAAGCCTCCCAATTCAGATGTACTGAATGACTGCAAAGTTGAATGTGTTAGGGTGCCAGTTAGCTCCAGCATCACACAGGAAAGAGACATCTATGTGTTGAGTTTGATCCTGTCTCTCTCCATGTCATCAGATGGAAATGCATACAACTGTCCATTATCTAGCCGTGTGCTGTATGTCGTGGGAAGAAAAGGGTATTCCAATGATTATCTGTGCCATCGGCGAGCAAAGAACTCATTACATTCTATCCACAAAGGAAAAAGAAAAATATCCTTACATTAATGTCTAGGACTTCCAAATGCAAGAACAGCTGCCTACCAGCCGTACAATGAGCAGCAGATTTCCATAGGAACAGAGAGCGTGTCTTTTTCCACCAGAATGATAAATTTAATCTGTATTTCACATTAGTTGTGATGGCATCATTAAATCAAGGATCTTGGGAAACATGTATGAAATGGCAGAAGACAACAGATCCCTTGTATTTTCCCTCTTGCAGGCAATGCAGTTCTGCGCAGTGTCATTCAGGATAGTGTAGGCGTTGAGTGCCAACGTGACAATATCTACATGGTGTAATCAGTCACCAAATCTCTGAAATCTTCCATAACTGCACCATAGCAAGGATGCTAGATGGTGGATTTTATTTTCAATATTGACTTCTGCATGTCGAAAGGGATCTGGGTAACAGACATGGCAATTATGAAGGGTTTAACAGTGTTTACTTATAGACCCATTCCCTTGGGTTTCCAACTATCTAAAGATATTTAATTATCCTCAAGGGATCAAAAGAGCCAAGTTAAGCTGATCTAGCCACCCGCCTCTTTTTCTTTAAACGTGAACATCTAGGGCTTGTCTCATTGGAACAAAGAGCATCTCCCATTTTGCCACTGATGGTTCATCTAGAGAAAACAAACAGGCATTTTAGTTTGGCTACCCCCTACCCCCCCCCCCCCCCCCCCCCAAAAAAAAAAAAAATCGCAAGTGTTACTTTCTTACTGGAACGTAGACGCAACCATGCCTCCACTGCCATAGTGGAGGACTAGTATAGATTTCCCCTTAACTTGCTAGTGACCTCATAATTCTAGTTGGGTTTGCCTACGTTGCACCGTAATCGATAAAAAGGGTTAAAATGATGGAATGATGATGGGGAATCAATGAATCAGTTTGTGAATTAGGCTGATCCACTCTAGAAGATCTCAAAGATTCACACATCCATAAACTATGATATGTAGACTGTACTCTCACGACTGACAAAACCATAATAGGATTCTTCCAGTGTCTATACATCTTAGTACCTACAGTTGGGGGTTATGCAGGGACTTGACCAACTTTTCAACTAGAGTCAGCCATATCGGGCTTATATAATGTTTGGAGGTTTAGGCATGTCTAATGCCTTTTTTAGTATCTGCAGTCTCTTTGCCCAAATCTCAAGTCATCAGACTCAACCATAAGACATGACTAGAAAAAAAAAAAAAAACACAAAAAGAACCTTACCTTCCAATCCAAATCTGTGGCTATCTCTGCAGGACACTATCACAGGCACACGTTCCAAAAGCGATGAAGGAAATCCTTCTTTTTGTTGGAATCCCTGACTCCCATCTTGGTCACGTTTAAATCAGAATACGAACCTCACCATAGAAATAGCTGTTGGTTCCCCCGTGGTGTATTATCGCATCGCCATACAAATAAGCCCTTTTTTTTTTTTTTTTTTTTTTTTTTTTTTTTTTTTACAAATCTCAAAGAATTAAGGGAAGTAAAGCAACAACGGAGCTTTGATTAAAGGATGAGCGAAAAGAAAGTCCAACATGACAATCCAAGGATCAGACGGCCAGAGGAATACTGTAGCTATCGGATGGTAATGATCAGTAGAGAGAGGAGGCTGGTGCTGCTGATTTGGTTATTCTTTCGCCTTTTCCCTCCCACTGAGGTAGAAAAAATCCTTAGCTGATGCTGAAGAAATCTGTTTAAATGTTGAGATTACGGAGAACAAGAGGAAGAGGAATGAGAGGCACAGGAGCTGTAAGCCTATGTGTGTGTGTGAATGCGTGTGAGAGTGTGCATGTGTGCCAGGCTCATTTAATGGTCTGATGCCGGAGTCTGTTGCAGGAGTAAGGGGCTTGTTTTAATCATTTGTCTTCTTTCTTCTCTTTCCTTCAAAGTATTGATGATCGGCTAGCTAGCTACTACAATAATCCTTGTGTGAGGAGGGAGGGAGCTTCTTGAATGCTGAGAAGAGAAGCAATGCAGGGGGGGAGAGAGAGAAAGAGAGAGAGAGACAGACACTGGAGCAGTGTGTGTGTGTCAGTTTCAGTATGGGACTGCAAATACATGTCACAGAGCTGCTCAAACCAGGCACGTCCCAAAAACGTTATTCTCTCAGCCGGGGAGTTTTTCCACCTTCATTTCCCTCCACTGCGCCGACAGTTAAGAGCAGCTTAGGGAGAAAGGGACATGGAGAGCGCACAGATTGAGATCATAGCTCTTAACCATTTAATTCCCTAGAGCTGATGAGTGCAGCACAAAGTGGATGTTAGAAAAAAAAAGGGGGGGGGGGCTGGATTCATTAAAATCCTTTGGCGGAATGATTTATCGGAGACTGATACTTTGCATCACCACAAATGGCCAGAACGTGTGCCAGTGACCAGGTTGATTGAGGATTGGAATCGGGGAGGAGCCGAAAGATCCTCAAAATAGTTGGCCATATCTATGCACGCCGCGCATATAGATGAGCGACTCTTTCAAAAATATTTCTCCGAGATGCAAATCGGTCTTTCACCTCTAAATAGGCATATAAAAAAAAGAATGGAGTCAGAAAAAAAAAAAATTCATGCTAATATGAATACTGCAACAGGAACTGTAAGAGTTGTCAGTGTGATCCATTCTGGCGATTAATTGGTACGGGGCTATGATGTAAACACTTAGCAGCCCTCACACCACTGTTTGTCTGCATGGGAAACAATAGCAATTTTCTCAGTCAGGCTACGATTATCATCCTTGCTTGTTCTTGCTTTGTTTAGCTTGAGAGCACCGCTGAGAGATTGTACTATGAAATGATGCACTGTGCAGAAAAAGCTGGCTGGGAGAGCAGCCTTAACCCCCTGTGTGCTGGGAACTCTTCAGTCGCTTAACAATGCATGGCATCCTCTGTGCAATCATGCGCTTGATTTGATTGTTTTCCTTTACTCTGCTACCTACTCTCTATGGATAGCTGAATGGCTGGCTACCTTTTAGACTGTGAGTTAAAGTATGCCTCAGAAGAAGAGCCGGGATCCCTGTTGTAAACATTCCTCTTTTCTATTTTGTAAATTGCAAATGGCTCGATGCATTTAATAGGGAAAGAGTTGCAACTGAGTGCTATTCCGTGCATTCATTTAATAGATACAGGAGAATAAAGTGTTTGAGTGCACTGCTTTTTGCCTCTTTTTATTCCGTGCTCTGGAATGACCTGGGCACCTCCCTGGACGATATTGCCTGGCTGGAGGGTAATGGATGGATTCGATCAAATCCAGGGTCATAACCTGGTTAATAATAAAAATAATTCCTTTCATAGAGCACTCAGTATTCATTCTACAGGCTGCTTCTTGATGCAGAGGGGAAGGGAAAAAAAAGAGGGTCATGTTCCAGTTTGCTTCAAACTGCCTGAGACTTAGGCCGTTGCATCAAATTCAATGTCCGTATGTCAAGTGTAACATTATTTATGTCCTCGGAACTCTAAATCTTTATCATCAATTGTAAAGCAGTAGCAATGTTTAATTACTGTGATCGTAATTGCCTGGTGCCTTCACCTCTGCAGGACATTGGTCCCATAGGAAATATTCAACAACCATGCATTCTTCACTTTAAAATATAGATTACGCTGTTTGAATACAAATGTGGGTCAGTACAATACAAATAAATCAGACAAATACAAATAATTCGGATTCCGTATCTTCATCATAGTGTCCTCTATGGCCCATTCAGGTGTCTGTCAAGTATGAATTGTTCCCATACAGAAGTTTTTTTTTTTTTTTACAGTGCTAAAGGAAACGTATGTAAGGCATGTATTTACACTTTATATATTATCGGATTGAACAGATTAGAAAGTACTGGTGTGATATAAGCATTTCATTTCCCTCAGCTGCTAGCGGGAGGACACAATTTATTCACTATTGCAGAAGCCTGAGCCTTTGGTGCTATATCTAGTTGAAGGGCTAGAGGCCTGAATGATTTTAAACAGAAGGGCAATGCCAATCTTTTAAAATAGCTCTCTGGCCTACAGATATTGAGGTACATAGAACTTATAGTTCAGTTTCATATCGTAGGGATTTCCCTGTTCCCCAAATTTAGTATATATATATATATATATATATATATATATATATATATATATGGAAAATGTTGATTACAAACAGAGGAATAACTAGTAAGGGCTGGGCTCCATAGCAAATGTTTGATTGCCCCCCTCCTCTTCCCCATCCCACTGTAGGTAATTTTCCTGTTTGTTAGCTCTCTGCCCAGTTGATAGCATATGTTAGGCATCTCACCTGGTATCCCCTCTCCAGTAGATAGTGCCCCCATGGTAGACATCTTCCCTAGTGCCTGCCATGGTAGGCATCTCACCTCGTATGCCCCCGAACATTGTGTCCCCCAAAGAAGACATCTCCCCTATTATCCTACACCCCCCCCCCCCCCCAGTACATAGTGTCCCACATGGTAGGCATCTACAGCTCAGGAGGTCCAGTGTATTGCAGGGATGGGCCCCCTGATGTGGTCCTGCTGCAGTGGTAGTTACACCCCTGATTACAAACAAAATGTGAAGAAAAAAAACACATCTATAAACTTTAAAGGGACACGCCGGGTAGCCTTGTTTAAAAAAAAAAAAAAAAAAAGAAAACAATTTCAAACAGTAAAGGTTTGTACCCCCAGTTCAAGGTTCACACAGGCTTCATGGGGTTTCATGGGCTTTTACAGTAGTCAAGCCCCTCTAATGTAGTTGCTGTTCCTCTATTCCCAGTAGTCTTTGCAGTGCACGCTCAGAACATTCTGTTTATCCCACCCGCATGACCCCGCCCCCTCCTGGCCATGTTCAGCCCCTCACCACCACCCCCTCTCTGCCCCCTGTAACATCTGCATCCTCCGTCTGTGCTTAGCAAACAGACTAAATGTGAGATAGTGGTCACATGATCTTTGTTTCTTGGGGGAGGGGGTAGAGGGAGCAGGAGTGGATCGCAGGGAGGCCCCGTTTTTTTTTTTTTTTTTCATTTCCTGGATGTCAATCAACTACCAGACACAGTAATATATTACAAAAAGACATCTATATAACTTTTTTTAATTAGAATTTTTTTTTCCTATCTGGAGTTCCCCTTTAATTATAAGTTGGATCTTTTAGTCTGGGTGAGAGAACAGGGGGGAAATGATCATACTTTTAATTTCGTTAAGGTTCTAAATAAGATTCAGGAGGGAAGTGTTTTTTTTTAATGGAAAAGAGCTGCTAAACCACACCCAAACTGAGGACTAAAGTGGTGCTGTTACTGAAAGAAAGCAGACATGTTTTTAGAACTGGAGAATCCTTTTAATGTTGCACATCATTGGATTACAAATAAGGCTACATTTATACCTGTTTTACTGCTGTATTTTGCTTTTATTTTATTACGTAAACCTAGCCTTAAAGAGAATATATCGCCTAGATTATCTTTTACTGATAAAAGCCAGATACAAATTCCCTTAGAAACTATGCTCCCATGCTGTCAACATGTGTACCATTCTATTGGACAGCAATCATTTAACAACAAAGGCTGCTATTTTCTAACAATGGCCATTGTTATAAAATAAAAGCCATTATTTGTTGTTAAATGACGGTGTGTGTGCACATAGCCTAGGCCTGTTTAATAAGAGAGCTACTGAATCTTCTTCTGAAACCCCAACAAACAGCCAAATTGGTGGTTGGGGTGAACTTATTTCACCATTAGTAGGCATGCCATGGAAATTGTTGTATTATATGTGACTATTCAAGTGAATAGCTATCTGTCAGGAACTTACCTGACTACGCTCCAGCGACATCTTCCCCAGCTGGAGTGCAGCACCGCCTTGCTGGACAGGGCTGTGTGACATCACAGAGATCCGACAGCGTCCCTGGTTACCAGGAGCACCACAGGCTCGCTCGGCTGAGGGAAGTTATGCTCAGGCTGAGTGGCAGATGCTGCTGCCACCCAGCCTGCAGCTTCACATGTGTAATGAATCAGGACTCAGGAGTCCGGACCAATTGTGTTCTCGTCCGGGCTCCTGGTCCTGTATTTAAACAGTCAGCTGTCATTTCCTGATCGCTGGCTATTAAGGTTCATTCCCTGATCTCAGATCCCCCTGTCTATTCCTGCGACTATCGTACCTAACTCCCCTGCTCTATGTATCTAGTACAGGGAACGTCTTCGTGGTTGTCCGAGGCTGCCTAGGGCCGATTGAGGAAAGTAGGTAGGGACAATGGGTGGGTTTAGTATCAGGGTCCACTGTCTCGTCTTGTCCTCACCTCCCTGTCCTGACACTTTCCATGTAATACATGGATGAACTAAGTGTGCTCAGCTATGCCATAACTTCCTTGTTTCTGAACTACTGGGACTCCCATAATTTGTTTTAAATTGCTATGACTCCTAGATTTTCTATGCACAGTGTCCTGTCACACTACTCACTCAATGGCAGACCTACCATGGAGACAAGCTATGCAGCTGCTATGAGTCCCGTACATCTGCCCCTGGCTGAGCATGACCAGCCTCCATGGTACAGCCAAAGCAACACCCCACCCTCATCCCGGACAGCATGGCTCTTCAGATCAGCTCCCACCACCAGCCCCTAATCTTCCACCCCGGGACGATGTGGCTTCACAGAGCGGCTGCTCCCCCCCCCCCCCCCCGGGGATGGTGCATGTCTTCAGAGCAGCTCTCACAGGGCGACAGCGATCACAGAAGACCCTTCCCAGACACTTGACTGAGAACACCGCAACTTTAGGGTATTTATCCATTACAGTGTTATGGCATATGGCAGTAATAATGTTCTTAGATGATAAAGCCATTTTAATTAAATAAATATACACTTAGGTACTTTGACTCAGGAACATGATGGACAAACCTGTTCCAGCACAAGCAATTCTCTCAAGCTACAAGAAGCCTTATATTTTTGTTCTACTGATTTGGAAACATGATGGTAGTCCCATAGTGGATAATACTTTAGGAACAGCTAGTGAAACCAAGAAAATGGGTGAAGATTTCGTAGGCTACCACCTACCACATTAAAGCATATATTAGATGGTTGAATGTCATATGTTAGTTCCACAATCACATGGATGGGTTAGTTCATGGGTCTCCAAACTGCGGCCCTCCAGCTGTTCCCATCATGCCTGGGCAGCCAAATCCAAAGCTTTAGCTGTCTAGGCATGATGGGAATTGTGGTTTCACAACAGCTGGAGGGCCGCAGTTTGGAGACCCATGGGTTAATGGAAGAAGTATAAATGCATGCACTTGATGGCATGGTTTCAAACTGGTCTTGTAGCATATCGCAGGTTGGGGATGTCTTCTAGCACTGATTAGGCCCTTTTAACACAATTTGGCCTCCTCTGCAAAAGACCTGGACCCTTATTATTGTAATAGACTAAAGTTGCCTATACATGTTAGATTAATTCAGCTAATCCTGCCAATTTTGGTTGGTCAATTCATCTGTCTATTTAGTTTGGGAGTCTCCTGACTCAAGCAAGTTAGTTGGATTTGAACTGATATATATTGTTCTCATTTGCTCAGGAGTGTGAACTGAGGCTGATGCCAGACAATGCTAATGGGAGATAAACTGCCCCCAGCATTGTCTCGCATCAGCCTCAGTTCACAATCCCAACTGGGAGCACACTGCTGTTCAATTGAGGAAAGCAAGCAAGGGTTTAGGAGGATATAAGGACTAGCTGTGTAAGGTGTATAGCTACCTTAACTAGATACTTTTACACTTTAATCCCACCTAGACATTCATATATGATTTTAATTCCCCCATCTTGATAACGGTTTATGTCCAGTATACCTAAAAAATAAAACACATCAACACCTCTATATCATTATATGTATACCAAAAAAGAATTATGTTAGTTCCCAGCAAAACCCCCTCTTTATTATAAAAAAATACACAAAAAGACAAAAAAAGTTCAACAATAGAACAGACCAGGCTAAAGTGGCGGTGTATTCACATTAGACAGTGTCTATAGTATCTTCTATGGGAGTCCTATCAAAACAACCCTCACATTTAGATGCATCTAGTCACTTTCTGTATATAGCTGTACTCCCACATAGGATATGATGGTACCAACATATTAATAGAGACGCACATCAAATATATAACATAGCAATCGCTCACCTATATATCTGCTGCCAGGTACCACTGCCACCAGGTCCCCCCATAGAGGATAATATAGACACTGTATAATGTGAATACATGCTGCTGTGCCCACTACCACTTTAGCCTGGTCTGTTCTATTGTTGAACTTTTTTGTCTTTTTGTGTATTTTTTATAATAAAGAGCGCATTTTAATTGGGAACTAGCCTCATTCTTTTTTGGTATACACTTAAAGAGATACTGTCACCCTCCTTACTCTCGCTTGATTGCATCGGTGGACAGCGATGCCTAGGCTTCATGACAGTTGGGCTCCATCTTCCTGCTGGGGAGAGGGCCCAATTGCCGTGAAGCTCGGCCTAGGCAACGCTGTCCACCATTGAAATGATGCTATTTTAGAGCAAAAAGAAGACACAGACAAATTTTATAAAGGTATATATTGAATGTGCAGCATTGTATATTGTGTATTTTACTTAAACCCTTTTGCATCGCTGATCTGGCTATCTACATTCCACTAATGACTTTTACATTACATTTACATTAGTGGACATGAAACGGAGTATGGAGGTGAGCTCACTGAGATGGCTGAGCCTGTTCTATACACACTGGGTCTTGACTCATATCTGCAGCAATGTCCAACATTAGTGATCAGTAATACTTTAAACACTGTGATCAATAACGATCGAGGCATTTAAATGGCAAAATTACACGCACGATGTTTGTCAGATGACTGATCGTCATCCCTATAATGTGACTGAAGGTTGCGGATAAGTTATTATGGAGGTCAGACTTTACTAGGCATGTAATGGAAGAGAGTTCAACAGCACCAGAAAGTCCCAATGTAGCAGACAATAGATGCACGCTGGTTGGTCCACAATCCTAAGTGGATAGAATATCTAGTAGCCAACAGCATCCAAGTGGAATAATCTTCAAAGCTTTATTGGAGGATCAAGACTACAATATGACGTTTCGGCTCACATTGAGCCTTTCTTTCAAGCAGTTAAATTGCTGGATTTTTTTTTTTTGAACATCAAATAACAATTAACAAAAAGAGATCAATAGGGAATAGGGAATGTCATGCAGCACATAATGATACCTTTCTTTCAGCCTAAAGGTCAGGCGTGACCAAGAAATTAGGCTTTTATTTAATATACAACATACTGCTTTTGGTGCACTTGGTGCTCCTATATCCACACCCCCTTTGTATCAGCAGTCACCCCCTGTGCTCTGACGTCACTCACAGCCTGGAGTGACATCTAACACAGTAACTGCCTGAATGACTACAATTGGTCTGCAACCAAACAAGCCATTGCATGGAGCTGTAGATGTAAAAATTAAAGTGATAGCTTTTAGAAGGGAATAAACCAAATGAAAACACAAAAATAGGGGATTATGATTGAGAAGGATCAGGAGCTGAGCCCATTGGGTCCATGTCAAATGTGGGATATATATATATATATATATATATATATATATATATATATAGTGGTACCTTGGTTTAAGAGTAACTTGGTTTAAGAGCATTTTGGTTTAAGAGCTCACAGTTTTTCAAAATTGTGACTTGGTTTAAGAGCATTGCTTTGGTTTAAGAGCTCCCTGTACTGGGTGGGAGTGGGGAAGAGGCATGGTCTGCATAGCGGGGTCTACAGCACTGTACTCTGACCCAGGAAGTCTCCCTCACCTTCCAAATCATAGCAGATCTACTTCAGGCTGGGGCTTACATCAGAGGACAGGACTGTGGAGGTAATCTCTCCATAGCTGTAACCCCTCTCTCCCCGGACAGAGCGCTGCATGTATGTGCCCACATCTGCCCTGCTCATTCCTTCATGCTCCCTGCAGTCTCTGTCCGCCCTTGTGTTTCCCATCCTCTCCTTTACTGTACAGTAACTTATAATATCACATATTCTGCTGTTTCTAAATGTTTGTTTCACTTGTTTTACGTGTACATTCAGAATAAAAAAATTGCTTTGGTTTAAGAGTGGATTTGGATTACTAGCGCGGTCCTGGAACGAATTAAGCTTGTAATCCAAGGCACCGCTGTGTGTATACATATATATATATATATATATATATATATATATATATATATATATATATTGGAATCAGCTCAAAATTTCATTTCTCGCTCACTCATTCCCGTCTTGACTATTGCAATTAGGGATGGTCCGAACCTGCCGAGGTTCGGGTTCGTATGAACCCGAACGCTCGGCAGCAGATTCCCGCTGTCTGCCCGCTCCGTGGAGCGGGCGGATCCAGCGGGAGTAACGCCTGGAAAACTGGGATACAGCCTATGGCTATGGCTGTATCCCAGTTTTCCAGGCGGTCATCCTGCTGGATCCGCCCGCTCCACAGAGCGGGCAGACAGCGGGAACCATTACCGAGGGTTCGTGTTCTTACGAACCCAAACCGAACTCGGTTCGGACCATCCCATATTGCAATTCCTTACAAATTAGCCTTCAGTTTTCTAAGCTCTCCTCTCTCTAGTCCATCCTTAATGTCCAGTCACTACACCCCTACAACCCCCTGTGCCAGTCACTACACTGACTCTCCATTCAGTCTAGAATACAATATGAACTCCTCTTGGTCACCCACAAAGCGCTACACAGTTCTGCACCTCCCTACATTCCCCCCTCATCTATCATTCTGCATCTCCTCTACATTCCATTAATGACTTACGACTAGCATCCTCCATAATTTGCACTTATCTCTCCCGTCTCCAGGACTTTACCAGAGCTGCAACCCGTTCTTTGCAATGCATTACCACAGCAAGTAAAACCCAATCTAATACCCAAAGCTTTAAATGTACCGTCAAAACACATTATTTTAAGTAGGCTTATCAGGTTCTCTAGTGTTCTTCTAAGTAGGGCTCTCCCTCCTTATGTTTGACTGAGCATTACATGCGTATCTGTGCAATGTCTTTGATTTTATCAATTCTTTGGGCGGAGAGCGGAGGCGGGTGAGAAATTCCATTAAAACAATGGGACAGATGGAATTTCAATCAGCGTCCTTGGTGCGGGCTTCACTTGAAATTCCGCCACTTTTGCTCAGTGTGAACAGTTCCTTACTGTTATTGTTGCTCTATTTAGAACGCCAGTAAAGTGCATGCCATAGTTTAACCCTTTGAGGACCAAGCCCAAAATGACCCAGTGGGCCGCGTCAATGTTCATTTTTACACATTTTAAGTCCCCCGGGGGTACTTTTACATGCAATCATCAGATTGCATTCACTGATCACTGCAATGCCATAGGCATAGCATTAATCAGTGTAATAGGCGCTCTGCTGATTGAACCTGCCTGTGACAGACTCAATCAGCAGAGAGCCGTTCGGACCGCACAATGATCAGTGATCGGTACCCCTGCAGTCACACTGTGGGGGTCCTGATCGATAAGTGACAGGAGCTGCTCCTGTCAATTACACTTAAACACCCCGATCGCTGCAGCCTGTCATTAATGGTGAGGTCCCGGCTGCTTACTGAAACCGGCCCCACATGCTATGAAGCACGATCCGATTTGGAGCTCGCTTCATAGCCATGACGTACATGTACGTCCAAGGTCATCTGGGGACAGACTTCCATGACGTACAAGTACGTAATGAGTCGTCTAGGGGTTAAAACCATTGTGGATATTTCATGAAAATCCCACAGTTATTCAAATGTTGAGCCTAGTTTCCTTAGGAACTGCTCATTCACTTTCCTGGATAGGTAGGCTGTATCATACACACAACAATTTATAGGAACTAGTCCAATTTAAACAAATGATTCCTAAATACCGTTCGGTAAAATATATTAGTGAATATTCCCTCCATCATAACATTCAGTGTTTTGCCATTTGTTTCAATTAAACCTACTCTGCCTATAGTGAATGGAACAGACAGTCTATCGTATACCAGTTATACAGTAATGCAATGTTAACTAGCAAAATTACCCATCAAAACGTGAAAGCTTTGCTGCTTAATAGTAGTGGACATGGACAATTTTATTGGTAGATATGGTCACAGATGTGTACACTGTATACTTCTAAATATATAGGAAAATTGCTTGACTGAATGGTTTCAAATTTGAAGTAATACATATATTCTTAGAGTACATTACTGTATGTTAGGTTACTATACTGTATATATTACCGCTAGTTTTATGACAAATATTTCACAGTAATATGAAAACAGGTAATGAATTGTGATGAGCGAACATCCCAATCCTGAACATATAAAAAAAAAAAAAGATTGTGATCGGTTTGTGTTTGTCGAACATTCACGAACATTACGCACATTCGTACAGATTATCAGGTGAAAAGCTTAAAATACGTAATAGCGCAGCAATTAAGTAGCATTATCTATTATTTACCCATGCGTATATACACAATGACTTATATACTACTGTGTATATTAAGTACACTCTGCCAATCACTGGTACACAGCAGAGCCAGACAGAAAGATTAATAATTATATATATATATATATATATATATATATATATATATATATACTGTTGGGTTCTTAAGTTTTTTTCACAGAGAACGCCTGATCACTACAGGGTTAGGAAATGCATCCTTATAGTGCTAAAAAGCTGGATTCTGTCACTCTCCCTACACTGAAAATTTCACAATGTTCTAAGCAGTACTCGGTCAGCTCTCCCTCCCTACACTGACAATTTCACAATGTTCTAAGCAGTACTCGGTCAGCTCTCCCTCCCTACACTGACAATTTCACAATGTTCTAAGCAGTACTTGGTCAGCTCTCCCTCTCACCGACTAATCACCACTGTGAATATTTCTGCCAAACTAAATTCATATGCAGTCCTTGCTCGTTTCATTCTCCCTACTGAACGGCACCAGAATCAGGAAAGACTGCGAGAGAATTTGCCCCAGCGTCACGTTTCAATGAGGCTGAGGTAATGAGGCTAATCGTACAGCCAATCACAGTAATGCCAGTAGTGAACATGGCTACTACATTACCTGATGTGCTCTTTGGCTCTTTCAAATTGGTGGGAGGAAACTTACGCAGTTGCGTGTTAGAAAATGTTCTAAAATGATCTTTTTTAACCATTCTGATCATCAAACAAATTGTTCCTGATCCGTGAACACAAACAATTAGCGGCATGTTCATATGAACATACGAACGTTTACGAACATGTTCGCTCATTACTAGTAATGAATATAACAGCTAAAATTTGTTTCCTTTTTACTTTCGTACAAATCACCCATACAATGGGATATCGTTATGCGTTATCATAGACATTATTGGACAGATGACCAGATGCTGTATAATAATATATTGTAATTAACAACAATAATCAATCAAGACAATCAATGGAGTGATTATTAGGCCATTCAGGTAAATGCAATCTGCCAATAACGGATGTAGACCTGTGTACAAAGCATTCATTTTCTGAATTCCCTGACACATTCTAGTTATACCATAAATGATAATGCCCCTGGGCTTAAGGGGCCGGAACAAAACAACTCATTTATATGGCCGCCTATTATATGTGATCTTGTCACTTGCTGTTTTAGCTGAGCACCAGCTTAAGTTTATGAGTGGCTAGCTACAGGCCTTTAGTTGCCAATGTCAATCCCATTCTCCAGTCTCCGCAGTTGGTACCAGTTAAGGTGAAAAGCCGATTAGAAAATTGTGGTGTATGGGTCTACTAGCTGTGGGAAATAAAATTGTCCAAAGAAGATCTACCTTGAATACAATATGTCTACTACATTTTGTGTTTCTATACAGCTACATTCTATTTACTGTAAATGAAGTCATCTCTATAGTCTTTACTGTATGGGCCACATTTTCTAGATTTCTCTCTAATATATGTCTTTTAAAGGAAGAATTCCGGATAAATGTGCAATTATAAGCTAATTATTTTGGTTTTAGTCAAGCAAGCATTATAGGATTAGAATTTCAGCTAAATGATCTGTCTTAATTTATGAATTGATAGATCTCCCTAAACTGTATTGTGTGATTATCATAAATATATGCACATGACACGCCGCGAGAGCAAATGATCTGTGACTCATAAAATGTTCGGGAACCAATTTCCCTTCGCTGTTTTCCTGGTAGACATTATATTTTATGAATGGTTCCTCTTTTTAAAATGATAGGACTACCAATACATCCCGAAGACGGAGAAGTTGGGACTTAACAGCGGACATATTTTTTAATAACATTGTATATTCACATAGAATATTACAGGTGACTGATAATCATGATACGCTCTCATTGCTTGCTTTTACTTATCATAGTTCTTGTAGTTATTGATCGCAGCCAATCACATGGGGCATGTTACAAATAAACATGTCCTTTAAACTGTACTTGATGTGATATATTGAATGGTGGTTTATTTCGTTTTGCATATTACTTCACGTTCTTTCCCCCTGATTTATAGTTTTATCTATTTTAATGCCAGGACCAGGAAATTCTTAGGCTTAGAACATTATTCTCTTTATTGTTTGGACTAAGTCTATTTGCATTTTTAAGATGTTTGAAATGTGGCTCTTGTTGCCGCCTATGGACATTTTCCCGCTGATAAAGTATATACTGTAAATCTTCACAAAGGTATTTATCTTACAGACTGAAGTTGATTCTCCTTGAAGAATTTTTTTCCAGGTCCCTTTAGCAAATATATGTTTAGGGAAAGTACATGTGTAAGAGCTGATACTTAGCGAACAACAGCGGGGGCACTTACTGATTATTTATGGGACGCTACAAAAGGGTTCGCCGGGTAAATTGTAGCATGCAAATAGTAAAAATATACATTTTTTCTATTATACTTTACTATAAATATTGTCCTCTAATTTGTTAAACATTTCTTATGACACCTATGTAGCTCTAGACATATATATTAGAGTTTTGCCGTATTTGGAAACACCATTCTTTTCACATTTTGCAAAAAGGCACATAGATACCAAGTGGGCATTCTGTGCAGTTATACAGAGCCCAACAAGCAAGGGGCCCACAACCAAGAGAATATTTCTACTGTCTATTAGATTTCAAGTAATAAAAGTCTTAAAATGATTAAATACTAGTGATGAGCGAACATGTTTGTAAATGTTGGTGTGTTCGTACAAACTTGATGCTAATTGTTTGTGTTCGCCGATCACTAACAATTTGTTCGATGATCGAAATGGTTATAATGATCATTTTCAAACATATTCGAACTTGAAATCGTTTATCTTGCGATGTACACAATTGCGTAAGTTTCCTTCCACCAATCTAAAAGTGTAATGACTGGAGTCGTGGATCTGCTGGACCACCGCTAGCGATGGCCTAAGCCGCACCAGGAAGCGGAGTCTAAGGGGCTGCCAGTGGCCACCGCAAGGAAGGATGGACTTGCTGCGGCAGATCTAGTCCTGGGAAACTGGGAAAAGTTTACCAGGTCTGGATCTAGCTTTTCCAGGCACCTGGGGAGGAGAGGCACAAAGCCGCATAGAGTTTAAAGAAAGCCGGCGTATTAGCTGACTGCCGAGCTAACGGAGTGCTTCACTATATTTATACTGTAAATTTGCTCATCCATATGCTTCCCCTTATTGTGTGACATGCTCTCCTGCAATTACCCTGCTCAGAGCTTCCTTAAATTAAGAATAGCACCTATATGTGTACACCCTTACCCACCCTTACATTTCCTTTAGTTTAATTAAGGACTCCAATGTATCATGACATCCATCCAACAGGATATCACAGCACAGATATAACACCGTAAAGCATTCATCAACATAAAGTAATAGTAGAGTAGAATTGTAAAGTAATCAGATTCCACTTTTCTTTCATCACAGATTCTATGGAAAATAAAAGGTGGAATCTGATTGGTTGCTAGGGGCAACTAAGGCAATTCTACTTTACACTAATTTGATAAATCTCCCCCTCAGTGTCTATACAAATACACCATATACATCTTATTACACAGTGGTATAAATATGTTGCTGTGAAAGACACTGGTAAACAAGAAAGATACGCTTTTGAAAATAGAGAACAATTACTAAGTCTTATAACCTTGCATTATTTATCTATGACCATGATAGGTGGAAAACCTCTTTAACCCCCGGGCCAATTTCCATTTTTTTGCGCTTATGCCGTTTACCATGCCAGATCAGGAATGAAATAAATAAATAGTTCGGGCGATTACGCAAGTGGCGATATCAAATATGTTTATTTATTCATTTTTATTTACAAAAAGGAAGGGGGGGATTCCGACTTTTATTAGTAGAGGGGATTTTTTATTAATAATTTTTAAAAAATTTTTACACACATACTAGGGGACTTCTAGTATCACTACTCTGATCTCTCATTGAGATTTATGCAGTATACATATACTTCATAGATAAATGAGATCTATGTTCTATTGCTCTCGGCTGCAGCCGAGAGCAATAGATTGCCGTGCCGGGATCAGTGCCATTACATTGCAAAACACTGGCCCATGCAGATGCGGGGATTGCTCCTTCACAATCATGATGGGGAAAAGAAGCCCTTTTTTAATGCAGCTGTCAACTTTAAAAGCTGCACGGCGATCGGACGGTGTCTGCTAATTGTCGCAGTCCTGGGCTGCAGATAGCACCCGGGATCATGTCGGTTCAGAGCAGGGTTGCTGCGCCCCCCCTCTGAACACCCTTAATGACGCTAGGGCGTACATTTACGCCCTTGGTCTTAAGGGGTTAATAGCAAACACTGGCACTTACAGATGGAGTTTTGAGTAGATTCCTCTTTTTGACACACCAATACCCTTATCTGTCAGAACTCATTTAAAAACTGTTTGAAATTATAGCGGCCGAAATCTCACAATAACTATGAAAACTTAAAGAGACTCAGTAGGTTTATGCTGTCCTATCTCAGGGTAGCAAAAAGTAGTGACAGAGAAGCTGAACAAAATGATGTATCATGTAACATTGCTCTGTGCAGCTGATGTAGAGATATTCCCCTAAATAACATGGGCAATAAGTAGTCCTCTTCATTATGTGCGTGAGCCCAGTAGTCCTGGATATTCATGAGAAGCGGAAAACTCCTCCCACCAGCTGCTCATTGGCAGTTATCTATAATCCTATTCTCCTGCATATTAGGAGAACGGCCGAACAGAATGATGTAATACCAATTTTTTTCAGCATTTTTGTCACTAGTTTATCCTGTCTTCATTTAAGGCAGCATAAACTCAGGGACAGACTCCCTTTAAACATCTGTTTCTATTATAAACGCAAGCAACTAACAGCTAAACTGAAGATCAACTAAGTGGAAATGAATTTGTGGGAATTTGTTAACCTCTATTTCAAGTTTATTTCCAACCCTTTCCCTCTTCCCTATGATTATATTCCCTGTATGCCAAGCTAAAAGAATAGTCTACAATAGCAGCTATTGGAAACAATATAGCATTAACAATAGGAAGACATTAAAAGCTATTGTGCAGAAGATTTACGCGCACAATGAAATTTTTTTTCTAAAGGAGTCAATTAACACCAGCTTTCAGGTAGATGAAAACACGCAATTCTTTAAGTATGTTGTAAACAAATGGCAACTGCTAAGGGATCATTGTATCTACAAAGTATTACCATTTTCCACCAGTGGAATCAAATTAATTGCAGCAGAAATCTAAAGATAATTTATAGTCAAAGGTTAGAAATGAGCTGGTATCTTATAAACATTCAGTAAGTGATAAAGTAGGTTTTATGTATTTCCTACTGCTTTTATAGCATCAATATATTTTGATTTTGCAAACCTGTATATTGTCATCAGTCATATTGGTCCCTGTCCGCCAAAAAAGCTCTAACCTGCCGAGGCATGGACTCCATTGTACCTCAAGGTGCCCTGTGGTATCTGGCACCAAGGCAAAGTCTCAAATTAGAAATTAACTGTTACCCTATAAACAAAAAGCAAAGAAATATGTGTTTTGTACAAAGCATCAAAATATTTTGCAGTGTTATGTGTCATTCAAAACCTAAAATTCTTAAATTAAATAAATTAAAAAAATAAATTTCAGGAGGTTCACTTATCAGTATTCATAAATGAAAGAGGTTAGAAACAAATCCGTTATGCTCTCTAATTTTTAAGGTGGGAACTCAGTGATACAGTATCTGAAAGAGGCTACTGCCATTAGGATATAGCCGGAAAATAAAGAGGTGTAGGGGTATCTGCCACCATGTTTAGATAGCTGCTACATGTCAAACTAAAAATATCACCCAAAACATTATACTGCTACAACCTAACTGCGCTCTTTCCACAGTGCATAATGGTAACCAACTCACATGTACTGTACCTACCATCCTTAGGCCATGTTCTCATTACGTAAGTTACATAATAATCACGGCCGTTGTTGCCGATTTGCAACAATGGCCGTGATTACTGCGGAACTTACGTAGTGCTGGCGTTTATGGGATCCCGGACGGAGTGTATACAGATAGTATACACTCCGGCTGGGATCCCTAGCAGCACCGCAAAAAAAGACATGCCAGTTTTCAGCGGACGCTATTCAATGAATAGCGGCCGCAAAAAACTGACATGACGGTTTTTTGCGGCGCCGCCGTGTCAAGTGAGTATACCTGTCAGTGCACATAATGAAGAGTGCACACTAATGCGCCCGCATGCGAATTCAGCGGCAGTAAAGATCATCCGGCCGGTACTGCAGTACCAGCCGGGATGATTTTCTCTGACAGCGGTCATGCTGTGACCCAGCCGGGTCACGGAAGGGACAGTGTCTTACAGAATGAGAACATGGCCTTATGTTGTAAGAGAAAAGTTTTTTTACTTATAAACAATGGTGGTTTAGTAATTTTAATATTATGGATGATCTATCTATCTCTCTATCTATCTCCTATTTATCTATCTATCTATCTCTCTATTATCTATCTATCTATGTATCTATCTATGTATCTATCTATCTATCTCTTATCTATCTATCTATCTATCTATCTATCTCTTATCTATCTATCTATCTATCTATCTATCTATCTATCTCTTATCTATCAATCTATCTATCTATCTCTTATCTATCTATCTATCTATCTATCTATCTATCAATCTATCTATCTCTTATCTATCTATCTATCTATCAATCTATCTATCTCTTATCTATCTATCTATCTCTTATCTATCAATCTATCTATCTCCTATCTATCTATCTATCTATCTATCTACAATCTATCTATCTCCTAATCTATCTATCTATCTATCTATCTATCTATCTATCTATTATCTATCTATCTATCTATCTATCTATCTATCTATCTATCTATCTCTCCATCTATCTATAGGCATTTAATTATCAGAAAACATTCCTGTCTCGTGACTGAAGTTCCTGACACATCAACCACTGCACTAAGTGGAATCAAAGGTTTGTGGATGGAGGCATCCGGTGCCCCCACACTATTGGAAACATCCTAGCTACATTGCTAGAGGAGACCGAGGGAGGAGGTGGACTGAACTCGATTGGTTAGAAAACCCATCACATCACACGGAGGATTAAATAGCATCGTGAGAAAAATATGTATTTATTCTGAAGCAAAAGCAAAGAGGGGGGATGGGATATGATAACTACTAATCCTATGCAATTTAGTAAAGAGACGCTTGCTCTGGCAGCCGCACAGCTGAGGGCACCCGCCGAGCTCTCACTGATTAACCCCAATCGCTGCAAGATGCATGTGACCTGACTAAACCTTGTGATGTGACTGAGTACAATTCCAAATACAAACAAGTCATGATGAGAATTGTGCTTTGTCTTTTCACTGTTCTTGTAGACAGGTCAAGTGGTAATAAGCTCAGACATACTGTATTAGAAACGTGTTATTGGAGCCTATCAGCCAGTGATTGCCATCTGTAGTACCGTATATTGCAGTTGTGCAAATCACAGCAATAAAAGGATTGAGTAAAGAACGGATAAAAATCCTCAAGGTTCGGAAATAATTACGTTAATATCCATCTGTCTATCTCTCTCGTTCCTCACCTTCTCCAATATATCATGAAGACTTTTGAGTGACATGTCCTGCCTCTCCTATATCCTCTACAGGGCTCTGTCATTTTCACATTTGCATCGAGCCTCCACTGGGATTTCCCTGGCACAAAGTATCCATTTTCTCTTTTCCTGCACTGAATCGAAGTTGCATGTCTTCCCGTTTGTTTCATGTATCCACTGGCAGCAGTCTTTGAAATTGCAAATGTTGTAAGGAAATGAGATGATCTCCTCGGCTGCCTTCAGGGAGCCCAGTGGATAAAGAGGGTCTATTAAAATCCACAGAGCAAAACTGAAGTATAAAAGCATGAAAGTGGCCAAATTGTGTGTGTATATATATATATATATATATATATATATATATATATTACTACTGTAAATTTACATAGACTAAATTGTCATTGAATCCCCAACGTTTACTAAAGTCTATCACAGCCATTTTATCATTATGTGTACTATGAAGTTGAAAATCTTGAAACACTGAGGTAATGTATAGATAAACAAATATACGATTAGATTATATAGATTTATCAAACATGTTGTAAAGTGAAACTGGCTCAGTTGCCCCTAGCAACCAATCAGATTCCACCTTTTATTTTCCAAAGAGTCTGTGAGGAATGAAAGGTGGAATCTGATTGGTTGCTATGGTTGCTCACTTTACACCATGTTTGATAAATCCCCCCTATATTATAAAAGTAAATGGGTTTGTCTGTCTGTCCTCTATAGGCATCCAAATGCCTCAACTGTTTGAACCCAAATTTGACACAGGGGATACCTGGAATGCTTTATATAAGGCTAGGTTCACACTGCGTTTTTGCAATCCATTTTTTTTTTCATCCGTTTTTTGCGAAAAAACAAATGAAAAACAGATTGCAAAAAAACGAATGCATTTGTGTGCATCCGTTTTTCCATTGACTTCCATTGTAAAAAAAAAAAAACGGATCCTGTTTTTTAACAGACACAAAAGTAGTGTCAGCTACGTTTTTGTGTCCATCAAAAAAAACGGATCCGTTTTGATCCCTTTTTTTTTTTTACAATGGAACTTAATGGAAAAACGGATCAAAACGGATGCACACAAATGCATTCGTTTTTTTCATCTGTTTTTTGCAAAAAACAGATGAAAAACACGAATTGCAAAAACGCAGTGTGAACCTAGCCTAAGTAGTATACAGATGTAGTATACAGAAATTCGGGGTCTCCCTAAGGTTGGGCAGAAAATGGACCCTGTATTATATTGACATAGATTTATTAATATATTGGTTATTCTTTATTGTATATAGAGAGGAGCCATGTTAGGGATATGTCATTATAGCTACTCATCTATACACTACACTGAAGAAGTTACCATAGTAACACCAACTGCCTCCTTAGTGTACTACACTAGCTAGGAGAAAGGTCCAGAAATAGGGCGGAGCTATTCTAATAAGCTCCCCTCAAAAGACAGTTGGCTAAGGGTCCATTTACACAGAAAGATTATCTGACAGTGTGACTCAGTCCTTGTTAGCTGGCTAATCATCTTCATTCACTAGGTACTGTTTTATACTGAGGGATAATTTATTGAAGTGCCCTTAATTCTTCTGGGATCTGAAACATTGTGGCTTATGGCCTGGCCCAGATAACTCTGAAGGAATCTCATAGTGGTTTACTGCCAGCATAAAAAAAGGGCGGCTGCATATACACAAACAATCTCCATTGTAACAACAGTGATCCATCATTGTATGTCGGCCATATTGACAGATATTAACCCTTTCACGACCTGGGGTCATTGATTTCAATCTTGTGACAGCGGCAGGGGAGAGAGGGGAGGGGGCAGAGCTCAAGGGCGCCAGCCTTCCCTCCTTCCGCCGGCCTCCGTAGCTAGGAAACCGGAAACCTGAGGCTTCCAGTTTCCATGGCTTCCATCAGGGCTCTGTGATCACTTTGCAGAGCCCCGATGGACAGCGGACAGAGAATTCTCCCTCTGTAGAGGGAGAATTCTCTGTCAGAAGCCCTATAGATGCTGTGGTTGTGCTGACCGCAGTGTCTATATCCGGGACCCGCCGTGGATGACACAGGCACAGCTCCTGTGCCTGTGTAAACCTGGATCGTAAATTTACGTCATTGCAGCATCAAGCATAGGCTGCAGCGACGTTAATTTACAGTGCAGGGCGCGAGGGGGTTAAGTACTTTAAGTAAAAGTCACTGTTGCACCTCACTGCCTCGACACCCTGCTATCTGAATTTTTCTGCACCTAATCACCATCAAGGGTTTCCTCATTAACCCCTCAGGCAGCAGTAATAAATAAGCCCTAGGGGGGACTACAAGTACCATCATCACCAAACACCTAGGGCAGTCCCTTCCTTTAACCTCTGTGTCAGTATTTACCTCAGGAAGAGAGAAAGAGTTATTACCACTTGGCCTGTGACAGGTTATAGCTTCATTTTTTTTTTTATTATAACCTCTATCCTCCCTGAGATCCCTGCAATCCAGATTACAACACTGACCTTGCTGGATATACACAGCACTCACAAACTGTTGTTCATCCAAAAGTTGTGCTCAAAAGTTTACATACCCTGGTAGATCTTTTTCTTTCTTGTCCTTTTTTTTAGAGAATATGAATGATAACACAAAAGCTTTTATAAGCTTTTATAAATAAGAGGGCATGGAATAGGGACGGAGAGGTGGTGCAGGCCTAGGGCACAGACACTCTAAGCCACTACAATTTGACACAGGGCTGCAAGTTTAAAAGTTATTTTTTTAGGACAATAACTGCATCACCTGCCGAACAGACCCCAGGACAGCTGACGGTACAAGAGGTTCAGTGGGAAGATTGTGGGTACCTTTAACCTGAAGATAGGTCTGTGCGGCTATGTCCTAAACTTCCCAAATGGGTCTACCTTTAATATAAAATGTAAACGATCGCCTGCTGCCGATATTTCAATCAAGCACTTGCTTCTGCCATCATCGTTTATTAAAGCAGAAGCCAAATGTCTATGCAAATGCCTTTTCACTTCAGATTTTTATCAATCACAGACTTTTGTATAATTCTATGATTAGAAATGCAAAATAAACTAGTGAAAAGTAAAAATGAACAAAGGTTGATCAGTCAGTTCATTTTCAGCTTACTCTCCCACTTAGTATCTGGCAAGGGTTCCTGGGAAATGGCCAAATGGCACAGCTCTCCGAACGGATGTTATTTAAAATGTCCTGATCATATTGTTCTATTCAGATTACTGATTTGATGAAGAAAGATTAATTTATTGGAGTTGAAGAGCAATATTAACCAGAAGGAGATAAACGCTATGACATTATAATCATTGGTAATAAATGGCTGAATTCAAGAAAATGCACACCACTTATTTGACTGGACCGGCTCCAGGATACTAGGTTGTAATTTTGTTCACAAACACTAGCTGTTTCACCGATTGAACTTGTAGCTAATTTCCACTCTGAATTGCCTTAAACGCTGATGTACATTCAATGCACTGATTATGACGAATATCCTGTAGCGAGCATGCAAATCTAATTTATGGAAAGGACAAATCTATTCAGCAGAGAGCAGTGTTTCCTAACTTTAAGAAGACAGCTTTTAATGTGGAAGAGATGCTGTCATACTGAAAAATGGAACCCGGTAAACAATTCTATTTTCTTGCACGGCCTGACAAAGCTTTCTATGTGATCTCTTTTATAATTCAAAAACTAAGGCGGATGCTTCATTATCGGCCATTTAATGCCCTGTGCAGAAAAGGGAAGAAGAAAATCTTTCATAAAGTGCAGTACCATGTTTTATTTAAAGGGATTTTCTACAAATTACATTTTGGTGATAAATGTTACATAGGTTCGACTCCCAACGATCACTAGTACAGGAGATCCAAGTCTCCCGTTTCTCTGCTGTGAACTTTATCGGGAGTGTCAGTTAAGTTAAAGGGGTACGCCGGCGAAAATCTTTTTCTTTCAAATCAGATGGTTTCAGAAAGTTATATAGATTTGTAATTTACTTCTATTAAAAAATCTCAATAAGTACCAGCTGCTGTATGTCCTGAAGGAAGTGGTGTATTCTTTCCAGACTAACAGGGTGCTCTCTGCTGACACCTCTGTCCGAGACAGGAACTGTCCAGAGCAGTAGCAAATCCCCATAGAAAACCTCTCTTGCTCTGGACAATTGCTGTCAGCAGGGAGCACTGTGTCAGACTGAAAAGAAATCACCAGCTCCTGTAGGACATTCAGCAGCTAATAAGTACTGGAAGACTTGAAATTTTTAAATAGAAGTAAATTACAAATCTATATAACTTTCTAAAACCAATAGATTCAAAAGAAAAATATTTTCGTCGGAGTACCCCTTTAAGCATGCATGACCGTGAACAGACAGGGTCAGACATACAGTGCTCTACGCTTAAACTTTCAAAAATTCAATGGGGTGAAAAAACACAGTCAAAGCTTATTTTAATAAGTGGATTCAAAGTCTCAAAAGGGTTGAAGTCCAGACTTTGATGAGATATTTTAAAAAGGAAGAAAAAGCACTCCAGAGCTGTTTTTTTATGCAATAAAAAGTACTTATGCATTCTTCAATTCATTTATCAATTATGTAATACAGTATAAAATGTTGGCAATTCATTTAAGTGACTTATTAATGTTATCCTAGTGTCCAATAGCATATAATGTACAGTATACCATCACTCAAATGTACAACATTGATGAAAAATCTAGTGTAAATTATTCGGATACAAAGTGATTCTTAAGTTAGGAAATGCAAATGAGAAAGTGCTAAGATATAGGTAGGGGTTAATGCTTGCACATGAAAGGAGACACTTATCAAGGACCTTGTTTCTGTTTTCTAAAGTAAAAGAAAGCACTTGCAGATTGTCGCACATTCTTTTTATTTGCATGACTGCTGTATCGTTGTTAAAATATTTGGGTAGGCTTAGGATATAGTAGCAGGGACACCTGTCAAAGGCAAGAGTCCCTGTTCTGGTGTACTGAGCAGAGCTTAAGCTGTATCAGGCTGCCCAGTGGTAAGAGCTGTCACTCTATCTATGGCCACAAAGGTCACCCAGAGAGACCAGTGTTTGCTTCATTGTTCAGTTCATAAAAGCAAAAAACTCTTGTCTTTTACTCTTGTATGACTCTAAACCAGCTGTTGAAAGAATTTTGGGAGATTTACTACTTTCCAGTTTCAAAGTGTCTGTCATAGGATTCCAGGCATCTGATATGCCACTCACACATGTTAAATGTAAAAAGAATAAAAAAAAAAAAAACTTTATGAGTATTATTCATTGATTATGGAGAAGATTTATCAAGTAACCAATCAGAGTTTAGCTTTCGTATATTAATGAGCTTTGGTAAACAGTTGGGCTCTGATTTGCTCTTGACAACTAAGGACATTTTTACCATAAGGTTACCATGGTTATAACTTGCTTAATATCACATCTACTGCTCATTTAGGTTTTAAAAATTAGAACGGCAGTGACACTTTAATATCAATATATTGCTTACTTATTTGCAGAGGAAGTTACAGGATGCAGAGGAAGTTACAGAGTATGGCCATGTTCATACAATGTTGAAAATAGAGAAAAGGCGTTCGATTTTGATATTGAAAAAAAATTTCCGTTTTTGTCGCGATTTAACTGACTGCAATGACAATGCAATGCAGTCAATAAGAAGACTGACATCCAATGTACACAATGCATTAAATAATGGACGTTTTTACCGCAGACGGCAAAATAAGGGACATGATCATTATTTTCGGACGTCTTTTGCAAACGTTGGCCGTTTTTAATTAGTTGTTCACACACAGTTTTTCTTTTGTCACCGTTCTTTCTCTGTTTTTACTATTAAACTCAATGGACTTTTCAATTAAGCTGCATCCAAAGTCCAATTAGTAGCTCCAAACTAAAATAATGTACAAACACAAGTCATTGCACTAAGGGGAGTCAACTAGACAGCTAAATGACGTCCGTTATTTTAGACTCAAAATAAAGGATGTCATTTAAACAGAGCCGAAAAAAGGTTGTGTGAACATAGCCTTACCCTTCATCAGACTCCCACCTCCAACCACAGTCCCCAGTCTGTACATCTTGCACATATAGGCTTGCACATCAACTTAATGTTTTTATATGGGCATGTTACTATTTAGACAGTTCCCCTTCCATATGTAATACACAGGTAATGCATTTAAGTATGACATATAAGATAACATGTTGGTGCAATTTCATATTATCAGGTTATGCATATATACTGTATTTTTATTTATTTTTTCCCCCCAAATGTGCATGATTGGACAAAGAAAACCAATGATGTTAATAAATTACAATGTAGGGAGAGAGGAGAGGGAGAAACAGGGGCGCCTCCTGGTGTAGTAAATAAGGATAACGAGTGTCAAACACAAAGGGGGTGTTGCACTCACCTGAGGGAGTTGTGCACGATTGTAGGCACAACTCTACAGTAGGCATATAGAGTAGGACACCGCAGCTCCTGCCGGGGTACGTCCAAGGAAGGCGTACGATGAAAGATGTGGATTGCCAGCTGCTGCAGGCTTTAGGACCGTGTGGGATCCCGGCTTGTAGTAGGGCGCAGGTGTCCAGAGTACCACAGACTGAAGTGGTTATTGCATGAAAAGGATATTTATTAAAAACGACGCGTTTCGGCCGCCAAATATAAGGTGGCCTTTCTCAAGTTCATACAGAGTGATAGTGAGCATAGATTTAAATAGTGTATAGTCCGGTCAAGTGGGTTGTCACTTCCGGGTTAATTACCTGTATATGGAAATTGTCCTGAGTGTGGACAAATCTATCCGTGTATCCAAACCAGTAAAAATCGCATGATAAATAACAAATAACATGTAAGCAGAGTCCATAAATTACTTACATATCCCTGAGCGTCCCGAGGCTAGCGTCTGCGTCCGGCTAGGTCACGTGAGCGGCCGAGCGTCATGACGTAGGTACGGCCGTACGCAGCGGCATCATGTGATTCCGGAGTTCGAGTGACGTAGCCTACGGAAATTGCGCAAAAAAGATGGAGAATAGTGAAATAGCGTAAATTACAATGTACTTATACATATGAACAACATGAGTGCAAATATGGCGTAAAGTGCTGGTAACAACTGTGCAAAAAATCAGGACATAAGAGAATAATGCCAGCTGATCTATCTGACCTTGTAGAAACTAAAACCGATTCCAAAACGCTTTCGGATTTTCGCTGCTAGTGATCCAAAAGGTTTGAGAGTGATTGGCATTAATAAAATCTGGGGATTCAGGGCAGTGATGTCATAAGACGCCTTTCCCAGATTAAAATGGATAATTACTTTATAGACATGAGTCTAAAGGAATTTAATATGCTTCCTGTAATCTGAATGTATTATCAGCCTGGGAATGCTTAGCTATGGGGCTGTGAAGATGAAAGTCATGACTCTACTGGTACCATGTAGAGCGTTGGTGTGGTCAAATCTGCATGAGAAAGTACTGTAGTTAGGTCCTGTATGAGTGGTAATGGGGAATGTTTAGTTCTGGTGGGCCAATAGATACAATACATTTTGGTTGCCATAAAGGTAGAGTGGCCTGTATATTTAGGTACATAATGGTCCTATCAGTCGGAGGGGAAGTGAATATAAATGCAAACCGAATACAAACACAAATAATCCACTAGCAGTGCTAATTAGAGATCTGGAGACAGGCATGAGTTAAAAGGGTTATCCAGCGCTACAAAAACATGGCCACTTTTCCCCCTACTGTTATCTCCAGTTCAGGTGCAGTTTGCAATTAAGCTCCATTTACTTAAATGGAACTGAGTTTCAAAACCCCACCCAAGCTGGAGACAACAGTAGGGGGAAAGTGGCCATGTTTTTGTAGCGCTGGATAACCCCTTTAAGTTTTATATAGCTAGTAGTAGTGAGATCTAGTTCTCTGAGCAGTATTTTAGTGGTAAATGACATTGAGGTTTGACAATTGCTAGGTAGTCTCAGCAGAAAGTGCAAGCCAGATTTCAACCTGTGTCAAGTAACACAGGATTTGGAAGCTATCTACAGCAGATTCCATAGCATTAATTGTTGCTATTATTAGTGTATTAGTGTTAAAGGGGTATTCCAACCAAGAGATAAAAAAAATGAAATGCTCCCAAACCAATGTGGTAGTTTCCCGTCTTTCTGTCTGACACCTTTTCTGAGTTACAGGTTTTTCTAAAAGTCGGTTTATATCCAAGAAGGCGGCAGCCAGGAAACTACATTTCCCAGCATGCATTGCTCCTCAGAGCAAACTGCCAAATATCTGCCTCATCTTGTAGTATCTGCCCATCACTGACTCAATCTGCGTCTGCTTTGGGCTATGTTCACACAACGTAAATTAATAGCTGTTGTTTTCACCCGGGCTGACATGTGCACCTGAAACTACGGCCGTAGAAGTATTGACATACGGTCTAGTCGTGAAACTACGGCCGTTGTACAATATTGCTTCCTAGTTTGTGGGATGAAACAGGTCATTTAATTTGGAATACTGCGCCCAGCCCGATAAACCACACAGAAAATTTTAAATTTCAACGGCCGTTGTTTAATACGTAGTGCACATTGTACGACCGTAGTTTGTACATATTAAAGCCAAGGTATAAACCTCAAAACTACGGCCGTAGTTTTGCAGTTCGGACTACAGCCATAGTTTTACGTAGTGTGAACATAGCCTTACACTGTAAACAAAATATCTATCTATACATCTACATAGATTAGAAAAAGAGATAGATGAAACAACTGTTTTTTTCCTCTATACTGCTCAGGAGGATGGCACTGTTTTATTGTTTCCCCTCTCCTTGGCCAGGTGCTCACTATGGTCTCAGAAGAGAGTTGGAGTGGAGACCAGGAGGTAGACCAGTTGGACCAGGAAGTGAGAATTTTCTGCAGCTTCAGGGTGTCAGGATCTGTAGCAGACAAACAGCCCAATTCATGTAATAGAAACCTATTACAAACAAGCTTAGATTATGGGAAGGAATTCAACATGGTTAAATGTTCTTACGTAGAGTACCCCTTTACCTTTGTATTCTCTAAAGCATTCCAACCGTAGCACCACTTCTTTGAATGTAATTAAGATTAGTTAGGGAATGTAAGGCCTCATTCACACATGATTTTTTAGGATTATGATTCACTGACAAAAAAAACACTATTTTCTATGTGGTCATCCACACATTTGTTTTAAAACGAATGCATTTTTGAAAACATATTCATGTTAAAAAAAAAAAAAAAACAGTAGGTCCTGCATGTATGTATACAGTATACTTACTTCTCCCAGCTCATTTTAAAATGTCAGTGCCTATTCAAAATGTAATCTGGCTATACAGTAAACATTACACTTGAGATTCAGTTTTTCTATGAATTAAAGTAAAGTTTATCCATCTCTGTTTTAGGCTACAAATTTCCTTTCTTTTTTTATCTGTTATGTCCTGTTGTATACCCATGTGAACAAGCAGAAACACAGTCATTGTGCATCAGTCATACACCAGTGATACACACAGCTCTCCTGGGTGAAGTTAAACTATGAAGCGCCTTTCAGGTTGCAACAAGGGGGTTGTCCTAAAACCTTGTCTGGCAGTATGCTAGTATGCCAGTGATCCACCAATGCCCACCAGTCTCCTGCCTCATATTAACCCTGTGAAACACCACCACCAAGCTGTTCTAGGCCCCAAGAAAATTCTGCTACTGCTTCCACCTTCATCTTTTTTTCCTACATCCTTTGTACTAACTTACCCTGTGGCTAACTCAGCCATTTACGAGGCAAAGTAACATCTAAATAAATCTTACATCTGTCTGTCTTTAGCCCTGTGAGGACTCTATGACTGCTGCTACTTCTACACAGCCTATGTGTTTTGTCCTCTCTGGGGTCACTTTAGACTGCTGCTGTTGACAGAAAGGCCCAAGGATTACTGTTGAGGTGTGGGATATGTTGAGGTCACAAAAAGAAGCAATGTCACTCAGTCATAGCAAAAAAAAATAATTCTTCTTCTTTATTTTAAGTAAAACAAATAATATACAGCAGATCAGGGTTTGTTGCAGCTGCCTTGGTATCAAGCAGCACCCTGCTTTCCCAGCTCACATACTCTGAGCCAGACTCTCTCCAAACCTAGGGATTCCAGGTGTCTTTATACCCAATTTACCCAAAATGCAACACTCTTAAAGAAATATACACATCAGTCTAGATTCAAACATAAAAGTGCTACAAACTTGTCCTTTTCTTACACAGCATAAAATTATAATACATATTGTGAAAATAAATAACATAGAAATACAAAAAATAACCAGGAATACAAAACCCACTATAGCTGCATAGCTCCAGCTCAGCCTCACCTGGCAGTAATCAGGTCAGTGCTCCATATAAACCCAGCACCCCCTCCCTTCTGGTTCCTCCTGGTAAGCTGTGATGCTGTTTGTATGCTGGTGGATGTGTGTGCTGGTGGGAAATGCTGCACTTGTCTGTCTGCAGAAATAATAGTGGATAGAAAGAGGTTTTGCTGGCCAGCAGAGAAAAAAAATAAGAGAAAGACACAGACACAAACAGACAAACTTATACATCAATAACCCCCCAACAATTACATTTGTTACAACATACTCTAAAGTGAGTAGACTGGAAAGAGAATGGAAAATAGTGAGGGATGTGTTTCCCCAAATACCTGAATTTACTAACCCACCTTGTTTGGCATATTGTAGAACAGGCAACTTGAAAGACAAATTAGTGAAGTCAGATGTTGTATCCAGTGTAAGAGTAGAACAGACGACAATTGGGGACTCCAATAAGGGGTAACAACTTGATCAAGGGTAAATTGTTGGAGCATCCAGTAACTGGGGTGAAGTACCCTATTAGGTTTCATTTAACATGTAGAACTAACTATGTAGTTTATGTATTACAGTGGCCATGTAAGATTATTTACACCGGTAGAACTAGCCACATGGATCTCCTAGTTTCTAAAAAATTTAAATGAAAGAAAACCCCACAGTGTTAAGGATTTCAATTTTGCATAACTGATTATGTTCCCAAGCATTGAGGAGGGAGCGATAGACAAAACAGCTTGGAGAGGCGGAAGGCAGAATGGATATTTAAAAAAATGGGGCCGCACACCAGAAGGACTTTATATGCAATTTAAAATTCAATAGAGGCTATTGGAGAGTGTGGCTGAGAGGATAGTGACTTGTATACATTTTATGTGTTTTATAGTCTTGTAGACGGGTGGTTTAATTAGCCATATCCACTGGGGGGCGAACAGCAGTAGATATAATAACATGTTGTTGCACTTTTTGTTAAAAAAAAAAATACTGGGTATACTTACTTTTTTGGGTCGTTCTTGCTATGTATAAGCAACGTGTCCTTTATGTATCATTGTGCAGTTTTAAATCCGATGCTGTAAAGTAAGAGGACACATAGCAATGACTAACTACTACATGTGCCTCACAGCACACCTGTGCGCCCCCCAGTTTGAACATTATATTTTCCTGGTGGAGACATTGGTGATGAGGTTGGAACAAATGGGAAGCTTCTTGCCATCTCCTTTTATTTTTGCTTTAGGCATTGAGCCCCTGTTGATATGTAGTGTTTATAGTGGGGTAACTTTTTTATAAATATTATAGATAACTCTCTTAAATATAACGAAGAAAATAGTGAGGACGAGATATACACATTCTAAAACTTACCAGAAGATATCTTATGCCATCTGGCTAGAGGGATATATGGCAACATGACAGGATGGGTATACTTCTGTCCTTGTCATGGCATCCCTGCACTGGCACCAGTCTATTCATGTAAAAAAAAAACACAAAGTAATGTACCTAATGGTATATTCGCTTCAACCCATAGATGCACGAGGACGTTAATGAACATCCTGATGCTGCTAGGGGAGTTCATAGGGGGGTCGCGCGGCGACCCCGCTCTGAAGTGCTGTGATCCCGGGTGCACGGTCGGATCGATATGCCTGCTAATTAAGTATTTAAAGTTGACAGCTGCATCTAAATACATACTGTCCCCCTATTCTGGTGGTTTAGTGCGGGGATCACCCCCCTTTCCCTGGGACGTGATCACAGAGGGGCGATTCCCGTATCCTCACTTGGCCGGGGTCTGCGCCGTAATGGTGCTGATACCGGCTCGGCACACTATTGTTTTCAGCTGCAGCCGAAAGCTATAGAGTGCCTATATCATGGATCTATGCAGTATATCTATACTGCATAGATCTCAATGAGAGATCAGTGAAGTAATACTAAAAGTCCCCCAGGGGGATTTCTAGTATGTGTGTAAAAAAGTAAATAAATGTTTTTTAAATAAACATATTTGGTATCACTGCATGCGTAATCAACTGAACTATTAAATTATCACATTCCCGATCACATGGTAAATGGCATAAGTGCAAAAAAATTCCAAAGTGCAAAATTGCGCATTTTTAGACAAGTCAAATCTAGAAAAATTGTAATAAAAAGCGAAAAGTCGCATATGCGCAATCAAGGTATCGATAGTAAGTACAGATTATGGCGCAAAAAGTCACACCTCACACAGCCCCATAGACCAAAGGATAAAAGCGTCATAAGCATGGTAATAGAGCAAATAAATAAAATAAAATAAAAAGTTATGCAAGTTACATATCGTTATAATCGTACTAACTTGAAGAACATGTATAAAAAGTCATTTTTACCCTACGGCAAACAGCGAAAAAACAGGAAAAGTGGCTGTGTCCCCTAAGGGATAAGGTTTATTTAATCTTTCAGTAAAGCTGAACTTTTGAAAAGTTTGCTAATCTCTTTTCACTTTTTATATATTTAACACAATTCATAAAAATAAGAACAACTAGCTAATTGTGTATTTTTTTTTTTTTTTTTATCATGCAGTGTTACAGTGTGTCCACTCACCTCTTTCTTTTTCATGGTTTCTCCATTTATTCTTGCAGAAGTTGTTCCTTGTTTTCAATTTAAGTATTGATCCTTTTCATTTTAAGTTACAAGACTAAACTTTTCAGGATGGAATTAAGAAGATTGAACTGTACATTTTAGTGAAGAAAAGGTTAGTTTATTTTCCTTTTATGTTATGTTACATGAACCCTCGCTTTAGTTTTCAAGAGTTAGGCCTACATGCTACTCTGACGGCATACAGTATTCCCATTAGTTTGATTGACCACTTTTATACAACACTAGACACTAAAAAACGCACACTAGCAATTTATGTAATTTTATGTCTATAAGCTCTTTAAGGGTGTGAAGGCCAATTTAAAAATATACAATTAAATACAACTGTCCATTGTACAAGTGTAATATGGACACAATTCTGCTCCTTTTTTAATCACCTCAAACCCCCAACTACAGGTCTGTTAACAGCATTATGTACCCATATTGCACTCAAAAAAATGTTGTCTTAAAGTGGTTATCCAGCACTACAGAAACATGGCCACTTTGCCCCCTACTGTTGTCTCCAGTTCAGGTGCGGTTTGCAATTAAGCTCCATTTACTTCAATGGAACTGAGTTTCAAAACCCCACCCAATCTGGAGACAACAGTAGGGGGAAAGTGGCCATGTTTTTGTATCGCTGGATAACCCCTTTAAAGGGGAACAATTTTTGCTTTCATGGTGCCCAAAATCATCAGGGCACATCCTGGTGGCTTTACTGCTCCCAATTAGCTTTGACTGATAAATCTTTCCCTGTTTAGGTATAAGTAAAAACATACCGGGACTTTAGGTTCACAATCTGTGTTTTGCAGGTTTTTGGTAGGATGTACAAAGTCCCCATTTTGGGAGTGTCCATTTTAAGGTTCAGTACATTAGTTGAAGTAAAGTTGAAGTTCCTTATGATGTTTAAAAGTTACTCAGTGAATAGTTTAGTAGGGTCCTCTGGCAGTGGCTTGTAGTATCTCCTTTCATCACTAAATCCTTCACCCTTCTGGCTTTCACTGAAACCTGGCTGCAACCATCTGACACTGCATCCCCTACTGCTTTATCCTTTGGTGGTCTTCTTCTCTCTCACCCCCAGACCTGAGGGTAGGCATGGTGGAGGAGTTGGTGTCCTTCTCTCCCTGCAGTGCACCTTTAAAGAGGACCTGTCACCCCTCATGCCGGGGTGACAGGCTCCCGACCCCCCGCTAGAGCTCCTTATACATACCTGATCGCGCCGGGTCCCGCTTCTTGACACGGGCGGGTGACGGAGATTTCAGCGCCCGAAGCCCGACGCGCGCGCTCCTGAGATGAGTCCAACTCTCATAGACAATGACTGGTGAGTCCGACGCTCCGTCATTCTCTGTGAGAGTTGGACTCATCTCAGGAGCGTGCGCGCCGGGCTTCGGGCGCTGAGATCAAGTACGTATAAGGTGCTCTAGCGGGGTCGGGAGCCTGTCACCCCGGCACCGGGGGTAACAGGTTCCCTTTAAGGTCATTCCCCCCACTTACCTTCCCCTCCTTTGAGGTTCACACCCTCAGACTCTTCCGCCCACTTACCCTTTAGAGTTGCTGTTATCTATCGTCCCCCTGGCTCTCCACTACAATTCCTCAACCACTTTGCCACCTGGCTCCCCCATTTCTTATCTGCAGAAGTTCCCTGTCGATATTCCCAGCTTTTCCTCTCCATGCTCAGCTCTCTTGGTCTTAAGCTCTCTCCTGGTTCTCTTCCTACCTCTCTTCCTTCTCAGGCTCTACTTCTTCTCCCTTTCCTCTGTTGGGATTCCCCAGCGATCAGTCCTGGGTCCCCTCCTCTTCTCCCTCTATACAGCCCCCATCGGACAGACCATCAGCAGGTTTGGCCTGCAATACCATCTCTATGCCGATGACACCCAGTTATACACTTCTTCCCGTGACATCTCCCCTGCCTTCCTGCAAAATACTAGTGACTGTCTATCTGCTCTCTCTAACACTATCACCTCTCTATTTCTCAAACTTAATCTCTCTAAAACTGAACTTCTGGTATTCCCTCCCTCTAACAAACCTAAACACGACATCTCACTCTCAGTCTGTGGTACTAGCATCACTCCTGTGCATCAGGCTCAATGTCTGGGGGTTATGCTAGACTTTGATCTATCCTTCACTCCCTATATTCAAGCTCTTACACGCTCCTGTCATCATCTCAAAAACATCTCCAGAATCCGCCCATTTCTCCCCACTGACACCGCTCAGACTCTGACTGTCGCCCTGATCCACTCCCGTCTTGACTACTGTAACTCTCTACTAATCGTTCTTCTTTTCTGTAAGCTCTGCCCTCTCCAGTCTATCCTGAACGCAGCCACCAGACTCATCTTCCTCTCCAGCCGTCACTGCACTGGCTACCTATTAAATACAGAACACAGTTCAAACTCCTCACCCTTACCCATAAAGCTCTCCACAACTCTGCCCCTCCATACATCTCCTCCCTCATCTCCACCTACCATCCTTTCCGTGCTCTGTGTTCCCCTAACAAACTTAAATTAACATCTTCTATAATCAGAACCTCTCATTCCCGCCTCCAAGACTTCTCTCATGCTGCACCTGTTTTCTGGAACTCCCTACCCAAAGAGCTCAGGCTGATCTCCAACACCGCCAGTTTCAAGCATGCCCTGAAGACTTACTGTTTCTCTTCAGGCTTGCTTATAACATTTCCTAATCTCGTCTCCCTCTCTGCTATCCCTTCTGCATCCTCCCTATAACCTCTTTGGTGCCATCTACTTTGTACTTCCTACCTTAATAGGAAAATAGCTTGTGACTGGCTCACCCACTCACCTATTGGCACTTTGAGATTCTATGTACAATGACTGGAACATCGACAAATAAAGCCCTTTTGGCCTCTTGTCACCCCCAGTCATCCTAGTCTGCACGCTCTCGAGAGCAGGTTTCTAATTCTGTATTTTTAATTGTATCTTAATTTATTCATTGTATAATTTAATATAACTTGTATTGTATTTATATATTTAAATATTATTATTATTATTATTATTATTATTATTATTATTATTATTATTATTATCTCCTGTCCAAGAGTTGTCTTTTTGCTTTTTGGACATAATCTGATATGTTCATAATCACTACAGCTTCTCCTTTATCTGCCTGTTTTCCTTGTTAAGGTTGTGAGATTTTATGGCTTTCCTTTTCTCCTTACTGAGGTTATGTGTTTGGTTCCTCAGGTCCAATCTATAACCTTGAAAAACTCCCCACTATTTAGGGAATTCCCTAAATAGAAGGGAGTTTTTTTTAAATATATATATTGGACCTGAGAAAGAGGGGTTAACCCTCAAAATGCTTTTTCTGTGGCCCAATAAAACTTTCGATGGTTACTGCTTGCACTCAGCACCACACCTGCATATTGGAGCTGCACAATGCCAACGATCTCCCCCAGCCTTTTAGTCAAGGGCTCTTCTTTTTCTCCTGGACACCTCCAAAGAATTTGCCATACTGGTTATCCGGGAGAGTGGAGGGCTCCAATCAGAAATCTTTACTATAAAGCTTTTGGTGGTGCCATTCTCGGAGAACAACTGTCTGAGGTGAGTGGATCCCTATCTGCCTTTTGCCTCCTTTTGTCACTTCAAATTCACATTATGTGCGCCCTTTTTTTTTTTTTTTTCCTTTTGTCTCCCCCCATGATTATATTTGGGTCGGGGTCATGCATTTCAGAATCTGCTGATAATAACCAGTGCTTTTTCCATAAACTAGTTTGCACTTCATATGATAACTTTCCCACACCTAGATTTCATAGTACCAACATATTCTATGTTCTTATACAGTCGTCATCACGATAGCGCCTACATTTGTTCTGTAGATTTTTAGATTTCATTAGTCCTGTAATATTTATCACCTAATATTTTTTCAAACTTATTTTTCAAATGTAAAAATACATTGGTTGTCGATATCTACAGCTATGTGGGTTTTATTGACAACAATTCTGTCATACTTTTACTGTGTGAATGTGCATCAATATTGGCATTCAGCTCTAATGACCTTATGTCTTTATATTGTATAGAATCTATAATTTCTCACAACATCTGCTTTCTTTGGACATAGTTATTATTAGGTGTTATCAGCTCTGACAAACATGAGAATAATCTTTGGTCACTCGACAAGTTTTCATCATTAGTAATGATCTCTTACATTTCTAACATCAAACAAGCTTGTACAAGCTATTGATACTACAGAATTCATAGTGATACAAAGAAAACAATGGGTTTTTTTTTGACTATCATGTCAAGGAAAATATTAATACAAACAATAGTTTATTTAGGTGACCTAGATTTTCAATAGCTTTTCTTCTTTTTTCCTTTTCATTTTATGTACATACTTAAAGGGAACCTGTCATATTGAAAATATGGTCTGTTCTGCGAGCCTCATCTTATAGAGCAGGAGTAACTAGGTAGACAAATATATAATTTTGTGGAAACAGAAGTATAATTCAGCACGGTCATGACCATAGGGGAACCCTGTAATAAACTCAGCCTACTGTCCCTGCTTAATCGGATAATCTGACCTAGGCAATAGCCCCAACTAAGTGACATTCCCTAAACTGACTAGGTGCAGGGCCCATCAGGGGTTTAAAATAATCCAGTCCATGTAAAAAACCGACAGCATATGGATAAGCCACAAAACTCTAAACACGGGAAATCTAAGGAAACAAGCCAGGGGTCAAAACCAAGAGAGCAAATTCAGGAATAAAGTCGTAGGCAAAGCAAAACCAATAAATAAACCAAGGTTATACACATAGGAGAATTATCATATTGGTGTAAAGTGAAAGTGGCTCAGTTGCCCCTAGAAAACCAATCAGATCCCACCTTTCATTCCTCACAGACTCTTTAGAAAATGAAAGATGGAATCTGATTGGTTGCTAGGAGCAACTGAGCCACTTTCACTTTACACTATGGGGGAGATTTATCAAACTGGTGTAAAGTTAAACTGGCTCAGTTGCCCCTAGCATCCAATCAGATTCCACCTTTCATTTTCCAAAGAGTCTGTGAGGAATGAAAGGTGGAATCTGATTGGTTGCTAGGGGCGACTGAGCCAGTTTCACTTTACACCATGTTTGATAAATCTCCCCCAGTAGCACAGTATAAAGTCAGAATTCATGGAAATAGTCAGGAAAACAGGCAAACCCCCATTTAAAGGGGTATTCCAACCAAAAGCTAAAAAATTATATGCTCCCAATCCTAACTGGTCTACTGGTCCTCCTGAGTATTTTAAACCATCCTCTGTCTTTCTAGCTGCGGCTGTTCCTGAGTTGCAAGTTTTTCGAAAAGCAAAGAGGTTGTTGACCAGGAAACTACATTTCCCAGCATGCAAAGCCCCTTAGAGCCAAATGCCAAGTATCTGCCTCATCTTGTAGTATCTTCCCATCTGTGGCCCATTCTGCTTCTGCTACTCATCTTAGATAGAGAGACATGAAATCAGGGCCGGCCTTGGGGTAATGTTATGTGTTAATTCCATTTTTTTTTTTTAAGTGACACTGTCACCCTTTTTTGTGCATTCTGACTTCTCTACACAAGTGTAAAGGGTAAATTTAGCGGTTTTCACACCTTATTTTATATCAAACGTCATGGTGCTTGTTCAAGTAAAAAGTCATCTTTTATCAACTGCAGATTGTTAAGTGGGCGGGGCCTCACAGCATTAGCGCCACTTAGCCCCACCCACAACCACCCCACCATTGGTCCTGCCCACTTGGCGGCCATTGGTGGGCCGACCGAGAGGGGGTAGGGCCTAGACCTTTAGGCCAGCCTGTTCCAATGGCTGGTGTGGGGGCGGGGCCAACAGTGGCATTGTGGGTGGGGTTAAGTGGTGCTAATGCCGCGAGGCCTCGCCCACTTAACATAATCTGCAGTTAAAAAAAGATTACTTTTTACTTGAACAAGCACCATGATGTATGATATAAAATAAGGTGTGAAAACCGTTAAATTTACCCTTTACACCTGTGTAGAGATGTCAGAATGCAAAAAGGAGGTGACAGTGTCACTTTAAAGCAAATCTATCACTGCCTAACTGCCTACTCAACTGGTGGCACCTCTGCATAGACATCAATAAAAGCATTTAGATCATACCTTAAGGAGGTGGAGCCTAAGATTCCCTGGGCCCTATCAAAGCTAGCCCTCACTGTTTTATATGCCCTGTGTGTTTCTGATTTTGTATAATGGTGAGGATACAGAACAGTAAAGTATAGTTGTGTTTGTACTAGGAAATACTAGGGCCTTCCTTCGTGACACTATTTACAGCCTGAATAAATGTGCTTTTTTTTATAAAAAATGAAAATATAGACAGAGTATGTAATAAAACACAATACATTGCAATGTTTAATGTTTTCCTAAATATAGGTTTTAATCATGAATCAAGAATGTTTGTCTATTCTCATTCCAGTTTTCATAGATAATGAATTCTTTTATGTTGTTTTACAAAAGAAATTATAAAGTTAACACTTAAGACAATGTTTCCACAATGGGATATTGGGTTTGTCTTTCCAGACAGCTGTCGAAAAATCCATCGTATTCTGTTAATAACATAAGGTAGCGATCTCCAGCTAAAGTCTGATTGGAATGCACTCACTTGGACGAGTTGTGCAATGCACTCGGCACAACTTTATTGGGTGCATGAGGAGGCTGACCCTGCAGCTATTTCCTGGGGGGAGGGGGGGTACCACCAAAGTGGTCAGGAGGAATGCAGACACACTGGATCAAAGGACCAAGAGTCCCCCTTCTTCAGGTAAGTGCAGGTGTATAGGAGCAGTAGAGCATCCACACCATCCACAGTAAGTGGTAAGCCGCACATATAGTAGATTCCAATCTTGTGTTTATTCAGTGCAATGTGTTTCGGCCCATGAGGTCTGAACAGGCCTTAATCAAGCAGACCTCATGGACCGAAACATGTTGCACTAAATAAACATGAGATCGGAATTTACCATGTGTGCAGCTTACTGCTTACTTTGAACGGTGTGGTTGCTCTTCTGCTCTGAACTACTTGCCTATACACCTACGCAGATCCGAAAAAGGACTCTCGGTCCTTTGATCCCGTATGGGTCATCTGTCTTCAATGCTTTCATATTGATTCCCCCCCCCCCCCCCACAGGGACAAACTATTTTTACAGAAAAGTTGCTAAGCTAAGCTGCCCTTTATTAGGCTAGTTATTTAATGTTAACAAACCAGAACAGAGCCAACAATGGGAGTATTCAGACAATATATCCTTTGGGTTAAATTATTTATAGGCTGTTTTTTTATAATAAGTTAATTATTATTATTATTATTATTATTATTATTATTATTATTATTATTATTATTATATCATTACTAGGTATTAAACAAAATAGGGTAGGTTATAGCACCTGTATTTCTCGGTAATACGCCAAGTATACCATCAACTTTTTTTCTTAAGTAATCAACTGTCACTTGTACACAGGTGACACACAAAAAGCAATCCAAAAGCCAGCACACCACACTAACACTTGTTCACACTATGCAACCATGACTAACAAAGAGACAAAAATATAAAATTGCTGCAGCAAACTGTAAAGACCATATAGAATTTTATATATTTTTTTTTATGAGGCTTCTTAGCAAACCATTTGATCAAATAGAATGTACCAACTCACCACACCAAGGTGAACCCCAGAGAGTTGAACCTACACTAGCAATGGCCTCGGACTATAAGTCTACAGAACTGGGCATATAGGACCAACTAAAACATCTACAGTAACTGGGCATATAGGATTAACTGTACTCTGTGTAAAACACCTACAGGAGCTGGGTGGAGTGCACGGCTATAAAGGAGGTAGCCACACACCCCACATCAAGTCTATCATTCAAAATCATTTGTCTATATATAACTTTAAATCTATTCAACCTATTTCAGATATTTTTTTAACAATGTTGTCCATTACAGAAAATGTTTTGTGTATTTGCGCATTTTATTGCTCCACACTTATAACCATTAAATTAACTCGATCATGAATAGAACATTAGACAATTTTATTTGCAGCGATAATAGGCTGTGGTTTTATTTTCATCAATGTAAGTACATCATGTGAAAAAAAAAAAAAAGTTTATGTCTGCCTGTGCTAGATGGAAGGAATGTGGACTTCAGCTTTATTTGATAGAAATCCCTTTTTAATTGGATGCTACGGTTAAATTGAGATCTATTATCTGCTTCATACAATAAGGAAAGCAAGAATGCGGGGTAGTAGCTATAAACAATGAATTCCAGTCCAGCCTTGTCTTCTGTGTATTCTGGTCGAGTCAATATAGTGATTAAGGGAGGGGAGACAAAAAACAAAAAGAATGATTTCAAAGTTAAGTTGCTGGCATTTTAGCAGGAAAGAAAGAAGGATGTCAAATAATTAATGCAAAAATACTGCGGAGACACCATCACGTGTAATTTATTATTAAATGTGTAAAAAAAGAAATGTTGTCTATTGACAAAAATGTACCAGATATATTTATTTTCATCAAAGATTTAAAACTAAATAATAACTTAAAACATCTACTTATACTGTAACCATCACTGACTTAGGGGTTGTCCCAGCTCTAGGTTTAAAATGATCATAAGATTATGGGGGAGGATTATCAAACAAGGTGTAAAGTGAAACTGGCTCAGTTACCCCTAGCAACCAATCAGATTCCACCTTTCATTTTCCAAAGAGTCTGTGAGGAATGAAAGGTGGAATCTGATTGGTTGCTAGGGGCGACTGAGCCAGTTTCACTTTACACCATGTTTGATAAATCCCCCCCTTTATGTCTACTCAGGTACCCTAAAATTAAAGATATCTACATGGTTTTTTTAAGTGCTTTATATTTGCCTTGACCTGATTTTCCTTCTTCTTGATCCTTGCAGCATTTCACTTCCTGGGTCAGAGCTAATATCCATCCTCCACAGTTTGAGTCGGTTCCAAGTTGGCTTCTGTAATTCATCTACCATGGGTTTTTTTTCTATACTAATTTGCAATAAAATACTATCCTAACTAGAAAAAAGACATTATGTGTCATATAATTCTCTATGGTAGAAATCAATAGGCAGCATTAGGTAACCTCATGATAAAGGCAACAGCCACACTATTGAACAAATCAATTACCTATAACTAGGTACAACAGTACTGTGATGCAAATAACGATATAGTACAGAGCTACCCGCTGATGGAGGGGTGGAGCAAGGTTAGAGCATAGATATTCTAGGCCATGGCTGTTTGGCACAGGGCTGCAAGTTTAAAAGTTGTTTTTTAGGACAATAACTGCATCACCTGCCGAACGGACCCCAGGACAGATCTTGTATTAAAAGCAGCTATCCAAAGGTACAAGTGAATTTGGGGGGGACAGATTGTGGGTACAGAGTCGCTTTAAATCATGATCCAAATCTACAAATCTGGAAGCAGGTGTAGATTTGGTTCGCCTGGCACAGATTTAGGAGCCCGGTCAGGTTGCGCCTCTTAGGGGGGGAGAGACCGATGTACGAGTAAGCTGGTCTTCATAAATCCCCCACCTGCCATCATGGGCTGCCAGCATTACTTGACTTCAATGCATTCCATTGACTTCAATTACACCTCGGAAAATAAAGGACTTTTTTTTTTTTAAAGGCCGCCTTTTCTTACTGTTTCTTACAGTGTGAACATAGCCAAATAGTGTATTGTTATATTGCCAGCCTTAGTGCCCACAGCCATTGGGCCCACACTTGTCCCTAGAACTATATTTCCCAAATTATTTCAGTCCTATAATCTGTAGTCACATTACACATTAAATACTCATTCCAACAGCCATACTGACTTAAATTGCTAACCATAGTACCTACAGCTCTCATGCTCACAATAAAGCTGTTTCACAAATTTATTAGTAATTCCGCAAGGCTAATGTGCCAATAGACATTAGAGTTTTCTTGTCAGATCCCTTTGTTTTTGTAGGGTCAGCAAAAAATCTTATTTGCATAGGTGTATGGCGTTAAATTATTAATACAAAGAGGATTGGCAACTTTTCTCTTACTTATACACATTTGACTGAGCTGAACCTGTGATAATGGAAATGAGGAGAAGAGGATTAATTAATGCTGACTGATCAGATTTTGTCATCTGAGGTCTATGGTCATCAGCACTGTAAAAAAAAAAAAACTGCATTATAGGCTATGATCATTATTTGCGGCTGTCATTACCGATAGATGGCCATCCCGAAAGACGTCCGTCATTATTGTGTGGTGGAAACAAGACATAAACCTGAAAAATAATGAACTCCAATAATTTATCTCACTCCTGGACGGAGATTGTGTGATCCTTGTTTTACTTCTGTACAAGGATAAAAATGAATGACAACGCTAATGTACGGTCATCAAATGACAACAATAAGAATATGCTGCTGTGAATTAATCTAGCCCTCAGTAACAATAATTGCCTATGCTATTAACAAGAACAAAGTCCTAGAAGGTAATATTGGTTTAATGTTATCCAACCGACAAGGGCAAGAGATAATTATACTCATATGTAAGACCGGAGAATTCATTAACAACAGAAATTGGCAGGAAAAAACGTTATGTCCTGGACTTTGTATACTTGTTTCACCAACAATTTGCATCCAAGGTTATTGGTTCTGCATCAAAATTGTAAACTGCCAAACTTGGATAATAATATTTCTTGAATTTGGCAGCTAAATTTATTATATATTTGAAAGAGTTGAATGTGCTAAAGGATGCATGCTTCCACTTGTCTCATAAGGTCATCGAATCATTAACAAGTATGGAACTTGGCATTATGGTTTTATTAAATTAGCAATTTGAAATGTAAGTATACTAGTATATATCTGTATGGCTATGTTCACACAACGTTTTTTTTCAGTTCCATTTAAAATTATGTCTGTTATTTTGAGTCTAAAATAACAGACGTTATTTAGCAGCCTGGCCTCCCCTTAGTGCAATGACTGGTGTTTGCACATTATTCTAGTTTGGGATTACTAATTGGACTTTGAGTGCGGCTTATTTGAAAAGTCCATTAAATTTAATAGTAAAAACGGAGAAAGAACGGTGACAAAAGAAACACTGTGTGTGAACTACTAATAAAAAATGTTCGCTGTTTGCAAAAGACGTCCGAAAATAATGATCATGTTTATTATTTTGACGTCCACGGAAAAAACTTCCATTATTCAATACACTGTGTGCATTGGACATCCATCTTTCCATTTACTTCAGTGCAGTCAGTTAAATCTCGGCAAAAACAGATGTTTTTTAAAATATGAAAATCAGCCGCCTTTTCAATATTTTTGACGTTGACTTATACTAAATGCCAAGATACAGCAGTTGAGAGGAGCAAAGCAGTGATGAGTAACATTTCCCTTCTTCCTATGCCTACTATTTTCCTATAAGCTGGAACACTGATGTTCTTCACTGGCTTCCAGGATTTGTCCTTAAAACCGAACCCCTCCAGCCCAAAAGGAAAAAAAAATTGTCTTTGGTCCCTTGTCAAAAAGGATCTTAACTTAAACTTAATATCACAATCATGTAATGACATTGAAATCCACAATTGTGCTGTTGGCAGCAGAAACTTCAGCCTTAACAGTCTAAGGCTAGGTTTCCACAATGGGGGAGATTTATCAAACTGGTGTAAAGTAGAGTTGTTTTAGTAGCCCCTTAAACCAATCAGATTAAACCTTTCATTACTCCCAGACTCTTTGGAAAATATAAGGTGGAATCTTATTGGTTTCTAGGGGCAACTAAGACAATTCTACTTTACACCAGTTTGATAAATCTCCCCTAATGTCTTTTTTATAACTCAGTGCTGCTCTGTGCCGATCTGCTCAGAGTCCCTGGAAAAGCTGGATCCAGTTTTGGAAAACTGGAAGAAGTTTCCCAGGACTGGATCCAACTTTTCCAAGAACCTGAGGAGGAACGCAGGGGCACTAAGGCAGACGGATAATGAGGCAACCTCTGAGGTAGCAAAGCACTTGGCTTTGTTATTGCTGTAAATTCGCTCATTTTTTCATTATATCTATTAACAAAAAGGATTATATTTCAGTAGTGTAAAAACTATAAAGATTAGTGATGAGCGAGTACTAAAATGCTCGGGTGCTCGAGACGAATATCTCCCGATACTCGAGTGCTCCCATTGAAGTCAACAGAAACTCAAGCATTTTTGCAGGGCACCCAAGTTCGGTAGAGGGAAGGTCGTGTGAAAACCTGTCAACCTCAGAAAATGATGGAAACACCACGGAAATGGACAGGAAACAGCAGGGGAAGCATGTATGGATGCCTCTGAGGATGCCTAATGGCACCATTATACCAAATGCTGGGCAACAGCTGTGGGATACAATCTGTTGGTCGCTGCACCGATATACACTCTGTGACACCCCCTTTACACTGTGCAAGCAATAGTGAACTTAGATATGCTTTGCGAAAGAAATACAGAAATCAGAAAATATAGTAGAGGGCCCAATAAAAGAGTATTGAGCATTTCTTAAGGGTCTGTATGCAACACCTAATGTCCCCTTTCTGCCAGCAGCTGATCACCACAGTGTGCTGCTGAAATCGTGGTAGATGCACTGCAAGTCCCAGCCAGCAGTCTGTAGTAATATAATTCAAAAACGATTTGAAGCCCTTACAAGGGCTGTTTGGTTGTATCACTAGTATTCCCTGCCTACTGGAACACTAATTCCCTCCCTAATGCTCTCCCTGACCTGAAGCATCAAGGTCCATGATCTCTTCCAGCATGTGAGCCGAGCCGAGGCGGCCGAGATTTTTATATGGCAGGGTCATCTGATCTGGCCAACCAATCGCTGCTATCGACATGTATGGGTCCCACATGATCGCAGGATGTACCAAAGAGTGTCCTGCATGTTTATTGGCTGAGAAATAGTGCCCAAACCTACAGGTAACGGATGATGAGATTTTCTCAAGTATCGCGAGATGCTCGTCCGAGTAACCAGTACCATCGAGTACCCTAATACTCGAATGAGTACCAAGCTCGGACGAGCATGCTCGCTCATCACTAATAAAGATATAAAAGGTATGTCTGGGTAAGTCAGGAGTCCTTTCTCTTCTATACAGTACACTGAGTGACTGGTCGGCATACAGATTGCGCAGCATTTATAGTAAGTAGAAGCTACAATGTAGAAAACATGGCTGCAGGAGAAAGAACAAAACAAACTACAAAAAGTTGGGATACTACCAAATCAGGAGTTGTTGTGAAATTTGGGCCCAGTTAGTGAACCAACACGCTCATCTCTAACACTGACTGATCATAATGGATGCATTATATAAATCATAAATTCTGTAGAAATTGAGGAAATGGAGGCTATGGTGACAGTGTGAACAGGGCCTTAGTATTCAGAGATCTGTCATTTGGCCATTCACCGATACAATCAGTGTAGCCAGAACTAAGACACAAACATTGCAATAAAATACAGTACATTGATACGTACTTATGAGTACAATAGTGTTTGGTGGAATTCCATTTAAAAGTGTTGATCTCATGTTAAATGTGATATTTTTGAAATCCGCTGCCATTTTAACCCTACAATATTATCATATTTGTCATACTATCGCATGTTGTGTGCAACTTATTCAGGAAAGTATAATGCCGCAATTTCCTGTGTCAATATAAACCCCTATTATTTGTTGTTTCTTTGTCAAATTTAGAAAAGTAGACATTGTTTATTCTCTAAAAAGAGCTAATTCCAAGATTGCTGAATTGCTATCAAAGCTTTTTCTTCAGAATGTAATGTTCCCATCTATTACCTGAAAATACTAGATATCATTTGATGTTTTGACTTTCGTAAGTGTTCTAGTGGATGTGCAAAGGCTCATAACCTTTTAAAGTAATGGTGTGAAGTGCCTTAAAAACTTCCATGAAAAATGGACTCTCAGCAAAGCACTTGTAGAGACTCCAGATTTAACCTTTCCATTCAGTAGAATCAGTGAATTGCTCTTCCTAACACATGAAACGAAAATTGATGGACTTTTTGCCGAGAGAGAAGATTCTGGGTGATACTAAGTTTGAGACGGCAACCAACTATTTTCAAAGTGACATGATTTATTATTGCATAAATAAAATGTATTTTACACTATTTTTTTTAAATCACACTGTGGACATTTCTGGCAAGCAAAAACGGCATTGAAGCTTGTACATTTTTCTTACACTTGAATAGGTTTATTGCTTAGCATTTAGCTACACAGGGCAGTACTATTAGTACTATGACAGAGGGAATTGAACACCATATGCAGAAAAAATATTGTCACATCAAACTGCACGAATACAATGTAAAATGTTCTTCCTGGGTTTTTTTTTAAGTTGTGTAATTTGTGGAGAAAAGACTTGACTTTTTGTTCTGCTTTATGATACATTATCATTTACATTATTGATATAATGTAAAGTATAAGGAGGATGCAAAAACTTGAAATTCTGTAAAAGATACATCCTTAATAAATTAAACTCGTAAAACACTTTATTAGTTTTTCATCTTTAACAGACTTAAAATATTTCAGTATTTATTATTATTAATAATAATAATAATAATAAATAATTAAAAAAAAGGATATCTCCATTTTCAGATCCAGATTAACTTTAATTTTAATATTTCCAAATGTATACGTATGTCTATCATCTAGCAACATATTTATTCTGGAAAAAAAAAAAAAGTGCATCCTTATTATGTTATAATATATCATGGCTTTTTTCTTATTCTGGGCTTAAGGCAATACTGTATTGACCTAAAGAACACTGTCCCCCCTCCCCGCCCCAAATGGGAGGTACCATTCATCTGCTTGGTCATGTTTTCTATGATGTGGGCAGTGGCTTAGTTTGCTTAAAAAACGTCAAATCAATGAGGCTATTGAGTTATTTGTGTTATCCTCTTTACGCATATGCTGTGGTGCCTGAAGCAGTACAAGTGCACTGCCACGCTGGAGCCTCTTGCTTTGGGTTACTCTCTTAGTGCGCCTGCACTGCCTTCATCCAGTGTTTTAGACTTCTCATTCATGGAGTGCCAGAGCACCATTCTCACCACGCTTGCACCACATGAATGAAAAGTCCCGAATGCTGGATGAAGACTGACAGGGCAACCTAGAACAAGAGGCTTTAGCGGGCCAGTGCACCTGCATCGCTTTGGACACCACAGCGTATGCGCAAAGAGGATGGCACTGATAACTTTTTGATAGGCGTGCCAGATGATGAGGGAGGAGAAGGAAGGAAGACGAGGCTTAGCAAGCTTAGGGCATGGACGTCCCAAGCTGTGCCTCATTTACTCAGCCATTCACTTAGTTGAGATGGAGTACATTAATTTTTTAGGCAAATCAAGTCACTGGACGCACTATACAAAACATGACCAGAAAGGACTTCAGTTAAGCAGATGAATACTGTATCACTTTAAGAGATGAGTGCTACTTCTGCCCTTTTGCAAGACGTACAATATACTCCTGTGTACCAGGAGTTGATAACTAAGTCCACCACAATGCAAAATTTGGGCAAAGTTTTGGCCTTGCATGTTTTTTTTTCCCCCCAGCTTGAAAATTTTCTCTAATTGTATACATTTATATATAAAGTAAATAAATTTGATTACTAAGGTGTATTCTGATACTTTGGTCTCTGGGTACAGGTACAGAACATGCTTCTCCAAGAGCAGCACAGGTTTTCCACATCAGTGTGGTGCCCTGAAACAGAATAGCTATAAATATTTTTTTCATGTTACAGCTTTAAAAGGGAGGTCCCATGAAACAAAAAAATTACAAAAAGACAGAGGGGTACGTGAACATATTGAACCAAGACTACTTAGTTATCCTCATTCCTCAGTTGTGCCGCTCCCAGGTCTCTGGTTACAACATCATGGACCGGCTGGTGGATTGCACACTCAGCCAGTCAGTGACTGGGAAAGGACACTACCCCAGTCACTGACTGGCTGAGTGGCAATCTATCAGCCAGTCCATGATGTTTCAGCTAGAAGAGCCGGGTACATGACACCGGCGACCTTCATAGAGACCCAGGAATGGCACAATGGAAGCATAGGGATGAGTAAGCATACTTTATTCATTATGTTTCTCCCCTGCCTTCCTGAGTTTTTTTTTTTTAATTTTCATGGGACTTCTTTTTTAATGTATCAATTGATACACAGTGAAAGTCTATAGATCTTGTATGGTGGCATACTTATTATTATTTTAGAAATTATTTTAGCTCGGGTATATCTTCCACCACGCTTAAAGACCCTATTCTCTTTATTACTTAATTTCTTTAGTTTTACAATTATAAAATTGTAAGTATCAAAGCTGCACTGATTTTAATGGGCAACATATTGTATTAAAAGTATTCTGCTCAAACACAACTCTTTATACTGCTGCCCATGGTAAGAAAATAAATTTCCATGCTCCTCTGGGGTCCTCCTTTGGGATGTTCAGGTCCTGGACAAGACATTTCCCCACCCCTCCATTTCAAAGATGGACTTGTCTAAGGATGACAGCCTGCTCAGCCAATCACTGGCCTAGATAGAGCCGTGCGGAAAGGTAAGAATAGACTGTTTTTTTTTTCTTACCATGGGCAGAACAGGTGTAGATTTCTGCCACAATTTAGGCGTAAATCATGGTAGACCAGGCGTGGGAGTAGGCCACACAAAATACCTGCCTTGCAGCGCCCCACCCACCCATCTGGTGAGCAGGGGATACAGCAAGCATACACCTGGAAGAAGAGGGGAATCTGCACCTTCTCCCTGGTAAACACCCCAACCACAGCTTTGATTAATTCCCCCATGTTTCTTAGAACATTAAAAAAAAAAAAAAGTCAGGAATTAATACATTTTTTTAATAGTATTAAACCAAATATGTATCCACAGTACTCTTGTTCATATATCTTACAATCTAGTAAATATCACATATAAATAAAATGCATCTATAGTGAATGAATGCAAAAAGTATGTGCAATCATTTTAATATGTCTAATGCCAAATAAACATAACCGCCAAATAACTTTCTGTACTATTAAAAATTCTTACTCAGCTGTAATATTAATACATTAACATGATGACATGCAGGTGCATATAAAAATTTATGCAGATCTCTATTTTTCCATTAATATATTATCTTGCAGCAGAATAAAGCAGATATTAATCATCACAATTTGGCTATAATTATGACTTTTGGAGCAAGCAGGGACAATTTGAGCCGTTAGGCATTTACAGAATGATTCTAGAGTCTGAGTTATAGATCCTGGACAGTAACATTTGAAAGTTTCGGATTTTTTTACATAAAATTAATTGTCCTTCATTGTTAACTTTTTGCTTTGTTTGCATGTATGTTGCCAGATTAGGTGATCAATGCAATAATAGATAAAGTACACCTTATCTCTTTTTAATTTTATATTGTGTATGTGGTTGTTGGAATTATTTATGGTGATCAACTGTGAATTTTTTGCTCTGGATTATGGTTTTGAATATCATATTTCTAAGGTGCAAAACTGGTGTTGGAACATTAACCCCTTAATGACAGCCATATGGCTATATACAGTATGTTCCAAGCCGGTACAATGGCGGACACCAGCAATTGCACTGGTGTCTGCCATTAGACCCTTAAACATTGCGACCTATTGAAAATAACAGCACTTGTCTGTGACAGGAACAGCTCCTACCATTAACTGATCAGAACCTTTGCAGTGTGACATCACAGGGGTTCAGATCACTTTCCCTGAGGAAAGAACTGGAGGTTCCTTACCTATCTCTGTGTTGTCGATTGGCAATCTGCTCCTAGAGTCTCACTGAGGCATAGCATTGACCAATGTAAGCACTCTAAAGATTGCTTATAAAAGTCCTCAACTTAAAAATTTATAAAAATATTACAAAGACCGATTGGACACAAATTGAACTCACCCCTCTTTTCCTATTTTGTAAAGATGTAAAAAGAAAAAAACAGTAAACATATTAAAAACTGTAGTGTGCAGAATTGTCTTAACTATTGTAATATAACTATATTCTTTCCACATGGTGGACAGTGTAAACGAAAGAAGGAGAAAATGCCAGGATTGTAGATTTTTTTTTTTTTAAGCCAAAATTATGTGTACTGTAGTAGTTGCCGTAGTTCATGCAGGTCAAACATCTAACATGTTTCAGCAATCAGCGGTCGCCCTCATCAGAGATAATTTTGCATCAAGACCAAAATTATCTCTGATGAGGGCGACCGCTGATCGCTGAAACGTGTTAGATGTTTGACCTGCATGAACTACGGCAACTACTACAGTGACATCACTGCTACTCTGTGGAAAACCTGTGGATTACTCACCGCATGCCGAGAGTTGGTAGTAGTGGAGCCACCGGCCGGGGCCCGGTCCCAACCCGACACCTCAACACCTACAACTACTGAAAAGATACAGAAGAATCGAAGATACTATATCACATCAGAAAACTACCAGGTATTCAACAGTATAGCTATATATCACTAAGGATACCTAAACTGCGTGAACGGACCATTGTACTATTTACTCACATGCTTTACATAAGATATATTATGTTAACATTTTTATAGGACAGTATCTTTCAGGAAACCTCTTTTCCATCATTAAGCACACACTGTAGCACTAAGTGTATACACATAATTTGCCGTATTTTAACTATTAGGAGGGACCACGGAATCCCTTGCTACACTTTAGCAGCATAACAGTTGGCTTTTTTCTAAGTACAGCGCCGTGTATATGATTTTTTTTTAGAAATAACCTTTTTTTTAAACAACATTTTATCTATATATTTTTTTTTTACATACTAGAAAAATATGTCACAATATGACACAATAAAAAAAATCCTATTTACACCAATATAAAAAAAACAGCCATAGTAACATTTTGGCTCTTAGAAGGCGAGGCAGAAAAAATGTAGAGAACTGCTTCAGTGTGACTTTGAGTGTGAAGTTGATGAATCTGCCCCAATCTGGAAACATTTTACCCAATATTATTTGGATGAGCTAAAGGTAATTTTTGTATTATTAGTAGAATTAATGGTCCAGATTTATCAACCTATGTGAAACAAAAACTGGTGTAATTTGCCCATAGCAATCAATCACAGCTCAGCTTTCATTCTACCAAAGCTCAGACTGTAACACTGTCCCAGGCAAGATGGGGAATCACATAATCATGTACAGATAGGAAAAGAAAATGATATCTAAAACATTTCAGACTTTAACGCCAACATATTATAGTAACAAGATATACTGCATATATTGTGAACTTAGAAACACCTCCTGGTCCATCTAGTCTGCCCTATTAGTATTTTCTTTCTTACTATCTGAAGATATGTTTATCCCAGGCAGGTTCAAATTCAGTTATTGTAAATTTATTAACCACATTTGCTGGAAATTTGTAAAATTTTTTTTGTTGTTTCTCACGTTTTCCTTAAGACAGTGGCTTAGTGGTTAGCACAATAACCTTGTAGCGCAGCACTGTAACCTTGGTTTAAATCTAGAGATGAGCGAACCTCAAGCATGCTCGAGTCCATCCGAACACAATCGTTCGGCATTTGATTAGTGGTGGCTGCTTAAGTTGGATAAAGCCCTAAGTCTATGTGGAAATCATGGATATAGTCATTGGCTGTATCCATGTTTTCCAGACAACCTTAGAGCTTTATCCAACTTCAGCAGCCACCACTAATCAAATGCCGAACGATCGGGTTCGGATGGACTCAAGCATGCTCGAGGTTCGCTCATCTCTATTAAAATCGCATCACAGGCAACATCTGCAAAGACTTTGTATGCTCTCTCTGTGTTTGCATGGGTTTCTTCCCATACCCAAAACATGCAGATAGGTCGATTTAGATTGTGAGCCCTAACGGGGACTGATACCAAATTTGAGAAACTACATAAGGTTCTGCATATTAAAATAAAAGCATTATTATTAACCTTAGATTGTGTCCCCTTGTTCTTGTATTGTTTTTTTTTTTATATTAAAAACACTCCCTACTTGAACCTTATTAAGTCCTTTAACTTATGTAAAGGCTTTGATCATGTCCTCCTTTCCACTTTTTCCCATCACCTAAACTTTTGTTAGGTGATAGGGAATACAAAAAAGCAATTTTGCAAATGCATTGCATTAGCAAAATTGTTTTCTTTTTAAGTTTGGCCCCAAGGTGTTCCTGTGTAGTTTCCATCTCTTTGGCTAGGTTCCAGACCTAGGATTCAGAGCTCTCCGCTCTGACATCTTCGGTTGGGACATGATGTATTTGGGTGGTAGGGACCTCGGGGAGCGGTAAGTATAGTTTCTTTACAGTATCCCACTAAGCTTTCACATGTCTTTAGGGCTTGGATTGTTCCTGGAGATATGTATAAGCTCTATGGGAGACACATCTATGCTGAGCTGATTCAGCTTAGCACTGCTTCATCCTGGCACCACTTCCCCCTCTCCACTCTGAACAAGGAAGGGAGCAGCAGGGAGGCAGCGGTGCCGAGCTGATTTCCTAGCAGATGGGTATATCCCTATGGGTATTTCCTGGTTTCCTGTAGACCGTCTTAGGATCAGTTCTATTTTTTCAATATCTTTTTGTAGGTAAAGTCTCCACTACTAGACAGAGTATTCCAGATATGGTCTCACTAGGGCTCAATATAGCAGGCTCACAATCTCCCTTTTCCTACTACAAAACATATGGTACAAAAATCTTATGTTTCCCTTATCATAGCTTAGAATAATAAACAACATCTACAGTATACAGTATGCCTCGGCACTTTAGTGGCAGGGGAGAAGTGGGCAGGCTCATGAAAACAGTTGATTTTTGCCAGAGGAATAGCACATTGCAGAGTTCTAAGAAAAGCTCCATCATTAATATTTCATGCAGAATGTAAGTATTTACTAAAACAGACATGTCAGTGGAGCTGACAGGTCCTCTTTAACACACACTGCACTCTAGTACTGCCATCTACATAGATATAGGAGCTTGTGGAGTTGTATTGAATTGTATACATTATTTAAACATTGGTATAACAGTATACAAAACATGATATTATTTATTAAGTTGAAACTTTTGTTTTTTGCCCTGAAACATGGACAGAGATAACTCTGTGCTCAGTTTTATTTCAAATTAACATTTAAAAAAAAATCTTTAATAGCTAAGAAAAAAAAAAAATCACCCCTTGTCACAAGAGAGGGATAATTCAAATCAATAAATTGGAAGTGTCTTTTTGATTTTCTGACGAGTTTCAGGGCATTGCGCATGTACATTTATAATAAATAAGTCTATATTATTGTAGACTTTTATCTTTATCCCAGTGAAGTCAATTAACTATGTCAATAACTGCACAGCTGGCTAATTAAATGCAAGTAGCATGTTTTTAATTACTGGAGGATATTGAAGTTCATTTCCATGTACAAATGTAAACCCAATGACTTCAACTCAAGTAACACATCTTAAAATATTTATAATTACGTTTTTGAATCAGTCATGTTGGCTAATAATAAGGCTTTTAAAATAAAATATGAACTAGAGGAAAATGTTATCAGGACTATCATCATGAATATTATATTATTTGCATTATTATTTCTATTTATATCACTTTCAGGAGCAGAAGAACAAGAGGAAGCTCCTAAAAAAATAGATGTCTGGCATTCTTTGCAGCTTTATTTTAAAAAAATAAAATTAAATAAAAACTCTCTTCTATGACTCAAAAAATCAGATCACGCAATTTTCAATCTTTCAAATAAAAAAACCCATAAATTAACCCTTTGAGGACCAGGCCCAAAATGACCCAGTGGACCGTACAAATTTTGCAGTTTTTCCCTCCTTCCCTTCTAAGAGCTCCAGCACTTTCAGTTTTCTATCTACAAGGCCATGTGGGGGCTTGTTTGTTACAGAAATAATTGTACTTTGTAATGGCGTCTTTCATTTTACCATAACATGTATGATGGAATAACAAATATATTATTTATGAAGACATAAATAGGTGAAATCGGAAAAAAGAATGCAATATGGTAACGTTTGGGGGGTTCCAGTGTCTACGTAATGCACTATATGGTAACAGCGACATGATACAATTATTCTATAGGTCAGTCCGAACACAACCATATGCAGGTTACACAGATTCTCTAATGTTATATATATTTTTTTAATGAAATCCTTTTTTTGGCAATTAATTAATAATAAAATGGGCCTATTGTGACTGTTATAACGTTTTTATTTTTTCACCTCTATTATTAATACCATATTTGTGAAGATCGGACGTTTTGATCACTTTTTATTAATTTTTTTTTATGTATAATGTAACAAAATCGGTAATCCATGCATTTTTCCCTCTTTTCGTGTACGCCGTTCACTGTTCGCAATGACGCTTGTTATATTTTAATATATCGGACAATTACGCACGCTATGGTATATTATATGTTTATTTATTTATTTTTATATGTTTTATTTATATAATGGGAAGGGGGGTGATTTAGACTTTTATTGAGGGAGGGGTTTTGGGGTAGTGTGTTAGTGATTTTTAATTTTTTTTTTACTCATTTTAAGTCCCTTTGGGGGACTTGTACATATATAGCTTTGATTTTTACACTGATCACTGCTATGCCATAGTCATAGCATTGATCAGTGTTATCGGCGCTCTGCTCATTGAGCCAGTGACCAGAGCGACGATCGGACCGCACGGAGGCAGGTGAGAGACCTCCGGCGGTCCGCTTTAACGACCGGTAAGTGACAGGGGACTCCGTGCCGCTGCATTTAAGGAGTTAATGTCACGCTGCAGCATGATTGCTGCAGCGTGTCATTAACAGTGAGGTGCCGGCTGCTGATTGCAGCCGGCCCCCACCTGCTATGAAGCGCGCTCCGATCAGGTTCGGATGGACTCGAGCATGCTCGAGGTTCGCTCATCTCTAATAATTAATAATCATCTAATTGTCCCCTAGAAAGCAATGCCAAATCTCTTTGCATTGTGTAATGATGTTGCCTGGAGGCCCAGTACCAAGGTTCCTGGTTCAGAATTAAATCTAACACCTTCCCTTAGCTTTGGATGTAACTTCTGTACAGTCGCCCCCCGACATTAGATGGAGCTGTGGGGTTTTAATGTTTTTTATTAGCTCGCTGTTACAATACAGGCATGTATACATTCATGTAGACATGCAGAGCTTTGAAATTGAACCATGTTAATTACCAGTCTGCAGGTGGAAGGACCTCCTCTACAGCCCATTAATTAACATGATTGTGTGGATTAGTGTTGAGCTCAATGCTTCGGCGAGCATCGATGTAATCGATCAAGCTCAATGCTCAACCGATAACCTTGTGGTGCTTGGGTTGTGTGTGCGAAATAAAAATCAAGAATTAAAGACTTAGGGGGAGATTTATCATACTGGTGTAAAGTGAAACTGGGTCAGTTGCCCCTAGCAACCAATCAGATTCCACCTTTCATTTTCCAAAGAGTCTGTGAGGAATGAAAGGTGGAATCTGATTGGTTGCTAGGGGCAACTGAGCCAATTCCACTGTACACCATGTTTGATAAATCTTCCCCTAAGTCCTCTAAATGCTCCTTCTTTGGTTAAATTCATAGAAATCCAGTGTAAATAGATGTTATAGCTAAAAGTACACATTTATTAACACATAACAAGAGGGCACATCTCTGGCCAGAGAACTTTTCACCCGACAAGAGGAAGGATTGCTGACCTTTGGACTCTTCATGCAACCAGAGGAGACCGGAAGACTCTTCACATTATATTCAAAAATATTTAAATTTCAGTTGTTTTTGTATTATAAGAGCACAGGGAGATAAGAAAGCCCTTAATAACGGACTTGCACACTTCCCTAACTATTCTAGGTGAAATATGCTGGTTTGTGTTTAAATAACTGTAGATAACTGTAGAGAAACTGCAGCACTCCAAAGAGTAGTGATCAAACTGTGTGTTTATTGCTCCAACATAAGCATTAGCAATGTTTAAGCCCAACATTAGGACCCTTTTCAAGCTGTGGTTTGTTTGTATCTAGAAATTTTACATTATAAAGCTTGTGATTAATTTTTTCTGGTCTAAATTTCTCATTTTGAATGCTCGATTTAGATTCCCAGTGGTTTCAAGTCTAGAGAAGGCATTCCCGCCAAATGGAAGTCTAGAAATACTGTGGAATAAGATTAAAAAAGATGAATATTTTTCTTTTGAGTGAGTGTTTGCTGGCTGATGAACCTATGACTTTAGGCTAGGTTTACATTTTGTCTTCAGACCCACCATGGGCTACACTTCAGGAATCTATGAAAAAGAGGAAGCTGAAGTAAGCTTGATGAGTAGCTTGGCGTGGGGCCAATGACCCCATTGATTTTTATGGTAAGGATATAGTGATTTTGTGACTATGTTTTGGTTACTTCTGGTTTACTTCTTTTCTGCAAAACTCAAAAGCGTGGAAGACTTTTGAGTCCTGCAAAAAAAAAAAAAAAAAAGAAACCTTTGTTAAATGGACCTAGCATTAAATAGCTTTTCTCAAGTTTGGAAGTTTGCAGGGGGGCAAAATGCAGATGTGGCCATTAACACCATCTCTGATGTAATACAGTGCTGATTTATCAACACATCTCATCTTTTTAAATCTCATCTCTTTACTCTGTTCGGTATACACAATATTGTGAAAGTTACAAAAGGGTTATCAATATAGCCACTGTCTTTCAAAAACAACATCACTCTTGTCCTCAGTTTGGATGTAGTTTTGCAGCTCTGTTTCATTGGAATACATTGAGTTAAATTGTAATATAACACACAACTTGGGGACAGATGTGTTGCTATTTTTTGGAAGAAAGTAGCGATGTGATGTTTATTTCTGGATAATCCCTTTAACATAAGCTGCCTATGTATGACACCTTTTGGGGGCTTTGCGGTCTTGAAGGAGGTCCTAGGGCTTGGTGTACTAGGTCAAGTGAAATGTCCTCTGAAGCATCAGAGCCTAGCAGGTTGGCAAATAATTGAAAGAGTATGTTGTCAGAGAAAAAACTTTTGACATGTCTACCGATCCCACCAAGCGTTCACCTTCTGCTGTCTCAAGGTAGTGAGGAGTGGGTGGACAAGGAAGTTAATGGTCTGACTGGTGAGATGACCGGATCCAGTGTTTCAGAGGGGGAGGGATCTGCAGCACTTCCTGCAAGAGACAGTAGTGTGGCCAGAGGAAGAGGGTGGTCCATACTAAGTGATCCCCAGATCTTCTACTGTATAGCATTATTTTGATAAAAGTGTCTTTTGCAAACTGTGCCATGTAAAGATCAGCCTGGGAGCCCTCATTATAAGGCTGACCTGCAACAGCATGCACTGGCACATGTCAGCAAACCACCCAAATAGATGAGATGAAGGCTGTGCTCCGAAATGAGCACCTAAGGGTCACACTATTGCCTTGCACCCGCCAACCTCACCTACAACTTTTGAGAGGATCAAAACAGCCTCTTGTCCTCACAATTTTAAAGAGGGTCAAACCAGGCAATTTCCCACAAAATTTTTAAGAGGGTGACAACAGGCTCTTGGTCACAAAATTTTGGAGAGGGTGACAACAGGTTCTCATCCGCAATTTTTAACAGGGTCCTACCAGGCTCTGGCCCAAACTTTTTAACAGGGTTACAAAAGGCTCATACCCATAATTTTTAACAGGGTCAAAAGAAGCTTTTACACAGAATTATGAGAAAGGTAACCACAGGCTCTTACACTTACAAGGAGGATTACAACAGGCTCTAGCGCACAATTATTATGGGGGTCAACAATAGGCTCTCTACCCAAGTTATAAGTAGGGTCACCACCAAACTCTCGCACAAAATTGTTTTAGCGTGTGCACGAGGCCCTCCTTTATGTCTAATGAAGGGTGTATGGGTGTCCTCTCAATTTTTGGCAGTGAGAATTCAAGCATTTTTGTACTCACTAATCTCTGTTGGTCAAGTTATTGGCAACTAAAAAGGGACAAACAAGATGGCTCAAAATTACAAAATGAAGATAAAAGCATTGGAATAGATCTATAAAAACATATAAAAGATGTATAAAAACTATGTATAATCAGTTATTTCTAGCATAAAGTGCATTTCATGTTAACAATAGCAGTAACAGAATATTCTAACTCGAAAAGAGGTCATATTAATTTTTCATTTATTTTATACATATACATATACATACATACATACATACATACATACATATATATATCCCCCCTTTAAAGGGAATGTATCAACTAGATTTTCTGTTACTGCTTAGAGTGATATACTAGACGTTGTTCCTTTATTCTAATACTCCTCTTTCTTTTGAATGTAATTTTTTTATTTCACTTCTTGTACATTGTTATGGGGGCTGCCATTTTGCCTGAGCCGTTTTTAACTACTTTTAGAGACATACTTTACAGCAAGACTCATGGACATAGATGACAAAAGACTGTCCCCTTAAAATAAATGTGAAACATCACAGAGCAGACACTATGTGACCTTTGAATAGGTCATTCCACAGGGAGCTGCTATTGTCTCCTTTATCAACTGGTGTCACACGTTGCCGCAATGCTGTACAGATCACTTTACAGCAGTTTCCTCTTATTACCACAGACTGAACAGGAAGTCTCAGCTTAGTTTAATTCCCAGTGGTAAGAAAGAAAACAGCAAGATTTCAGAATTATTTTATAATAAAGATAGTAAAATTGAAAATTAGAAAAAAAAATCACCAAAAATTCTTAAGAAATATGTTTAACATAAAACATTATTTAAACAATAGGTCATTTTCTGATTACACATTCCCTTTAAATAGGAATAAGTTGACAAATTAGATTTTTGACCTTTGCGTTAAACTTTGAACATTTCAGGCTATCAAGAGTCCTAACTATTTTCAAGTGCCATATTTACGAGAAACTAAGTTAAATATTCCCACATTTCCTAATTTAGATATTTTGTGTTGTAGGATGGTTCTTATAATTTATAACAAGTTTCTAAACTGTGACCAGCTTTTTAGATTGTTAGTTTTGGAATATAAAGCTTTGGTGTTTTGGAATATAAACACCTATTTTGAACAGCCCATTCATTCTCAGTTTCAGAAGTGCACGGTACAATTGTGACACAACTGTGTCGTCTGGAATGAACAAGTCTATCCCACGCATGATGATGAATTGCACATGGCTGGTTTCTCATTATACGGCTTTGTGTATATGTTCTTAGCATGTTTAAGCCTTTTTATCTCTCCATGCTTCTAGCATAGAATATTTCCATCACATACTTTACAATTGCTGTTGCTGAGAAACGCTCCGGTTTTATGTTCAGCAATTTCAAAGCTTTTTTTATTTTACATGTGGATACAAATGGGGAAGCTATTTTGTAACTTTGGAATTGCATAAAGATAGTAAATATGGCATCATTTCATTGTCAGGCTTAGTCTGAATAGTTGATTGTGTAAATAAACATAGTATTTTCTGTTCCCCAAGATGTACCCGTACATTTTATATAACTTACCGTTTCACAAATAACACTCTCTTGTTGCCTTTGCCTGCAGATGTTGATGCATTCAGAATTGAAAATAGACACCAGTTTTTGTGGTTCCACAGATGCCTTTTAACAACAGATCTGATATTTTTATGATTACCAGTTCTGTCCAGAACATAAGTGAATTCCACATAACAGAAGTACTCAAATAACAAACATTGCTGGCAGCACATCAACACAGCCCAAGGACAAGTGTGCAGACCTTCTCCTTCCAGGACAGAATATATATTGATTGCACTTCTCCTTCTTTTCTTTACTGGTTGTGAACAAAGTTCTCAATAATAAAAGATTCTGCCAGAAAAAAAAATTCTTATGATTTGATTTGAAAAGGTATTGACAAAGCTAGGCTAGGTCAACATGAAATGCTGTCTAACCTGCTCACCCTATCTAGATTTCCCAATATATTATACTCTTTATTTTTTTAAATAAAAATCTGGTACAAATCCACAATTTGATGCAATATGATAGAAGGCATTATCCAAAGATGTGTGTATAATAAGTCAATCATGGCACTGGCTGAATATAAAATTATTTTAAATTTTATTTTGTTACAGAATGTAAGAAAATTCTTTAGACATTTACAGCATCTTTAGAGTTTATGACTAGTGATGGGCAGACCCGCATTGTAAAAATTAGTTGGAGATTAAATCCATGTGTTTGGGTACACAGATCTGATCATGGACTCTTCCGTCAAAGTTTGTGTTCGGATCAGTAGTTTAGCCAAACAATATAGAGTAGTTTGTTGAAAGGCTGCTCACTCTCGGCAGACAATCAGCAAACTTTCTTGTCGTTGGCATTGCCTAGTAATCACAGCCATTTCTAGAATGGACCTGACTGTGATTGGACAGGTGGGACATGTGATCCTGCTTTATATTTGCGGTGTTCACATGTCCCGTTAACATTTTGCTCCTGATTAGTGTTGGGAGAGGTTGCTGTTGCTAGATAGGCTGGAAAATTTTGCTAACTGGACACAAAGGGGGGATTTATCAAAGGGTGTAAAATTTAGACTGGTCCAAACTGGCCACAGCAACCAATCACAGCTTCTCTTTCCTTTAACCAGAGCTGTCTGGTCTTGTCCAGTTAGGCCATCAGTGTGTGTTAAAAAAAGAAAAAGGTGTGATCCCTCTCCCACCCCTTCACTTGCCTCCTAAGAGCCCCATTACACCAAGAGATTATCTGACAGATTTTTTTGGAGCCAAAGCCAGGAATTGACTATAAACAGGTAATAAAGGAAAGACTGAGATTTCTTCTTTTTTCAAATCCATTCCTGGCTTTGGCTTAAAAAAATCTGTCAGATCATCTCTTGGTGTAATAGGGTCCTAAGTTGAGTTGAGCTCTGTAGATGTGAATACATTCAATCTAGATGTTAAGCATGATGCAAATTGTGGATCAAACTGCAGCCCATAATACCCTGCTTGTGATAGCCTCTAACATTCCCAGAACCGTCTTTCATTCTCCAGATGAGTGCACTTAAAATCTCCACTTTCTGCATTCTTCTTGTTATCCTCCTGGCATTTGCAAGGTATTAAGAATAGAGATGAGCGAACCTCGAGCATGCTCGAGTCCATCCGAACCCGTACTTTCGGCATTTTATTAGCGGTGGCTGCTGAAGTTGGATAAAGCCCTAAGGCTATGTGGAAAACATGGATATAGTCATTGGCTGTATCCATGTTTTCCAGACAACCTTAGAGCTTTATCCAACTTCAGCAGCCCCAGCTAATCAAATGCCAAACGATCGGGTTCGGATGGACTCGAACCCGGTTCGTTCATCTCTAATTAAGAACTTATGTTATTCTTAGGAAACCTCTTAAGAAGCTTCTAATAGCACTTTTATTACTTAGGTCGTAAATCTTCATTTCAAAATTCCTTTAATCTAAGCAAAATATGGGACAGCTTTTTGCTCCAGCCCGGCATTCCATATTTTGTTTTGCCAATTTCATCAAAACGATGACCCTTATTTTGGCACCTGTGTATTTTGGTAGGGTTATGAAATACAGATGACTGAAGATGTTCACCACCCACAGCTCCTTTCTCTCAGTCACTTATTCATTATGGTACAATTCCTTTTGTCTTGCGTTACTAATATAGAAGTCATAATGGCAGATTTAACATTAATAAACCGATGAAGGAAAAAAAATTGAGTGGTGATGCCGATATTATCAGCGTTAGGAAAAAATGGAGGGGAGGGCACCACCAAGAATCAAAAGAATATAAATAGGTGCTACTCATGCTCTACAAATGCTATCATGAACAAAAAGTTGGAAGAGAAGATGACCATTAAGGTGGAAGAGAAGATGGAGGAAGAGCGTACACCGGTTGATATTCAGAATACCCTCATTTCCAATACTCAGAATATATTGGAAGAGGAGGAGGAGCAGAAACAGGAGCAGGAGACTGTTGTGTACTGTACATTGAAGAGAGTAGTACCTGTAGTACCAGTAGTTTTATCCCTTCTGGTTATTAGTGATAAGCGAACGTCCAGATGTTCAGTTCGGATCCCAAACATGAACATGAAAAAGAAATGATCGGTTCGGTTCGTGTTTGCTGAACATCCATGAACAAATCACAAAAGTACAATAGAAGCATATGTTTCGGTCTACGCACATGTGTACAGATTATCAGGTGCAAATCGTAAATTATGCAGTTGCGCACATTGCAAGATAAACGTTTGCATACTTTAATATGTCGAAAATTATCGTTATAACTAGAGATGAGCGAATCGGGTTTGAGTCGATCCGAACCCAAACGTTCGGTATTTGATTAGCTGGGGCTGCTGAACTTGGATAAAGCTCTAAGGTTGTCTGGAAAACATGGATACAGCCAATGACTATATCCATGATTTCCACATAGACTTAGGGCTTTATCCAACTTCAGCAGCCAACGCTAATCAAATGCTGAAAGTTCGGGTTCGGATCGACTCGAGCATGCTTGAGGTTTGCTCATGTCTAGTAATAACCATTCCGATTATCGAACAAATTGTTCGTGATTGGGGAACACAAACAATTAGCACCATGTTCGTACAAACATACGAACATTTACGAACATGTTCACTCATGGATAATAGTTATCACAGATAGCTTGAAGAAGAGGAGGGGGAGGAGATGATGGCTCATAGATACAAAGTAGACCTTAATTTTTTTTATTTTATTTTTACTGAACTAAGATAAGTAATTTATATAAATAATTTTTACTGTAAACCTTATATACAGATATATAAAGATTGTTTTACTTTCTGATGACCTACATGCCTCTAATATTACCTCTAAGTGTTCATATAAAGGTATCATATTTATTTATTTTTATTTTCAAAGAATTACTTCTAGGGGGGGGGGAATCCCATAACTATGTTTTCTTACTTCCCCTGGTAATTCCATAATCCATTAAATAAGTCCAATAGGATACTGAATCAAAAGGATTTAGAATCCATTAAGATTACATTAAGAAATGCTCCAAGTATAAGTTTTATGTATTTAAATATGTATGAATAGTTTCAGTTTTAGGCTCTCGCTACAGCGTTAAGCTATTACTGATTTTCTTCCATCAATACATAGAACTCCCACGCCACTACTGAATAAAATTCAGTGAGCGCTTGACATGTCAAAAACCTGTTCCAGACAAATGCTTTCTATAAAATTAGCAAGTTTTGAAAAGTAGTAGGTTGAAAGGGCACATAGGCAATGACTCCAAGCTTTCACTTTTCAATAAAACAAAACACATAAAGCACTCCATTATGCCCAAAGCTGGGAAACGATTTGCTCCTAGCTGTCTACTAACAGTGTTATTTGCTAAATCCCTATGTACCTAATTTGGCGCAACGTAATTTATTGTTGTAGATGTTAAACAGCAATTGCACCTGAAATACATTTGCCTTGAGTTGTCTTCTTATGGCCTGCTGTTATTTGGGATTCCTGTTACAGAAAATAAATACAATTTCATTTTATAAACTTTAAATGTGACATCTTAAATTATCAATAATGACTGGATGACGCCTTTAAAGGGAATCTGTAAGCACCCCGGCCCTACCTGAGGTGCTGACAGTGTGCTGTAGCTGGCAGTCCCTTTGTGAGCATGGTACCTTTTGGTAATTTGTCTGTAGAGTGGATTATGCACAATCTCAGGTCTGCTAAGTAAGAGAAGTTGTGTCTCATTCAGCTGCGAGAATGTAGACACTGCCTACTTAGCCCAGCAGCTAACAGTCTATATTACCTGGTCTACTTTACACAGGCTACATTACCTACCCACACTCCAACCTGCTACTCTGGTTCCCAGGTCACTGACGTCCCTCCCAGCCAATGAGTGGCTACGGCAGGAGAGCGCACTGATTGGCTGAGTGGAAAGTCAGTGACCCAGGAGCAGGAGAAGCAGGTGGGAGCATATATAAGCTTGTTTAAAGCCTGGCAGCTGATGGGTTAAGTAGGCAGTGGCTGGAATGAAAATCCAATGCAGAGCCATAGGCCATAACAGCATATTCTCTGCTGCCCAGCCTCCTGCTTGCTCAGCTTTCAGCCAGTGTCTCTGATTGCAGATCAGTCCTCTGTAGGCAGTTAATGTCTGAAAGAAACACTGAGATATAGTTTAAACTCGTAGCCCAAATGTGGAGCTGTGGTCTAGGGGTAAATCACCAGGGTAGAGGCCAATAACAGTTTTGTTTTTTTTTTTCTTGGTTCAACCTCCCTAATGGAAAGGAATTTTTTGTCATCTTTTTATCATTTGATAGAAAATCAAATTGGCTATTTTACACATAAATCTGACTTGCTACTGTTTAATATATGCTTAGTTATGCAGATTCTTGTCATGAAACTGTATTATTACTGGTTTGCTCCTAATAAAAAAAGTAATCTAAATTTTAATTTTATTAGTATTTTGTAAATCCATCTTTGGCTTTCAACATTGCCTAAATCCTTCTGAGCATGCCCTCTATCAGACTTAAAGGGGTATTCCAGGGAAAATTGATAAATTGGTAATGGAAAGGGTTAACCAAGGTTAACCCTTTCCTAATATACTTACCTGTCCTTTATTGCTCCCCCAAGGAGATCTGCGGTCCGGCCACGTGATCTTCCAGCTTACAACTCGTGGATCCTCTTCTTTTTCCGGTTCGGTGACGTCACCATACCCGGCCGGCGTGTGGCTCTCTGTCTTATTAGCGGCAGAGCACTGAACACTGACTGGCTTGGTAGCGTGTAGCCAATCAGGGTTTAGTGTTCTGCGTCTCCACACACACCAGTTACATCTGCAGGGCCGGCGTCAGCACGTCATTGTGAGGGGTCCCTGCGGGGTGCCATGCGACATCACTCTGCAGGACACCCCCCCCCCCCCGTGTCACCTATGCCGACCTGAGTCCCGGGAGGGGAAGGGATACAGCGGGCGGCATCGCTGACACCCGGGGGAGGGGGGGAGGTCCTGCAGAGTGTTGTCGGATGTCACACAACAGCACCCCACAGGGACCCCTCACAGTGACCTGCTGTACAGTTAGCTGATTCCCCCCGGCCCCCTCCCTGTGTTATCATTGCGATCCTCCCCCAGCCCCTCTCCCTGTGTAATCATTGTGATCCCCCTGGCCCCCCTCCCTGAGTAATTATTCAGATACACAAATCACTCACCCCCGGTGTAATCATGCTGCAGCGGCGCTAGACCCGATCTCGGCGCCTTTTTCAAACAGCTATCCTCAGCTGACAGGCGCTGTGTGTGAGGCAGGAGAGATTTCTTCCTTGCTCCGTACACAGCTCCTGTCAATCGCCCGATAAAACTCAGCTGACAGGGGCTGTGTACAAAGCAAGGAAGAAATCTCTCCTGCCTGACACACAGCGCCTGTCAGCTGAGGATAGCTGTTTGAAAAAGGCGCCGAGATCGGGTCCAGCGCCGCTGCAGCATGATTACACAGGGGGTGAGTGATTTGTGTATCTGAATGACTACTCAGGGAGGGGGGCCAGGGGGATCACAATGATTACACAGGGAGGGGGGCCGGGGGAGGATCGCAATGATAACACAGGGAGGGGGGCCGGGGGGGAATCAGCTAACTGTACAGCAGGTCACTGTGAGGGGTCCCTGTGGGGTGCTGTTGTGTGACATCCGACATCACTCTGCAGGACCTCCCCCCCTCCGCCCGCCATATCCCTTCCCCTCCCGGGACTCAGGTCGGCATCATTGACACGGGGGGGGGGGGGTGTCCTGCAGAGTGATGTCGGATGGCACCCCGCAGGGACCCCTCACAATGACGTGCTGACGCCGGCCCTGCAAATGTAACTGGTGTGTGTGGAGACGCAGAACACTAAACCCTGATTGGCTACACGCTACCAAGCCAGTCAGGGTTCAGTGTTCTGCCGCTAATAATACAGAGAGCCACACGCCGGCCGGGTATGGTGACGTCACCGAACCGGAAGAAGAAGAGGATCCACGAGTCGCAAGCTGGAAGATCACGTGGCCGGACCGGAGATCTCCTTGGGGGAGCAATAAAGGACAGGTAAGTATATTAGGAAAGGGTTAATCTTGGTCAACCCTTTCCATTACCAATTTATCAATTTTCCCTGGAAAACCCCTTTAAGCATGTGTCAACAGAAATCAGATCCCAGGTCTTTTCTACATGTTACCAATGTTGGAGCATACTGGTCGACTCCCTTGGGTACAAATAAAGCTTTTTTTTAAACTCTACCCACAAGTATTCAATTGGGTTGAGTGCTGTCATATTCACTGTTCCAAATTATAAGTGATAAAGTTTATAGTGTGCACTAAGAATCAAACACCCTGACACACTGATGTTGGATCTCCTTCATTTAAGGATGGCAGCCAGTTTATATACCCTGCAAGCAAGTGTTCTTCTGCTAAAGCTTGTTTCAGTAACTCATTGACTGATAAAAGGAGTTACTTGCATTGCACTACTGTTTACTTACATAAGCTTTAACCCCTTCAAGACTAAGCCTATTTGGGCCTTAATGACCAGGCTCATTTTTCAAAATCTGACCTGCCTCACTTTATGCGCTCATAGCTCAGAGATGCTTTAACCATTTCTTTTTTTAAGTTGATTTAGGAGGCTTTTATACTGGAAACCCCCATAAGTGACCCCATTTTGGAAACTACACACCTTAAAGAATTAATCTTGGGTATTCAAGTATTCACCATTAGGCCGTAAAAAAATGGAAAATTAAAATTTTCCAATAATATATACGTTTAGATTAAAGTTTCTCATTTTAAAAAGGAACATGAGAGAAAAAGCACCACAAAATTTGTAACACAGGTTCTCATGAGTACAACGGTACCCCATATGTGGACGTAAACCACTGTATGGGCACACAGAGGGGCTCAGAAGGAAGGGAGCGCCAATTAGCTTTTCCAATGCAGATTTTGCTGAAGAAGTTTCTGAGCACCAGGTGTGTTTGCAGCGCCCCTGTAGTGTCAGCAGAATAGAACCCCCCCAAACGTCACCCCATTTTGGAAAGTAAACCCCTCAACGAATTCATCTTGGGGTAGGATGAGCATTTTGACCCCACAGATATTAGAGGAAAGTATTCAAAATTAGACAGTAAAAATTAAAACTCGAATTTTTCTAATAATATGTTCGTTTAGTTTGAAATTTCTCAATTTCACGAGGAACAAGAGAAAAAAATTACCCGAAAATTTATAACGCAGGTTCTCCTGAGTAAAAAGGAACCCCATATGTGGGCATAAACCACTGCATGGGCACACAGCGGGGCTCAGAAGGAAGGGAGCGCCAATTAGCTTTTTCAATGCAGATTTTGCTGTAAAAGTTTCAGAGCGCCAGGTGCGTTTGCAGTACCCCTGTAGTGCCAGCGGAGTAAAATTCCTCCATAAGTCACCCCATTTTGGAAAGTGCACCCCTCAGAGAATTCATCTTGGGGTAAGATAAGCATTTTGACCCCACAGGTATTAGAGGAAAGTATTCAAAATTAGACAGTAAAAATAAAAAACTAGAATTTTTCCAATAATGTTTGTTTAGTTTGAAATTTCTCAATTTCACAAGGAACAAGAAAAAAAAGTACCACAAAATCTGTAACGCAGGATCTCCTGAGTAGAACAGTACCCCATATGTCTGTATAAACCACTGTATGGGCACACAGCCGGGCTCAGAAGGGAAGGAGCGCCAATTAGCCTTTTCAATGCAGATTTTGCTGAAGAAGTTTCTGAGCGCCAGGTGCGTTTGCAGAGCCCCTGCAGTGCCAGCGGAGTAAAATCTCTGAGGAATGCTTCCAGCACCTTGTTGAATCTATGCCATGAAGAATTGAGGCAGTTCTGAAGTCAAAAGGGTGTCCAACCCGTTACTAGCATGGTGTACCTAATAAAGTGGCCGATGAGTGTAGTATATACCGCCGCTCACCTGTTCCGGGACCCCACAGGGGGGTCCCCGATCACTGCCCCATGCTCTCTGCTACCTCCGGTGGCGGAGAGCATTGGGTTTTAATTCATTTTTACATTTCCATCGCTGTGAACAGATATACTCAGTTCACAGCGATGGCGGCATCCATATTGGATCCGATGGCCGCCGGGGGAGGGGGATTAGTGACTGGCTACTAGGGGGGGCTGATCTGGGGTCTGATTCACTTATTTCATCTCCCCCCACCGTGTTTCACAGTGGGGGGAGATGAAATGCAGTGCAGCGCTGGCCCATTAGTGACCGCCGTATCGGCGGACACTAAGGGGTTAACTGCCGGGATCCGGGCACGGCCCGGATCTCGGCAGTTGCGGCGGGTGCCCGGCTATCACTGACAGCCGAGCCCCGCCGGGGATGACAGGAGTGCAGCTCCTGCGCCCCTGTCATCCTGTGGATGTACCGGCACGTCCATCTGCAGGAACTGTAATGACCAACGTCCATCTGCAGCGCCATATTGTAATGACTTCACTAAATATACAAAATATAACATCCTTAAAAGTTCCCCCTTTAAAGCCATTATCAAAGGCAGATAACCTTTATTGTTAGGTCAAAAGGCTAAAATCTGTCCCACTGTGTGTGTGTTATGAAGTGTTTTCCACATTGGGGACAATCTTTTAATGGGCTTTTACAAACGAAAGTCAAAAGTCAGATTTTAGTCTATTCCTCCCAAATATGGAAGGTATGGGGGTGGCTTTGCTTCGTTGCTCATTGGCTTCAGGCGTTTGGATTCTTTCTGATCATCTGAGATGGTGAAATTGGCATACATAGTTGGAGTTTCTTCTTCAACATGTTGAATGGCTATAACATCTGGCTGTTCATCGAAGACGTGTTGTTCTTCCTCCTGGAAAAATATCTATATTTCAACCATTGATTCACCAGCCTTTGATATAGTTCCCCATAAAGAGTTGATAGAGAAGTTAGTGAAAATAGGACTTAATTCCCAGTTAGGTTAATTGATTTGTTGGTTGAAGGATAGATTTCAGGAGATTGTGGTTAATGGAGTGTATTCCAAAAAGAGACTGGTTACAAGTGGAGTACCACAAGGGTCTGTTCTGGGGGCAGTTGTTTTAACATGGTTGAAAGTTACATAGGAGAAGGTTCATCTGTTTGCTGAGTGATAACACAAAAGTGTGCAATAAGGCTGATATTCCTTAAAGTGTCTGTAAGATATAAAAAATGTTTTAGCTTTACTAGAAATGTGGTCAACACAATGTACAATAAAGTTCAGTGTTTCCAAATGTAAAATAATGCATTCGGAGAGGAAGAATCCTCTATCTGAGTATCATATCTTCAGTTGTATCTGAGCAAAGACTTCAGAAGAAAAGAATCTAGGGGTAATGATTTCTGACATCGTTAAAATAAATCACTATTGCAGACAGGTAGTAAGGAAATCCAATCATATGTATAACAAATAGAAAAATTCTGTGTTTTTTTTTTTTTTTATAAAACACAACACAATGCAATAACAAGGATACACAATCTGAGGTTAATGGAGGGAAAAGTCAGAAACAACAGAAGAAAATATTATTTTATTGAAAGAGAAGTCGATGCTTGGAACAAACTTCCAGCGTATGGTCAAGGTAAATCTACAATAACTGAAAGGAAATACTAGCAGGGCAGACAAGTTTGACCAAGTGGTCGTTTTCTGCCGACAATTTTCTATGTTTCCATCCTATTAAAAAAAAAAAAAAGTATTTACAGTATACAGTCAATATGCAGCTTTGTTACAACATGTTCATTCTTCAGCGCGTACAGAGCAGGAGCGCGCGCCTCCCTTAGACTCCCATTATGAGTGGGAGGCTAACGGCATTCCGCGGTGGACAATTCCGTCACGGAATTCCGCTACCTTTGCACAGTGGTAACGGGGCCTAAGATCTTCTGTTCTGTCCGATGTCATCTTCACCCTGTTCCTCCTCTCCATACAATGGTATCTCTTAGCTTGTTGTTGCTTGTCTCTGGAAATGACTTAAAAACAAACAGATCCAAATCTTCCCATCCACTTGTATACTTTGTACGGTTACCTCAGGAAGAGTTTGGAAACCGCAGCATTAGTGGTTTCATCCATCATCCGTCTGCACGTGGCTTCTGGGGTTGTCAGTGTGAACCTGAACGTTGCATCAGCGGCCTCCTATGGCAGCTCTAAATCTTTGAAAAGTTTTTACTCATTGGTTTACCCTGGAACCCAACAAAATCTCTAATTTGTCGAGTGGCCCTAAATCGTGGGTGATCCAAAAGTGTGCCTGGAGTTCATATAGACAACTGCAAAATTGATGCGCAAAAGAGATGCGCAGACCAAAAGTTCGACGGCATCTGCGCTCGATCGTGATGCCTGTAATCTCGGGTGCATAGTTGCGATCCCGGGAATATGCAGCCAGGATATTCCAGGGAATTCCAGATCGATTCCCTGGAATATCCTGGCAGCATATTCCTGGGATCGCAACTATGCAGCCGGGATCACAGGCATCACGATCAAGCGAACTGCTTTCGGACCAAAAGTCCGAAAGGTTTGCTCATCTCTAAAAATTACCTCCGGCCATCTTATATGTCCAAGTGAAGGTCTTCACCTCCAGCTTATGGCAACAGTGGTTACTGTAGTGGCAACTCATTCTACATGGTCACCATATATCCTGTCTTGTATGATCCATCTTTGTAAAATCTAGGTTAATAATCTACAGTGAAAACGTTCATCAATATTTGAGGTTTCATTCACATTTTTTATCTGTGGAACTTCAAACAGGTATTTTAAACTCATCCGCTTCATCCCACTTCTCCTTTCTCCACCCCTTTTGAAACTTAGCCAATAGGTATACAATAATATAGCCAAGTATAAAAGTATACACCTTTTAATAACAATATTTAAAACAATAATAAAATCACTTCATGATATGAAGGTGTACTCAGCAGACTTGTCTATAAATTCTCCGTTCCTAATGTTTACACTTAATCCTTTACTAAGTAATGACTTTGTTTACAAGTCTTGTTTATTTCTCCATGGGCTTGGTGTCTTATACTAGTTTGTTACAATCATCACAAAACTGTATATAAAAGTAATATAACGTTATCCATGGCTAGTCTCATATTAACCTTTTTTGGCTATAAATCAAATAAAAGACAAAGTGAAAATGAAATGTAAAATTTATATAGAGCAGTTTAACCAGCTTTATGAATATATACATATCTGCACATATAGATACACTCCTCTCAGTTTATTTTGTAGTATTATTTATCTTTGTAGTGAAAACTGTGGGCGCAATACATGTTCTTCCAAGCATAAAACTTAACTAAAATAACTAAAGTCACTCGGCTTTCCTCTTTTATCATACACTAAACTGTGCAGTTTTGCAGCCCCCCTGATTCCCTTAAGGCTAACCTTGAGCAGTAAAATCATACATTATAAGGCCATGTTCACATTCTGTATGAACACCAGCCGTTGTCTGACACGGCCAGTGTTTGACGTGTCAAACAACGGCCGATGTCTCAGATGTTCAGTTGAAGTGAATAACTGCTAGTTTTTGCTATAAATATGTGTCCCTCCATGTCTTATTTGTAGCAGAGCCCTATTCCCTGTAAGTAGCTGTTTTGCACTCCAAAATCTGGAGACTTCCCTTTGCTTTAGTTCTCTTTAATAACCACAACAAAGACTATTTAAACAGTGTTAAAAAAATGACATAAGGGTCAGAAAATAACTCGTTGTCAAAGTCAGAGTCATTTTTAATACCTGAAAAATAATACATAATATACACTACTTAAAATATAGTGGTAGCCTGGTTTAAGAGTAACTTGGGTTGAGAGAACATTGCAAGGAGAGCTCACAGTTTTCAAAATTGTAACTTGGTTTAAGAGCATTGCTTTGGTTCAAGAGCTCCCTGTACTGTGTGGGAGGGAGGTGGGGGGAGGGTCAAGGTGGGGTCTACAGCACTGTACTGTGATCCAGGAAGTCTCCCTCACTTTCCAAATCCCAGCAGTCTGTTTGCCCTTGTGTTTCCCACCCTCTCCATTCCTGCTACAATGTGCCTGCACTTACACTCAGCCATTCACACAGCTGTATAGAGAAGTTTCTGTCACTGTCCTCCTGCACAGCTTTGTGATTCTCAATTCCTGATTGTTCTATGCTGAGCACACTCCCCTCCCCTCCCTTCATGTGATCACACAGACCTCTCTTGTACTACACTACTTCATTATGGGGATCTGCAGTTCTATCCTGTATCTACAAACTGTTGCAGGTTTTTCAGCTTTATGCACTTACTATACATTATACTCCACATGATGAGTGCTATACTGTGCAGTAACTTATAATATGACATATTCAGCTGTTTCTAAATGTTTGTTTCATTTGTTTTACGTGTTATTCAGATTAAAAAAGTCTTTATATTTGGGTTGTGGAACCAATTGTCTCCATTTCAATGATTTCTTATGAGAGAATTTGATTTGGTTTAAGAGTGATTTAGATTACAAACAAGGTTCCGGAAAGAATTATGCTCATAATCCAAGGCACCACTGTATTATATGCCCAAAATTTGCTGTAAATAATAAATGAGTCAATTTTTAAACACGAGTATTCACAAAATGATAAGAGTCTATGTTATGCAGCCAGCTGCAAATACATTTTAGAATGTACTGTTGACTATTGTAGCAAGTAATTTCTGTGTTTACCCTTGATACATTTATACATAGTCATTAGGTCACCTTTCATCCATCTTTTTATTTTTTTTGTACTGTGCTTTTAGTCCCACAATTCAATTTACTACTTATTATGAACCTTCTATAGATCTACTTCATCTTTCTTTTACACTAGTGCCCAAAACTGAATACAATATCCCGTGTGCGGCCTGACTGGTAATTTGTTTTAACTAATTTGAGATTTGTTTGCAACACATTCCTTTATCCCTCCAGAGCTCATCTAAATATTAATGTGAATGTAATTTTGTCTGAGTACAGATGATGTATGTCACATAGATTCACTGCAGCAAGAATCTACAGCGTAGCACAGCAAATTCCCTTTATCCAAGAAGTAATAAAGTAAGCAATATACATATAAAATTCATGAGCTCTCATTGGAAACATAGACCATATTGAATATTACAAAAAGAACAGAAAGTTGTTTGTTTGTTTGTTTATTTTTCTTTTTTCCTGATAACGTGCGATAAGACTGGACTGACACTAAAAACATTGATGGAATGTTCTTTGTAAAAATAAATTATAAAGCTAATCTGTTTTCAACACCTAAAGGACCAGGCCAGTTTTTTTTTTTGCTATTTTATTTTATTTATTTATTTATTTTGTGTGTGTGTGTGGGGGGGGGGTATTTTTTACACCATTAGTCCTGTGGTAAAACTGACATGTTATTAATGTTCCTCAAGTCAGTACAATTGGGACAATAGGCTATATATATACAGTAACTTTTACTTTATTTGATTGCTTTAAAAAAAATTAATCTTTGAAAAAAGTAAACATTTAACATTTCTCTATTGTAATCCTTATAGTGTGTGAAAGGGGGGTGATTTAAACTTTTAGGCTGGGTTCACACTACGTCTATTTCAGTCAGTATTGTGGTCCTCATATTGCAACCAAAACCAGGAGTGGATTAAAAACACAGAAAGGATCTGTTCACACAATGTTGAAATTGAGTGGATGGCCGCCATATAACAGTAAATAACTGCCATTATTTCAATACAACAGCCGTTGTTTTAAAATAACAGCAAATATTTGCCATTAAATGGCGGCCATCCACTCAATTTCAACATTTTGTGAACATAGCCTTTCTGTGTTTTTAATCCACTCCTGGTTTTGGTTGCAATATGAGGACCACAATACTGACTGAAATATACGTAGTGTGAACCCAGTCTTAATATGAAACAATTTTCTAAAAACGTTTTATTTTTATTTTACAGTAATTTGTAGTCCCCTTGGAAACTCCTAGGAGCAATACTATAATTGCTCATAGGGATCAACACACTACATATGTACTGCATTGATCGATCTTATCTACACTTGATTGCTTCAGGCTGCTGAAGGCAGCCTAAAACAATCATTGAGCTGCTGCGATGATCACAGCATGCACCTGGTTAAGCTCCCAGGATTGAACTTAAGTCCACTGCCAGTAGTTGAAGACAGGTGCAAGCTGTAACAGCTGACAGCCACTGCATATAGCACGGGCTCAGACCGTGACGGTGCTTAATGCAACGACCACCAGGCCGATGTAAAAAAAAAGGCGTATCATCGTTTGTTAAGAAGTTAAAGCCTTTTAAAAATGTAATGTTAAATTTATTAAAGCTGCACATTTAAATTGAATTTAAATATTTTGATGGCTAAATAATCAGATTAAAAGAGATTGTTATACTTTATGTCCTAATGTTTGTAAAGCATGTCCGCTGTCCTTAGAGACAGTGTACGTCCTTATTACTTATAACAAGAAAATAATTGGGATTAAAATGAGTAATAAATCCGAAAAATAACACAATTCACAAGTAAATGCACTCCACTGAGAAACTAACTAGCAACATGCTGGGATGTTTTACATGAAAGCATTGCCATGTAATCCTAATTAGATGTTGTCAAGCATCAAGTCAACTCAGTGTCTGCTGCATTGATATTTGGATTGATAATATGAGTTTGTTTGTACATCCCTTTGTACATGCAAAGATTTGTTTAGATCACTTTTTCTTTATATTTGGGGTAACTGAGTAAACCATCATTATCCCCTTATTCTGGGCTAGTTCATTAATGGAGCTACAGGAGCTATAGCTCCATGCATCGTTTTGCACTGGTTCATGGGCACTCCTGAAACTTTAGCTTCAGGAACTACATTAGCAGACCCAGGAGGGCCCCATCCCAGGCTGGGCAGTAGTTTATTCTCCTAGGTGCCACACTTCCATAGGGACATGTTGTGTTACAAAGTAACAGAACTGTTATAACTCTGCTTAAGGTTTGGAAAGAGAAGCAAGGGTTAACACAACATAACACCCACAGTACACAGCTGCTGATTTTACTTGATTAATTAAATACTGTTTAAGTTGTTTTAACCCACAACTGCTAAAAGGGCATTTTCATGTGCCGATTATTGGCTAGAAGCATCTCTAGAAATGCTCTTGCGGCCCATAATCGGCCTGTGTAAAAATGAAATCGATCAGCCAAAGACCGGGCTGATAATCTGTCTAGAACCTGCTATAAAATATATCTTTATCGGCCAATCATCTCTCTGTGTAAAGGTTATGCATAATGTCCGAGACATAGTCTCTTTTGATGGCACTCCTGGCAACAATTAGAAGAAGGCCATGTACTTTTACAAAGCCATACCCTTTAACTTTGTTCAACTTTTGGACGGTTGCCGTTCTCTGTTCAGAACACACTTCACCTTGGTCTAGACCAGTGATGGCTAACCTTGACACTCCAGCTGTTGCAAAACAACAATTCCCATCATGCCTGAACAACCAAAGATATAGCTTTGGCTGCCTAGGTATGATGGGAATTGTAGTTTTGTAACAGCTGGAGTGTCAAGGTTAGCCATCACTGGTCTAGATGCTCCAGATACCTCCTGTTCTCCACTCCTGCTCCTTCTTCTGGCCAAACCATCTGCAAAAGCTCAGGAGTGGAGTAGAAGACAATTATAAAAGGGCAGGAGACAGTGATGGGCCCAATGGGATTGTTGCACACTCTAAGCTTCACAGCTGAGAACTTTGAGAACATTGAGAGCTTTCTCTAGCTAATAGCACTTTGTATTTTTCTTAGACACTTGTCAGATAGAACTTTACCATGCAAGGTATTTGTGCTCAGATAAGCTAGCTTAGGAACACCAATCATTGAATAGAACTTTTTTCTTTCACGCTTACCTGCTGTTGCCCAAGTGTGTACAGCCTTTGTTTTGTTGTCTTACTCCACCTCATAAAATGTCATAATTTATGTATGAAGTTTACGATTTACAGTATATAAAAAAAAATTGGGCTTTTCCTATGGATGTTTTCCTCTGTGTATCATAGTTCCCACTCAATGTTCAATACAGTGAAAACAGAGAGCCCACCCATCCCATTCGGCAGTCTAGTGCCTATCATCGTCCTCTCTAAAAAAGGAAAAGATCTCCCAACTCATTAATTAATGAGAATCTCAAGACTTTATCCAAAATTTTTGCATCCCAGATTACTGATCTACATCCAAAGCTTATTGGGCCCCAAAACAAGTAGGCTGTATTTCAAGGTTGGTCAGCAGTCACAAAAATTAGAACTGTGCAGGTAGGCAGTGGGAAGACACTATTCCAGCCAGGCCCCTGGCCTTTTTTGATGGCTGCAGCAGAGACATTCAATAATATCAGCCGGGCATGGTTGGAATTTGCCTTTAACAGTTTTTTTTACAATTTGTGTACAGACTGCTGTTTTTCTATAGGTTTTATTTGTAGCTACTGTAACTATTAGAATCAAAATACTGCAACATTTTATACCCATTTGTCATATTTTGCTTTTACTTTACTGTGTGTGAACATAGCCTTATAGTGCACATACCCAATACACATATGAAAATCGCTAAAAGCAGGCCCCCAACTGCTAAAAAAAAAAAAATCCATAAAAATATTGAGGCTCTTGGTATGTCATTTGCAAATAGTGTAAACCACCCCATCATGATAAGATGGCCTCATGCTTGGGATGGACCCTACACTGTACTTTGGCCTCTCCATGGTATGTAATAAGCTTATGCTCTGGGTATGACGTTGCATTTTTGTGTGTGTGTGTTAGCAATATCAGCCATAGCAACATGCTCTGACCTATTGTGATTGGTGTTTTAGGAGAGCTGAACAAATTTGTCTTTTTTCCTGTTTCAGATGGGGTAAGTGGCTGCCTCTACTTGGTCGTGCACTCCACCCATCCCACCCAGATGGTTGTTATTTTTGCTAGTATAAGTTGGATCCTGCATGCCCAAGTCATAGGCTTATTATATGCCATGGAGAGGCCAAAGTACAGTATAGGGTCCATCCCGAGCATGAAGCCACCTTATCATGGTGGAATGTTTTACGCGATTTGCAAATGGTAACCAAGAGCCTCATTATTTTTATGGAGATTTTTTTGACAGTTGGGGGGGCTGCGTTTAGTGATTTTCATATCTGTATTGGGTCTGTATCCTGCTGTTAGTGAAGAGCTGTTTAATTTTTTGTGTGTGTTTGTGTGTTTGCAATTTCAGCAATAGCAACATGCTCCTGCCTGGTGTGAATGGGGGTTTAGTAGAGCTGACCAAATTTGTCTTGCCTGTATTAACGTTTGCATATATGTGTCACTTACAGACAAAGTTTAATAGTTTTACTAATTTGTTTGATTCTTTTGTTCTTTTTATCTACTTTTAGGAGTTGTCTTAAAATTTGATGTAATTTTAGGTGATACTAAATGCAGAGAGAAAAAAAAAAAAAAAATATATATATATATATATATATATATATATATATATATATATTCCATTTCTGCAGGAAATAAACTATATAATTCACTGACACATATGGACATAAGGAGAAGCGTCTCATACATTATGTTGACTTTCTTGTTATTAACTAAAAAGCTCTCTAAATGTCTAAATGTTGCCAAGCAACACCAATGCCCTCTTTTGACCTGAAGTTTTTATGCCCTAATGAGTCAGATAGAAGAGATCTCTTTAAATGGCTGTCCTCCTCCAGCCTCTAAGCCTAACCTATTCATTGCTGGCACATATGTTTCACAGTAAATTCCTGTCCTCTCATACAATAAAATCAATGGGAAAAAAATATATATATTTAACTTTAGCATTTAACCTTTAACTTTAAAGGTTATAATGTGTTTATTTTTTTTTACAAGTCACAATGTATAAAAAAAACCGCTCTTATTTTGTCCATGTGCATTGCTAGCATAACAAAAACGTGTAGAAAATGGGCAGTATTTGTGCCGCAGTATTCACCCAGTCATGCAGAACTAATTTCTTGGATGTCTAGTAATGCACACAAAGCTGCTCTGTAGCTGCTACTGACAATGAGCTAGAAACTAGGGGGGAGAAGCTTGATGAACACGGTCACATCTCTTGACTGTGAAAATCCCTTCCACAAATCAAGCTGTCGTAATGGTCTTATTATGTCTAATTATTACAGAAAAAGAATTTCCCCGTCTGTGACACTGTTCAGACGCATCTCCCCTACTCTAAGTTACTGCTATACTCCTTGCCAGTAGCAATGTTATACTGATTGCTTCTTCTTCTTTATTTTTGCATAGCTAGATCATGAAACAAAAAAAAATGTGAAGACAATTTTAAAAGATTTCTTTGGCTGTATTTGGGACATTGCCATTGGTCTCTTGAAATCTATTCCTCTACATTTTGAGCACTTAATTAGCAGGGGATTTAGATCATCTTTATATATTAGTGTCCAAGTCTGTCCTTAGTTTGACAAAGTCATGAAGTCTTTCTGAGCCAAAGTTTAAATGGAGTCTCCTTGGTGCTATAATACAATCTATATGCATTGTACTTGCTGGCTTCAACCATATGCCTGAGGTTTATTGGCTTCTTAAAAAGATGCACAACAAGAGGAAAATACAAATTGACATTTTCTCATCACTAACTCAATCAATTAGATTTGTCTGCATCTTGCTCTATTTCAGCATTAGATAGAGTGGGGAAAAAAGGAACCGCGGTATCGCTTTCAAGCCTCTATATTTTTAACATTAAAAAAAAAGTGGGGACAAAACACAAGCATATACATATTCATGGACCAGAAACTGAAAATTACTCAATAATCGGGCAGTGATATAACTAGAGAATCATCAACAGGAATGCAGGTTGGCAGTGACTGACAAGTTTATAGCACCAACAATGAAACTTATGCTATATAACATAAAAGACTTACCGTCCCTGATTTAACCCCTTAAGGTTAATGCCAATTTTCGTTTTTGCGCTTTTGCTTTTTCCACTTTATGTTTAAAAGGCCATAGCACTTGCATTTTTTCAACTAGAAACCCACATGAGCCCTTATTTTTTGTGCCACTAGTTGTACTTTGCAATGACAGGCTTAATTTTTGCATAAAGTACACTGTGAAACCAGAAAAAAATTTAATGTGTGGTGAAATTGAAAAAAAAAAACAAAAAACGCAGTTCTTTTATTTGGAGGGTATTTGTTTCTACGCCGTTTGCCCTGGGGTAAAACTGACTTATTATGCATGTTCCTTAAGTCGTTACAATTAAAACGATATGTAACATGTATAACTTTTCTTTTATCGGTTGACCTGTAAAAAATTCAAACCATTGTTAACAAATATATGTTCCTTAAAATCGCTCTATTCTCAGGCTTATAGCACTTTTATCCTTTGGTCTATGGGGCTGTATGAGGTGTCATTTTTTGCGCCATGATGTTTACTTTCTATTGGTACCTTGACTGTGCATATGCGACTTTTTGATCGCTTCTTATTAAATTTTTTCTGAATTTGATGCGACCAAAAATGCGCAATTTTGCACTTTGGAATTTTTTTTGCAATTACGCCGTTTAACGTGTGAGATCAGGAATGTGATTAATTAATAGTTTGGGCGATTCCGCAGGCGGCTATACCAAATATGTTTGTTTATTTATTTATTTATATTTATAAAATGGGAAAAGGGGGGTGATTTGGACTTTTATTATTATTCTTCTTTATTTATTATTCTTATTATTGAAGTGCTTAATTAGCCAGGGCGGCAACGGGACCCACGCCGGCTAATAGAGGCACTGCCCGGCTGCAGATTGCAGCTGGGAGCGGTGCCGTTTAGGGCGGGGTCCCGGCGGGACCCCCCTCTGAACTCCCCCTGCACCACCATGACATACCAGGTACGTCCTGGGACGCTAAGGGGTTAATAGTGTTTCCGTCAACATACTGATGTTTTTTATTAGTTTTTTGCTGTCGGTTTCTAGTTTCCGCACATTTACTAATGCTGTGTGCCACAAAAAATATTGAAAACGGACTCATCCGTCATTTTATGCTTTATGCGGAAGTGTCCCACTCTTGCCAACACATTTATTAAAGGAGAAGTCTGGGGATTTTGAAAATCTGGCAGCCGGGAGGGGTGGTGGGGATTTTATCAGGAGTAGGCACTTGCCTCTCTTTGTGCCTGCGGTGAGCGGCGTGATTGGCCTCAGGACCGGCGCCAGAAGTAATTTTCTCTTGTGTTGTGATGACGTGTTGAAAAGGCCTGTCTCAGTTGATGGACTACCCGCTTAGACAATTAGTGACTGGTGCGGCGTTCTGCCTCAGTCTCTGACTTGCTGAGCGGCCAGTCAATTAGCCAGGTCGTGACGTGTAAATCTCAGAGATCACGGAGCCTGGAAGGGGTCCCAAGGCCAGTTCTGCCACTCACAACAGGCACGGGGAGAGGTAAGTGCCTACTCCTGATCAAATTCCCCCCTGTCCCTGCAGACTACCAGATTTTCAAAATCCCTGGACTTCTCCTTTAAATGAACTGTCACTTTATTAGCCTGTTTTGAGGTCTACCAAAATCTGGTGAACAGGGACCCTGAAATCTCTGCATGATATAAATGCATGCCACAGCTCCATTCATTCTCTATGGAGCTGCCGAAAAAGGCTGAAAGTTGCAATTCTCTTCCTTACTCATTCCTGTTCAGATTTACTAAGGCTGGGTTCACACACTGTATACTTCAGGCAGTATTTGGTCCTCAAGTCAGGTCCTCATAGCAACCAAAACCAGGAGTGGATTGAAAACACAGAAAGGCTCTGTTCACACAATGTTGAAATTGAGTGGATGGCCGTCATATAACGGTAAATAACTGCCATCATTTCAATATAACAGCCGTTGTTTTAAAATAACAGCAAAAATTTGCCATTAAATGACGGCCATCCACTCAATTACAACATTATGTGAACAGAGCCTTTCTGTGTTTTCAATCCACTCCTGGTTTTGGTTGCTATACAGCCTCACAAATACAGCCTCAAATATACATAGTGTGAATCCAGCCCCCAGATGTTTATCTGCTCTAGAAAATAAACTTTTTAAACTGTAAAACAGTCATACACTTTGGTTGTAGTGCAAAGTGCAGCATTTTATCTGTTAAACTTTTATGGCATTTTTTGATGTACTGACATTAAACTGCATGAAGCTAATGTGGTTGTGGTATAACGCTCTGGGTGCATGACAGATATTGAGGTAACAAACTACATCACAGTACTTTAAAGTAATAAGGAAAAAAGTGGGTAAACCTCTTATGTTCCCCCTTATATGAAATACTAAATGTGTATATTTGAATAATATATGTATGTTCTTTATCTATTTACATATATAATTCTGTGTTGTGCTCCATTTTAATATGTGAATAGTGATGAGTGAACTGCATGTTTGGCATTTTATTCCCGGTGGTTGGACAAGTTGGATGCAGCACTAGGTAGTCCAAGAAAACATGGATACAGCCATAGGTTGCGTTCACACTACGTATATTTGAGGCTGTATATTTCAGGCCTCATAGCAACCAAAACCAGGAGTGGATTAAAAACACAGAAAGGCTCTGTTCACACAATGTTGAAATTGAGTGGATGGCCGCCATATAACAGTAAATTACTGCCATTATTTCAATATAACAACCGTTGTTTTAAAATAACAGCAAATATTTGCCATTATATGGCGGCCATCCACTCAATTTCAACATTGTGTGAACAGAGCCTTTCTGTGTTTTCAATCCTTTCCTGGTTTTGGTTGCTATGAGGATCAAACTTGAGGACCAAATACAGCCTCAAATATACGTAGTGTGAACATAGCCATAAATTGTAGTTGTGTTTCCTGGCAGCCTTAAGGCTGCACCCCACTTCTCCAGCCAACGTTCGAATGGACATACCCATTTCTATATGTAAACTATGAGTCTGTACTGTAACATTGACTCTCACCCCAAGGTGTCATTGTTGTATAAACTGGAACGTTATAAAAGCAATGGAAGGTAAGAGATAAGTCAGTCTAGAGTAAAGTCACCTGGCATTAGAGGTACTCTGTATTAAGATGGCTTGGTGTATTAGGAGTGGTTACACAGCCTAGATCCCAAATCCTTCCACCTGCTCGCTGCCTCCTCATGAATAATGAGGCAGCACTCTTTAGTAGTGATGGGTTGTTCATGAGTGATCACTTCAAACTGAATTAAACCTGTAAGTAAACTATATGATCTAGTTTACTTTCCTGGCAAAGAATAGTTTATGAACATGAAGGTCATGAACTGAAGCCAGAGGATAACTGAGAGTCCAAAGTAGCAGTTCCAGCTCTATCACTGTCACTTGCATTTCAGTCCCCCATGCAGGAAAATGAAAGTAGTAAAGGACAGAACATGGTGTGTGTGATAGTGTTTCTGTGTGTGTGTGTGTGTGTGTGTATGTATAAGAGAGAGAGAGTCTGAGTGTGTGAAAGTATGGTCATCCAGCTCACCTGTTGTTACACTGTATCTTGTTAGCTCAGAGCTCCAGACATAGCAAAAATAAAAATACCATTTAGGAGGGGAATGAATGTGGGCATGTGGGTATGAATGTAAGTATAACGAGTGTGACATCTCACATTACTAAATTGACTCCCAGCTAATGTATATGCCTGATTTTTGAACAAAACTGCAATAAAGTTTTTAAAGCAGGAAAAAACAAAGTTGTCAGATTTTTGGTTATTTGTAGAGATGAGCAAAGCAGCCGGAAATTCGTTTCACGAGTCTCAAAAATTTTCCGTCAAACTCGTTAAGATTCACAAATCGACTCATAACAAATTTCATTAAAGAGTAACTGTCATTTCAGAATCATTTTTTGAAAACATTGAATATCAACAGTACAAGCGATTTTAAGAAACTCTGTAGTAGGTTTTATAAATCAAAAGAGTTTCCTTCTGGACTGAAAAAGCAATCTCCCAGCCTCCCCCCTCACTTCAGAAGCAGCAGGATTTCTGTGTCCAAAATGTGGCTATGGAGAGGGAAGGGGCTGTTAGGAGTGACTGAGCACGGAGCAGTCCTGCACAGCACAACACCCTGCAATCTTCTCTCAGTAAGTTCATAGATAAGCACTGACCTTTCTGACCCCAGAATCCTGCGTTTTAGGTGCCCAGACAGTCTAGAGACAGCTGACCTTCATGTCACCTCTTCCTGCTCCCTCATCTCCCTCAGCCCCTCCCCCCTAGTTGTGACCTATAGCAAGGGTTGTAGCTAGAAAGGACTGAGCCCCATAGCAAACTTTTGATTGGACAACCCCTTCCCAACTGACAACTAAGTCGTCAAGTGTAGTCATCACTTCATAATTGCAAGTGCTCATCAAGAGTGCTTGCAGTTAAAGGGACATTTGAAGAACCTGGGAGGTCATTGGGTACTGCATATGATGACATCTCATGGGGCCCAGCATATTGCAGGAGCGGGCAACGGGGCCCCCTGTAATGCAGCAAGCAATATAGCAGCCGCTATGGCTGCTACAGTGGTAGTTACGCCCCTGCCTGTAGCCTTTGAATTTAAAGTTTTTTTCTGGGGACCAGAAAAGTTTCGATTTGTCTGGTTAAAGCATAAAAAACTTTTAAAAAGCCACACTCACCTACCTGATCCCTCACAGCTACAGCTGTGACACCTTTACATCCCTTGCTTGTCCCTCCTCTTCTTACTGTCATGTCCTGCCCCAGTCAGTGAATAGCTAAGCACTAAGGAGATGAGTCCCTCTCACAAGTAGAGATGATCGAACATCGGGAATTTTCCTATTACCTAGGCTGTATCCCTGTTTTCCAGGCGGTACTCGGGCTGACTCCACCTTTCCCATGGAACGGGAAGGTATCGGGAATTAAATGACGAAGGTTCGAGTTCAATTGAACCTGAAAATTTCCGATGTTCGATCATCTCCCTTCTCAAAAGTTGGTGGCATGGAGCACTTTCTCAGCATGTACATTTTTGTTAAGAACAAATACTTTTTCTGATTTTATTTTTTCAATAAATAGCAGCTGCAGAAAACTGACATGTAAATTTTTCATACGGCCGGATGGAATCATCGCCAGAGCATATACGATGTGTATACACTCCAGCCAGGATTCCATTAATTCAAATGCAACATATGTTTTGCATAAATCACGGCCGCTGTTGCAATTTGCAACAACGGCAGTGATTTATGTAAAACATACGTTGTGTGAACATGGCCTTATATTGCGTATTCTTTTATTACTTCACTTTTTTTTTTTCTTTATTTCCTATTCAATCTTATATCTCATCTGTTTCACCCATTTGCACTGCTGGTGTTGGCACCTGCTCTTCTACACTTCGCTCTTTTGGTCACATGCGTTTTTTTTTGTTTGCACTTACTTGTTTTGCACTAATTTTAATCTTTGACACAGTGTTTTAAAGGAGAAGTCCGGCAAAACTTTTTATTTAAGTCTTGTATTGTTCCGCAAAAGTTATACAAATCACCAATATACACTTATTACGGGAAATGCTTATAAAGTGCTTTTTTCCCTGTACTTACTATTGCATCAAGGCTTCACCTCCTGGATAACATGGTGATGCCATGACCTGACTCCCAGAGCTGTGGCTGCTGGAGAGGATGATGGCAAAGGGATGCTCAGTGTACCCCCAGTGCCCTGTGCCCCTCAGTGTCCCTCTGCCATCATCCTCGCCAGCAGCCACAGCCCGCACAGCTCTGGGAGTCGGGTTGTGACATCACCATTTTATCCAGGAAGTGACATCACTATGTTTATCCAGGAAGTGACATCACCATGTTATCCAGGAAGTGGCATCACCATGTTATCCAGGAAGTGAAGCCTTGATGCAGTAGTAAGTGCAGGGAAAAAAGACCTTTATGTGAATTTCCCATAATAAGTGTATATTGGTGATTTGTATAACTGTTGGGGGACAATACAATATTTTAATAAAAAATTTCGCCGGACTTTTCCTTTAAAGGTTTTGTTTGTCAGGGTCTTCTTCATCTTTTTATGCTTTTGGTATCTGTGTGGTCCTGTACGCATACATACCATGCTATTACTGTCTTTTGGCACTTTGCCAGAATTGTGTTACAGAAGAAAAAAATAAAAAAAAGACAGGTTTGACAGAAATGTTTTGATTTATCCTTAAGGCTAAATCTGTATTCCCAAAACATAATGGCATATGCAACATCATTTGCACAAATTAATTTGTTATCTGGCTTGAAAATATAGAATTGATAGTCATGGGGATATTGTTGTTTTTAATTATTTGATTCAAGTAATTAGGGAGATTAGCTTATGAGCCTACACAAAAAAAGTCTCTTGTGGCGCAATTATGATAATGTTCTTTTTGAATAGGGCTGTATTTTATACCTACATCAAATGCTTTATCCGAATTTTATCTATTTTAGTAAATCATGTAAAACAGTGTACCGTTTCTTGTTAAAAGGTTTATGTTTATCTTTAATGTGCGAGATAAAAAGTCATTTTATCTCGTCTATTGGTACGCAATGATGAGAATGTTATATGTTATCTGAAGGGTTCAGGATTCCTTAGATAAGGGTCTAGTTATGTTATTCAGAGCATCACATCTGAAATAAAGACATCTAAGAATGTAAATTGCTTATTATAAACACATAATCAAGGTATGCAGATGTAATAATTACAGCGGTGTAAAGTGCGTTGGCTGCACCTGGGGCAAAGCAATGTATGGCATCCCCCCAACCCAAGCTGTTAATGTAAGAGAGCTGAAATGCAACCAGTATATGCATCACTGCTTACCAGGGCACATGCAGGTTTTTGGGTAAAAAAAACAAAACTTCACACCAGGACCACATATACATGTATCTACTGCACTTAGTAAATAATACAATCATTAAAAAGAAAAAAGGAAATAATAACATGTTACCAGAACCACATAAACCAATCAGGATGCCCCAAAATTAGAGACAAGCAAATCACTCGGCAATTCATTTAAAAAAATCAGTTTGTATGAGATTCGTGAATAGTGGGACTATTACAGAATAGAGATTTTTTTAACAGCTGTTGCTGTGACAGTGTCATAATTGGAAAATGTCAATCAGCCTGTCAATCATTCAATTTTCGCCATGTACAGTAGTGGACGTTGGTGAATGAGCACCTAGTGAGTTATTAAGATGGACGCTGTGTTCCCTGTGACTTCCTATAATGCACACCCAGCAACCAGTGACTTGGTATAATGAACAACAGTCACCCACTTACTTGGTATACTGGTCAATGGCTTCACTGTACCTACAGAAAATAACCCACGATCCACCCTCCTTTCCTCTCTGTCTCTATCTCTCTCTATTTTCAACCTCCTCTCCACTACACACAGCCGACTGTCCGCCTCCAGGAAGCCAATCTATTTTTAGAGATATTCTTAACAACACCTTAACAAAAAAGCTTTAAAACACCCTATCCTAATCTCTACAATTGTAGCACTTTTTTGTCTGCAGAGCTGTGTTAGCCATTATTTTTGATCTATAATTTCTAGTTTTTATTGGTAATATTTTGGCACAGAAAGCACATCTTGATTACTTTTGAATCTATTTTTTTTTTAAATGTCATTTGGCAAAATGAGTAATTCAGGCATTTGCTTTTTTGTGTGTTCCATTTAGATCACTTACCATGTGGGATCAACAACTTTATATTTTAATTGTTCATACATTTCTGCACATGGCAATACCAGCGTTCCTGGTATTGGAGATCTCTACTGACAGCAGCTTTCAGTTAGTCAGCTGCTGCAGAGGTGTAGACACCCAAGCCAGTTCATTCACCCTTAACCCCTTAACTCAATTATATGTACAAACAGTATGGGTTGCTGTACTTTAACACCACAGTTAAACTGTAATAAAATCTGTGGAGAATCCAGCAAGGGACCTATCACTGTTGACCTTGGCCGGGGAGCGCAGTGATTCCTTCGTAATTACATATGGACCAATTATAGTGTAAAGTGGTGGTTTTTGACAGGTCTTATAGCTCTGATTATTGCGTGCGAGAGGAGATTAGAGGCAGGAGTGCAAAACAGCCCTGCACCTCAGTGTCAAAAAATTGTCACCACATCCCTGTTGCTATATCTGATCATTGCCCTGCCCCCTGTTGGTGTATTTTATTATTACCCCTGCCCCCTGTTGCTGTACCTGATCATCTCTCTTGTCTCCTTATACTGTACCTGAATGATGCCCTTGCCTTCCATTACTGTACCTAATAGTCACTCCTGTTGCTGTATCTGATGGTTGACCCAAACTTTCTGAACAGCCTGGAGCCTGCATACTATATATTAGCCCTATATTAAAGAATCACTTGGGAATGTGTCTTCCAAGCATAGTACACTATTTGCAGAATTTGCAGAATTAGAAGATAAAAATAGAAGGAATAGCATTTAAAGCGAATGTACCAAGTGTTGCATGTGAAGAGAACGGCACAAATATGGGGAAGTCGGTGCCACGGTCCTTTTTCTGATCTGTGGCCCAGTTCCTGCTCATGGCACTGGTCTATTACCGATCATGGGCCTGGGCTGAACCACTGGAGGCGAGCCTACCGTCCCCAGTGGGAGGACACCCCTTTGATTGATTTTAATGGAGCCACATCACAGAGGGGATGGGGTTTCCTCCCACTGGGGGCGAGCAGGCTGGCTCGCCTCCAGTGCTTTATCCTGGGTCAGTGCTCAGTAATGGACCGGTGCCATGCACGGAAACCCAACCGCAGTTCAAAAAAGGACCGTGGCATTGGCTTCCCCGCGCTGGCTCCATTCTATTCATATGCAACATTTAAAGCGAATGCACCTGATGGTACATTCGCTTTAATCTAACACATAACCTTGCATCTGTTTCAAATCTTTAAGAAATGTAAGTACATTTGTACTCAGTTCTGTATTTATATGGAGCACTCAGATGAATATAGCATGAGGGTAACGGGGTCAGATGCTATGTTTGATAACCATTTAACTTTGCTTTTTAGTAATGCTTAAAAAAAACCCATAAAATATCAATTTATTGTTTTTTTTCTTGCTTATTTCTTTCTTCTTTTCTTAACCCCCTACAATCCATTTTGCTTTAGGCTAACACAGAATTCTCTTTGGGCTGCAACATTTTACAATCAGGGAAGTAGTTAACATTTTCCTCTTGATAATAGCTAAATATTCTCTTGACATTTGTTTTTGCTCTTTTGGATTAAACAGCTAATATACTGTTGGCAACTCTTCTCAAGCATGGCTGTGTATTTCGTTGATGGCTGTCCATGCTGTTTTAGGTAACCATTCAAACAATGCTGCTCTGCAAAAGGTCAGGAGTGCCAAATATTATTCATATCAGAGCAGAAGATTCATCAGAAAAGAATTGAATATTGGACTGGTCATGCACATCATTGTAATGGGTCAATGACCTATTCATTTGCTGGTTATTGTGTCCTTAAAGTGGACCAATCAGTGTTATTATTTATTAATAGATAACATACATTCTAGACAACAATATAGAAGAGAAAAGCTGCACTCACCGAAGTTGTCTTCATGACCTTTTATTTCTTCATATCAAAAGATAAAAGTTGACACAGTGCGGACATACAATGAGCAGACACCAAACGAACAGTGACAGAGTGATGACAGACTGTTTCGCGCCCAACAGCGCTTCCCCAGACCTCCCCAGAGGCAAAAATTATGGAGCCTTTATTTTTCCATTGTATGATGAATACTGTGCAAATACATTAAAGGGAAGCCGACAGCAAGCTTGCATATACAAATCTGATGGTGTGGGGCAATAGGGCTAATGATGCTGATCATATCATTATTTTTCTTATCCAGATCCATTTCACCATTTTGGACATACAGTTAAAGTATTATGCAAGTTAACTGGTTCTCTGCCTTCACCAACCCCCCCCCCCCAGTGCTTTGGTCCTCCCACCCACCCGCCTATTTAGTTATGCCTTCTAATAAATAATCATATGACTCCCCTGCTGTGACAAATGTAGATCCTGTTCTCAAGATCCGCACAGTTAAATTAGCGTTACACCAGCCAAGCAGTATAACTGTGTTTATGTGGGATCTGAGAACATCAATCACAGTTGTCACAGCATGACAAATCAAGCAATTTAGTTGATCTCTATGTCTACACAGTTGTTTTTTTTTAAAGGGGTTATCCAGCGCTACAAAAACATGGCCACTTTTCCCCCTACTGTTGTCTCCAATTCAGGTGCAGTTTGCAATTAAGCTCCATTTACTTCAATGGAACTGAGTTTCAAAACCCCACCCAATCTGGAGACAACAGTAGGGGGGAAATGGCATGTTTTTGGAGCGCTGGATAACCCCTTTAAGGACTGAAGAGCAAAGTTGGCCATGCTTTTGGGTCTTGCAAAAATAACAGTGATGAACTAAACATAGTAACTAGTAAACTACAATTATGCTGATGTATATGTCAGCTACAGGACCCTGCACTAAGGGGACCCCCAGGCCCTTGGCCTTTTAACAGTGAGCGTCCATGATGAATGCTCATAGTTAAATGCTGCAGTGTTTTGACTGACAAAGCAAGTCTGTAGCATGGCACCTCCAGCCACAAAAGTCCCCCCCCCCCCCCCCCCCCATATACACAGTTCATTCTCCCAGTTACCAGCTCCCCGGCTTTAAACAAAAATATATATATTTAAAATCCAAGAGTGACTAAATATAAGTTAAAGCTGCCATACCCTCTGAATACTATTTGTGTAGGGGTGGTATGATCAGCTGCTATTTTTTTAACCAACAAAAAAGCTGCAGCTCCGGCGAACAACAGCCATTTGCATTCAACACAATGGAAAAGATCAGTGTTAGAAAACAACAGCTGTTGCTTTACCTGACAAGAACAGCCATTTTTTACAAAAAAGTATGTTGTGAGAACATAGCCTTAGGCTATGTACGCAGGTTTTTTCTTGTCTGTTTATAAATGATGTCCATCATTTTGAGTCCAAATTTTGAGACCAAAATGACGTCCATTATTTTGAGGATTGGCCACCCGTACAATAACAGCTGCTGGTACATTATTCTAGTTTGGGGTTACTTATTGGCCTTTGGTTGTGTCTTTAATTAAAAACTCCATTGAATTTAATTCTAATAATGGAGAAAATGGAAAACTGAGTGTGAACAACGAAAAAATAACGTCCGCTGTTTGCAGACGTCCGAAAAAAAATTTACTTGATCATTATTTTTACATGTGCGCAGAAAAGTAATTTTTTACATTGTGTGCATTGCATGTTCACACAACATATGTTTTGCATAAATCATGGCTGTTGTTGCAATTTGCAACAATGGCCATAATTTATACAAAACATACATTGTATTGGAATGAATGGAATCCCGGCCGGAGCGTATACACATAGGGGGAAATTTATGAGAGGGTTTAAATATACACCTGGTATAAACTGCCCACAGCAACCAATCACAGCTCCTTTTATATTTTCCTAGAGCTGAAAGCTGAGCTGTGATTGGTTGCTGTGGGCAGTTTACACCAGGTGTATATTTACACCCTTTCACAAATCTCCCCCACAGTATACGCTTCGGCAGGGATTCCGTTCAGCCACATGAAAAACTGACATGTCAGTTTTCTGCGGCCACTATTTAATGAATAGTGGGCACACAAGACTTGTCAATGCAGCGTTGAATTGGGATACGGGCGCACACAGGTGAGCCCGCATCTGAATTCACTAGAAGTGAAGATCATCCGGCCGGTACTGCAGTATCGGCTGGGATGATCTTCAATAACACCGGCCGTTCTGTGACCCGGCCAGGTCACATAACGGCCGGTGTTATATGTAGTTTGAAGCCTTAAAGTGTATTTGTGTTTTGAATCTATTTTTCATCCAATGTGATGTCTCTTCTACATATAGAAGGCCATATGGGCACTTGAAATTACCCACAAAATAAATAAAAATGTAAATGATACCACGATGTAAACCCAATTTTAAAAAAAAAAGTATAAAACAGTGCCAGAATTAGTTTTTTTGTTTGTGTTTGTTTTTTCTTTTTTGTTATCAAAAATTTCAAATTCATTTCCTGGTGTTTCTTTGGGCATTGATAGTTCTATAAAAAAAAAAATAATTCAATATTCTATTCAAAAATGAGACCACATTGTTATTATGATATTATTCATGATTTACTGATTATTAATACCTTTTCTTTGAACAATAGTGACTATACTTTATATAGTGATTTAGAGGCATTAGACAAAAAGCTCATCTTTACATAATGAGATTGATTACCACACAACTGGTCATCCTTCAAAAATGGTGCAACATAAAAAATAATGACTTTCACCAGTGGTGTGGAAAGAGGCAAATGGGGTGTAACATATCATAAATCTCTGCAATAACTTTATTACTGAGCTAGAGCCTTTCAATTTTACCGCTGCTTTGGAATAGCACAAATTGCTGAACATAACTTTGGAAAGAAAAAAAATAATTGCTGGTAATAATAATAATAATAATAATAATAATAATAATAATATAAATAGAATATTATACAATAAAAAAAGTATCATAAGGTACACAACAAAATATTGACTGCAAGAGCAGAATATGTCACAAATATTTAATACCATCATTAAAATTATATTGATTTGCTTATGGAAAAGGCAACGGCAGCCTCCTCTATCAACAAAGCATTCAGCCTAAGATAACCATTTTTATTTTGATGAAAATAAATGGTTTTATGAGTATCAAGTATTATGGTGTTTGTCCGGAAATGAGACAGGATCTTATATTATTTTTTTTCTCCAAAATCAAAAAGGCTTTTTTTCAGGGTAGGCTTTATTTTTAACATGAACAACAATGACACATGCTGGATTTCTTTCTTGTACTTCATGGAGTAGCTTTTTCTTACTAGAGTAAGGCTTATATTCAAGGCCTATTCCAAAACCCTGCAAAATAAAACTAGGGCTCGTTTTTGGGGTAGTGCTTATTTTTGGAAAAAAATGGTATTACAATAGAAATGTATAAAAGTACATCCATAAACCTTTTATATGTTAGGCTATGTTCACACAATGTAAGTTTAGTTGTAATCACGGCCGTTGTTGCCGATTTTCAACAACGACTGTGGTTAATACTGAACTTGTTGCTGCAGCTAGAGGGAATCCTGTCCAGAGTGTATACACACTGTATACAATCTGGCCGGGATCGCTAGCGGCCCCGCAAAAAATTAACATGTCGGTTTTCTGCGGCCGCACAAAACCTGTCAGTTCACACAATGGAGTGTGCGGCTACGGACGCACACTCCATTGTGTGCAGGGGTAAATTCGGATGGGGACGCACACAGGTGCACCCGAATCCGAATTCAAAAGAAATGAAGATCGTCTGGCCGGTACTGCGGTACTGTCCGGCATGATCTTCTCTGACATGGCCGTACTGTGACCTGGCCGGGTTACAGAGCGGCCAGTGTCTTACGCCATGTGAACATGGCCTTAGAGTCCATTTTAAGACAAAGTATAGAAGGCTAAAATTGTACTGAATATTTATAGCTCCAGAGATGTTATTTTTTAATTGCTTATTTAGGTCTATATTATATTTGCATTTCATTAGAGAACGGATACAGTAAGCTGTCCATTATCTATAACTTTATCTTTATCTATAAGTATTAAATGAGTTAAACATGCATTATACATAGCATATCCAATTATTACTTCCATAATATTTCTTTGAGGCCATGTCTGTATTTTTTTTTTTTTTATTGTCATTTGAAAATTAAATTTAACCCTGTAACAATGGCCTGAAAGCTTCTGTACTAGTCATTAATGATTATATTTTAAATATATAAAATATGGCTGTGAAGAATAATGTCTGTGCAGGGACCCATACATTTGTAGGCAAGACACCAAAAAGAGACACTTCTTAGCATTGAGTAAGCACTAAATAAAATCGTGCTGTTGCTTTAATTAGTTTTGGCTAGGTAACAACTAAGTAAGAATTTTTATTATATGGGGATGGTATGGCATAGTTAGAGGAACTTTGTAAAATATAATAGTTTTCTTTAGAGGACTTTTCTGAACTTTTGGGGACAAGTTGCTGCATAAATAAAAATAAACCGAATAATACTAATGAAAAAACTTTAAATAAACTACATAAAAGCCCACTAATACCCCCCCTCCGAACCAATTGAAATCTCAATGTAAGCTCCCATGTAATATATCAAGACCAGTGTTTAGCGAACGTCCGGAAAGAGTCTGGGTTCAGCAACTTGTATGAACCCAAATGCTCATTTAACTTCCTGCACCTGGAAAAGATGGAGGGAGCCTGAGGGCTGCCTGGAAAACATGGGTGCATCATATGGCTGTATACAGGTTCTACAGGACTCCCCAGGGCAGCATCCAACTTCTCCACATGCTAGGAGTTAAATACTGAGTTTCTTAACCTGGAAAGTTTCATGAAGTTTGCTCAACACTAATGAAGACAATAAAAGACACAATTTTAAATTCCATTGTAGGGTTATTCTGTAGCATCAAAAATAGTTTTGACTAAAAAAAGGGGCGTAACTACTGCCGTAGCAGCCATAGTGGCTGCTGCTGGGCCCGCTGCATCAGTGAGATACATAAAAAAATAACTAGATTTGCATTTCCAGGGAAATACATAGTGCTTGAAACATCACTGATGACATCATCAATTACATCACTGATTACAATGATTGACAATGATAACTTTATCGACAACATTATCGTTGAAGTCATCGAGTAGTGAAGACATCATCGACATAACTAATGACATCGTCGATGACATCATCGATGACATCACTCATGACATCATCAATGACATCACTGATGACAATGATTGGCAACAATGATAACATTTTTGACAATATTATCGTTGACATCATCAATGAAATCATCGAATAATGATGCCATCATTGATAACTTTATCAACAACATCATCGTTGACTTCACCAATGACATCATCAATGGCATCATCGAATAGTGATGACATCATCGAAGACATCTTGGATGACATAAACAATGACATCATCGATGACATCATCTATTACATCACTGATTACATCATCAATGACATCACTGATGACAATCATTGACAACAATAAGTTTATTGACAACATCACCATTGACATCACTGATGACATCATCGAGTAGTGATGACATCACTGAGTACATTATCGATGACATCACTGATAACATCATCAATGACTTAACTGATTACAATGATTGACAAAAATAACTTTATCGACAATATCATCGTTGACGTCATCGAATAGTGAAGACATCATCGATGACATCACTGATGACATCATCAATGACATCACTGATGACATCATCAATGACATCACTGATGACATCGTCGATGACATCATCAATGAAATTACTGATGACAATGATTGACAACAATGATAAATATATCGACAACCACCGTTGACATCATCAATGACATTATCGAATAATGATGACATCATTGATGACATCACATATGACATCATTAATGACATCACATATGACATCATCAATTACATCACTGATGGCAATGATTGACAACAATGATAACTTTATCGACAACATCATCGTTGACATCATCAATGACATCATTGAATAATGATGAAATCATCGATGACATAATCGATGACATCACATATGACATAATCGATTACATCATCAATGACATCACTGATGACATCATCGATGACATCACTCATGACATCATCGATCACATCATCATCAATGACATTACTGATGACAATTATTGACAACAATGATAACTTTATCGACAACGTCATCGTTTAATCATTAATGACATCATCGAATAATGAAGACATCATTGATGACATCACATATGACATCATCGATGACATCATTGATGACATCACTGATGACAATGATTGACAACAATGATAACTTTATCGACAACATAATCGTTGACATCATCGATGACATCATCAATGACATCTCTGATGAAATCAACTATTACACCATCGATGACATCATCGATCACATCATCAATGACATCACTGATGACATCATATATGACACCACTGATGACAATGATTGACAACAGTAATAACTTTATTGACAACATCATCGATGACATCATCGAATAATGATGACATCATCGATGACATCATTGATGACATCACTGATGACATCAATGACATCATCAATGACATCACTTATGACAATGATTGACATCATTGTATAGTGATGACATAATCGATGACATGTTTGATGATATAATCAATGACCACATCAACAGCATCATCAATGACATCACTGATTACATCATCGATGACATCACTGATGACATCATCGATGACATTATAACATCACTGACATCACTGATGACAATAACTGACAACAATGATAACTTTATCGACAACATCATCGTTGACATCACTAATAACATCATCGATGATGTCCCCGAATAGTGATGACATCATCGGTGACATCGTCAATTACATTTTTAATGACATAATCGAGGACATCACCGATGACATCATCAATGACATCATCAGTGACATCAGTGATGACAATGATTGACAACAATGATAACTTATCGACAACATCATCGTTGACATCATCGAACAGTATAGATGCTAAAGATGAGAACATAGTTTTGCCTCTTTATAAATCACTGGTCAGACCACACATGGAATACTGTGTACAGGACCGGGCACCGGTATATAAGAAGGACACAGCTGAACTGGAGCGGGGGCAGAGGAGATCAACAAAGGTCATTAAGGGAATGGGTGGGTTACAGTACCAAGACAGGTTATCAAGCTTGGAGTTATTTACACTAGAAAGAAGACATCTTAGGGGCGATCTGATCACAATGTACAGATATATGAAAAGACAGTACAGAGATCTTTGTAGTGATCTTTTTACTCCTAGGTCTGTAACCATGACAAGGGGGCATCCTCTACGTCTAGAGGAAAGAAGATTTCACCATCAGCATCGACGCAGGTTCTTTACTGTACAAGCTGTAAGACTGTGGAACTCTCTGCCACATGATGTTGTCATGGCCGATTCATTAAATAAGTTTAAGGGAGGCCTGGATGCTTTTTTTGAAAAATATAATATTACAAGTTATGGGAATTAGATTTCTGATGATACGCTGATCCAGGGATTATTCTGATCTCCATGGGAGTCGGGAAGGAATTTTCTCCCTGTGATTGGGCAATTGTCACCTGCCTCATAGAAGTTTTTGCCTTTCTCTGGATCAAAACAGTAGGGTTTACCTAGATTGAACCTGATGGACTCTTGTCTTTTTTCAACCTTATTTACTATGTTTACTATGTTACTATGACAACATCATCGTTGAAATCACTGATGACATCATCGAATAGTGATGACATCATCAATAACATCATCGATGACATCAATAATGACATCACTGATGACATCATCAATGACATCACTGATGACAATCATTGACAACAATGATAACTTTATTAACAACAACATGGTTGACGTCACTGATGATCATCAAAGAGTAACTTTGGTACAGTCCCTTTCAGAGCAACTTTGGTACAGTCCCTTTAAGAGCGACTTGGGTACTGTCCCCTCTGCTTTGCTACTTTACTGAGTGACCTCTGCTAAGTCATGCGGGTGTCAGCTCTACTACATTACTAACTGACCTCTGCTACTTATAATGGTAAAGATCATTGCTCGATTACCATGACTTACTCATGTCATTGAGACAAAACCTTAGAATTTCTATTGGCTGCTATATTTCAACTATTTGCATATGTGCTGTGATTGTGTACAGTGTGGCCATTTTTTCCAATGGGCCATTATTTTCTATGGGAAATTAGGGGTCTTTAAGCGTAAATTTGGTAAAAACAACAAATCGATCGAAACCAAAAATAGATAGCACACCTGTCACTGCCGTGGTCTTCGAAGCGATGTTTGAACAGAGTCTGTGCGCAAAGCGGTTCGGGCTGTATTAATTGCAGAACAATGGTTGGAAGAAGAAGAAGAAGTAAAAGAATACGGATTACAATATAGTGCTTTTTCAAGCACTATAATAAAAAACAAACAAACAAAAAAAAAAACAGAAGCTTTGGGTTCTTTGTTCTATGAATAATGACAAGCCATCCTGGCCCAAATGCAACAAAACAGACCAGCACCAAGATGCTACCACCAATGTGTTTCACAGAAGGTATGATGTATGATGTTTTCCTTTCTCCATACATAACATTTCCCATTTAAACAAAACAGCTCTAATAGCCTCCTATTGGAGGGCAGTGCTCATGCCTGTACTGAAAATCTACATGGCAGGGCATATTCCTGGTGGGTTAGGAAGTGGACCACCCACTTGCAAAAAAAAAAAAAAACTTACCCTCAGAATGCACATTCTACTCTTTGAGCTTACAACGTTCATCTGCATATGTATCTTAAAGTCACACAGGTAAAGGATATATTCACCAGGGAATACAGGACCTGTTCACTTGACTGGGTGGTGGGGGGGTGTTTTCATTTTAGCATGAAAGAGGAATGGCTATTTATCATAATTTAATAGGTATAAATCATGGTGAATATTTGTGGAACTTCCACACAAAATACCCTTCCGTTTTGTACTATCGCTTTAGCGATTTCCTGGTGCGTTGCCAGAATGGAACACTGCAGGCTGTACTGGTACTAATTAATATACCTGAGGTGTGAAAGAGTCAGGATTTTAAACCGTTTGACTGGTCAGTATTTTAAACTATAATAATAAAAGTGCTATTTTAAGGGGGGTGGTTGAACAAAGGGGTTTTGTACCCCAAGCCTTTGTGTCTGACAGTATTACGTATCAATACTATTAAATGGGTACCCTTTACCCACCTATGAGAGGTTGTGTTATTCATTTTACATAAAAGCCTCAGATTCAAACTGGAATCCCCGGAGGAAACCCACGCAAACACAGAGAGAACATTCAAACTGCAAGGCTTCAGTGCTGACCACTGAGCCACCGTGCTGCCCAATGTTATATCTGCCCAATGCTATGTACAATATATAATGCAATGCAGCGGCGTAAATCTTTCTCCTGTCCTGACAAAATGAATCTGTATTAGCGATGAGCGAATAGTGAAATATTCAATAATATCGAATATCGAATCCCATTATAGTCTATGGGAGAAAAGTACATTGGACCTGGAAATCAATATTCAACTACTAGGAGGTCACCAAGTGCACAATGACACCTCAGGAAATTATGCCAACACCTCTGGAATGCATATAGGACAGCAGGGGAAGCATGCCTAGGTACATTTAACACTAGTAATGAGCGAACATCCCAATTTTCGGTACGGATCCTGAACACGAACAAAAAAATAAAAATGTTTGTGATCGTTTCATGTTCGGCAAACATTCACGAACAAATTACGAATGTAAAGTAGAAGCTTACGCTTCGCTCTTATATACATTTCGGATATATAATTGTTTTTTACAATAATAAAATGAAAGAGCTGTTCAACTCCTTTACAGGATGCAGACTGCACAAATCAGTAGTAGCAAGATAACAGGTATTATCCCGCCATCACAGTGTACAATCAGTAGATGTCTGAACACACAGCAGCAGCTTTTAAATATATGGTTTTTATACTTTTAGCCCTAACAAGGGCTTTTCGGGGTCCCTTCCTACCTAACTTCACCTAAAAGCTTCCTCTCCCTGGTATACAGTCTCTCCCTCTCTAGCTCCAACCAGCAAGTGACACGAATCTCCAATCACTATACTTATATTCAGGAGGTCACATGGTTTAGCCAGCCAATCACAGTTAGAGTTTTTTTTTTAAGTCCTGCCTATTCCTAGTGCCTGTGCCTACCCCCTGCATGTTTATTTGGTGGAAAAAAAGCACCATTGAATAGCGTGAATAACGTACTATTCCATCGAATACTATTCGCTCATCACTAATCTGTATATACTGGTCAGCAGTGAGATCTTCATAGAAATATAAGTCTAAAGAATAACTTGTCTGCCACCTCTGATCTGTCCGCACAGAATACTATCTTACTTCTTAAAGCATCTAAATAGAGTTCTGTCTTTTCTAGGGCAGACCCCTCACACCCCATTTTTATAGACCAACATAAATGTGGAGCAATTCACATGAAGTTTTATGTCGAATTTTGCAGCTAAGCTAGAAAATGTTCAGGTTAAAAATAAAATAAAGTCTGTATTAGCATGCCTTGGTTAAAGCAGTAAGAATCCAAGACCTTACTAATATGTTGTAAGCTTGCGTGAAATATATTTTTGCCCACTATCTATTTTAATGAAAATAGTTCTTCTCTTCTGCCTGACATATTTTTAGTTGCTGATGCGCTCTTCCTCTGTCCCTTTATGTCATTTGTGATGCATCCATAGTGGAAATATGAAAACTGATTTTGGCACCTAGGGTGGTGCTGTGCTAATGATTACTGGGGTATGTCAAAAAATACTTGCTTCCCACAGACATCATCCTTCAACCACAGGCTTACCACGCTGAGCCACTTACGAGAGTTGAAATCATGTCATTTCGAGAAATATCATATCTGACAAGGTAGAACTTCCAGAAGTATCAATCAAAGCAACACGGAGCTTTGTAATAACAATATTGTGGAATATTGTAGAAATGTGAACACAGTTCTACACTTTGGGGCTTTGTAGTCTTCATATATAATTAACTAATTGTCTGATTAAATAATGTAAATGGAATTCTTTCTAAGAAGCATACATTATTATGATCAGGAGTGTATTATTAGATGGATGTCAACTATTGATATGTGGATCTGCTGTCTTAAGCTGATGCATAACTGAAAAGTGGAAAAGATATTTTAGGGAAAAAATAGGCTGTACTAAGTGTTATATCTGTTGCTGTGCGTGTCTTATTTCATTTCCATCATATCTCTGTATCAAAAGATGGATTGTTCACTATTAAATAATAATTAGGTGCAACATTCAGACCATAGAATAATATTCATTAAAGGAAGTGTTTTATATAAAAAGAAGAGATTTTCTATGGCTCACTACACATAATATTACTTATAGGGGGCTAGACATTTAAAATTTAAGTTTAAAGGGAATGTAACATATTGAACATGCAATGTGATCTTCCAGGAGCATGTTATAGGCCAGGTTGGAGCTGAGCAGATTGTTGTACAGTTTCATGAGAAATATTAAGTACTTTATGTCTCCCCTTAAAGGAGTAGTCCAATGGAGGGGGGGGGGGGTGTCAAAAAAAATTATTACCATCAAGGCGTGGGGATGGGGGGAATTTAAAAAAAACCCAGCTGTCATCTTCTCCCGGGTTCTGCATATGTCACAACATAGTGGCCATCCAGTCACTACTTTGCACTCAAATTAGCAAATGTTAAATGTTTTAGAAGCCCGGCAAAAATTTTTATTAAAGTATTGTATTGCCCCCAAAAAGTTGTAGAAATCACCAATATACACTTATTACGGGAAATGCTTATAAAGTTCTTTTTTCGCTGCACTTACTACTGCATCAAGTCTTCACTTCCTGGATAAAATGGTGATGTCACTTCCTGGATAAAATGGTGATGTCACTTCCTGGATAACATGGTGATGTCACTTCCTGGATAAAATAGTGATGTTGCGACCCGACTCCCAGAGCTGTGCGGGCTGTGGCTGCTGGAGAGGAGGACTGTAGGGGGATGCTCAGTGTCCCTCCAGTACCCTGTGTCCCTCAGTGTCCCCCTGTCATCATCCTCTTCAGCAGCCACAGCCCTCACAGCTCTGGGAGTCGGGTCGTGACATCACCATTTTATCCAGGAAGTGACTTCACCATGATATCCAGGAAGTGAAGCCTTGATGCAGTAATAAGTGCAGGGAAAAAGCACTTTATAGGCATTTCCAGTAATAAGTGTATATTAATGATTTGTATAACTTTTGGTGGGGGCAATACAATATTTTAATACAAAATTTTGCTGGACTTCTCCTCTAAGTCAATGATGAGGCATACAATGTATGCCTTGCCAATCAGTATGTAGAGGAAAAGGGACTCCTGTCATTGACAAGATTCCTTGCTCCTGTACATTGGCCCAGAAGTAAGCAGTGATCCTCTATGCATTGACACTTACACTTACTAGTTCATGGCTTAGACCAAATTGGCGTAAAAATCAAATTGATGGCCAGCAATTGGACAACCAAAGGCTTTAACGAATGGCACCGGTGGGAGGAACTGTAGTTTGTGCTCTTTTAAATGTAAAATATATTCTTCATAATACCCTTTTAATTAAATCAAGCTGCAAATTAAAGGGTATTCGAACCATGCTTCTGAAGTTACATCCAATTGTGCGTTAAATATAATCTAGCCAATTCAGTGTGAATGGGAAAATGTCCCTATAATAACAAATCATTTTATCTTTCTTGAAAATTAGTGCAATCACCTTGACAACGGCAGTCCTACGCAGTAACTTGTTCTTAATAAATCCACCCCTCTCCCAATACATTTCTCCTGGGATTATCCAAGAATTCTTCAGGGGAAAAAAACTGAAGGATTTATGCAGCAGAAGACTAGTTACACAGCTCTATAGATATGTCATTCGGTACAGCAAAATAGGTGTGCATGTGTGTGCATGTGTGGTGTTCGTTCGTATATGTACAGTGGTGTATGTGTGTAAGGGGTATGTGTCTGTATTAGGTGCCTTTTTCACTATAGAATGTTTGCATCTGTACACTCACAAGTCCCACCCTAAATTACCCAAACTGACAGCATTATTCATTTCAACCCTGCTGTCAGTTGGGTAGAAGAAACCTGCAGTTGGACCAGAATAGTAATGGAAAGTACAGTTGAGTATCCTTTCTCTGCTTTAGTATCTGATATTATTTTGTATACAGTACAGTATATAGACATTGCACAGCACAACTTCTCTAGTTCTCTATGCTTGTTATAATTCTTAGTATCTACTGTAGTCTTGTGGGTATAAATTTTAATATATAATTGTAATGGATGGTCTAAGAACAAGGAGATGGATCTCCTGGATCACCGTGGAGTGCTGGTGTTCTTTCCCTGAGGAGTGTCTAAGTCTAAGGAGCTCCGGTTTTCACCAGGTCACTACCTTAAAAGAAGGACCTCGCGACCACTGACTGAAGAACTGAAGGAGTGCTGGAGTCCGGGACTAAGTACTCTTCCTCTGTGGTAGAAGTACAGGATGTAACGTTAGGACATAGTTCAGACTAAAGCCGAGCTGGAACTGAGAATTGGCTGAGATCCAAATAGCTAGAAGATTGCTAGGAAGTGGTGGATAGCCAGGGAGAACAGACGTGGTTGCTAACTGACAAACAACAACTGAGCAAGGAGGTGAGGAGGTGGAGACTATATATACCCTCAGGAGAATATGCTAGAAGACTCCAGAGCCTGTGGGCTGAGCTTCTAAATATCGGTGGACAGGTGCCACTAGAGGGACTCCAATCCTCCAGGAGGCCAGCAGGCTGAGAGAAAGGGAGATGATCCCAGCACAGTGTGACTCAGAGCAGATATGGGGTAAGGGACATGGCCGCATGCCGTTATAATAATCTTCTGGATCTGGATACTGCAAAGTATTCATTCTATTGCCATGTATGATGGGTATAATTCTCTTTATGGTCTTATTCTGTATATAGAAATACAACACAGCATGCCTTCTCTTGACCTGCATTCTGGGTCTAATTTTTTTAGTATCTAATCCTATTCAGTCCATTCACTTCAATTAAACTGAGAAACAAAACCTGCACCCAAACTGGAGACAAGAGCAGTTCTGTCTCTGGAAGAAAGTGGCCATGTTTTTGTAGAGCTGGAAAACCCCTTGAAAGAAATAAGGAATTAATTTCATAAGTAAATAAGGAATTTTGGTACACTGAGGTAGGGAGCACTCTTGGAACATATGAACAATATTACAAAAAAAGTCTTTTTATTTTTTTTTTGTAAATCTAGCAATTGTCAAATGTTTTTATTTTCAAGTTTTTTTTTCTTCTTCAGATGCTATTTGACTGCTATAGAATTAGGGCATATTGACAGTTGGTGCTGACAGTTTGAATTGAAATGATATTTAGAGTTTTACAATTTTTTGGAAATTTATTATTTCATAACATTTCTGTTTTTTTGTAGTCTTGGAATATGAAAAATATATTTGGAATAATAACAACGGCTCGAGTGCAATGTGGCAAGTCAAACAGTACAACACAATCTCAGAATATTCTCTAATATTTTTTTGCTAGTTTAATAATTAAACAAACCATGGATACGTATTTAAGGGGTCACAAACAGACCTGACATTGCACTGTGTAAGCATTTAAAGCACTGGAACACTGGGACTAATTATTGCGTTTCATGAGTTTGATTGTAGAATTGGACCATATTTATACATACTGTAAATAACTTTTGCTGGCAGACGTCCCCACTCTTTGGCCAGCAAGCCATTCACAGTGAGCATCAAGTAACTTGCTAAACAATATTGTGCCTTGAGAGCTGATGTAAAATTGTTGGTTCTTAATGTGCAATTTTAAAGGTATTGTCCATTTTATATTATTTTTTATTTATGTATTTAAAGAATAGGAAAGTTTTACAATACTATATACATTTTTGTGTACACAAAACCAGGAATTAATTTAAAATTATATATGTATGTATATATATATATTCTTTTTCTGCAGTCATGAGGGGAAAAAAAAAAAATAAAAAAACAGAAACGGTAATTGGTTAAAGTGAACCAATCAGGAGTATTTTGCCTATAAGGCTATGTTCACACTACGTAAGCTATGTAGTAATCATGGCCGTTGTTGCATATTTTCAGCAACAACCGTGATAGCTACATATCTTACGAAGTGCTGCCTTCAATGGAATCCCGCCGGAGTGCATACATAGTATACACTTCGGCCGGGATCCCAAGCGGCGCCGCAAGAATGTCAGTTTTCGACGGCCGCTATTCAATGAATAGAATTTTGAGAATTCAATGAATAGTGGCTGCAGAATACCCTGTCAGTTCACAGAATGGAGCCGGAGTGACCCGGCCGGTACTACAGTAATGGTCAGGATGATCTTTTCTGACACCGGCTATTCCATGACCCGGCCGGGTCACAGAACGTCCATTCTCTTACCATCGAGTGTGTCCTGTCTTAGGTTGGGGTACATTCAAGAAAATTTTCTTTTATTCTGCTGCCAGAGGCAGTAGGAGAGCCATAAACTAGTCATTGGGGAGGAGCCTGGGCCATAACTAGTCACGGTTTTCTACCTGTCAAGACGCTATGCAAGAATGATTGACAGAATGTTTTTTTTTTCTGTTTCTATGTCCTGGTATAAGTAACAATCATTATTAAAGCAGTAATGTTAAAATTAACCAGTAATTTTTTTGAATAACCCAGTATTTAAGAATTCTATACAAATGTTTACCCCAAAAATTCCTATCCTAGTTCTCTGCAATCTAAAAATACACGTCCCATTGTGTCTAATGGAAATACATGAAGCTTATGGAGAAAACTGCCTGAAAAATTGATCCCTTATAGACCGAAAATTACATTCCAGAGAGAAAAAACAATCTGCAATATTATTGCTCCAAGAAGAATTTAAAAAAAATGATAGAAAAATCAGAGCTTAATATAAATATATAACGGGAGAATGTGAAATTGGAACTTTAAATGTTAAAAAAACTTGTCTTTGCTGTAATAATATTGCACATAATGAGCAGACCTTTAAATCAAATGTAACAGGAAAGGAATTTCCTATTAAACAACATCTAATTTGTTCTTCTGCATTTGTGGTGTATTTCTTCTGCTGTGAATGCAGGTTTCAATATGTGGAAGAACAGTCCAATCATTACACAAGAGAATCAATAATCAGAAGTATAACACAAATATAACAAGCACAGTGTCCAGACACTTAGCAGACATACATGATAAAACATTTAGGAAGATACCATTTTTTTTCTCATAGGACAGATATCAGATACTTCCGTAGACCGCTGGGCTCTCTTAAATAAAAGAGGATCTTACTGGATATATAAAATTCAATGTTTAACACCAAAAGGCTTAAAGAAATTTATAAAACATGTATAGACTTTAACCCTTTCATTGGTGCCCTGGTGAAATTAATGCGATATTTCTCCACGCTTTTATTTTCCCACCTACAGGGCTGGTTGGGGTATCATATTTTGTGTCATGATCTCTAGTTTTTATTAGTATCAAATTGGTGTAAAAGAAAAATTTTGATCACTTCTTATTAATTTTTTGCTGATGTAAAAAATTTTTTCTGTTTACGCCGTTCATTGTGCGGGAAAAATAATATAATATTTTAATAGAGCGGACAATTCTGCACACTATGATATGTAATATGTTTATTTATTTACTTTTTTTTTTCTTACACATTTTTATTTTAAGGGACAAAGAGGTATTTAACCCCTTAACGACCATGGGCATACATTTACAACCCCACTTCCTGGGCCTTAACACAGGAGGGCGTAAATGTACGCCCTGGCGCGGTTCCTGGCTATGGAGCGGGCTTAAGAGCTGAGCTCACCCCATAGCGGGTGAGGAACGGCTGCTATCTGCAGCCAGGCCTTCACCTTCAATGGCGGGCCGCCGCAAACGCGCGGCCGCCCGCCATTTACCCCTTAAACGCCGTGACCCTCAGTACGAATCCTGCATGCCCAGAGCATAGGAGTATTACATGCCATGGAGAGGCCAGAGTACAGTGTAGGCCAACCCCGGCATGGGGCCACCTTTTCATTGGTGGGATAGTTTACACTGTTTGCAAATGGTAACCAAGAGCCCCATTATTTTTGTGGGAATTCTTTTTAGCAGTTGGGGGCTGCTTTTTACTGTTTTCATGTCTGTAGTGGTTCTGTATCTTGCCATTGCGGTGAGCTGTTGCATTTTTGTGTTTTTTCCTGATAGAAAATAGTTTAGGTAAAACCCATTTATGGTAAAAACACACATACTTTAGCCGCTGTGTATTTAACGCTGCAAGTTTGCCGTGAAATCTGGTGTGGATATCATCACTGTCAGTTTCAATGTTTTTCCATGCTTGGATGGCAATCCCACTGCAAGTATGTAAATGCCAGCCCCCTTAACCCCCGCCACCAGGAACATTCTTTAGCTAATCCACGCTCCAGCTGCATCTTAGGCTCCAGGTCCCCGTAGATCCCACTCTGCCAATAAGTGCACGGCCCCACCGCAGCCACGGCTGGGTGGGACCTCCAGGAGCCTGGAACCTCAGATGCAGCCGAAGCGTGGATCAGGTAAAGTATGTTCTTAGCAGCGGGGGGTTAAAGGGGCTGGCATTATATCATTGCAAACTCCCAGCGTGAAAGCCAATGCGAATATGGTATGTGCGTTTCAACCCTTGGGCTATAGTAACACGTAGTATGAGACTGGCCGTTCCATGACCTGGCCTGGTCACGGAACGGCCAGTCTCAGAAAAGACCATCCTGGCCGGTACTGCAGGACTGGTCGGATGATCTTGAGAGCGGCTGAGTTCTGATGCAGGCTCATCAGTACTCACCCACATCAGAACTCCCCACTGCACACAATGGAGCGTGTGGCCGGAGCCACTCGCTCCATTGTGGGAACTGACAGGCTTTTCTGCGGCCACTATTCACTGAATAGTGGCCGCAGAAAACTGACATGTCAGCGCTGCTAGGGATCCCAGCTGGAGTGTATACCTCAGCTTGCAGCACTACGTAAGTACTGCAGAAATCACGGCCATTGAAACAACGGCCGTGATTTCTGCGGAACTTACGTAGTGTGAACATAGTCTTTCTATGTTTAGCTATCGAAACTACTTTCATCTCTTCTTTTTACACATATCTCCTCTCAATGTAATGAATATCTTTGTGATATTCTGCGTATTTATGTACACAAGAAAAATTGTGTTGTTTTAATTATGAAAATTATAAAAATCTTAATTTGGGGCGGGGGAAGAATTTAGAGTTTTTTTAAATCAGGAATAAGGGCATTTATGTTCTATTTATAATAAGAAGCAATATTTTATTTTATCTGTTTTAGCGCCAATAATTTATTTAAAATAGTACTATTTTATTACTGTTCTTGTTCTCTCTATATATTTTGTGGGTATTTCAACTCTTATTTTGACTGCTATGAAGTAATTTTGTGATTCAGATTGTTCACTAGTTCTACACTGTGAATTCATTACTAATATTTTGCAAAAAGAATGCCTTTGGAAAAATTAGAAAAGGATAGGTTCTTATAAATATTAAGTGATTCAGTAGCACTACTGGAAACCGTTATCTGAGGGCTTCAGGTCTTATTTCTTTAACAATTCCAAGTTTAAACAATTTGAAGTCAATTTGTCTTTGCTGTGTTTCCATAATTTCATATTTATATGCTTTATTTATTTTTATTTTTTTATTATTGGTTTATGATGACTCAGCTCTCCTTCACACAACCGCAAGTGCTTTGCAGACTGAAAAAATGCAGGTCTATAGTCCGCATTTTTTTTCTTTTGTGATTCAAAATAAAAATCTATTTTGATTCCATATTGCATTCATTTTTGCAGGTCTGTTAAAAGGGGGGGGGGGGGTTGTGCTTAAATCTTTTTTCCCCTTTGGAGTTAAAGGGGTAGTTCACCAGAAGAAGAAAAAATCTTTCAAATGAAGTGGTCCAAGCAAGTGCCCGAGATTTGTAATTTTACTGTTGTTAAAAAATCTCCAGTCTTCCAGTACTTAGCTGCTGTATGTCCTGCAGGAGGTGATGTATTCTTTCCAGTCTGACACAGTGGTCTCTGCTGCCACCTCTGTCTGTGACAGGAACTGTCCAGATCAGTAGCAAATCCCCACAGAAAATCTCTCCTGCTCTCTACATCAAATGGGTTTGTCTTTCACCTGCTTCTCTGCTGCTGAAAACAAAGAGCCCTCCACCTCACCCCTTGCAAATCAGCAAAGCAGTATGAGCCCCAAGTCATGGAGCTATCACTATTACTATTTGATGATTCTGCTGATGTTAATTTCGAGGGCCAGCCACCTGCACATGCCCCAATTGAAGATATTGAGTGCACTAATGCCCAGCCACTTCCGTCGGAGGATGAAGACCTAGGGAGGCAAGTGCACAGGGAACCATCGCAGGACATTGATGATGATGATGAAACCCAAGTGACTATTCCTGCAACTTCCTGCAGTATGGAGACTGACAAGAAAGTTAGCGTGGAAGAAAATTAGGGGGGCGATGATGACTTTCTAGACCCCACATGAACTGAAGCCCATGAGAGTCCGAAGGAAGAGGTGGTGGTCACGCAGCCCCAGTTACACAGCAAAAGAGAGAGCAGAGTGCAAAAACACAGCAGATGGCCCATGGCCAGTGCATGAAGTGCTACTGCCCACCACGCCTGGGAACTAAGCATACTAAAACCGGCACAGATGAGTTCCCTGGTGTGGCATTTCTTTAGGAAAAGTGCTGATCGTGTGATGAAAATGTAGCCAGGGCCTGAAGTGAAGCGTAAATATCAATAATCTGAGCACCATCTGAGCACCATGATAAGGCCCCTAAGAGCAAAGCTTGAGCTGCAGTGTATCAGACACCAAAAACCATGAAACTTCAGAGGCGCCCTCTGCTCCTTCTTATGCTTCAGTTATCTCGTCCCCTTCCTCCCTCTCCTGAGTGACAGGATCACTTGTCTCCCTGAAAAATGGAGGATGTCATAGCAGCAACACTATTATCACGACCAACACGTCCCCTTCCCCTCTATATAAGGTGATTGGCTTCCTGGATGGGCCAGTCGGCGGTGTATAGTGGAGAGCAGGTTGCAGCAGGTAGTTAGAGCAGAGAGAGAAATGTAGAGAGATAGGGACAGAGAGAAGAGGAGGGGGAATTGGGGGTGGTTTTCTATAGGAGCAGTGAAGCCATTGTCCAGTATACCAAGTCCCTGGATGACTGTTGTTCATTATACCAAGTCACTGGGTGCTGGGTGTGCATTATAGGAAGTCATATGGTGCTGGGTGTGCATTATAGGAAGTCACTGGGTGATGGGTGTGCATTATAGGAAGTCACTGGGTGCTGGGTGCATTATAGGAAGTCACTGGGTGCTGGGTGTGCATTATAGGAAGTCACTGGGTGCTGGGTGTGCATTATAGGAAGTCACTGGGTGCTGGGTGTGCATTATAGGAAGTCACTGGGTGCTGGGTGTGCATTATAGGAAGTCACTGGGTGCTGGGTGTGCATTATAGGAAGTCACCGGGTGCTGGGTGTGTATTATAGAAAGTCGCTGGGTGCTGGGTGTGCATTATAGGAAGTCACTGGGTGCTGGGTGTGCATTATGGGAAGTCACTGGGTGCTGGGTGTGTATTATAGGAAGTCACTGGGTGCTGGGTGTGTATTATAGAAAGTCGCTGGGTGTGCATTATAGGAAGTCACTGGGTGCTGGGTGTGCATTATGGGAAGTCACTGGGTGCTGGGTGTGTATTATAGGAAGTCACTGGGTGCTGGGTGTGCATTATAGGAAGTCACTGGGTGCTGGGTGTGCATTATAGGAAGTCACTGGGTGCTGGGTGTGTATTATAGGAAGTCACTGGGTGCTGGGTGTACATTATAGGAAGTCACTGGGTGCTGGGTGTGCATTATAGGAAGTCACTGGGTGCTGGGTGTGCATTATAGGAGGTCACTGGGTGCTGGGTGTGCATTATAGGAGGTCACTGGGTGCTGGGTGTGCATTATAGGAAGTCACTGGGTGCTGGGTGTGCATTATAGGAAGTCACTGTGAACACTGTGTCCATCTTAATACCTCACTGGGTGCTGATTTACCAATATCAACTGCTGTCCTGGTAGAAAGTTTATATTACGCTGCTGATCCACCAACGTCCACTACTGTCCATGGCTGAAATTGAATGATTAAAAGACTGACATTTTTTTTTTAATTACATTTTCCAATTTTGACACTGTTACAGCAACAGCAATTGAAAAATTTGCTACTCTGTAATAGTCCCACTATTGTAGCTACTATAGTTTGCCTGTTTTAATAAAAATTCATTTGTATGGCATTCACGAATATTCGCGCAAATATGTGCGACCCTATCTATTACTTTCCATATTTTAAGTATAGGGGACAGTGGAGGTTTTAATATGTTTCTATTAATTTGGTAATTATATCGCGAAATAAGCTAATTCATAATGTGCTAATAAAAGGAGTTATCAGTTTTAAAAAAAAATAAACATTGATGTTCATTTAGTAATGTTTGCATTATTTTGCAAAAAAAAAATGTCCATTTTATTCAACATATATTTATTAAAGCTATGTACTGCTCCCTAGTTGTCTTTACCTGTAGCACTGTCATACCATGGGAAACCATCAAGATTGTCCTTGTGTCACTTCATGCAAAAAGTCAAATTGCTACTGAAGCTTCACAGCTCATTGGAAATCACCATGAAGCTGTATAACTGGTAAAGCTTATCACCCTTTTATGTGCTGAATGCCTCTGACTATAATACCCTCACAAAAAAGGTTGAGTAAAATATTTGACTTTTCATTTCACACTTGAAAAATACCATGTAATGTGCTGAAAATGAGTATGTGGCTTCTGATATGCACAAAGGCAAATGTTTATGGTTAATAATAGAAAAAAGAAGTAAGTCTGTCCTGCTGATCTGCAACTGATTGAGTATTCGGAAGGTCCCTAGGGTACGCCTGCAAATTCTGCATTTGTACTTTAAGACTTGCTGTATGTCAATATTAATAAGTAAAGGATTTTGGTTCCATTGTATATCACAACGAGATGGTGTGACGTTATTTACAAGCTTCCTTTTTCATTTTATTGATTGTTTTGAATGCTATACTAAGGGCCAGCGGAAAATAATCCATGTCTGCTAGAGTGTCCATTGGGATGGTTCTGCTAATTATCTTCTGTAGATTGCATGCTCAATAGCTGAAGGAATTACCTGCATTAGACTGCTTGTATCAAAGGAGCCTCAAAGCTGTCACATTGGTGAACCTGAAGGTCTATTAAAATAAGAAATGTTTTAGACAAATACAATTTGTTTTCTTCAGTGAAACTCAGGAAGCATTATAACAGAGTGACTTCAAACGACAGATTGCTTTAATATTTATCCGAGCCTTTAGAATTGGGGATTCAGATATACGTTTAGGCTATGTTCACACTACGTATATTTCAGTCAGTATTGTGGTCCTCATATTGCAACCAAAACCAGGAGTGGATTAAAAACACAGAAAGGATCTGTTCACACAATGTTTAAATTGAGTGGATGACCGCCATATAACAGTAAATAACGGCCATTATTTTAATATAACAGCCGTTGTTTTAAAATAACAGCAAATATTTGCCATTATATGGCGGCCATCCACTCAATTTCATCATTGTGTGAACAGATCCTTTCTGTGTTTTTAATCCACTCCTGGTTTTGGTTGCAATATGAGGACCACAGTACTGACTGAAATATACGTAGTGTGAACATAGCCCCCAGAAGAATAAATTGAACTATTGCAAATAAAAATCAAAGCATAGGCAATTTTAAGAAACTTTGTAGTTGGGTTTATTAGGCAAATATGCCATTATCTGCATTCAAAAAGACTTTCTCCAGCCCCCCTCCCCCCTCCTCTCTCTCCCTTTCACTGTTCTCTATCAGGAAATCTCGACTAGTTTACATCAGTCGAGCCCTGTGTAACCTATGGAGAGGGGAGGAGGGAGATTAGTCACCAGCAGAAAGCAGAGAACAAAGAATTTCACAGTGGGAGCCGTGTAAAAGCTGTTATTCAGAGGTTAGAGAGGTCAGTGCTGACTTCAGAGGAGATAGCCTGGTGATGTAGCTGTAAATTAACTCTTTGTTGTCCTGTTTTAGTGCCTCATCTCTCTCCACACCTTCCCTCTCCATAGAGAACCATGAAGGCAGGGGGGAGAGCTTTAAACTGCTTTTTCATGATAAAAATGCATTTTTTGGTTAATAAAGCCAATAACAAAGTTTCTTAAAATTACCTGTACTGTTGATTTTTGCAAATAAAAAATTAAAATTAAACAACAGTGACTAGAGATGAGCGAACCGGGTCCGGGTTCGAGTCGATCCAAACCCAAACGTTCGGTATTTGATTAGCGGTGTCTGCTGAACTTGGATAAAGCTCTAAGGTTGTCTGGAAAACATGGATACAGCCAATGATTATATCCATGTTTTCCACATAGCCTTAGGGCTTTATCCAAGTTCAGCAGCCACCGCTAATCAAATGCCGAACGTTCGGGTTTGGATCGAGCATGCTCGAGGTTCGCTCATCTCTTACAGTGACACTTTAATACAGAGGTCTATTAATACTGTCTTAATTAATGCTTACTCTTCATGCTTGTTGAGTTGGTGACACAATTATTATCCCATGGCAAAAAAAAAAAAATAATGCTGAAAAAACTGCATGCACATTACTAAAAATTTCTACAGCTTCTATGGCTTCAAGTCAAAAGAAAATTTGATTTCTTCATAGCTTTGTATGCCATTAGAATGTATCTTAAGTGTTGCATATGACAGTGGCCCATTTCCGAAGCACGGTGCCACAATATTACAGAACATCGGACCGGGCTGAGTTTTCCACCACACAGAGCATTTTACATTAGGGACAAAAATTTACATTGGTATTCTCTGACCAGAGCACCTTCCTCCACCTGTTTTCAGTGCCCCTTGTGGCAAATTTGCTTTAAAAACATGTTTGTTTGTTTTTTGCTTACTACTCTTCTATAAAAGCCAAATTTGTAGAGTAGGCAACTAACAGTTTTCCTGTGGACAGATTCTTCTACTCGCTCTGTGTATCTTTGCAGCCTCTGCAGAGTGACCAAGGTTTTTTGGCTCCTTCTCTAGTTAGTGCTCTGAAAATAAGAAAAAAAAAAAGCTGTCATAATTTAAAGCTGCCTGAATATCGAGAATGCGTTCCCATATACCCACCTTTCATAGATGTCACGTTACATTACAAGGCCATGTATCCACATAGACTACTACTTTGGTACTATGAGTAATCTTATACTGTTGTTTACCAGTAGAATAAAAAAATATTCGTTGTGTCCGTATTGAGGCATGACCCACATTTACCACAAGGGGAACAGCCCCATTCCAGACCTTTTCATCCAAAGATGTATGGAAATTTTTGGCTTTCATTTTGGATCTATAAAATGTAACAGAATGACTAAGTATAGTTTGTAGCGAACCATCTGTCAACAGTAGTGACCAATATCACTGCAATATTTCCCCTATCTTGATCAATAACCCTGCTGCTTTAACAATGCTCTTGAAACCTTCATCCTAGGTCTGCTGCCTAGTATCTTCTGAGCGGACACGATGGGCCCTTAAAATTGATCCAAATGAAATATTCCTATGGTATTAAATAGAAATCAATCAATTTGCATACTGGTTCTGTCAAGCTGTGACATCTACACACAATAGGAAGCCCCAGGGGATTTTTTTGCATTTTTATGGATTTTAGGTAGTAAATATTTATTAGTTCCTGTACGGTGGGAGCAGTCCCTCCAGTCCTCCCAGTTGTTTTTGTGTCACAATTCTCTTGTCAAATGCACGCTGTAAAATATTCTCCAACTGTGTCACAAACTGAGACAAGGAGTTTAAGGTAAGATGTTTAATTGCTGAGAAACAATCCAACCTAGAGGTGGTGTGTGTGTGTGTGTGGGGGGGGGGGGGGAGATAACCCAATCCCTAGCCCCTCTACGTAGGCACCAGGCAGAGTTATTATAAAGGTTAATTTAATTGCCTCACACATTGCTGTCAAAATCTGATCCTTACTCCATACTTCGTTGTCAATTAAAACGAGTTGAAAAAAACACTAAATGACACTCACTGATGACACAGAAGTCATAAATAGAGATTTACAAGTGAAATATGAAAGAGTTTGGCGCCAACAGTACAACTGGTAGATCTGCAGATCCAAGAAATCCCTTTGAAATTGCATAATCTTTACAGTCTGTATTAGGGATGGTCCGAACCCTCCGAGGTTCGGGTTCATATGAACCCGAACGCTCGGCATCAGATTCCCACTGTCTGCCCACTCCGTGGAGCGGGCGGATCCAGCGGGAGGAACGCCTGGAAAACTGGGATACAGCCTATGGCTATAGCTGTATCCCAGTTTTCCAGGCGGTCCTCCCGCTGGATCCGCCCGGTGCACGGAGCGGGCAGACAGCGGGAATCATTACCGTGAGTTCGAGTTCGTACATTCGGACCATCCCTAGTCTGTATCTACCCTTCCCATTCCTTAAAAGGGTTTTCCAGGAAAATCTTTTTTCCCCTTAACTAGGAGATTGTGGGGGTCCAACCTCTGTACCACCCTATCTCCATATCGGGCCCTCAGCTTCTGTATTATGAATAGAGGCACGGGTATGGAATGTGACCTGTGACTCTATTCATTCCTATGGAGTGCAAGAAAGAGTGAGTATGCCAGAAGAGCACTGAACTTTTTCCCTGCCACTGGAATAGGGGAAAAGTTGTTTTTTTCTGGAATTAAATCAGGTATCATAGAAACACAGAAACAAAGAAGATTGTCGGCAGAAAAAGACCACAGGGTCCATCTAGTCTGCCCTTTTAGCATTTCCATTCTTATTGTCTCAGGATAGATATATGTTTATCCCAGGCATGTTTAAAATTTTGGGGATTTTTTTTTTTTTTTTAAAGAAATAATTACTACAGAAAACGTCAATGATATGGCAGAATAAGGCCATGTTCACATGGCGTATGAGATCGGCCGTTCCGTGCCCCGGCTAGGTCACGGAACGTTTGGTCTCTGAAAAAGATCATCCCATCATCAGAACACTGCGGCCAGAAAAACCATCCAGCCTGTACTGCAGTACCAGCCGGATGATCTTTCCGGCCACAGTGTTCTGATGCGGGCGCACCAGCGCGCGCCCGCTAGTGATGAGCGAATAGTGAGATATTCGAATATTCGATATTCGTACGAATATCCCGCAAATGTTCGAATATTCTATCGAATATTCAATCCCATTAAAGTCTATGGGAACAAGTATTCGATTAGTGAAAAACATCTATTTGACCATTTGGATGGTGAAACCGGAAGCTGGGGGATTTGACATTACATAAACATTTATTTAACAAACACATTAAACATTATGCTTAAATGTTGGAAGCTGATACCTCAATTGAAAGTTAACGGTTTAGAGAGGGGACCACATGGACAGGAATCAACTGGAACCCTAACAAAAGATGAGTATCATTGGAGTTTCTTATCATTATCTTTTTTAGAATTCCAGAAATCCCAAGGGCTGGCTGTCAAACATCAGATGATGAAAAATTCCAACAGTATCCAAAATATTGCAACAATGTTCAAGTCTTTATTACATAATCAAATACAAGTATGATGTTTCCAACCCAAAGGGTTTTTGATGTACCTCTACCTGGTTAGACAATTATGGTACTTTTACACGGAGCGATAATTCGCCCGATCGCACAATTAACGATTTTGAGTGAACAATGTTTTTTTTATAACGATCAGCGTTTAGATGGAACGATACATCGTACGGAAAATTCGCTATGCGATCATTTTGCGATCGTTCAAGCCTATCTCACACATAGGTGAAATCGCTGAAAGAATGTTTACACGGAACGATCTGCGAATTTTTTTGCGAACGATCAACGATGATTTGAGAACATGTTGAAAGATCAAAATGAACGTTTTTTTACTGGTCTTTTGATCGTTCGCTGCATTTACACGTACGATTATCGTTCGAATTCGACCGTTATGCAAAAATGAATGATCAGTCGTCCTGTGTAAAAGTACCATTAGGACTTGAAGATTGTTGCAATATTTTGGATACTGTTGTGACATCAAAGGAGGAAGAAGTCCAACAGTATCCAAAATATTGCAACAATCTTCAAGTCCTAATTGTCTAACCAGGTACAGGTGTAATCAGGTACAGGTACATCAAAAACCCTTTGGGTCAAAACATCATACTTGTATTTGATTATGTAATAAAGACTTGAACATTGTTGCAATATTTTGGATACTGTTGGACTTCTTCCTCTTTTGATGTCACAAGGATATTTTAAAAGTTTTAATTGGATGGGGTCTCACTGCCGAGACTTGCACCAGTCAGCAGAATAATAAAACATAAAAAATAAAGGAAGCAGGAAAATTACTGGTATTTTTAAAGATTTTTAACCCTTAGGCGACCCTGTACGTGCCCATACGTCCAGGGACGCCTCCCCGTGCTCAGAGCGGGGCCGCGCGGCGGCCGTGCTCTTAACCGCCGTAGTCCCAGGTGCCACTCGTAACCCGGGACAGCGGGTATTAGCGGGCACGGTCCGATCGCCGTGCCAGCTAATACAGTAATCGGATGCAGCTGTCAAAGTTGACAGCTGCATCCGATTACCGAATGCAGCCGTTCCCTGGTGTCTAGTGGGAAGGATCGCTCTTCTGGGACAACGTTGTCCCTGAGGAGCGATCCACACATCTTACCCCTTCCGTTGTCAGGGCCGTCATGGCACTGATTCCAGCTCAGCACTCTATTGCTTCCGGCTGCAGCAGCCTATCACATGGATCTGTGCTGCATATCTATGCAGCACAGATCTCAATGAGAGATCAGTGCACTTATACTAGAAGTCCCCCAAGGGGGCTTCTAGTATGAGTGTAAAAGTTAAAATAAAAGTGTTGTTATTAGTAAAAAGCCCCCTCCCCTAATAAAAGTCAGAATCACCCCCCTTTTCCCATGTTCTAAATAAAAATAAACAAACAAACAAACATGTTTGGTATCACCGCGTGCGTAATCGCCCGAACTATTAATTTATGCCATTCCCGATGTCGCACGGTAAATGGCGTAAGCGCAAAAAATCCCAAAGTTGTAATAAAAAGCGATCAAAAAGTTGCATATGCGCAATCAAGGTACCGATAGAAAGAACACATCATGGCGCAAAAAATTACACCTGACACCACCCCATAGACCAAAGGATAAAAACACTATAATCTGGGAATGGAGCGATTTTAAGGAGCATATTTATGTTAACAATAGTTTGAATTTTTTACCGGTCATCAGATACAATGAAAGTTATACATGTTACATATCGTCGTAATTGTAACAACTTGAGGAACATATGTAACAAGTCAGTTTTACCCCAGGGTAAACGGCGTAAAAACTAAAAAAGAAAATAAATAAATAAAAGAAATGCAGGTTTTTTTTTTTTTCAATTTCACCACACTTTTTTCTGGTTTTGCAGTGTACTTTATGAAAAAATTCAGGCTTTCATTGCAAAGAACAATTAGTGGTGCAAAAAACAAGGGCTCATGTGGGTATCTAGGTGGAAAAATGCAAGTGCTATGGCCTTTTAAACACAAGGAGGAAAAAACAAAAACGCAAAAATTGAAATTGGCCGGATCCTCTAAGGGTTAAACAAAGAAAGAAAAAAAACACAAAAAATAAGTACAAAAGACCTGAATAGTTCATTCCCATGGAGAAAATGAAAGTCTATACATTAACGGAAATGTAAAAAAAAGTAAAAATTTTCCCAGCAATAAGGGAAAGGAACTAGACGTTATGGATATGATTGTATGTGACACTACGAATGAGGTACTTTTTTGCTGTGTTTTTTTGTTTTTTTTTATGTCTTTGTAGGACAAAGTATGTATGACAGACTGGTACAAAACTATAAACTAGAATAAATGAGCTCATTAGAAATGTAAGCAATAGGTGAAGAGCTCTTAGTGTTCCTGTCCCTCAAACATCGAGGATTTACATTTTATGACGATAGTGGTGCTGGAAAACAAACAAAGAGATAGCAATGGGATAGAAGGAAAAAATCATTTCAGGTCGAAAAGGTCAATACATTTACTAGACATTTTCATCTAAAAATAGTTACGTGTAGCGTTAGACCTAAACCAATTTTTAACAGAAAGAATCTTTGCAGCCATTGTTCTCTTGCATTGTTTAAGGCTATGTTCACATGGCGTATCAGACCGGCCGTTCCGTGACCCCGGCCGGGTCATGAAACGGCCGGTCTGTGCCCGGATCATCTGCAACAACGGCCGTAGTTTTAAGTAGTGTAAACATAGCCTAATAATGTGTACTTTCATTAAGAATATACTTTTATATGAGATATTCAGTGCCCTTTCACCTTGCAGTGTTTTTTTTTTCCTTATATGCGGAATTCCCGAGGAAGCTGGAATGTGACACACAGGAAATCCGGAATGGCGAAAACAGTCGGGCATATTGCGGAATATTAAATTTAATCTATTAAGGCTTCCTATACCTAAAAATTCAAGCATTTTATCTTGCGGATAAATAACACTAGTGTAGTGGAAAACCATTAAGACTCGACAAAGTGTTGTTCCTTCACTTTACTTTTCATAGGAGTCAGACAATTGTGCTGAAACAAAACAGGATTCAGAGGAATGGTGGATGTTAAGGCATTTTTTAAAACAAGACGTAAGTTTGACCCCTTACTGGGATCGTTAGTCCAAACTTGATAGGTATTGAAGTTTTTCAGCAGCTGGAGGGTCACAGGTTCCCCATCTGGGAAGCTGAAGGGTCACAGGTTCCCCACCTCCCACAGGTTCCCCATGACCTAAGCCAACAACCACATGTCGTTTTATGTGTATCTAACCCTGTCTCACGGCAAACTGGGGGGTGGGGGGTTGTGCTGGATGGTGACTGGATGTTCAGCTGATTCTGGAGCTATTTGGCACTGGTGGGGGAATTAACTGTTCGTGAGCCACTAATGGGGATTAACTATTTTTGGGGCACTATTGTAAGGGGAATTAACTGTTTGTTGGGTACTACTGGGGAAATTATGGGAATCTATTAGGGGATTACCTACTGGGGGAAATAATGGGGTAACTACTGGTTTGGGCAACTACAGGGGGCAGTATTTATTCCTTCAGTATGATGGTGTTGGGTTACTACAGGTGAAGTAGGATTTATTTCTGCACTTTTATTGCTGATTTGACGCTGTTCTGGGATATGTGCACTACATGAAGGTATCTGGTACTGCATAGTAGTATGTATTTGTTGGTGAGGCCCCAGCATCAATATAGATAGCCCCGTGAGGCCAAAGAACAAAAAGTTTGAGAGGCACTACTTGAAAGGGTTAAAAAGGCCGGAATTGCTAATGTACAGTAACATAGAAAAAAAAAAATTCCCACATTTTCATTTGTTTCTTTTACACAGTTTCCGATACTGATGAAAATGGCAGTCTTCAAATGCTGCCCCAGCTTTAAACATAGCTCTAATGTCTATCTGTAATCTACTAATCGATTGACTGTCAAAAAATAAGTATAATGTGGTAGTTTTCTTTTCCCATGTTTTCCGATAATGAAACAGGACACATTTTAAAAACAATAAACTGAATAAGAAAATGTTCTTATCGAATGAACAACACGACAGGGTGCAGTTTGATGAATAGATCATTTAATTTCACTTCATAGGGACTTTCACTGTAATCTTATAAGCATTTTAATGAACTATGATAGTTGAGCAGATGCCAATTTTATAGCACATTATTTTAATCTTCCGGCAAAAGTCTATTCTAATCAGCACTCAAATTTAAAAGATAAATTGGGTATTGATTATAACTTAGTTTTGTGATTCTGACCATGGAGAGCTGTCGGAACTTGATATCTTTGTATGAACTTTAGTAGATCCCACATTTGCTCGGGATAAGTATTTCCATAAAACGGTAATGCAGATGTATTTTTTAATTTATTATAAAAAGCACTTTTACAATGTTTATTGATTTGTCTAGGCCGGGGGAAATATATTAATATATTAGGGGCAATGTACTATAAGCACTTAGAAATATGTGATTTTAAAGTGTTATTATCATTTAGAAAAACTGTTGACATGTCATAGAGATTAAATGGGGTCTGGGTGCTGAGCCCTTATCAATCACCAGAACAATTGAGGAGACTTGCTTGGTTAAGTGCTTCTTTTCCTGACTCTCACCTTGCTATCTTTCTATAGAAAGCCTATGGAACTTTTTTTTTTATGCAGCAAGGAGAAAAACGAAGGAAGTGCTTAGCTTAAAGGGTAAGTCCCGTGATTCCATAAAAAATTAAACGCTCAAAACGCATAAAGCACCCCACCAACTGTTTGACACTATTCCCACTTGTCTACACTGCTAATAGCTCCAAACTTTACATGATGTCAACGCCAAAGAAACTATATCTCCCATCATTCATTGCACCTTAGAGGCAACTATTGGGTACCCACCCCTGTCTTGAAGTATTTGCCTATCTCTAGATTGAGCTGCTTCTTCTTTCCACAGTAAATACAGTATCTATCTATCTATCTATCTATCTATCTATCTATCTATCTATCTATCTATCTATCTATCTATCTACATAGATAGATAAAAGATAGAGAGAGATGAAATAACTTACCCCTATACTATTCAGGAGAGCCTGCGGTGTCCCCGCCATTAGCCAGGTGATCACTGTGTCATGTCAGTGGTGGGCAGGGTTATAGATGAGTTTTTACAGCTTGCCTGGCAACAGACGAAACAGAGATCATGTAACCTCTGTCTCACAAGGGAGGACAGAGGAGTGGAGACATAATGGACCAGGAAGTGAGGATTTTCAGCAGCTTCAGGGTGTGAGTCAGGATGTGCTGCAGACAAACAAACCAATTCCTGTAATAGAAGCCTATTATAAACAAGCTTAGATTATGCATGGGGATTGAACAGATTTAAATCTTTCTGACATGAAGTTCCCCTTAAATGCTTCTGCCTGCTTTAACAATGAGTCTCTAAAAGTTTGTATTTTTAAAAAATAATAGGGAAACTTTAACTAATAACTAACATTTCAAAAATTCTAAACGTTTATTTGTAAGTTGTATTTCTGTATATGATTAATAATAATAATAATAATAATAATAATAATAATAATAATTATTATTATTATTATTATTATTATTATTATTAGTAGTAGTAGTAGTAGTAGTAGTAGTAGTAGTAGTAGTAGCTTTATTAATATTATTATTATTAGAGTTATACAGGCTTACAAAAGTACAGCAACTTTCTTGCAGAGACAGCACCACACCTGTGTTCAGGTTGTGTGTAGTATTACAACTCTGCTCCATACAGTTATCCATACTGAGGACAAGAGTTGGGCAGTTCTTGGAAGAAAGCGGCCATGTTTTTGGAAATCTGGATAACCCCTTTAATACCATTGTTAACCATAATTTTTATCAACGCCTTTCACTGTTAACACAAACTTATTTGGTCTTCGGAATCTAATGATTTTTTTGTTTAAGTTTTTTTTTATTCCCCCCTTCCAAGAAAACTAACCTTTTTAGTTTTTTTATTTTTGGCCTAGACTATTGCTTCAAAATTAATTTCCTAGCCTAGACTTTGCTTCTCCACCAGTAAAATCCTGTGGATAACCATGTACTCCTATCACCCCTAAAAAGGGTATACGTTTCATTGGTGCATCCCTTTTCATCTTCCTCTTTCTTCTCAACCAGCATTTCAGTACACTAAAGAGACCATTTTTCAAAGGGTCACAATCAGGCCCTTGCCCACAGTTTTTTAAAAGGGTCACACCTTACTCTCGCCCACAATTTACCTGGGGGTCAACAACAGGCTCTCACCCACAATTATAAGAAGGGTCACACCAGGTTCTCGCCCACTATTTTTCAGATGTCAACACCAGGCTCTCGCTCAAAATTATAAGGAGGGTCACACTAGACTCTCGCTCACAATGTTTTCAGAGGGTAAACAAAGGATGTTCACACCAGGTTCTCACCTTCAATGGTTTAGAGGGTCACAACTTGGATCTTGTCCACAATTTTTCATATGGTCCACAGCAGGCTCTAGCTCAAAACTATAAGGACAGTCACACCAGGCTCTTGCCCAACATTTTTTGAGGGTCAAACAACGATAGTTACTGGTGGGTATACTTAGATTTCCCTCTCGCCTGATTTACTACAATTAAATGTAGAGATAAGGGTGTTTGTTAACATTTTTCTACTTTAAATTGGACTATATTATGGGTTGAGTGCATTTTATTGTCAGTCTGTAAAAGTGGGAGTCTTTATTGCATCCATGTATACTCCCATGGCTGTTCCCATTCCACATCAATGGTGTTTCCATCGCTTTCTGAGGTTTTCAGGGTAACCCAGGCACCCTCCCTTCTGCCAAGCAGAGGGCACCTGGTTAAGTACTCGAGCATTCCATTGACTTTAATAGGGTTTGTTACTTGAGTAGAGCACTTGAGCATTAAAAAAATGCTTGACTCGAGTAATGAGCACTCAAGCATTTAACTGCTTGCTCAACATTATTTGCTATTTTAAAAAAATTACTTTTTTTTATTTGTACAGCACATGGTCCATAATTCAAGTGCGGACTCAATCCTATAGAGTGTAAAAAAAAAAAAAAAAAAAATTACCTTTTTAAAAACCTTTTAAGTTGTGGAGAAGGTCTTTTTTTCTGTATCAGTCTGTTACTTTATTCATGTTTATCCTAATTGTCATATGTTATGTATTTAAACTCAATTCTTCAATGTACAGTATCCAGGAATTGATGACACTTTACAATATTAATAATAATAATAATAATAATAATAATAATAATAATAATAATGTATCTAGTTTCCTGTACTTCTAAAAAGAGTTCTTTGTATTACAGATTCAAATTCTAATTCATACCACATAGAAATTACATTCTGCATACTGTGAGCTCGGGTTTATTATGAGGCTACATTTGCTGTCCTTTAGCCTATTATCCACTTTAGTTCAAGCAGACACAATAGCATTGTCCCAGGATTCTTTACAAAGTAACAGCAGATGCTACAGCATAATATGTGGTTCAAACATCTTGCTTTAGCTGCTCACACAATTTTTCAACACTACCCTTTGTTAAACCACACTGCATTGTTGAATATTTGTGATATGGAACATATGAAAAATATTTGGAGGGCAACAATAAAAATTTAATGACATATTTGTTAAAATTTACTTGCAACATGCAATTAAAAAAGTGATGTTTAAAATGAATTGTGTGATATGATGTTTTAAAGATAATTACTGTGGGAAATGATAGCAGATGGGGCTATAAATGACCCTTAGTTTCAACATAGGAAATAATCTTGCTAACTGTCCTAATTATAACTTGAAATGTGAAAAATGCAAAATGAGGAAAACACACATTGCGGGGCTTTTATTTTACTAACAATACACAAAAGAAACAAATTATGGCAAGCTGGTCACTAATGTTAGAATTCCATGGATATATTGCCGACTACATCATTAGGTTAGAAACTGTTTTGTCTCTCTTATTTATGTCATGTTATACATCAGCTTGCTAAAAAAATTGTTATATTTTTAAAAAATATACTCCTAGTTGTGTCACATGATCTGGATGGACTTCCAAAGCAAGTCTATGGGGCTGGCAAAAGTATATATTTTTTTTATTGACAGGTTCCTTATATCAGTGTTGTAGCTATGTGTTCCTTATGAAAAATACTTTTTGGGTTCTTTATCATTACAGCCATTTTTATTGTGGCAAGGTGAAACAAGAAACATTTTTTTGTATTGTAATATGAAGGGAAAGTTTCCACATACTGATCGATTGAATGAATGAATGTATGTATATTTTTAAAGTGACTCTGTACCCACAATCTGACCCCCCAAACCACTTGTACCTTTGGATAGCTGCTTTTAATCCAAGATATGTCCTGGGTTCCGTTCGGCAGGTGATGCAGTTATTGTCCTAAAAAACAACCTTTAAACTTGCATCCCTGTGCCTGACGGCCATGGCCTAGAGTGTCTGTGCATTAGGCTGGCACAACCTCTCTCTCCCTCCTTCTTGCCCTCTTCATCATTAGGAATGCTCGAGGCAGATTGTCTCCTATTCATCACTTGTGTGAGCACGGCACATGGGCTGGATCGTTAAGGCACCTGTGTAGTGTTTACTGCAGAGGAATAGGAAAGAGGGTGGGGAGGAGGGACGGAGAGGTGGTGTAAAGTTAGGGCACAGATACTCCAAGCTACGGCCGTTGGGCACAGGGCTGAAAGTTTAAAAGTTGTTTTTTAGGAAAATAACTGCATCACTTGTCGAAGGGACCCCAGGACAGATCTTGGATTAAAAGCAGCTATCCGAAGGTACAAGTGGTTGGGGGGGGGAGGGCAGAATGTGGGTAGAGTCGCGTTAAACTTTTTATTAACTCAATTTGTGGGAGACACGAGGAACAAAAAAAAAAAAAGGTTTTTGTGGTGATGGGGACACCATTCATGTGAAGGTTACATCTGTGCATATATGTTTTACTAAATAAAATGTATTGCTAAAAGATTTCTTTTCATATGTATATTTTTTTTATTATCCTAAAAAATGACTTAAGTTTTGCCATTTGTTTTATAATGTATAAATTTTTTTAACATACTGTAGCATCAAGTTCTGGACTGTAGTGGTAATTTAATGTAAGAACCAAATTAAACCTAATACATGGTAAACTTAAATGAGAATATGTTTTATACTCAATATTTCATGAGTAATTGAATTAATACACCACTATGAAAATAATTAAAACTTCTTGGTTTAAATTACATATACTGAAATTTTAATTGTCTTTCCAAACGAGATGGTCCTCCTAGCTGAAATAATGCCAAAAACAACAAGAAACTAATTAGAATTGGCAATGGTTGATGAAACTATTTTATGCAATTAATCTATTTTTTCTTCTTTGGATAACAACTTGAAATCACAGTACATAAAAATTTCCCTCCGTGATGCATCCGGATGATTCTTATATTTTAACACTTCTTAAGATTAGCATTTATGTTAACAAGGTCATGTGGAAGAAAACTGACAAAATTATTATTATTTTATTATTATTATTATTATTATTATTATTATTATTATTATTATTATCATTATTATTATTATTATTCATTTATTTCTATAGAATCCCTACTACATTATTGGGGAAGTGGGGGTATGTACTGTAGGTGGAAGTACACAGCAGGGGGCATTTTTATATAAAGGGGTGAAGGATACACACCAGGGGGCACTATTTTTATATGGAGGGACAAAGCAGGGGGCAATAATACAATATGGAGGGACACAGCAGGAGCATTATTACAATATGGGGGCACAATACGGGACATTATTGCTAGATGGAGGGTCACATCAGGGGGCATTATTACTATATGGGAGTATAGCAGGGGGTATTATTACGATATGGGTCACATAAAGGGTTATTATTAATAAATAGCAGGGCACAGCACAGGACATTATTACTATATGGGGGACAGTAGGGGACATTATAACTATATGGGGGAACAGTAGGGGACATTATTACCAGATGAAGGGGCACTCAGGGGGCAATATTACTATATGGGAGTACAGCAAGGGACATTATTACTATATGGGGCACAGAAGGGGGCATTAATACTAAATTAAGGCACAGCAGGGAGGCTTGTTACTAAATGGGGCACAGTGGGGGGCATTTTATGTAGGCATTATTAATGAGTGGGGGGCACATTATTAGTTAGGACACTATTATTGTATTTTACACTAATGGAGTGCCATAATCTGCAGAGACAAGTCAAATTAAGCAAAAGTCATCTTGGTCACCTGGGATAAACTATAAGATACACCACAACAAGGAAATTACCTCAGGAAAAGACTTATTTTTCCCCAAAAGCTATTAAAACTTAACTTTTATACATTATAGCCCCCTCTGTAGCATTTCCCTATATAGAATAGCTCCCTCTGTGCAGAATTATCTATATATAATAACACCTTCTGTGTAGTATGCCCTATATAGAATACACCCATCTGTGTAGCATCACCCTATATAGCATAGTCCCCTCTGTGTAGCATGCCCCATGAATAGCCCCCTGTGTGTGGCATGCCCCATAAATAGCCCCCTCTGTGTGGCATCCCCCTTTGTATAGAATAGCCCCCTCTGTATAGCGTCCCTCATGAATAGCCCCCTCCATGTAGCATCGCCCATTAATAGGCCCCTTTACTGTGCAGCCTCCATGTGAAAAACAAAATAACAAAAGTATACTCACTTCTCACATTGTTCCCCAGCAGTGTGTCTCTGCTCTGGAGCGACGTCGGTCTTCTCTTTTCTCGTGGCCTTTGCTCCTCGGTCCTCCGCGCCAGCATGCATCCACTAAGTGACGTCACCAGTTAGAGAACGCTCTAGTAGATGTGCCCCAGTGGCATTTTTTAAAGGTGCAGCCTGAAATGCATCCAGTGGCTCTTCAGTACCCTGGGGGGACTGGCCTGGCACCTGTTAGGAGCACTACCAGCCCTTTTGCCTAATGGGGTGCTGGTGGGGCAGGCCAGATAGGCACTATGGGGGTGGGCAGTGCTTCTAACAGGTGCCCCAGTGCGCCTAATGGCCTCACTGGACCATGGAGCAAATGACTTACTGCTCCAGAACGCCACAGAGGAGGAAGTTAAGAGACTTCCCTTCCTCCTCTATGTCTATCCTGCTCATAGTTCCCCTTTAATGTTATTTAGCAAAATACTCTTTATGTTGGAGCCTAACATTAGTGATCTAGGTCAGTAGCTGGAATTAAGCAACCAACATACTGTCTAAACATGTTTTCAAGCTGGCTAAAGACATTGCTCATGCGCTTTATGTACATTTAAAGATGGATAAACAGATAGATAGATAGATAGATAGATAGATAGATAGATAGTAGATAGATAGATAGATAGATAGATAGGAGATGGATAGATAGATAGATAGATAGATAGATAGATAGATAGGAGATAGATAGATAGATAGATAGATAGATAGATAGATAGATAGAGCTTTGTATATTTATTACTTTTAAAAGAAATATGCTGCAAAAATTCCTTACCACTTATCTTCACAGAAAATTTTTGAGTGCATTATTAATTAGCTCATATAATTAGCAAAGAAAGAAGATGTTCTGTTTGGGAAGTTCATTTCCACTGTTAAATTGAGACACATGCAAATTAGACCCCGACAAACATGCAATTAGCCTTTCCTTCTGCTTGACTGGATCACTGTAAATTGTTTGCTAATCAAGCTGATGAAATTAAGGCAAGAGGCTTCAAAAGATAGTTGGGGTATAAAGTTGTGAAATAGAAGTGTACTTTTAAAATGTTACAGTCAAGCAGATATGTCAGAATGATATTTATTTACTGTATAATTAAATCATTTAGAAAAATCTTGAAAGGATTTTTAAAAACTGTACAAAGGGATCAACTGTGGTAACTAAGATGTCGTTGACTAACATAGTGTCTGTAAATGAATGCCTCAGATGCAGATATATAACTATCCTCCTGCTTGTGTGACATTTCATTCTCTTACATGGTTAGGCTTTGTTCACATTTGGTAAGAGAACGACTGGTGTTAGAAAAGATCATCCCGGACGGAACTGCAGTACCGGCCGGATGATCTTTAGCGCCGCTGAGTTCTGATGCGGGCGCATCTGTGCGTGTCCGCATCAGAACTCCGCACTGCACACAATACAGCCTGCGACCGAAGCCGGGTGCTGCATTGTGTGAACTGACAGGGTTTCCTGCGGCCACTATTCAGTGAAAACCCACGTGTGTATACCGTATGTATTTATTCCAGCCAGGATTCCCTCAGCCAGCAGCACTACGTAAGTACCGCAGAAATTCCGGGTGTTGTAACATCGGCCTTGATTTCTGCGCACCTTACATAGTGTGAACATAGCCTTATCTTGCATATCCTTCTATCAGAAGTACAAAACATCAAGCATTATAAGTAGTGATGAGTGAACCGAACTTTTAGAACCAAAATGTGTCCCAAACTTTGGAAAAAGTTTGATTCTGTACTGTACCTTACTTTTTGCAAAGTCCCGAACAAGTTCGGAAAGATGGTGGCTGAATATCTGCCCACGTTCCCCAGTTGTCCTCCAGGTCTCAGGTGTCTCCAGTCACTTCAAACCTGTTCAGTCAATCACTAAGGTGAAACGAGACAGCGAGGCGGCCAGTGATTGGCTGAGCGGGCTGTCACTCTTGCCTCGAGAGTTAAAGCCCACTCAGCCAATGACTGAAAGCTGTGTTGTCCCATCTCAGTCAGTCAGTGATTGGCTATGTTCACACAATGTTTTTTCAGCTCTGTTTAAAATGACATCCGTCATTTTGAGTCTAAAATAACGGACTTCCTTTAGCTGTCTGGCCTCCACTTAATACAATGACTGGTATTGGGGTTACTAATTGGACTTTGGGTGTGACTTAATTGAAAAGTCCATCAAATTTAATAGTAAAAACTGAGAAAGAGTGGTGAAAAAAGAAAGACTTGTGTGAACAACTAATAATAAAGGTCCACTGTTTGCAAAAAAAAGTCCAAAAATATTGAACACGACCATTATTTTGCCGTCTGCGGTAATAACATCCGTTATTCAATACATTGTGTGCATTGGACGTCCGTCTTTCTATTGACTTCAATGCATCACCATTGCAAAAAGGGACAAAAGGGACAAAAGGGACAAAAGGGAACGCCTTTTCTTTATTTTTGCCATTGTGTGAACATAGCCATTGGCTGAGCAGGCTCCATGGAATAAAACAGCACGGTCAAGTGAAATCCAGTTTTTATTTTACACCAGGTGCGCAACGTTTCGGCTGTAGGCTGCCTTTTTCAAGCCGTTCTTTTTTAAACTATTATATAAAATAACAGTAAATCCGTCACGGTATGTAGGTAATATTATAGGAAATCATGGTTTAGTAGTTGAAAAGGGTGCAAAAGCCTGCTAACGCCTGATGTCTTTTAGGATGACCTTTATTTTGAGGCCAAATAACTGCTGTTATTTCATAATTTTCTTGTTGATTGTAAAATTATTAGCCGCCATTATGACATAAAGGCCATTACTTAACATACATTACATACAGCCTTAAAAATGACGAATGTCCTAAACGACGTCAAACGGCCAAAAAAAAAAAAGTGAACATAGCCCAAAAATCCTATAAATACTGCCAACAGTTTTTACAAATTGTGTCTGTTATTTTTTGAATTTATTGTGATTCTTTCATCATGTAACTGTACGTGATTTCTATTGAAGAACAGGAGGGGGGAAAAATACCAACACGAATAAAGACATGTTTTTCTGGTGTTTTCTTTTTTCCTAACTATAGAATGCAGTGAGTTGTAAAAACTGCCACTGAGCCATTAACGTGTAAAGAAGGACCAAAAACAAAACTATCATGTGGGTAAGGTGTTTCACATTTCTTTATTAACATATTCTTTTTAGTTTGTCGCAGGATTACTGATGTTGTTAATAGGTGAGATTTCAACATGTTCGTACAATACAGATCACAGCTAATTGGGCCATTGCACGCTAGTTATAATTGGAATTAGCAGTGGCCCAATAACATTTGCTGAATAATTTATGCTACCTTTTACTATTAACAACCTTTTGATGCACATGCTTTAGCTCTAAGGGAAGTTCCTACTATATAGAAGGCATCTACTATAGTCTGTATACTGTATATAGCTTTATATAATATAATTTTTTTAACATTGGAATTGAATGGATTGAAACTTTCAGTCTGAAAATGTATTGCATTTTTTAACAGTTTTGTAATAGCTCAAAGAGGCCGAAAACTTTAAAAAGAAAAAAGGTTGCCATGAGCAACAAGGTTTCATAAACCTCCCACTTTGTTTTGCGTGTATAGACATATATTTAGATATTTAAAGGAGAAGTTTGTAGATTTTTGGCAGCCTGGAGAGGCAGGTGGAATATAATTGTAGGTACAAACCAGTAGCATAGCTACCATAGAGGCAGGGGAGGCAGCTGCTATGGGGCCAGTGGGTGTCTCGGGGCCCGAGAATGCCAGGGAAGATAAGAGCTGCCATGTCTGTCTGCTTAACCCCTTATGTACTACAGTGTATAGGTGACCCAGTGTTCACTTACATGCTGCAACATAAAAAAGGGTTAATTATGCAGAGGACAAGGAGATCTTTGCTTCACTGCACTGATGAACCCTGACCTCTGTTCTCCGGGGCTCCTGCAGAGGTCAGGGTTTATCAGTGCACTAGCCATCTACTTCTCTGCTGCTTTCAACCCTTTTTTGTGCTGCAGCATGTAAGTGAGCTTTGTGTCTCTTACACGCCAATACTTAAGGGGTTAAGCAGAAAGTAGACTGCTCCTGCACCTATGTATTTAACCATAAGGGCTCCTAATGGGCCCTTATAGTTAAATACACTTTACTGACAGAGCAAGCAGCCATTGGCTCTCTGTTCTGCCACTCACTCTTGTATATATATATATATGGAGTACTTTGTGTTGTGCGTGTGTGTGTGGGGGGGGGGAGTACAGTTTTTTTGCTATGGGGCCCCAGTAATCCTAGCTACGCCCCTGCTACGGGACCAGGCTCTGGACCAGCCTCTGTACCCCTGCCAGGCTCCATGGTCTCCAGCACTGAAACATCATGGCCTGGCTGATGGATTGGCCACTCAGCCAATCAGTGACTGGGACGGGATACCGCTCCAGTTACTGAATGGCTGAGCAGCCAGTCCATCAGCCGCGAATTTTCCCCCAGAATCATGACGTCATCACAACTTGGGGGGAAATTGCTTCCAGTGGGGGTCCTGATGCCGGTCCCGCCGCTCACTGCGATCAAAGGGAGAGGTAAATTTCTATTTGTAATCAATTTCCCCCCTGCTGACTGTCGGATTTTAAATACTGTGGCGCTTGTACTTCCCTTTCTCTATAAAAACACAGAGACTCACGTATTTATAGGTAAATCAATAAAATATGGAGAATAAATAGGATAAATGTTTTCTAAACTTTTCCTTTTTTTACATATTATATATCTTGGGCTTGGTTCCGTCCCTCACAACCTCATGGACACACACACACACACACACACACATCCATGACTGTTTAGGTACAGGTCCTCCTGTAGCACTGTATGCCCACTCTGACATTTGCATAGGAGATGCTTCCCATACTGGCATGTCCCTTTTGCAAGGTGTCAGAGTGCCAGATAACCCCTTCTAACCTAATGACTATTTAGTGTATGAGAGCAACATGTCTTTTTAAGGCTATGTTCACATATCGTTTAACAGCGTCCGTTGCATAGCAATGGACGCTGTTAAACAGCCAGCCGCCGGGCTGCACTCAGCCGTTCCTACAGCCGATACCTCCATATCGACTGCAGGAACATCCTTTTTTTACTATTGATTTGCGGTGTGATCGTGGTGTGGTCATTAAGTACAAAGACCAGTACTTTTCTGGGTTCAAACTGTGTATGACACCGGACGTTCTGTGACAGTCTGTGTCAGTGAAGTTTATCCCGGTCGGTACTGCAGTACCAGCAGAAGGAACTTCATTTCTTTTGATTCGGAATGCGGGCACATTTGGGTGCGCTTGCATTCCAAATCACCATTGCCAACAATGTAAAGTGTGGACAGAGCCACACTTTACATTGTCTGCTCTGTCAGTCTTGTGCGGCCGCTATTCAATAAATAGTTGCCGCACAAAACTGACATGTTAGTTTTTTCGCAGCCGCAAGGAATCCTGGACAGAGTGTATACAAGGTGTACACACTCCAGCTGGGATTGCATAGTAATTAAAGCAACCTACAATTTCATGAAATAACGGCTGTAGTTGCAAAACTGCAACAACAGTCGTTGTTTAATAAAATTATATGTTTTGTGAACTTAGCCTAAAGATGATCTCAAACACTAAACATAACCATCTTTTAATGGTATTCTGCCTTCTCTTTAAAAACCACACTAACATAGCTTAAAGTGTCGCTGTCGTTATAACTTTCAAAATCTAAATCAACAGTAGATGTGAAACAAAGCAAGTTGGCAATATACAGTCATTTTTTTGTTGTTGTTATCATTCTGTAAAACAAAGCTGAACTCACCAGAAATCCAGGTCCACTCTCCTGAAGGCAGATTTGCTGGTTGAAAAAAGACTTTAAACAGGAATTCCAAGAACGATGACAGCTGAGTGGTGAGGAACTTTATTTTTCCTCCATAAAGAAAAACACAAGACACAGCGGTTGGCACTACCACAGTACTTACACGGGAGCCATGGAAAAAATGCAGGGAGTGGAATTATGATAATAGTGGTGCTCACTCTAATCAGAGAAGAAAGGTTGATGCAAAAGCAAAATGGAAAAAAAATTTAGAAGAAGGCACTCACCATTAAAATTGTCATCTTTTTTTCATTTTCTTTATCTTTAAAGGGGTTATCCAGTGCTACAAAAACATGGCCACTTTCTTTCAGAGACAACACAACTCTTGTCTCTTTAGTTCAGGTGTGGTTTGCAATTAAGCTCTATTCACTTCAATAGAACTGAGCAGCAAAACCCCACCCAAGCTGGAGACAAGAGCAGTGCTGTCTCTGGAATAAAGTGGCCATGTTTTTGTAGCGCTGGATAACCCCTTTAAAAACGCCAGTGTAGCTAGGAACGGGGACGCCGGCACCAACGCCTCTAACAATCACACTGGTGCTGACCTCCCCGTTCCTAGCTGCACAGGCGTTTTTAAAGATAAAGAAAATGAAATAAAGATGACAATTTTAATGGTGAGTGCCCTCTTCCCAAATTTTCTTTCATTTTATATTTTTCCTCCATACCTATTATATTGAATATTCTCTCTTCTCTCTGTCAAATGCATGTGCAGTAGCGATAGCAAAGAGGAGGACTGCTGAATTCTAATTGGTCAATGCATTTCAGTAACTCCACAAGATAGAAAGTGTTCTGTAACATGCTGGGATAATATGTAACATGCTAGAAAACTATAAAAACTTTTCATATTTGGATGAAATGACTGGTATACATTAACTTTCCATATATACTGTAGGAAACAGACACTACTACATTACTCCTTTACTAACTTATTAAGATGTAACATATCCAAGTTTTAAAATATTTTGAAATACGTCTATATTTTAAATGTTACTCTTACTAGGTAGGGGGTTTACTATTTATAAATGCAAGAAATAATACAGTCAATTATTAAAAGTAAAATTTATGTAAAAAGCAAACTCCCCCCTCCACCACCTCTTTTTTTCACAAGTATAGGCTTGGTTGTAATTTTCCAAATTCTGCAAGAATTTAAGGGTGTCAGACTGAAAAAAAAAAGCTGTTTTAAAATTATAATTTTAAATATTTCTCCAATATTTAGCACATGCTACAGGAAGACTTACATTTACATATTATAATGAAAAATATCAAATTAAGGTGATATATGTATCACCTTTCTAAAGTAACACACTGTTGAATAAGTTTGGGGGGAGAAATTGATACATATTCTTTTTTTCACAGTGTATTTTATTTTAATATGATTAATAAAGTAACAGGGAATACAAAGTATATTGGGCCCTTAACAATAGATAAGTCAAATAAAGTTACCTGCTAAACTGTTCAGAGTGAAAGTACAGTATTCTATTTTGCTTATTAACTTTCCAGTCGAGGACAACACACATTTTTGCACAAGCATTTCAGAAAAGGTGGCTATGAATAGGAGAACAAGCTATTATTTTGAACAATACATTTGTGGCTTTTTCTATATCAATGTCTCATACTATTGTTTGAAAGCCAAAGAGACAGTAAGATGTTGAAAAAACTATATCTGGAAGAGTTTGATTATCCTGGGTGTGCTACTTTTCACTCACAAAATCCTTAAATGATATGCACCTTGGTCAGTTTTTTTAAACCCCACATATAATATTTTAGGTATGCAACAATAATTCTGGGCACTGTCCACACTCTGACCGGTATACTTGGAGAGAAGTAAGCAGCTGATTGTTGGACACTCACTGTTGTTATTGGTGCTCAGCAAACATATAGTTAAAGTCCAGTGATACCACCTTCAGAAGGCTAAATGATGCTGCGGCACTTACCAATATCCTTAAAACTTCTTCATTTCAACTTCACGGTTCATGACACAGACAAAAATTTGTACAACATCTGTTTCATGCTGAGACTCGCTTCCTTTTGTCCCATGGGCAAGGAGGCTTTACAGCTCTTGGCCGATCAGGAGCTTGGGAACGCCTCTTTGACTCTTTGTACTACAGAATAAAAGCAATTTGTATGTTATAGAAGCGAAAACATATACACAATTTATGCAATATATGCAATTTCCAAATTTCAAAAATACTCTTTTTTGAGTAAAGTACAGCATGTTTTATTCAAAGAAAAAGTAGTAAACATCCATAGCATGTACAATATATAGGCTTATTTATCATGCGCTACTCTCCTGAACAGTTAACCTCAAGGGATTTCCCGTAAGGCATTCATTTTTGGTACATTATAATTCCAGCAGAAAATACAACAAAGCTGAAATTCAAAATGTGAAATAGGCCAGGTAGAAGTAAAAGAACATGTTACATACTTCCTGTAATAGAATGGTAACTCGGCAGGGTTTCACTGTCCAGTCAAAGCATGAAGGACAAATATTTCATGTTTCCTGCATTAGTGTGATGTATGATTCTGTATATCACCCAAATAAATCATCTTCCTTTAAGATGAATGTAAATATAGCGACACACTGCGACATTACTTGATAATTTAATTCCCCTTCATGTCCTTGAAACTTCCCACAAAGCTCTGTAATCTGTTAGAGTGACTTAATGCATTAAACAAGTAAAGCACTTAGGGATCTGGTAGGGTAGTTTCTCAAAATTAGACAGATTATTTATACTAAGGTTCAAAAACTATGTTTTTTTATTATGAGAATTGCATTATTCGACATGGTATCATTGCAAGAACACTGAACATAGTCTGTTTAGGTATTAAAATACATTTTTTTTTTCGTTCTGTTACATATTAATGATTATGGAAAAGTTGTCCAACCCTGATTTTGCCAGCCACCGCTTAGAGATCCCAGACTGAGGGAATGGCTGGCAGCAAACAGGGCTTCCATTGAAGTTGCGAGGCAACCTTAAGGAGAACACTGGTAGGCACCTGTCAGACAATCACCTAAATACTACAATTACTGTTGATCATAGCATTTAGAGGGTTAAATAACAGGCATTCCCTCAGCACCCAAGCCCTACCTCAGGTGCTCACAGTGTGCTGTAGTGTGGAGTCCTCTAATGAGCATGTTATCTTTTGGTAATTTTTTTTTTGTGGATTGGATTATGCACAATCTTATATCTCATAAAGAGTCAAAGAGGAGTTGTGGCCCAGCATTTGTGATGCACTTTGGCATGCCTCATCACTCCTTACTTCTACCTTGTCTGCACTAATAATCAATGCTGAATGGCCTCCTGCTTTTTTAATTTATTTAAGACATAAAACAATGTAACTTTTCAAGAAAGATAAACATTAGGGACATTATACAACCGTATAGAAATTACGGTACATCACTTTATGCTCAGGTCTGATTTTGATATTTAAAATAACGTCCGATTTTGCAGTGGCAATACATTGAAGTCTATGGGAAGACGGACGTCCAATGCGAACAATGCATTACATAACTTACGATTTTACCGCGGACATCAAAATATTTCCGGACATCTTTTGCAAGCAGTGGACGTTTTTTATTAGTTGTTCACACACAGGTTTTCTTTTTTCACTTTTCTATCTCCGTTTTTACTATTAAATTCAATGGACTTTTCAATTAAGCCGCACCCAAAGTCCAATTAGTAACCCCAAACTAGAATAATGTACAAACACCAGTCATTGCACAAGGGGAGGCAAGGCTGTTAAATGACGCTCGTTATTTTAGACTCAAAATAACAGACGTCATTTTAAACGGAGCTCAGAAAACGTTGTGTGAACATCACAAGGCCACAGTTTAAAATCACAAAGATTGACAGTATGAAAAAGGCTCAAACCTTTTGTTAATATTGTTTTGTTAAGAGGAGAAGACAAGTACTGAAAAATGAGAAAAAAAAACAAAACTAGTTCTTATTATAAATAATAAATACATAAATAATAATACACTATAAATATATTACAAAATGGATAATAAAAATGAATATTTACATAAATACTTTTGGTACTGAATTGTCACTTATTTCCAATTATGGACACTTGCAAGTTGCTATTGATATAAGACAAATAATTTTTTTTTACATCCATGTATTTTTAGAACCATAACTTTTTTGGGGGGGACAAGCTGTGTTTCTCAGTGTCAAATTTTTGGAGTTTAGAGTACATATAATTTTTCTTTTGTTATTTTTGTGAGGTTTTAAAAACAATTTAACTCATGAGTGTCTATGGGTCGAAACATTCAGTACATACTAATACATGAATTGTTATTAGATGCGGACAAACAAACATAAATGAACAAAGAGGGGCGCTTATGGTGCAGTAGGTTTGATTTGTTGAAATAATTCACATCAGGTAAGGCAACTCACCTTCTGGTGTTGTGCGAGCAATAGGCACAACACTAGTAGAGCTTGTAGATAATAAGGAGTCCGCAGCCTGGCACCCAGCATATAGAGGATAGATCCGTCACGATACCATCACTCGCAATTCATAGGGGAAAAGACTAAAAAGCAAACTGAGGATAGCCTTGGCGCTGGACATGAAATCAATCTCCAATTCTTGTAGAACACTTCTTTATTATGAGCAACGCGTTTCGGCGGCGTTCTGTCGCCTTTATCAAGGGGAGCTCATAATAAAGAAGTGTTCTACAAGAATTGGAGATTGATTTCATGTCCAGCGCCAAGGCTATCCTCAGTTTGCTTTTTAGTCTTTTCCCCTATGAATTGTTATTAACATTTTAAGTACTGGTAATTTTTGCTTTATAAAGGGAAAAATAAGATGTTTGGCATATTTTGGCTTATATGGATATCATAATTTGCATTTAGCCACCATCACTACATGTAGATCTTAATAAAGTAAACATAACATGTGGTATCAGTACTTGTGCCAGAACCTTCTTAGCCAGTCCCTGATTGCAGTGGTGTCTTAGACAATAGATTCTCACAAGATGTGTATGCTGGCACTGTCCCCAGTTTTAGGAAACCAAACCTGCACCTCACCGTGACTCTCCCTTGGTTTGTGTAACTCTACCGAAGGTGGTGCTCAGCTTGAGAACACAGTCCAGTAACATCTTTGCACAAAAGGATAAGATAAAATGCGGCAGGTCACCAAAATAGGTTAAAAGATGCTTTATTTGGACATAGAAGGCATCAATAGCAGGTAATATCCACAAATAAACAGAGCGACGGCTCTGCACTGGAGGCGGGCCGACCCACCCCCAGCGGGAAGAGACCCCAGCCCCTCCACGACGTGACCCCATTAGAATCAATGGAACCCTATCACCGTGTACCAGAATGAGAGCAGTAGATGCAGTGTATCAACATATAAACATATATAAAATACAATTTAATAAAAACAAAAAACAAAATCATACATCTGTACATGAAGGAACATCAAAGTGCACAAAATACAATAAAGACAGTTTACTTTTATAAAAAGATGCTCATATAGTTTTTCAAAAATGATATGAGCGTCTTTTTATAAAAATAATCTTTATTGTATTTTGTGCACTTTGATGTTACTTCATGTACAGATGTATGATTTTGTATGGTTTTTTTTACATTAAATTGTATTTTATATATGTTTATATGTTGATACACTGCATCTACTGCTCTCATTCTGGTACACGGTGAGTTAATACCCTCACAGGTAGATGGTGATAGGGGGGGGGGGGGTGTTCAGAAGGCAGCAGCAGCTTGGGGTGGCTGTGCCACCGGGCCCGGGCTGGGGCACTGGGGGCTGGCTGACCCAACCTTGGTGGGGGGGAAGCCCCCGCCCCTCTATGATAGGCTTCCATTGATTCTAATGGGGTCACGTCGTGGAGGGGCTGGGGTTTCTTCCCGTTTGGGGTGGGTCGGTCCGCCTTTAGTGCTTCAGCCTGGGCCTGGTGGTACAGTCACTTTAAAAGTGATGTAGGAGCATGCTGTATTTGTGGGCCGAGAAGAAGTGTTTTATATGTCACTCTGTTTATTTGTGGATAGTACCTGCTATTGATGCCTTCTATGTCCAAATAAAGTATCTTTTAACCGATTTTGGTGAGCTGCCGCACTTCATCTTATCTTTTTGTGCAAAGTGTCTTAGACAATGTTTGGCTGAGCTGGATGTTACTGAGTAGGAAGCAGAGCAACACGGGGCTGTTATGTGTGCTGTTATGGGCAAATACTTTTTTTGGACTTTCAGATTACTAAATCTGGATCTGTATTAATAAACTATTTTGGCACTATATGACATACCATAAAAAGGAGGCATCTAGAGAAGGTATTGCACAACAAAGTGAAGTGCCAGACATGCTTGCAATTTGCAAGGTGAAGTTTTTTGTTTTTTTTTTAAACAAAATACAGTAGTAATACAATACAGTAGTAATACAATAGCAACATGGGTGTTAAATGTATCATTTATCTTTAAAGGAGAAGTCTGGCGAAATTTTAAGTTTTGTATTGCCCCCCACAAGTTATACAAATCACCAATATACACTTATTACTGGAAATGCATATAAAGTGATTTTTTTCCCTGCACTTACTACTGCATCAAGGCTTCACTTCCTGGATAACATGGTGATGTCACTTCCTGGATAACATGGTGATGTCACTTCCTGGGTAACATGGTGATGTCACTTCCTGGATAACATGGTGATGTCACGACCCGACTCCCTGAGCTGTGCGGGTTGTGGCTGTGGGAGAGGATGATGGCAGGGGGACACTGAGGGACACAGTGCACTGCAGGGACACTGAGCATCCCTCTGCCATCATCCTCTCCAGCAGCCACAGCCTGCACAGCTCTGGGAGTCAGGTCGTGACATCACCATGTTATCCAGGAAGTGACATCACCATGTTATCCAGGAAGTGAAGCCTTGATGCAGTAGTAAGTGCAGGGGAAAAAGCACTTTATAAGCATTTCCCGGAATAAGTGTATATTGGGGATTTGTATAACTTTTGTGGGGCAATACAATACTTAAATAAAAAAATTTCGTTGGACTTCTCCTTTATGGGCTTTAGGATTGCTAGCTGAAAATTTGCTTCGTTGTTTCTCTAATTACCTTAGGTTCTAAAATGAGATTATATTTTTCATATCAGACCATGAAAGCAATACCATAGATATTTCATATTCACATATTTCTCCTTTCATTGACTCATATGTGATAAATGTAGTTCTTTTATTAGGAAAATTTAGCCAAATACTCAATGTTGGCAAGCTGTTTTTTAAAGACCTGCATATGTGTAACTTGTTTACCTTTGAAGAAAAAAAATAGAAAAAAAAAAAATAGAAAACGAATGCTATCACTATGACTTACAAGACAATGGAAAAAATGCATGATATTACAAAATGTTAAATGGGAAAATAAGGGCTTGTAAAATCTGTATAGTACAAGAATTAAAAGAACAACGTACTCATATTGTTGTTCTGTGCATTTTGTCAAGGAGTGAATGATTTACAAGGACTGTCATGAAAACAGTACCTCACGTAATTTTTCATGTCATCTAGGGCTGGATCATTTTGCTAAGGCCAAGACTTTTTGCTTGGTACTGACACAGCATATAAGATTTAAATAAGTAGGACTGGTGCACAAGGCATATCCTTAATGCACCATGCATTACACACTCCAGTAAAAAGACAAATGTTTTGCACATGTTTAACATTTTGAAAGGATAGTAAATGCAAACTACAAAATTGAACTGCTTAACAAATATAGTACTTCATACGTACTTACCTAGTAATATATAAAGATGTGTTACAGTACAGTATGTTGAGTGTATTGGAGGGCAATTAGAAAAAATGAAAATGATGAGCTTGAAGTAATAAGTAATATCAGCATCAATAAGTAAAGATTTACATATATACATACAGTACAAACCCAGTGTATTGCAGGAGCAGGGCAGAGGGGCCCCTGATGCGGTGGGCCCCGTAGCAGCTGCTATGGCTGTTATGGGTGGTAGTTACTCCCCCGGCTCCAATACACACACAATACTTATTCTGATACTTACCTGCCCCCTCCTGTGCCACACTTTTTGCTAGTCCCAGGTCCACTGGTCTGCTCTTTTTTTCAGCCACCACTCCATTGCTAAAAATTTAAAGTGATAGTGCGTCTCCACCCATTTTTGTCTTCTGTTGCACCAGGGGAGTGTGTACAGGTGAACACATCTTTTTTTTTTTTTTTTTTTTTTTAAGGAATTTTAAAATAAAGTGTGCACAAATTTGCTTTGCTTATCCCTAGATATAACATTTTTTATTAATTTGTCATTCAGAAGCTCAATCGATTTACCAGAATGGACATCATCTATGAATACTAGGGGGATATAGATAAAATTGTCATACTATCACCTGTGTTTGCGAGGCTGCTGCTCATTGCAGGTTTACCTCTGTAACTGCTCTCTGAGGCTTTTTTTTACCTGTAAAAATGCTTTAAATCATTGGTGGACAGTGTCGCAGAGGTGGGGCTTCCCAGCCATTAAGTCCCCTCTCCCGACGGTCCTCCGCTGTAATCAAAGCACACCCCGATGGGGATTAATCCAGTGGCCCAGCCTAAATGGCCTGGGTGACTCAGGAAAGGGTTGTGGCATTAACCCTTAGACGACCCAGGGCGTATAGTTACGCCATGGAAGTCTGTCCCCAGACGACCTAGGGCGTAACTGTACGCCCTGGGTGTTATTCCCGCTATGAAGCGCGCTCCGGAGCGGAGCGCGCTTCATAGGAGGTGGGGGCCGGCTGCAGTGAGCAGCCGGGACCTCACCGGCAATGACACGCTGCAGCGATCGCGCTGCCGCGTGTCATTAACCCCTTAAACGCCGCGATCACGGCGCGACCGCGGCGTTTAGGTGTAAGTGACAGGGGGAGTCCCCTGTCACTTACCGATCGGGACCCCCGCAATGTGACTGCGGGGGTCCCGATCGGTAAAACGGACTGCTGGAGGTCTCTTACCTGCCTCCATGCGGTCCGATCGGCGCTCTGCTACTCTAAGCCTGCACAGGCAGGCTCAATGAGCAGAGCGCCGATAACACTGATCAATGCTATGCCTATGGCATAGCAATGATCAGTGTAAAAATCAAACTAATCTATGTAAAAGTCCCCCAAAGGGACTTCAAATGTGTAAAAAAAAAAAAGTTATAAACACTAATACACTACCCCAAAACCCCTCCCCCAATAAAAGTTGAAATCACCCCCCTATCCTATTATATAAATAAAACATATAAAAATAAATAAATAGATAAACATATAATATACCGTAGCGTGCGTAATTGTCCGATCTATTAAAATATAACAAGTGTCATTGCGAACGGTAAACGGCGTACACGAAAAGAGGGGAAAAAGTGCGCAGATTACCGATTTTATGTTACATTATATATATAAAAAAATTAATAAAAAGTGATCAAAACGTCCGATCTTCACAAATATGGTATTAATAAAAACTAGAGATCATGGCGGAAAAAATGACACCCCATACAGCCCCGTAGGTGAAAAAATAAAACCGTTATAAGCGTCACAATAGTCCCATTTTATTTATAATTAATTGCCAAAAAAAAGGATTTCATAAAAAAATACATATATAACATTAGAGAATCTGTGTAACCTGCATATGGTTGTGTTCGGACTGACCTATAGAATAATAGTGTCATGTCGCTGTTACCATATAGTGCATTACGTAGACACAGGAACCCCCCAAACGTTACCATATTGCATTCTTTTTTGCGATTTCACCAATTTATATCTTCATAAATTATATATTTGGAATTCTATCATACATGTTATGGTAAAATGAAAGACGCCATTACACAGTACAACTATTCCTGTAACAAATAAGCCCTTACATGGCCTGTAGATAAAAAACTGAAAGTGCTGGAGCTCTTAGAAGGGGAGGAGGGAAAAACGGAAACACTAAGATCAAAATTTGCGCGGTCCACTGGGTCATTTTGGGCCTGGTCCTCAAAGGGTTAAAGAGTCACTGTCGTATTTTTTTTTTTTGCAGAAATCAATAGTCCAGGCGATTTTAAGAAACTTTGTAATTGGGTTTATTAGCCAAATCTGCCATTATCTGCATGTAAAAAGCCTTTTCCCAGGTCCCCCCCTCCTTCCTCTTTTTCATCCACTCTGAAAAATCTGAAAATTGTGACTTGTTGCAGGAGACGTCCCCTGTCTGTTCTAGGGAGAGGGGAGGGGGGAGGAGGAAGGAGGGAGTTAGCCGGCAGCAGAAAGCAGATAACAGAGGATTACAGGCACGGAGCTGGGTGACAGCTGTAATCTGAGCTCAGACAGGTCACTGGTGATGGTCAGAACAGATAACGGGTGAGGGATTTGTAGATTAACTCTTTGTTGTCCTGTTTTGGTCTTTTCTTTAGCTCTCTCCATAGGAGAACAATGAAGACAGGGGGGAGAGCTTCAAACTGCTTTTTCATGATAAAAATGCATTTTTCGGATAATAAACCCAATTACAAAGTTTCTTAAAATCGCCTGGACTATTGATTTCTGCAAAAAAAAATTTCACGACAGTGACACTTTAAGGGAAGTTCCCCCTGCATGGTGTGTGTAGTTTACTGTGGAGCAAGGCTGTTTGTTTACAGGCAATTAACATATTGAGGAAAATACCGGGAAAAAGCATCGAGGATAAGTTAAGAACCAACATATGGCTTTGGGGCTTTGGAGACCCTATTCCACCGGACGATTATTGTTTGCATAATCGTTAACGATTAACAATCTCAAACGACCGCTATTGCGAAAGACCTGAAAACGTTCACTTATGATCGTAATTGCGATTGTTTTTTCTTCGCTATTTATTTGCTATTGCATTTGTATCTATTGCGAATGACCGAACGATGTCTTATTCAATGCGAACGTTTTGCGAACAAGCAACGATAATAATAGGTCTAGGTCTTATAAAGCGATCAACGATTTCTCGTTCAGTCATTAATTGTCAACTGCATTTCAACCGAACGATTATCGTTTAGATTCGAACAATTTAACAATAATCTGAACGATATCGTCCGGTGGAATAGGGCCCTAAGGGTGGAGGAGTAGGAGAGATTAGAAATGGGTAAGAGAGATTGTTCATTGGACATTTGATAATGACATGGAAGCAATTAGTAGGGGTATCCCTCAATGGATTTAAAAAAAAATAATTGTATAATGTACAATGATATGTATAATGATCTGTAAACAGATTTGTCTTGACATTGAAAGTGGACTGATGGTTTCTTATATATTCTTTGTTCTTTTCTGTAAAATTATGTTTTTTATATTCCTGTAAATTAAAATAAATTTTAAAAATATCAAAGCACCACTTTGTATATATAAAACTATAAATATTTTGTTATGTCATTTTCATATTTATCTGTAGAATAATAACATTTTTGCCGTTCAAAAGGGTAGGAGTATCAATAAAGGATGCATACCTTCACCCCTTTAAGACCGAGCCCATTGATGTGCGGGTCAAATTAATGCAATGTTCCTCCCCGCCTTCTAAAAGCCATAGCGTTTCTATTTTTCCACCTACAGTGCTGGTTGAATTGTCATTTTTGCGTCATGGTCTCTAGTTTTTATTAATATCATATTGGTGTAAAAGAAAAAATTTGGTTAGCTTTTTATAATTTTTTTTCTGATATACAATTTAATTATTTTTTTTTTGTTTACGCGGTTCACCGCGCGGGAACAATAATAATGTTATATTTTAATAGATCGGACAATTCTGCATGCTATGTTATGTAATATGTTTATTTATTTTTTTTAAATATTTTTATTTTTATAATGAAGTATATAAAACAAGGAGGTATATTAAACATTTATTGGGAGGGGGGTTACACTTTTTTAAACACTTTTATTCACTTTAAAACATGCAATATATAGATTGCATATACTAATCTATGCTATGCCATAGCAAAGCATTGATCAGTGTTATTGGCAATCTGTGCATAGAACCTGCCTGAGAGCAGACTCTATGAATAGAACGCCGATCCGACAGGACGGAGGTAAGTGATTTACCCCCTCTCGTCGGTACAAGTGATCGGGACCCCGCAGCATGACTGGGTGTCCCGGGTTAATCGCTGCTGGATCGCAGCTGCCTGGTATTATCCTCGGCTCCTGGGACACTGATGTGTGCAGGACCGCTCTTACTGCAGTGGTCCCGCACACATCAAACTCCTCTCACAGTCAGGAACGTACATACATGTTCCTGCTGCACGGGGTATGTGCAGCAGGAACGAATGTGTATGTATTGCTGACGCGAAGGGGTTAATAGTGCTAATTTAAAATAAAACCTGTCCCAGAAAACCAAGCTAAAAGGGATTGTCTGGGTAAAACCAAAATTTGTTCCTGTACTGGAAGTTGTAAAAAAAAAAATAAAAAAGAAAGAAACATGCTATACTTTCCTACTTTGGTCCCCTACAGTTTATGCTCCCTTTCCTCTGCTGATTTCTGCTTTTTCTGGGTAATGTTCTGTCACAGAACCTGCCAGCTCAGTCAATCAGTGGCTACAGTGGTGTCCTACCTCACTGATCGCTCAGTGGGAAAGTCCTATGGGATAAGAATTCCATTAACCCGGGACACCCAGTCATGCTGCGGGGAAGCATGGCAGCTACAGGCGGAGGTGAGTATAGCATGTTTATATTGTTTATACAGCAAGCCACCATGGAGAAAATATTTTTTGCCCAGTCAACTCCTTTAATAAATTTAATTTAAACATATTATTTAAATTAAAGTTATAATTATTATTTATAAAGAAGAAGCCATAAGCAATTTTAAACTCACACCAATAGCCATTACAATGCTACCATATTATAATCAATATATAAATAGCATCTTTACTGCAAATGGTTTTGAGTTATTGATCATGTCATTATAAAGAATATCTTTATATTCCCCATCAAGTATTTACAGCAGTGCCAATCAACATGACCATAAATAACCAGCTATTGTCATTTGTCGTTGTCAGTAAAACATATTTTTGCACCCTTGGGCTCTGCTAAATGGGAAACCATTCAGCCTTGTCTAAACTTTCAATGACTCTGTAGGTTTCTACTCATCTTTTTTTCATGAAGAATTGACACTTTGGCTTAAAGTCTCTTGTGGCCCTTTTATAAAATTCTTTTGAAAATGACCAAATCATCCGTTTATACTGTATTTTAAACCACAAACTATCGCTTAAAGTGACTCTATTGGGATTTAGTAACTATATAACAAGATCGTAAGGGAAATAAGTAGAATAGCTTTCTAATTAAAGTAATATACTAGCACTCTAGGAAATGTTGATTTTAATAGTATCAGATGAAAAAATAGCCAGTCTATTGCAGTTGCATAAACAGGTCATTTAGAAAGACAAGTTCATAGTTATCGGATATTACCAACTGGTATTAAGTAGTAATATGGCAATATTGTGTAAAGAAGAATATCGAGGCTTTAAAATAATACAGCACACAAATCCCACTTCTTATAGATGCAGTCACCTGTTACATTTATACCATTAAATTGAGCAGAAATCCAATGTTTGGAATGATCCAGCACTAGTGATTAAAATATCAATCGCTTTATTGCAACACATTAACAAAAAAAAAAAGTCAGTGATGTGTTTTGAGCATAACCACCCTTAGGCTATGTTCACACAACGTTTTTTTCAGCTCGGTTTAAAATTACGTCCGTTTTTTTGAGTCTAAAATAACGAGCGTTTTTCAAAGCCTGCCATCCCCTTAGTGAAATGACTGGTGTTTGCACATTATCTTAGTTTAGGGTTACTAATTGCCCTTTGGTTGCGGCTTAATTGAAAAATCCATTGAATTTAATAGTAAAAAACAGAGAAAGAACGGTGAAAATAGAAGAACTGTGTGTGAACAACTAATACAAAACATCCTCTATTTGCAAAAAACGTCCAAAAATAATGTTCATGTTCATTATTTTGACGTCTGCAGCAAAAACGTCAGATTTTCAATGCATTGTGTGCATAGGACGTCTGTCTTCCCATTGACTTCAATGCAATTGCATTGAAGTCAGTTAAATTGCTGCAAAAACGTACTTTTTTATAGCGAAAATCAGACTTTTTTTCTCCATTTTTGACGTTGTGTGAACATAGCCTTAAACATAGGTGTTTGACATTAAAGAGAAACGGTTTCCCAAGTGCATGGGATTCTAAGATTGGAGGAAATTTTCAAATCTTCATGCTCAGTGCAGTTTTTGTTAAACCTTTGGTTTATTAAATAATTATGTAAATTGAGCAGTTTGGTGCACTAGAAGTGGGACTAATTTCCTCATTGTACCAATCTCGCTGCCCCCTAAAAAATATTTATTAGGTCCTCTGCAGTGACATCACTTTGGCCGCTAATCATGGCAGAGCACCATATAAATATTCATAAAGGGGAATGAGGCGGATTAATGCACTGATGGTGGTAGTCCCATTCCCAATGCACCAAATCTTCTAATATAGATATTAATTAAAACTGAAAATGACGCTGAGGATGAAAAAAGTCACATCCATTTTTTTTTTGTTTTTTTTTTCAATAGCCCTTCCTGAAGCCTTTTATCTCTTCCCTCTGCTCAAAAAAAGGCAAACTGAGAGAAAGGAAAAGTGCACTGAAAAAAGTTAAAAAAAACAAAAAAACATGCTAATACCAAACACATGTCACTATAAATATGAACCTAAGCCTATATTATACTTGGATTCCGGGCGGTGCTGTTCGTATCCAGGGACTCACTGCATAAACATAGAAAAAGGTCCACAGCAAAAACCAATCCCATAAAAAAAATCTCCTTTATTTCAATCGACAGATAAAATCATACGTCCATAGGCACAAAAAGGTGACGCGTATCATACGTCTTAATCACTGCATTAAAAATGTTATAAAACATTCACCCTTAAATACAAAAATTAGATCACCAAACTCCGCTCACTTGCTGCTCCCATTGGTGGGGTTTGTTGTTGATGATTATAATACAGGAAATGTTAATACATCGTTTGACTCTAATGGGAATTGTTCAGTGTTTAATTTTGAGAAACAACTTTCTCTGGCCTGTCTAAGGGATTTAGAAGCTCAACCCTCACATAGCAATTTCTGAAATGCACCACTTTCAGCAAGATTAACGGCTAATCAAGACTTTTACCCCATTAAGTCTAGGGTTAATGTGCTAGAGCAATTTCAAAATGTAATGGAGAGAGCTAAAATTGCTGTATGATATTGTCCCTAGAAATACAACCTTTTCTAAAATGAGCAAAAATCTTGTCACAGTTAGAAGAACATAAAATTATTGTAAAAAAAAGGCTGATAAAGGGGGGGGGTCAACAGTTATAATGGATTATGATCTTTATCTTCATCAGGCTGTGGCCATTTTAGGTGATACTAGCACGTATAAAAAAAAAATAGAAGTTAACCCAGAGACTATTTGTAAGAGGGCCCTTGATGCACTTTTGGAGGAAGGTAAGGCATTGGGTGTTATTTTAGACAAGAATGTTAACCCTTTTACAACCTGGGGTCATTGATGCCTCAATGTCCAGGTCATGATTGGACATCAGCTTATGGGATCATAATGATCCAATAAGTTTATGTCCCTGTGTCTGCCCACTCTCCTCTGTCCCCTGACGCTGTTACTATCTTGTATCAGCGGCAGGAGAGAGAGGGGAGGTGGCAGAGCCCATGGGTGTTCGCCCTGCGCGCCCAGCCTTCCCTCCCGCATCTCCAGTAACTTAGAGATTGGGACCCCACCAGCGTGTCTGCGGAGGTCCATATCGCATTTCCTGACTGCCGGAGGTCTCTTACCTTTCTCTGTGCAGTCCTCGGATCGGTCATCTGCCACAGGCAGGCTGAATCAGAAGATCACAGATAACACTGATCCCTGCAATGCTATGGCATAGCAGGGATCAGTGTTACTGATCCAATATATGAATGTGATAGTTTCCTAAGGGAACTATAAGGCTGGGTTCACACTATGTATATTTGAGGCTGTATTTGGTCCTCATGTCAGGTCCTCATAGCAACCAAAACCAGGAGTGGATTAAAAACACAGAAAGGCTCTGATCACATAATGTTGTAATTGAGTGGATGGCCGTCATATAACAGTAAATAACTGCCATTATTTCAATATAACAGCCGTTGTTTTAAAATAACAGCACATATTTGCCATTAAATGACGGCCATCAACTCAATTACAACATTATGTGAACTGAGCCTTTCTGTGTTTTCAATCCACTCCACTCAAATCCACTTTGGGGGTTCCGTCATTCATTTTATGGCAGACTTAAAGATGCCATTACAAAGTACACCTGCTCCTGAAAAAAACAAGCCCTCACATGGCCCTGTAGGTGGAAAAATGAAAGAGTTATGGGTCTTAGAAGGCGAGGAGAAAAAAACAAAAACGCAAAAGTGACAATTGGCCCAGTCCTTAAGGCCATTTCAGGCTCTGTCCTTAACTTATCATCTTGCATATGCATTTTCTCCTGGACTATGTCATTATATGGGATTTCACTAAGTATTACTTAGATTATTGTACTATGTAAATCTCAGGAGCCAGCCGCCACGCCAGGCTCTTAATGATGCTGAGCATATGACTGGCCTCCCGCAGGTGCCCATGCTAGGGCATATGCGAGTGCTGACGTTGTCCCTGGTAACCGGTTTGACCGACCGCAACTCTAATTGCTGTGGGTGCTACAGTTAAGGCATTGCTTGGTCTTGCCGTGGCCTTGGCTTTACCCCCCCCCCCCAGCCGATAACAGGCAGCACCACCAATCAGCTCTGTGTATTCTTGGGGGCTGGGACTCCAACCCAGTGATAAAGCCTCTTTAGATTGTGACTAAGCTAGCGTTTATTCTTGATTGCTATTCCCTGGCTTTTCCAATGTTTGGCTTGACTTTTGACTATTCTCCCAACTACTCATTTTGTACCGAACCGACCGCTTGTTAGCGAGCGCCTGTACCGCTTGTTTACTTTGAGACTATTGTGTATTTTTTGTCTTGTCCGCGTTTCTGTTACACCAACTCAGGTCAGGGACTGTCGCCCAGTTACCTGCTGCCGCCTAGTGCCAATTGTGGTAAGCAGGCAGGGACAGAGGGGCAGGTGAAGGTGCAGGGCCGTACCCATCCTGTGTCTCTGAGTTTCGTCCTTACAGTATATTTCCTTCCTTCTTTTGTGAGCTGTTAAAATGACTTGCCACCAGTTGCATACATATGGATTTTTTTTTATATGTATTTATGTTGTTTGTTCTAATCTGTAACAGACTGTTAAATTCAACCTATTTGAACAATTACACAGGTGGTATGACTAAGGTTTCATTACCGAAATGCGTTAGTTGACTGCTTTTATCTCTGTGCTGTTTTGAACAGTTTTTTATCTATGGCTAAATAAACAAGATCCTTCCGTGCTTGACGTTTCGTCCTATGATTAGTGTGTCATATGTCTTGGGGTGATTTTCTGATACTAGAATATCCCTTTAACATTAGGCTAGTGAAATAAGGTAAAAAGGTTTAACTTTGGTTTTCTATTCTATCCTTAGATTTCAACTGGTACATGCAGTGGTATAGTACATCTATCAGTTCATTTTTCTTAATGGTTCCTTTGTTGAGATTATTTAAAATCCAAAGCCATGGATTATAAACTCTATTCTGCTGGGCACTACAGAGGAGCTATCTTACAGCGGAGATAATGTATCCAAAACACAGCAGTCTATAAATTGACACCAACTTTGCAAACTATTATGTGGCTTGGGAAACATGAATCCATGCTGCATGAACAAGTTATCTTCTTTTTTATGTTCTTTAGTACCAAGTGAGAAAGAAAGAAATATAGATATAATATAGATTGGTTAAGGATGACTTAATCAAAATGGAACGGCTACATATCCTAAATATTGCAAAATGAATAAAACTGTCATTTAGCAAATGTTATAGGCTAATAACCCTTTCACTTTCCAAGAATTTCTTTATTAATGGTATCACATGTTAATCAGTAAATATATATATATATATATATATATATATATTGAATTATTTTTAATTAAACTTTTTCCTTTGTTTGTATAGTATCTATTTATTCTCCATTTTAAAAATTCATATAATAATTTAAATACAGCATACTAGAACAAGAGTGTCAACTTTAATTATTGTTTTGTGTTTAGTGTTTAGTTTTATTAGTGTTTAGGCTATGTTCACACACAGTATTTGATCATAGTTTGATCAGTATTTTGCAACCAAAAGGCAGGTTTACACAAAGTAAAATCAATGGAGTGCTCCGCCGCGGAATTCCACCTGCGTCTGTTTCAATGGGAAGGCTCTTGCTTCTCCGCCTCGTCTCGAAGAATTCCACCGATTTTACTCTATGTAAACTGGCCCAAAACCAGGAGTGGACTAAAACACAGAAATGCTATTTTCATACACTGTTGAATTGAGTGGATGGCCATCATTTAATGGCAAATAAACAGCAATCGTTGTTTTGAAATAGCAGTTTTTTTGCCATTGAATGACAGCCATCCACTCTATTTCAACAGTGTGTGAACAAAGCCTTTTTGTGTTTTCAAGTCATACATGGTTTTGGTTACAAAATACTAAGCAAAAAAAATGAGCAAAAATACTGTGTGGATAGCCTAAGGCTATGTTCACACTACGTAAAACTACGGCCGTAGTTCTCGCCGCAGAACTACGGGCGTAGTTTTGCGGTGTGGACAATGCCTTGTGTGCAATGTCATTGTCAGTTTTTTCCGGCACCGCACAGATCCCGGCCGGAGCGCATACGATGTGTATACGCTCCGGCCAGGATCTGTGCGGTGCCGGAAAAAAAAACTGACATGTCAGTTTTCTGCAGCCGGAATTCAGTTAATTCCGGCCGCAGAAAGACCTGTCAGTTCACACAGTGAAGCGAGCGGCTCCGGCCGCTTGCTTCACTGTGGGCTATGGGAAGCTCTGATGCGGGCATGCGCTGATGCGCCCGCATCAGAGCTCTGCGGCCGAAAGATCATCCAGCCGGTACTTAAGTACTGGCCGAGATGATCCAGCCAGAGACCGGCCGTTCCGTGACGGGGTCACGGAACGGACGGTCTAATACGTAGTGTGAACATAGCCTTAATCTCAATAAATTATGCAACACTATACTGGTCAAACAATAGACACACTTGGTGAATCATGCACTGCATTGTGGCTTCTATTATAAATGGAGGCCATGACACAAATGTGAAAAGGGCAGAAATACTATATTTAATTCAGGTTTCTCTTATTTTTTTTAATATTAGTATTATTTATAATACTTCTGACAGATTGTACAAGAAACATTTCTGCTTGATTCCTATTACGAAAGAACAATGGTCTGTATGGGTAAAGTGGGCATTTAATCTGGAATCACATAGGCAGTTTTTCTATGTTTTTATGCAGTTGTGCTAACTAGACACAGGAGTGGCCACAAAGCAAAGTATCAGTCATTTTTATCTTTTTTTTTCTTGGATGCATTCCTAGCTTTGAGCAGTTTTTTGATCCAGAGCCAGGAGTGGTTTTGAAAGGAACAAGAAAATATAAAGGAAGGGATTTTACTTCTCATACTTACTGGACCTACATCTAGTTTTGTCTTAGATTACATCAAAACCAGAGTGATGTTTAAAAAAAAATACAAAAAAAAACACCGTGTTACCATATACCCTGATGTCCAGTGTCCAGTGTCAGCGAAAAATTTTAACCCAAAATAAGAAAAACATGAAAAATAAAAACAAATAAGCACAAAACAGTGTACATAAACCATGCCCTTACTTTTATCAGTCAGAATGAGTAATGGGAAACAGTTGAATCACTTTTTTAGAAGAGTCTTGGCTTGAGAAATGAAGAAAAATAAACACCAAATAAATCACAAACACTTCCTATTACATGGCCCGACCATAAAATTTAAAAGAGTGACAATCTGCTAGATCTGGGCTCGTTTACTGAGCAATTAGAGTCAGCTATTGGGCAGCAAGGGCTGCACGGACATCTATAGCAATGTCTGTGCAGCCCTTACCTTAAAGGGAATCTGTCAGCACCTTTTCTTGGTCTAAGGTGCTGACAGTGTGAGGAAGGTCTGTGTGTTGTAGTGGCGTCTCATACCTCTATTTTTCCGATCGGTCCTGTATTTTCTGTAATTCATTTTCCTAACTGTCAAAGAGGGGGAGTGGTGATGGCTTTGTGCCGCACTTCGGCCCGCCTCACCACTCGCCCTCCCAGCTTGTATTGAATATTCATGGAGCCGGTCCCCCGGCCTCCTGGCGACATCATCATGCTCCCGCGGTGATTCGCGCATGGGCCGTAGTGCGTCGGAACGGCGCAGGTGCACTGAGGGCGAAAGCCTATGCCTTCAATAGCTTCGCTCAGTGCCGCTCCGACGCACTACGGGGCATGCGCGAATTGCTGTGGGAGCTACCGATCGGAAAAATAGAGGTATGAGACGCCACTACAACACACAGACCTTCCTCACACTGTCAGCACCTCAGACCAAGAAAAGGTGCTGACAGATTCCCTTTAAGTGTAAAATAATAGGGCCCTTACTTTTAACAGTCAGCAACTGGAAGCTGGCTAATCACTTTCTAGAAGGATAACAATGTCTGGATGTTTTTGGACAACATTCTTCACATCGATGCAGGAGGAAAACAAATTCTTCTTTTCTTGAACTGTGACAACGTGGTCAACATCCCTCTTCATGTCATGCTCCATTGAATTGTCAAGCACGAGTGTTTGTACCCTCTCATAATCTTGAATTGGTTGAAAAAGAAGAAGAAATGTAACAGTGATGAAACTAAACTGGACCTCCAAGGATTCTGCCAGTGCTGAGCCTAACAGTAGATTATTGACAGCAACAGTACTTTTAAAAGGACATCTGCTTAAGGCTTCTGTAGCCCATTAAAAACATGTCTGGTCACCCAGACCTTCCTATTGCAGTGCCAAGACACTCCCAGATTGATTTTAATGAAGGTGTTTCAGAACTCAGCTGCGGAATGGCTAAGTGGACGTCACATCTCAAGTCCCATCTCTGACCAAGGATGTAGGGGGGCAATGCCGGAGCTAGGGAGGTAAGTAGATGTAATTGTTTTCCCCCCACCCCCCTTCTCGGCCATTTCAGGGGGACAAAGGGGTCCCAGTTGGAGTACCTCTTTAATGCCTATGATATGATAAGCACATATTAGTACTGTCGCAGCAGACCTGTCCTACCAGTATATACATTGTACAATACAGATTACACATGCTCCATACAGTAACAAACCAAAAAGATAAAGCTAATACGTGAAACGTGCGTCGGGTGAGTGGTATGGTGGTCATTGCACAAGGACAACTTCTATGGGTAGTATTTATGGTTAAGGATATTGGTTTTGTATTTGTATTTGTTTTGCATATCATTTCATATAACGTTACTTATATGCCCAATGCCCAGTGCTCTGTCTATGTAGATTAATAACACCATTTACTTTATACATTTTTGTATTGTGGATATTTATTGTGTTTGAATATTTACTACCACCAATTTCTGGGGATCTGTTCATTTATCAGCTCCTATACTGTTTTTAAAGTATTTTGTATATTATTTTTCTACATATATGTGAATAAAAGATAAATTATATATTTTCCTACATTTGGTCCTGCATTTGTTTTTTGGTGGTATCATTCCACCTTCTTTTTGGTTTGTTACTGTATGGAGCATGTGTAATCTGTATTGTACAATGTATATACTGGTAGGACAGGTCTGCTGCGACAGTACTGAAGCATGGGACCTCTAGTGTAGGAAGCCAGTGAGTGTTAACAGTCTATTGGGCAGTGAATGCATCAATCTCAGCCTCTTTCTTTTAATATCATTCATTAGTTACCTAGAGTAAAGTCTCTAATTACCCATGAGGTTCACTCCAGTAATGATGTACAATTTGATTATGCATATTTACCTTCCTATATTCATCTAATAAATTATAGAAATTATGTAATTTGTTTTACAGTATTTAGAGGTGCTGTGGCATGAAATATTCAGACTCTATTGCTCCAGTGATTATACCATGTTCGTCTTTTAATGTTACAAACATACAGTAGTCTAGCATGGTTTACCTAATGGTCACTAAAGGAGTAACATTCCATTCAAGATAGATAGATAAAGATGTTAAGTACACAAACCTGAAAACACAGCAGCAGTTTGTAGATACAGGAAGGGACTGCACATCCCCATAATGCAGTAGTGTAGTACAACAGGCTAGAATAGAGAGCAGGGCTGCTGTCAGAGGTCTGTGTGGTCACATGACTGCAATGTGGGTGTGTTCAGCATGGACCAATCAGGAAGTGAGAATCACAGAGCTGTGCAGGAGTACAGTGACAGAAACTTCTATATACAGCAGTGTGAATGCAGTGTACTCCTGAGTCAGTACTGTAGACCATGTTATGTAGACTATGCCCCTCCACCACCCAGTACAGGGAGCTCTTAACTCAAGTTACAATTTTGGAAAACTGTGAGATCTTCTTGCAAAACGCTCTTTATGCAAGTTACTCTTGAACCAAGGTACCACTGTGTATATATATATATATATATATATATATATATATATATATATATATTATCCGGTCACATACAATTGTTCATATTTTATAGGGGGATGCTATAAGAAAATATACAACAATGCATACTACCCTACCTGGGTCCATTGCGGCTCCCTTATTTGCCACTCTTCTTATCTCAGCAGTGATGGCCCGCTCTGCTGATCACTGACTCAGGTGAGACACTCATTTAGTAGTGTTGAGCGAACGTGCTCTATTGAGCATGGTGTTCGTTGGAGCATTTGGCTGATCCTCACTGCTCGATCAAGAAAAGGTGCAAGTCTCCTCCCTGTATGTTTGACAACTTTAATTGGCCAATAACACGCACATTCTGACACATTCTGTTATGCCGTAGCCATGTGATTGGCTGACTGTATCAGGTGACCTGGTTATATATAAGCCTGGGTCACCTGATGCTTGGCTCAAATGTTGTTATTTAGCAAGCAAGGAGAGATTCTGGAGGAGAGACAGTGTAAGTGTACACAGTTCCCATAGCGCCACCTGCTGTAGAAGGACATGTAACCATGCTGTGTATAGACTAATATAGGTTACTTCATGAAATACATACTGACAGGTGTAGTAACTACATACTGAGTTTGCGGTTGCGATTAGAAAGCTATAAACCACAGAGGTTCCCACACTTCTTAACTCCAGTTCCTGTAGCCCGCAGGATTCCCACGCCAATTAAGGCTGATAAATTTCCTTCTCGGGTGCCTAGAAGAAAAATATGTTAGTGACAGCACATATTACTGAGTATGATTAACCCTTAAAAGTCAGAGGAACATATTCAATTGTCTTGGTCTTTTAGTTCCAGGTTTTTCATATTATCTTCTCATATGATCCCCCTTGATCCTGCCTCAGCAATAGTTTATGCCAGTCTATGCCTGCTTCTTAATTCTTAATACCTTTAAGACTGGCTTAGACAAGTGGGAAGCAGGCATGGATCAGCCTAAACTATTGCTAAGGAAAGTCTTACTCAGTAATATGTGCTACTTAACTGATACCTTTTTTTACATCATTTATTTTGTAATTTTCATGTCATGAACACTATTTGTACATTGCTTGCATGTTATGTTCTTGCATGCTCCCCTTGCTGTTCACGTTCCATTTCCATGGTGTTTTCATCACTTTTTGAGGTTTTGGGGTGAATCATACACTCTCCCCTCTGGCAAGTAGGGGGCATCAAGCTAAATGCTTGAGTCTCCCATTCAATGCAATGGGGGTTGTTGCTCGAGTCAATCAATTGAATATTGGAAAGAGTAATAATGTATTTCAGTGCTCGCTTAACACTATCATTCAGTGAGATGAATCCATGTCAGAAAGCCAAAAAAAAGTTATGAGCTGAGGATTAAATGTCACATGGGTGGCCAAGGAAACTAAAGCTGGGGCTTTATGTCTTTTTATAGAGCCTCCAGCAAAGCATGAACATTTTTATATACATACATACAATTTTTTAAGGTTATTTCAATATTATAAATAGTAAATTAGAAAAAATATAGTATTATAAAGTGGTGAAATAAAGAATATTGCAGTCATTAGATACATTCACATCGTAAATATGGGGACACCTACAGGTACCTATGGGTACTACCTCTGATACTTCACTTATCAAGAGATTTACTGATTTATGAGGGGTAGTTCACTAAAGAATTTTTTCTTTTAAAGCAACTGGTAGCATAAAGTGCCAGAGATTTGTAGTTTACGTCTATTAAAAGTCTTACAGTACTTATCAGCTGCTGTATGTCCTGCAGGAAATGGTATTCTTTCCAACCTGGAGAGCAGGAGATGTTCCCTATGGGGATTTTCGACTGCTCTGGACAGTTCCTGACATGGGCAGAGGTGGCAGCAGAGAGCACTGTGTCAGGCAGGAAAGAAACACCACTTACAGTACATAGCATACAGAACATACAGTACATGATAAGTACTGGAAGACTTGAGATTTTTAGATAGAAGAAAAATACTAATCTCTGGCACTTTCTGGCACCAGTTAATTTGAAAGAAAAAAAATTGGTGAACAACCCCTTTAGTATAGACAGCCACTAATAATGATTATGATTATATGAATATTAGTGATTGTCTATATCATGAGATGGATGCTTTCCCCTGATATGTTTCCAAAGTAGGAACATAGCCTTAAAATGTAAACCTCAATATAAAAATAGGAACCAAAACAGTTTTTTAAATGCACAGTAAATTACACAATATTATCAAAATATTTTATATGGTGAGGGGGATTAATTTTGTGTCTGGACTTTATAGGGGCATCAAACTTTAATATATCTAAACCACTTTGTATTCAATCTTCAGTATTTAGGCAGCTGATTGTCCTTGCACACAAATTAAAGATTTGGATTGTACTTATTGGCACAGATTTATCAATCTGTCTTAAATTCAAACTGTCTGGCCTTACCCAACCTGTCTGCTTTAGAAAAAAATAACAGCTCAGCTTTCATTTTATTAGAGCTCATTAGGATAATAAATGGAATCTGTCACTAGGTGTATACCGCCTTAAAGGAGAAGTCCAGTGAAAATTTTTATTAAAGTATTGTATTGCCCCCCAAAAGTTATACAGATCACCAACATACACTTATTATGGAAAAAGCTTATAAAGTGCTTTTTTCCCTGCACTTACTACAGCATCAATTACTGGATAACATGGTGATGTCACGACCCGACTCCCAGAGCTGTGCAGGCTGTGGCTGCTGGAGAGGATGATGGCAGGGGGACACTGAGGGACACAGGGCACTGGAGGGACACTGAGAATCCCTCTGCCACCATCCTCTCCAGCAGCTACAGCCCACACAGCTCTGGGAGTCTAGTCGTGACATCACCATTTTATCCAGGAAGTGAAGCCTTGATGCAGTAGTAAGTGCAGGGAAAAAAGCACTTTATAAGCTTTTTCCATAATAAGTGTATGTTGGTGATTTGTATAACTTTTGGGGGGCAATACAATACTTTAATAAAAATTTTCACTGGACTTCTCCTTTAAATGATGGCAGCATAAACTAGTTACAGAAATGCTGAACAGTGTATCACTTACATCATTTTGTTCAGCCCTTCTGACTGCCTATATACAGCATGGATAGATAACTGCCAATCAGCAGCTGGTGGGCGGAGTTTACTGCTTTTCATGAATATCCTGGACTGCTGGGCTCATGAACATAATGGAGAGGACTACTTATTGTAAATGTTATTCAGGAGGATATCTCTGGATCAGCTGCACAGAACACTGTAAGTGATACATCATTCTGTTCAGCTTCTCTGTCACTAGTTTATGCTACCCTTTGATAAGACAGCATAAATCTACTGACAGAGTCTATTTAAATATGAGCTGTAATGGGTTGCTATGGGCAAAACAAGACAGTTTCAGTTTTAGACAGATTGATATATATGGGCCATTTGGTCTAAACATTTTCTCCATAGGTCTCTATTAAAATAATGCTTACTTTTGCTCCAAAGCCATCTAAATTATGTTGTATGCATCTTTCTTTCTTGACTGGTTTGCAAACCACCTACCTCACCATGAGTGCCGCAAGTCTGTCTGATTCTGATGGATGTATCTTTTCTTGAGTATAAGTTGAGTAGTATTACATTTCCAATGAAGACTATTTAAAAAGGTGCTTCATAGGAAAACAAATCAACCATAGTTTTTAACCCCTTAACAACACATGACGGGTATACCCATCATGCAGCCGTTAAGGAGAAGCAGAGAGGGCTCCCGGCGTGCTATGTGCAGCCAGGGACCGCGGGTATTAGCGGCCGCGGCCGGCTAATTGACTATTCAAATGCAGCTGTCAAAGCTGACAGCTGCATTTAAATACTGTATGTGGCCCCTGTCCCTGGTGTCTAGTGGGGGATCTCCCCCCCCCCCCCCGTGATGCAATCGCGGCGGGGAGATCCGTTCAAATGAGGAATGACGCTGATCCCGGCTCGGCAATCTATTTAGATGGTCTGCAGCAGACCATTATAATAGAGCACCGATCTGATGGATCGGTGCTCTGTTATATACACAGCATTGATCTCAATGGGAGATCCGTGCTGTTTATATAGAAGTCCCCCAGGGACTTCCCAAACTTTTCCAGGATAGCCGTGTGTTATGCAGTGAAATACATAGGCTAACTGCAACTTTGTTCCACTGGGTTCACGCACAAACACAGTTTCTATACTTACCCTCACTTTTGGGTCATTCTTCATTTGAATTTCCCACCGTATGCAAACAGGGATGAGCGAACCGGCTGAGGTTCAGGTTCGAATGAACCTAAACTATTGGCTTCTGATTCCCGCTGTCTGCCCGCTCCGTGGAGAGGATGGATACAGCCTTAGGACCGCCTAGAAAACTGGGATATAGGCTATGGCTGTATCCCAGTTTTCCAGGCGGTCCTCAAGGTTGTATCCACCCTCTCCATGGAGCGGACAGACAGCGAGAATCAGAAGCCGATAGTTCAGGTTCATACAAACCCGAACCTCAGCCGATATGCTCATCCCTATTTGCAGATCTCCGGAGCACCAGTTGGCATCTTTGTTTGTTTCTTCTCTTCTTCCTGCTTCCTTGGCTGGAAGTGACAGATGACTGACAGCTTTCTCAGCCAATCAGAGCTGAGCAAGCTGTGAGGTCTGTGTACAGGGAGGTGGAGAGTGTCTTGAAAAGCAGGTCCAGTCTTCCCAAGGAAGCTTTTTTTTTATGTTCGTTGAAAAAAAGAGACTAAACACAGGAAGACCTGGTCAGTACAGAGTGATACCAGTCATGCAGATGCCCACTGAGCCCAGGTAGCTGCCTTAAGTAGAGGGATAACTAATTGTGATTGGCTGTGTGTAGTAATGAGCGAATAGTGAGATATTCGAATATTCGTACGATATGTTTACGATTCGTACGGATATGCGTACGAATATCGAATATTAAATCCCATTAAAGTCTATAGGAACAAGTATTCGATTAGTGAAAAACATCTATTTGACCATTTGGAGGGTAAAACCAGAAGCTGGGGGATTTGAATGCTTATCGAATATTTATCGAATGTGTGTGATGAGGTCATTTTATCATGCACCTTATGTAGAGAAGACTTGCATGCTCCAACTGTAAGAGTATGCAGAGGACTGGTCAATGCTGGAACGATGGACAGGTGAGTGGGATGTTTGTTATTTCTTTGACTTGGAGACTGGGGAATTTCATTTGGGAGGGAGGGCAATACAATGGGTGCTGGGGGGGGCATTTAACTAATACACTAGGTGCATCCAGGGGTAGGGGTTAATTATAATACTAGCAGCATGTGCTGCACTTCAAGTCCCTGCGATGAGAGGCCGATGGACCCACTCAACACACATACACATCAGCATAATGGCTTCAGATATGGCTAGGAGGGCGGAAGGGATCGCAAGGTTGGGGAGTTTGGTCAGCAGGGTGGGACAGTTTTACAAGGTTTACAGTTTTGTCCAAGGGCCCATAATGCTGTTTAGATGGCCCTGAATATAGCTTCACATACTTAAAGGTAGCCTGACCACTCTCCTGCATGACGGGGAGTGCAAGCATGCACTCCCCATAAAACAACAATGAATAGAAATATGCCATACTAAACAAGAGGAACAGCAATACTAAAAATAAGGAGGAGCTTTTTCCACGAATAGATCACTTTACACCCATTCCCAGTAATTTAAAGTAATTTCAATCTAGTCTTGACTTTGTCATTCAGAAACCATTCACTTATTTTACTGTTTATTTGTTAGTAGATTTGCTGGTATGTCATGTTCACATTAATGTCTATAAGATGATTTTGCATTATGCTCAAGTACCCCATGTACAATAAAGAATTTATGTATGTTATGATGGTGAACTGGCTTTGAAACAGTGAAGCAAAGTAGTCACACTCCACTGTGTTATACACTTAGCATTGGGTTTATAAAGTGATGTCCGGTACTGATAGCTTATGGCACTGTAGGCAAATAGTTCTCTCCTTTGTCCCTCCAGAGTGCATTGTGGGTATTTATGGTCTAATCATACTCCTGCTATGATGTTCTTTGAGGACAGCAAAAGTAAATATCTTGAGAGAGACATAGATGATAGATCAATCGATAGATAGATAGATAGATAGATAGATAGATAGATAGATAGATAGATAGATCAATCGATAGATAGATCAATCGATAGATAGATAGATAGATAGGAGATAGATAGGAGATAGATAGATAGTAGCTAGTGGCTAGATAAATGATAGATAGATAGATAGATAGATAGATAGATAGATAGATTCAAATGTTGTACAGTCCCTTTGAGAAAATAACTCCCATCAATAAACATATTACTCTAATGATATACACACACACCTCCACACTCAGCTTGATTAAATGATAATGTATTTACATTTTTATAAAAAATGTAATTGTGTAAATTTCTTTGGTACTAATATTGATTAGCAGAGCAGTTTCTTTTCTTCTTTTAATCTAAAAAGTTACTTAAAATGTATGAAGTTTTTGCCACGGCAATGTATTATTCTTCCCAAAGAAATTTGTTTGCATAATTTTTCATTTTCTAAATCTCCCAGCTGACAAATACTTACATAAACTTGTAAGGAAAGGTATTGGCAACAGAAAAAAAAAATGTACATTTACATGGCAGCCTTAGAGAATGGAGAAGATGGACCATTTAACAGTAGTGAAGGTAGGGTACAATCATTAAACGGAATGACATCATCTAGGAGATCTACACAAATAAGAAGTTTTATGTTTCTCGATGAAATTTGTAAGTAATGTATTGATAATTACATATTAGCATTATTCTGGCTAGTCACTAGATGGCAGAAGAGTATGATAAATTCTAGGGAAAATCTCAGGAGAGGCTGGGAAAATAAATAAAAGGTAAACTAAAATAACTAACAGTTGCAAAATAAATAATTACATCTAAGATGTAAAATAAGAAACGACTGCAATAGGAAGACGACTGAACTAAAACTCGAGAGAAGTGAACTCAACATCGCTGCAATTTACCAAGCTCAGCAACAAATGGGATTAAATGAGCTGCTCTTCCTCAAGTTCTAGTATGAAAAAGAACAGGTACATTAAATGTTATATAATTCCACTGCAATAAAGCTGACATATACAAATACCTAGATTAGACATGGACTAATCCAACATTTAGACAGAGTGCTGGGGAAAACGTAATTGTCCTGTTCCAGACGTCCCTGAGGATGGAAAGCATTGTCTCACTGTGACACAGAACAAAGTGAACTTTGATTTTTGGGGATGTTGTAGTTGTGAATTTAGAATGAGTTCAGCACCAGGAATCTCAGCCAGGGTGAAGGTATATGAGGCTATTCTTGTACTGTGAGTTGTGTGTCGGTGATATAGGTAGCAGTGCCAGGGGCTTGTGTTGCTTGTTGTGGTGGGCTGTCAAGTCTAATTGCAGAGATGGCTGGAATTCAGAACATAACCAGGATCAGTCTATGACTTGATAATGATGTGAACCTTGGTTTTTAGCCCGGCTGAGAAAACACTAAACATGTCTACAGGGCAACTAGTTCTCTCTAGAATGTTGACCTAGAAGGACCTAGAATTCTGGATTTGAAGTTCTCCTAGGATCAGGGCTAAGTGCGGGTAAGTTTTTTTTATTTATTGCCTTACAGCTTTTCAAATTAATCAAAGCCTCCTTGTGCAGTTTGTTGAGGCAGTAAGGCTAGGTTTACATCTGTGTTATAAACATTCAGGGCCAATGCTACAATTCTGTTCTGCACTGGCAGCTGGGGCAAACAGACCCCCTGACTTCAATGGGGTTTGACAGTTTTCCTTTTTGTGTCAGTCAGTTTTTAGGATTGTGAGACAAAAAGGTATATACTACACATAGCGTTTTTTGTCCTGTTGTGTAAACGCATTTAATAGCAGAGGCCCTGATACAGGTGTGAGCGGTTCTTAGACTGCACTGCAATAATAATCCTGGACTGGTTCATCATGGCACAGCTGGTATTGGCAGTAATCTACTAGTTACTAAGACAGAAGAGTAAAAAGCACACAGATGTTCTCATATACTTAAAGGAGAAATAATTAAAAAAAAACTCCTGCAGCTGGCAGGGGGGAAATTGATTACAAGTACTAATTAACCTTTTTCCGTGCCCGTGGTGAGCAGCGGAACAGACAGACTGTGGGACCCCTGTCAGGTTCCAGGATCTCCAGAGCTCACCTGTCAGTGACTGGGGTGGGACACTGCTCCAGTCACTGATTGGCTGAGCAGCCAGTCCATCAGCTGGGATAGGCCCTTTTCCCCAAGTTGTGGCGTCATCACGACTCGGGGGAAGGGGGTCCCGAGACTAAGTTAGTACAGTGGTGCCTTGGATTACGAGCATAATTCGTTCAGGGACCACGCTTGTAATCCAAATCCACTCTTAAACCAAAGCAAATTTTCCTATGAGAAATCATTGATGTGAAGACAATCGGTTCCACGCCTCAAAATAATGAGATTCTTTATTCTGATTAACATGTAAAACAAATGGAACAAACATTTAGAAACAGCTGAATATGTGATATTATAAGTTACTGTACAGTATAGTAGTCAGCATGTGGAGTATAATGTATAGTAAGTACATAAAAATGAAAAACAGCAGTTTGTGGATATAGGATGGAACTGCAGATCCCCACAATGCAGTAGCGTAGTACAACAGGTTAAAATAGAGAAGCAGGGCTGCTTTCAGAGGTCTGTGTGGTCACATGACAGCAATGGGGAAGGGGTGTGTGTTCAGCCTGGACCATTCACAAGCAGGAAGTGAGAACCGCAAAGTTATGCAGGAGGACAGTGACAGAAACTTCTCTATACAGCAGTGTTAATGGCTGAGTGTGAGTGCAGGCACATTATAGTAGGAGAAGGCTATGTTCACGCAACATCAAAAATAGTGAAAAGGCGGTAAAATTTGATATGAAAAAAACATCCTTTTTTGCCACAATTTGACTGTAATGGCAATGCATTGAAGTCAATGGGAAGATGGACATCCAATGCACACAATGCATTGAATAACTGACGTTTTTACTGCGGACGTCAAAATAATGAACATGATCATTATTTTATGACGTCTTTTGCAAACAACGGACGTTTTTTATTAGTTGTTTACACACAGTTTTTATTTTGTCACCGTTCTTTCTTTGTTTTTACTATTAAATTCAATCGACTTTTCAATTCAGCCACACCCAAAGGGTAATTAGTGATCCCAATCTAAAATAATCATGTAAAGTGGGTGGAAGTCAGCTCACCCGGCACTCCTCCAGTCCATATACTCAGATGAGCCCAAATCGTAACTCCCAAATGAAATAAAGTCTATTTGTAAGTCCAGCACAACAGGACCAGGTAGGGCTTCGTATCCAAAATCTTTATTGCAAGTCGATAAAACACAAGAAATAAATGGCTAGTTGATGCATTTCGGCGTAGGCACACGCTTTGCTCACAACTTGGTCTCAGACTAAGTTGTGAACAAGGCGTGGGCCTATGCCGAAATGCGTCAACTAGCCATTTATTTCTGGTGTTTTACGGACTTGCAGTAAGGATTTTGGATACGAAGCCCTACCTGGTCCTGTTGTGCTGGACTTACAAAAAGACTTTATTTAATCTAAAATAATATGCAAACACCAGTCATTGCACTAAGGGGAGTTCAGACAGCTAACTGATGATTTTAGACAGAGCTGAAAAAAATGTTGTGTGAACATAGCCATATAGAGGATAGGTAACACAAGGGCTTACAGAGACTGCAGGAAGCATGAAGAATGAAGGCACATAAATGCAGCACTCTCTGTCTGAGGGGAGAGGGGTTACAGCTATAAAGAGATTACCTCCACAGTCCTGTCCCCTGATGCAAGTCCCAGCCTGGAGTGGATCTGCCATGATTTGAGAGGTGAGAGAGACTTCCCGTGTCAGAGTACAGTGCTGTAGATCACCCTGTGCATGACATGCCCCTCCCCCACTCAGCACAGGGAACTCTTCAACCAAGTTAAAATTTTGAAAAACTGTGAGCTCGTTAATCTTAAGTTACTCTTAAACCAGGGTACCGCTGTACTTGTAATTAATTTCCCCCCTGCCAGCTGGCCGATTTTATAATCTGTTGGGCTTCTCCTATAAGTATACGTATATGTACATGTACTTAAATTAACATAATTCTAACTTAATCATTTCTAATTTTAGGTCACAGATCCAAAATTCACCTTTCTAGAAGGCTGCAATCTAAAGCCACAGTTCCTAATAAGAGATGCCTAAATGTTAATTTCTAGAGTTGAGTATTTTCAAATGCTTAAGTGCTTGATTCGAGAAAAGAACCCCATTGAAATCAATAGAAGACTCAAGCATTTTAAGGGGTCTCCTATTCGGCAGAGGGGAGGGTGTCTGTGCACCTGAAAACGTCAGAAAGTGATGAAAACACCATGTAAATGGAACTGGCACAGCAGGGGATGTACCTAAGACTCCTAGGCCACCGTAATAAAAGACAAAGATGAAAGGGCAATATTGTAGACCTGTCCGTGCTGCAGGACTAAATAGCAATAGTAAGGGCACAGCAATGATCAGTGTTACTGATCTAATGTAAAAATGTTAAAGTCCCTTAGGGGGACTTAAAAAGTGTAAGATATATATTTTTTTAAGTTTTTTAAAAATATGCCAAAGCCCCTCACCCAATAAAAGTTGAAATCACCCACTTTCCCATTTTATAAATAAAAAATATAAAAATAGATAAACATGTTCTATACTGTAGCATACGTAATTGTCCGATTTATTAAAATATAACAATATTACTCCTGCAATTCTTGCCAAGGACGCTGCGGACACAGCTAAACATGTCAAAGGGGGTATAGGCTAATTTTAAGTGGCAACAGCACACTGCTCCACCATATTCAGTTACATAGACCTCTTTTAGTCCTGTGGTATTTCTACCATTTAATAGACATTTTATTTGTATGTAAGATTAAAAGTTATATTTTAGTTTGGTCCCATTATAGGGGACATTTGTCCGCAGGCGTTTAGCCTGAGGGATTGGGAGTATATAAGATATATATAATCATGCATATTACTGTATTCAGACTGACCTATAGAATAAAGACACCATGTTGGTTTTACCATAAAGTGCATTACGCAAACACAGAACCCCTACAAAAGTTGTGGAATTGTATTTTTTTCCCCCAATTTCATGCCATAAATGATATTTTGTGGCTTTTGTCATTTATTTTATGGTAGATTGAAAGGTGCCATTACAAAGTACACCTGTTCCTGAAGAAAACAAGGCCTCATATGGCCCTGTAGATGGAAAAATAAAAGAGTAATAGCTCTTAGAATGTAAGGAGGAAAAAAACAAAAATAAAAATTGGAGCTGTCCTTGAGGTCATTTTGGGCTCTGGCCTTAAGGGGTTAACTGAAAACGTAGTAGAGGCTTGGAACAAACTTCCAGCAGATGTGGTTTCTAAATTTACAGTAAGTGAATGATAAACATGAATCTGCCCTTAAAAAAAAAATTTTTTTGGCCAATCCATGGCTGCCTTTTTGGAAAGCAGTGTTTTGGTGCTAAAATGATGGCTATTATTTCAACAATTTAAAATGATGGTCAAAAATTAATTATATTGATAAAATAAATAATGTTGCTGAACATTATTTGCACCGTAGAGATGAGCGAACCGGGTTCGGGTTCAAGTCGATCCGAACCCGAACGTTCGGTATTTGATTAGCGCGGGCTGCTGAAGTTGGATAAAGCTCTAAGGTTGTCTGGAAAACATGGATACAGCCAATGACTATATCCATGTTTTCCACATAGCCTTAGGGCTTTATTCAAGTTCAGCAGCCACCGCTAATCAAATGCCGAAAGTTCGGGTTTGCATCGACTCAGGCATGCTCCAGGTTCGCTCATCTCTATTGCACCATTATTACAAAAAACATCTGATATTAATTCACCTAAAAAGATGTTGGGGGACATAGCCTGTTAGGACTCGAGTCATGCGCTCAGCTCGGTGTCCATAGCAGTCAGACTGCTTTTCATGTTTTTACTCTGCTCTGCTATTCCTGGTTATAGCAGAGTCCAGTGTTGCACGCCCACAGCAGATCAGCACTAGGTGTTTGTGATCAGAGTGATTGTGACTGACATCTGACTCTCCCAGTTAGCTGTCAGTATCTGGGCTGGGCTGGGACTTCTAGTCCTAGAAGTATCTACACTTGCCTCATGTTTCTTGCCTGTGAAAGTGCCTAGCTCACCCTAGTGTTACTTGATCTAGCATTTCCCTGTATTCATTTTCTGGTAACCTGACTTTTGCTATTGACAATTTGACTACCCCTTTGGACACGATTTTGTACTTTGCTGGTTTTGACCCGGATTTCTGACTTCCCTTTATTGTGTTGTGTATTGTCTTGTTTCATTTTGTGTTTTCACTTTAGTGAGATCAGGGACTGCCGTCCAGTTGTCCGTTTGCTATATTAGAGCATCTGAGGCAATAGGTAGGGGCAGCGGGGCGGGTGCCAGCTTCAGGGCTCACCTGTCCTTGTGTTTCCCTGTCCCTAGCCTAACATAGCCTGAGGCTATGTCCACACACCGTCTTTTTTTTGGCTGTTTTACGGCCCCTTATTTAGGACGGTGGTCATTTTGAGGCCAAATAACTGCCAAATAACTTGTTGGAAATTAACAGTCATTATTTGGCCTCAAAATGGCAACTAACCTAAGAGATGGTCATCAAATGTAGAGATAATCAAACAGCGCCGAAGTTCAGGTTCGTACGAACCCGAACCATCGGCATCTGACTTCCACTGCCTTCCCGTTTCGTGGGAAAGGTGGAAACAGCCAGAGTACTGCCTGGAAAACAGGGATACAGCCTAGGTAATAGGCTGTATCCCTATTTTCCAGGCTGTACTACGGCTGTCTCCACCTTCCCCACGGAACGGGAAAGCAGCAGGAGTCAAATGCTGATGGTTCGGATTCGTACGAACCTGAACTTTGGCGCTGTTCGATCATCTCTAGTCAAATGGCCAAAAAAAGGTGTATGACTATAACCTAGGGCTACGTCCCCACAACAGCTGACAGGCCGCTCAGCCAATCACAGTCCGGGACCACCACGCTGCTCTGAAGACAGGCTGCTCTGAAGCTGGAGCGTGCGGACCCAGGGAGAAGCACAAAGGAAGAGGAGCCCTGCAGCCTGGACAGGTAATGTATAAAGTTTAAACAAAGGCTGCAAGGACATCGGTAACAATGTTCCTGCAGCCCTTGTTAAACAATTATCGGGTCATATAACAGGCCCTGTAAACGAGCGCCGATCTAGCAGATTATTGGGCCCCCATCGGCCCGTCTAATAGTGCCCTTAGCTTCTAAATTGAGGTAAGCTTCTTGAACGTCAATGCACTGCAAACTGAAAAAGTGCTTTAGGCTATGTTCACACAATACCTTTTTAGGAGATCCAAAAGAGCTGCTAAAGTGTTTTTTTTTTAATACTTTGTGTGCTGTCCTCATAGGGAGTAAATAGGAGAAAACATAGTTTTATTCCGACGTGCGCTGCAGAGAGAGGCAGGATCTAGTCATTTGAGTGCCTGTCAGTGCACACTGCAGGGATGATTGATAGGCACTGCTCTGTTATCCATCGCATTCATGAAAAACTATATTTATCCCAGGCTGACAGTGTCATAGTGTCTTTGAAACTGTTTGCGCCCGCTGCTGTCTGCTAGAACGGCACTCGTTTGCTGATCCTATTACACGGCCTGATAATCGTTTAACAAGGGCTGCAGGGACATTGTTACCTCCCCAGGTCCCGCACGCTCCAGCTTCAAAGTGGCCTGTCAGCTGACAGGCCACTTTGAAGCTAGAGCACACGGGACCAGGGGGGAGAAGTACAGAGGAAGAGGAGCCCTGCAACCTGGACAGGTAATGTATATTGTCAGTCGCCGGCCGCACACCGGTGTGCGGTCGGTGGCCGACAATTGTAGGTCAGAACCTACATCAACGATCAGCCGGTGATCAGCCGATGATCTTTGTCTTTATTACACAGAACGATAATCTGGCCGATTATCGTTCTGTGTAATAGTACCCTTAGACTGGGCAGAAGCTGTGCAGGGCGGGCACTGACAATGGCACAGATACACCTCTGTGACACTGTCAGCCTGGGATAAAGATTGTTTTCACAAACATGCATCAGCTGATCCTTGTCTCTAAAAGGCTATGTTCACACAACGTCATAAAAAGAGAAAAGGCGGGCGATTTTGCTATTTAAAAAAACTTCAGTTTTTGCCGCGATTTAACTGACTGCAATGGCAATGCATTGAGGTCAATAGGATGACGGATGCCCAATGCACACAATTCATTGAATAACGGACATTGTTAAAATAACGTCAAAATAATGAACATGGTCATTATTTTCGGACGTCTTTTGCAAACAGTGGACTTTTTTATTATTTGTTCACACAGTTTTTCTTTTGTCGCTGTTCTTTCTCAGTTTTTACTCATAAATTCAATGGACTTTTCAATTAAGTCACACCCAAAGGCCAATTAGTAACGCAGACTAGAATAATGTACAAACATCAGTCATTGCACTAAGGGGAGGCCACACAGCTAAATGACGTCCATTATTTTAGACTGAAAATGACGGATGTCATTTTAAACGGAGCTAAAAAAAAAACCTTCTGTGAACAGAGCCTTAAACGGGCAATAATCTGCCTAATCAGCCTGATTCGGCAGTTCATCGCTCCAAGTAATTTGGCCCTTACCAACTATTTTTACTTGCGGAAACCAGAATATTCTTTTAAATGTTTTCTTTATACTTTGTAGCACAACAGAAAAATTTATAAAATCCCCCCCAACCCCCCAAAAAAAGAAATAATTTTATATGTAATAATATGCATTTTAGTTTGTGCATTTAGCCTGTGCGCTATAGTTAGCTGCTTTTTATTATTTTTTACACAGTGCAGGTGTTCCGATAGAATTCCTACTGTTTTGTGTTTTGTAAAACTGTATGTTTGCTGAAGCATAACTTTCATTTTTCTGCTTAATTGCACATGAAAATTAGCCCTGAAATACACAGCAATAATAGGGCACAATGACTATTATATATGCATTATACAGACACAGATACAAGGGAAATATGGAGGGAAATGGTTCTCAGATTTATTTCAAATTATATCAAAAGGTAGAATTTCTTATTTGTCATTACCGATTCTTTCGTAAACGGTGAACTTTTGTGCTAAGTAGCAGCGGTTAATTTTAGTCCTTTACGGAGTGACATGAAATATATTTTTCAAGAATGCATAATGTGTGATTGGGAGTATTTGAAGTTTATACAATAATGTGAACACAGAACCTTTTTTTTTTTTTTTTTATTTCCAGACACCCACTGGATTTATAGTTTTGGAAACAGTCCCTGAAAACTTGGTCTATAATTGCCTTTGTATTGTGCTGCATCATTCAGGCAATGCGTGGAGCAGAAAGGATAAAAGTATAGGTTTGGTTAATTGTTATTGAGGGAACTTGTGTTTTAGGATTGAAAAGTAAAGTATACAATTACATGCCACCTACATAAGGCTTAGTTGCCTCTGTTGGCCACTTAAAATTTACATGCAGTAGTGACTCGTCGTTTGGCAGGCTTTTATTATAAAAGTTGTTGCCCATGGAATCTCATAGTGCAAGTGTCTCCAGTTTATTTATTTTGTAGCAAATACACAAATGACATGTTGTCAGGACTGACTAGGGAAGACACAGACAGTGTGGTCTCTGATGTTGAACCCACCCCAGCTGTCCCTACCTACTTGCCACACTCTGCCCTAGGTGGCAGCGGGCAACTGGGCAGCGTTCCCTATACTGCAGCAGGTGGTAACACAAAACGAGACAAGACAATACACACACAATAAAAGGGGACTCAGCGGTCCAAGTCGGCAATGTACGGGAAGCAAAGGTACAAGATCAATATCCGGAAGAGAAGTCAAGGTCACAAAAGCCAAAGGTCAAAATACATAGGATAGTCAGGTCACAAAACGCTAGCTCAAGGAGGCACTAGGAAACTAGGCTCTTTGACAGGTAAAGAACTTAAAACAAGTGAAAGTACTTATAGGAGTAGAAGTCCCAGCCCAGCCCAGATACCGACAGCTAACTGGGAGAGTCAGTTGTCAGTCAAATCACTGTGATAACAAACACCTAGGGGGAGATTTCACAGCAACCAATCACAGCTCCTCTTTCCTTTCACCAGAGCTGGAAGCTTAGTTGTAATTGGTTGCTGCGGCCAGTTTGCACCAGTCTAAATTTAACACTCTTTGATAAATCTCCCCCATAGTGCTGATCAGCAGAGGGAAAGCAACACTGGACACTGCTTCATCCAGGAATTGCAGAGCAGAGAAAAACATAAAAGCAGTCTGACTGCTGTGGACGCCAAGCTGAATGCACGGCTCGAGTCCTAACACATGTATTATGCAAGATATTGTTTAAAGCTAATGTACAGCAGGTACATCAATTGTAACATCTTTACATCAAAAGACTAGCGCCGATGTGGGGATGCTGATGCCACAGTCCTTTTTTTAAACCGTGGCCTGGTTTCTGCTCACAGCACCAGTCTATTCCCAATTACTGGCCCGACCTGGAGCACAGGAGACGGTCCTGCCCACCCCCAATGTGACGAAACCCCTCTCCTCTGTGACACGGCTCCATTGATTTAAATGGCGGGCCCGTCTCCAGTGCTTCAGGCTGGGACCGGGTGACCGGGAATAGTCCAGCGCCATGTACGAGAACCACGGTTTAAAAAAAGGAACACGGCATCGTCGTCTCTGCCAGATAATAAATGTCCACCATAGAGCTGAAGAGTAGAATATACAAGGATCTCTAATAAACGGGTTTAAATTGAATATTCATAACTTTCCTGCTTCTAATTTTTGATTTCGCTAACAGTTGTATGTTGTACTACCTGCAATGCATGGTAAAAACAGAAATGACAAAATTGATTTTCTGTTGGTTTACATCCAACCTTATAGACATGGAATGATATATTTGTATTGACTGCTAAAACCAACCAGCCCTCCTATCCTGTTATTCTATGATTATTTTATGTTTCCTACAATCACTGGATGATTAGCATTCTCAATACAGAATTTGCACAGGTGTTCTTTTCAACTGTATTTTTATGCATATGTCAAGTTCATTGAACTTGATCATAGTATTTAAAGGGGTACTCTGGTATCAGATTTCTTAACAATAAATAAATAAATAATAAGTATCCCACCAAGACATTTAACTTACTAGTATAGTTTTATCATTAATAGTACTGGTTTCAGCATGTTTTTGCTCAAAGTCCTGTGTTTCCCAGGTCATCTGCGCTCAGAGTTAAGGCAGTCATGTTTTGATGGACACATTGAGCCGTGATTTTTTTTCAACCAGCAACCATTTTAGACCTTGATTTCTGGTAATTATAGCTGTTATATAGCAGCCTTCAGGAGACTGGACCTGCATACAGTAAGTATAACTTATATAGCTGCCTTCAGGTAACTGGACCTGGATACAGTAAGTATAGCTGTTATATAGCTGCCTTCAGGAGCCTGGACCTGGATACAGTAAGTATAGCTGTTATATAGCTGCCTTCAGGAGACTGGACCTGGATACAGTAAGTATAGCTGTTATATAGCTGCCTTCAGGAGACTGGACCTGCATACAGTAAGTATAACTTATATAGCTGCCTTCAGGAGACTGGACCTGGATACAGTAAGTATAGCTGTTATTTAGCTGCCTTCAGGAGACTGGACCTAGATACAGTAAGTATAGCTGTTACATAGCAGCCTTCAGGAGAGTGGACCTGGATACAGTAAGTATAGCTGTTATTTAGCTTCCTTTAGGAGACTGGACCTAGATACAGTAAGTATAGCTGTTATATAGCTGCCTTCAGGAGACTGGACCTGGATACTGTAAGTATAGCTGTTAGATAGCAGCCTCCAGAAGACTGAACCTAGATACAGTAAGTATAGCTGCCTGTTATATAGCAGCGTTCAGGAGACTGGACCTGGATACAGTAAGTATAGCTGTTATATAGCTGCCTTCAGGAGACTGGACGTAGATACAGTAAGTATAGCTGTTATATAGCTGCCTTCAGGAGACTGGACCTGGATACTGTAAGTATAGCTGTTAGATAGCAGCCTCCAGAAGACTGAACCTAGATACAGTAAGTATAGCTGCCTGTTATATAGCAGCGTTCAGGAGACTGGACCTGGATACAGTAAGTATAGCTGTTATATAGCTGCCTTCAGGAGACTGGACGTAGATACAGTAAGTATAGCAGCTTTCAGCAGACTGGACATGGATACAGTAAGTATAGCTGTTATATAGCTGCCTTCAGCAGACTGGATCTACAGCCTTCAAGAGACTTGCCCTAGATTTCTGGTAAGTATGGTTTTGTTTTACAGCAAGATAACTAAGCAGCTCAAATCATTGCAACCAGACCCCTCTCATCACTGCCCCAAGCCCCTCCCCCTAACTACCTTCTCTGTGTGCTTCCTTCTCTTCTCTGATGGACAGAATAGGAGGAGAGTGAAGGGGCACGGGGTATAAGGAGGAGAAGAGCTGAAGCTGGGGACTGCAGGATATGGATGTCCCTAGAGCTTCCCTACAAACAGTCACAGTGTATGTGTGAGTGTCCACGCAGTTTGCATGTGTGTCCATGTAATGTGCATGTGTGTGTGTGTGTGTGTGTGTGTGTGTTATTAATATGGACGTAAATATGTAATCGTCATTAGTGTGTTGTGTTTGTATAATGCATGTAGCATGCAGAGTATGTACAGTATGTTGTGGATATGATGTATGTAAAATGTAGATTTGCAGGTGTGTATGTTTCTGTATACATGTGTATAATCTATATGTATGACTGTAAATATATAGGATTCTGTACAATAAAATCCAACTTTGTTCCACAGTTTTATTGTAGAGCCATTATCTACAGCTTTAATGAGATGTTACAGAGACTGGAGCATCATTTCCCTGAATGTTATGTTGAGATGGGAACTGTTCTGTCCTCAGCAAAGAAGGAGCTAAGTTCTTTGACCACTTCCTGACTAAACCCAATGCAGTGCCGCCCACCCACCCACTGTGCTGAGCATACCCACCCCAGTAAGGAAGAGGTTAGGTAAATTTACTCCTTCCTTGCTCAGCTCGAGCAGTGGATTTAGCAAAAGAAGTGGAATACACTCTGGCTGCATATTGTAATGGAGCAAAACACCGTTCAAAATGATAGATGCTCTGTTCCAGATTTATTTTTTTGTCTGTCCTTTTTGTTTTTCAGATAATGGCATCCTGAGGACTTTTTCGGACAACAATAATGACAATTTTACTAGAACAATTACTAAAATAGGTAAAAGCATCCCAACATTATTAATACGTAAAGTGATGCATGTCTCATTTGAAAATTTTGGCTCTGTCAAGTTTTAATGTTAAATATATCTTTTTTGGTGATTTTAAATTTTTATTTTACTATTTATATTACCATATTTATAAATCATTTTCAAGCAGCACCCTTCTTATCAACACAGAAAGGAGTACAGTTAGTGGTAACACCTGTGCATAGATAACTGTGCAATATATTCTCATTCCTAGAGCCCTAACTTTCTTCTATTGATATAGTGATCTCATTTTTTTCTTCTTCAATAGTGCCTTTTAATTTATTATGTAATGTATTAAAGAACTTGGTATATGGTGGAATTGAGAAAAAAAACACAATTTTGCCATTGGGGCACAGTTGCTTTCATAAAGATTACATCCAGTGTAATTGTACGATTACAGCTGTGCAAAACGTATATAGTTGTTATTATGATGTTTAACTACTTCTTTTTTTATTATTTTTCCATCAGTGAACCTGAAAGCTGTAGTTTGTATTGGTACCATTTTTTATTTTTCTGTGGTGTGCATTCAAAGTTTGGAAATTTACAGATCAACCACAACACATGTTTAATATTTAGTGTTTCTTTTTCTTCTATTGTAAAAGTAAAAAGTTTTTTCTACTTTTGCATGTACTGTTTTTTATACTTAAAATAAAGCCCTACAGAAACCTTATTACATCCGACAGGTTGTAAATTGAGATGAGGGAACCTTGAGCATGCTGGAGTCGATCCGAACCCGAACTTTCGGCATTTGATTAGCGGTGGCTGCTGAAGTTGGATAAAGCCCTAAGGCTATGTGGAAAACATGGATATAGTCATTGGCTGTATCCATGTTTTCCAGACAGCCTTAGAGCTTTATCCAAGTTCAGCAGCCCCAGCTAATCAAATACCGAACGTTCGGGTTCGGATCGACTCGAACCCGAACACGGTTTGCTCATCTCTAGTTGTAAAACAAATACTAACATGGCATCTATGTGGGCCTTCACTAGATTCCTGGCTGCTCTATCAAATGCTGGGCACCCAATGAGTGAAGATATTGCAGGTATGGGTTAGCTATAATACTCAGTTGGCACTCATCATGTATGGAGTAAACTCAGCTTTTAAACTTGCTCCAAAATTCAAAGTTTGTGCCCTATCTATGGTTTCCAAATGCAGAAATCATTCCTTAACACAAACTCTAGTGGGCAATGTTACAAGGGTTGTATAGTCTTGTTTTGTTTTAAAGAATAATATGGGTTGTTTCAGAGTCCCCAGATCTTAAAATCCAAAGAGTATCTCTGTCAGGGGTAGCGAACTGGACCACAGGAGACAGGTGATGCCCAGGCACTGCCACCCGCCCTGCCTAATTGTCTCGACTGCCCTAGGAAGCAGAGGACAACTGGTTGACGGTCCCTAGCCTGTACAGGTGTGACACAGAACATGGCAAGACAGACAAAACACAAATACTCAAGGTCAGAGGTCCGGGTCAGCAACTAGCAGTCTGCGAAGCACAAAAAACTAATCCAGTAGTAGTAAAAAGTCAAAGCCAGAAAGTCAAAGATACCAGTATAACAATCAGAAAAGGAATGCTAGGTCAAGAAGTCACTTGGGGTTTGAGGCTTTATTGCAGGCAAGGAGGATGATGAGGGGAGCAGTGTTTTGGGGGCTGGAGTCCCGGCCCTATACCGTGGGACAGAGACCCTAGCCCCTAACCAGAGTTGACTGGCGGTGCCAGCCGCCAGTCATAATCACTACAACACAAAACACCTTAGCCATTCTGCTGGGGGCAGTGAAGCCCCAGCCTCTACAACAATCAGGGACACTGCCGGCGGGCCAATAACAACCAGCCGGGCTGGTCATCAGAAACGCCATCTGCACGCCCCTTACAACCGTCCAAGCCGGTGGTCAGGGACTCTGTCATTGCTTACAGGGAGCCGGCCGTGTGCTCCTGCAGTACAGGGAGTGGTGCGTGTCAGCCGGCCCTTGACAATCTCTAAGATAAAGCAGAACAGGTTATTTGAAGCATGTCATGTGCAGCTACTGTAAGAGGCTATCCTTTCCTCATGGGCCCTATATTCCTACAGAAAAATTTTAACACTTTCATGGAATGTATGCCACAATGAATTGCTGCAGTTCTGAAAGCCAAAGAAGGTCCAATGCACTACTATATGGCTGTCGCTAATAAATGGCCATTGTTTATGCTTATTATATATTTATAGCAACTTGTGCGATGATAATATATTCAGCTGTGTTTCATATGTCTAATGGGAGAAGGCTGTCCTAAACTTTTTATGTTTTTATCCTATTTTTCTATACAGCCTTGTCTGTAACGTTGTCTGTAAGGCTAAAAAAGACATAAGGCCATGCAGTTCAGCCTATTATGCCTTACAATATATAATGTATTATAGCATTACATATAATCAGCTTGATACAGATAATCATATTGTCCATACATTTGTTTGATTTCAGCACTTTTACAAAAGTAATGTAACCTAATAGCTGATATTTTCATATGAGTTTCTAACACTAAAGGATTAATGGGAGACCTGGTATCTGCTCTCCATAGAGAGCTATGTTCTGCACATCTGAAATTAAATTCATTCACTTTTATTCAGACTTACTACATGTATATTTAATAAAGCTTAAACTTTCTTTCCATAGCATCTCAATGGTGCTTTGAAAATAGATCCTTTATTGTGCAGAATTTATACTTTCACCAACTAGATAGTGTATAATATGGAGCAAAGAAAAATCACACAAGATTTGATAACTGAGAGGGCAGCGGGAATTAAAGTTTTACAAGATTTGAAATATATTTCCAGATACTTTAGCAAACATTTCTTGAAAGGGGTTATCCAGCGCTACAAAAACCACTTTTCCACCTCTCTTGTCTCTAGTTCAGGTGTGGTTTGCAATTAAGTTCCATTTACTTAAATGGAACTGAGTTTGAAATGCCACCCAATCTGGAGACAAGAGAAGGGGAAAAGTGGCCATGTTTTTGTAAGTTTACCCTTTAAGTTTAACAATGTGTTGTTTTTTTTATAAATATTAAAATTGAAATACCTGTTTTTATTTTATTTTTGTTAAACCCCTTCCTGCTCTCTGTCATACATACAGTATACAGTGCAGTGGGAAGGTTCCTAATACGCAGTGCCAAACATGTACAATGCTGGCATCACAATGGCAGAAGCTGAGCCCACGCGATCTGTGGGCTTGGATGTAAATCACATGTTTTTGCTTCAGCTGTCACAAACTAGTGCTTGCATTGGTCTTAGCAGTTTAACCCAAAAGATGCTATTGTCAATAGCGACCACTGCACCTATAGGGTTGACCGGGGGAATGGGCTTCCCCTGTCACCAATCAGCAACCCAAAAATTCAAGGGCGGAGTTACGATTGTTGCCATGGCAACTGTAGGCCAGGCTGGGTGTTACAGACTAACTGTCAGTGAGTAACTGACATACTGCACAACAGTACAAATGTCCTGCTTCATACTATGCTAGCGATAAGATGATCACAGCATCAAGTCCGTCAATGGAGAGAAACTCATACGGGTAAATTCACACGGGCGGATCTGCCGCGAGTTTCATGCTCAAAATCCACAGGTAATCCACAATACACGTAACTGCGTGTTTGATTGGGGGTAAGTCACATGTAGGTAGATTTAGATTTACATGTAGATTTACCCGCAATCAAACACGCACTTACGTGTATTGCGGATTAGCTGCGGATTTTTGAGACTCGCGGCAGATCTGGCCGTGTGAATTTACCCTAAAGCATTGATGTTATTTATCCTTCATGGTGAACGCCATTAAAAAAATTGGTATTAATGTTATTTATAACTGACGCATCTGCAATCACACACGGGATTATGAGTACGGTATTATTAATATAAATCTCTATATCAATTAAGGTTCAATATTAACCGATCTAATAGGACCGTGAACAGTCAATATTACAATACAATACAGTCTCCCCCCATTTTCGCTGTAGGGTATTGACCTATCCCTTAACCTTACCTTATGTTTTCTGTTCCTATGTAACTACTATTCCTGTGATTGTGTAACAGATTTAGACAAATATACAGATTTAAACAATAATAAAATATATTTATTACACACTCAGCCTACTGTAAACACTAGGTTGGGGCTTGGCTGTGGTGCAGATAGTCTTTTTTGTCTCAGTGGGGAAAATTGAACTATCAATGCTACCTTAGGTAGTCTACATAAACTTCTTTAGGGGAGGTTGTACCCAAGCTTGCTTGCTCTCCACCCTCATTTCTCCCTCCCTGGCCTATGTGCCCGAGCATCGGTGCAGAGAGATGATGTAACCATACACATATAGGTATCGACATTTATTCCAGTATCCTTTTTTTTCCAGGGGGTTGGAATGCAGACCTCCTGCAGTCCTGTGTTCACACATCTTGGTATATGTTCAAAAAATGCCAAACAGATGAGGATCTTCTGCTGATTTCCCACAGCTGAAAGTCTGCAGCAGAAAACATGTCCCTGTTGCACATAGAGGGATAATGATAAAGGTAATTTTGAGACTTTAAAAGTTTTCAGGAACTTTGTAGTTTATTCGATATTTAAAGGAAACATTTTGTTGCACTGGGGGCGGGACTACCATCCTCAGTGCACTGATCCGCTGTGGCTGGACCCCCCCCCCCCTCCTTGTAGCCTTTGCATGCTTGCCTAGAGTGTGGTCCCAGCTCAGCCCGTGATTCCTGCCCATGGTTCATGGCTCCTTTGGTCCCAGTAAGTGATTGCTTTCCTGGTTCCAGTTTTGAGTCCTGCTATGTTCCTGGCTATCTACTTGCCTACGTGTCTGCAGCTGCACCTTGTCCGCCTCTTCTAGCCAAGCCAAGGGTAGAAACCTGTGGGTCGCTTGCCGGAGCAAATCCAACCCACCTTGCGGCCGGCTCTGGTGGTGAAGACCAGCGCCCCCTTAGACTCCGCTCTCTGGTGTGGCTTACGTCAGCTCTAGTGTCGGATCTACTACTCCTACAGTGGTACTGGGTTACTGCAGCTCATCTCCCATTAACTGTATAGTGTAGGTGCCATAACGTGTCAGCACCTTGCCATTTAGTTATTGATTGCCTATCCTGAGGAAACCCATTTAAGTTCTAAAGCTAAATCTGTAAAATATTTTTAGTTTAATGTCTTGGGTTTCTGACATCCTTATTAATGTTCCTCATGATGTCTTTAAAGCTTATTATGTGGTAATCGGGGCAACCTGTTGTCATCTTCCCTCTGTTTGTAATCCAAGAGGACGTTTCTCGGGATCCTTGTGTAGATCTGTTCATTTTTTATCCTTGTTTTAAGAATGTATGATGTTGCTTCCTATCTTCTCTTCCTGCAGAATTCTCTAGGTATCACAGAGCGGTTGTAGATGATGGACTTCTTCATATGTTACGGATGGAAGCTGTTATTTCTTAGATATGCCGGATGGCCTGAAGAAAAGAATTCACATGATGGTGATTTATGAAAAATATCTGTGCTTTGGACCAATTTCATATCACCTCCAGGCTTGACTAGACCAGAAAATTTATTAGGTCTGATGTGTTTTGTCAGAACAAAATAATGTATACTTCTCACTCGTTTTTTACTATTTTGTATACTCTCCTGTCTATTAACAGTTTATATATTATTTTCTTTCTATATAACATAACCCATTGACCTTTTTTACTTTGATATTTTATTAAACACATCTTATCTTTCCCTTTTAGACATGAAAATTGATTCCCCATTGATGAGGTTTTTATTATAGTGAATAAAATTTCTCCTATCTCAAAAACTAAAATAAGATTATTTTAATTTATATTTCTATGCTGGGGCATAGATAAAGACTCATGGGTTTTGTTACAAACATTAAAGGGACTCTGTACTCACAATCTGACCCCCCCCCCCCCCCCAAACCGCTTGTACCGTCAGATAGCTGCTTTTAATCTAAGATCTGTCCTGGAGTCTGTTCTGCGGGTGATGCAGTTATTGTCCTAAAAAACAACTTTTAAACTGGCAGCCCTGTGCCCAACAGCCGAGGCCTAGAGTGTCGAGGAGGGGTGGTGCAAAGTTAGGGCACAGATACTCCGGTTGGGCACGGGCTGCAAGTTTAAATGTTGTTTTTTAGGACAATAACTGCATCACCTACCGAATGGCCTCCAGGACAGATCTTGAATTAAAAGCAGCTATCTGAAGGTACAAGTGGTTTGGATGGTCAGAGTGTGGGTGCAGAGTCGCTTTAAACTTGAGAGCCCTCTGCACAACTTCTCTTAAAGTGGAATACCCATCTGGGAAACTTTTGACATATCTATACGTTAAGGGGGGAGGGGTGACTTGATTTCCTCCACTGATGCAGAGTTTGATTATGTAAAAATAAGAAAGGGGAATAAGGAGCTCCAACACCACTTTTGTATTCTTTAAAGGAATGCAATCCTGTGCCTATAGCACAACTCAAAAAAGAAAAGGACACACAATGGATGTCCGAGCCTATAATTCACAATTCAATCTTTGTACAAAAAAATATATATTACAGAAAACACATAAAATTAAAACCACTAGAAAAACCCACCCTGGGCTAACCACCATCATGGCGTGCATCCATGTGCGTTCCATACACTATGCAGGTCAGGAAGGGATATAAATCTTGTATATCTGCGTACCTAACGTACACTTGTCTGGCACCTGCGTAATGGAGGCAATGCGTTCCACCGCGTTAATAACATAATGTCTTACCCAAGAAATCTGTGAACAGTAGCTCCTCATTGAGGCTCCTCAGGGCCTCCAATCTGAAATTGTATATCCACTTTGACTCCAGTCTCAATAACGCACGTTTCATCTCACCTCCCCATACTGTATGTAAATGTGTAACTTTTTGAGTCCACAAATCCGCATACCAGTTATCCCACCAGCATATGTCCTCAAAAAATTGGCCAATACAGACATTAAAGCTTTCCCATCTTGTGCATATCTCCGTGCCAATGTAAGGCTATGTTCACACTACGTATGATTCCGTCCGTAGTGCGAACCGCGAATATACGCACGTAGTTTTAAGGTTGATGCGTTGAAAAGTATACGATATACGCCCGCACAGTGCACACTACGTATGAGCTTACGGCCGGATCGTATGCGGTGCCGTGAAAAATGAACAAGACCATTGTTTGAGGACGGAAATGTTCCAACTCACGGCCGTGGATTTGCTTGCGGTCCCGTACGAAGTATTTATTTCAGCCAAATTGAACTTGATTTTTCGATCCAAAAAGTTCTGTGAGTTTTATTGGGCTAGGCGAAGATTTCCAAGTAAATGACCTGTTTCAGATCGCTTTGAGGCTGGGTTCACACACAGTATATTTCAGGCTGTATTTGGTCCTCATGTCAGGTCCTCATAGCAACCAAAACCAGGAGTGGATTGAAAACACAGAAAGGCTCTGTCCACACAATGGTGAAATTGAGTGGATGGCCGTCATATAACGGTAAATAACTGCCATTATTTCAATACAGAAGCCATTGTATTAAGATAACAGAAAATATTTGCCATTAAATGGCGGCCATCCACTTGATTACAACATTGTGTGAACAGAGCCTTTCTGTGTTTTCAATCCACTCCTGGTTTTGGTTGCTATACAGCCTCAAATATACAGCCTCAAATATACTGTGTGTGAACCCAGCCTAAATCAAGATAGGGAAGCATAACTGTACTACGGGCGTATGTTCGTGGTTAGTACGCATCCGGGCGTATGTCGATTTTTCCCACACCCGTAGTTTCAGCCGCACATGTACGGCGGCGTACGGACTACGGACCGAATCATACGCAGTGTGAACATAGCCTTATAGGGGTTTTTAATGCCCAGTGAGTGAATAATATGGACTGTGTCTTCAGTGGTCCCAATGAATTCCTATAGGCACCCAGTTCCTTGGTAAACTGGACACTTGGTTGACAGCAAACAACAAACAATCACCCACTATCTACCCACAATAGGAGCTCCTATCCTATCCTCTCTGTCCTATATCACTCTGTTAGTGTCTCCCTGCACTGCCCTAACTGCCTGTTGCCATCCTGCTCTCTCCTCCACACACAGCCGACTGGCCACCTACTGAAACAAACCACCTTCTATAGAGGGTGAGGTACTGACAATACAGAGGGACCAGCAGCTGATTGGACAGTCACTAGGAATTATAGTTAATCCCTTTCTGCCATCCAGTGATACTCCAGACAGCTGCCATATCTCTTGCAAATTTCTTAACGAAGCCGCCTGAATTCGCTTCGCTCATCTCTCCTTAAAAGTCGACAAAACATATTGCTCCTCCCAAATGGATATAGTAAGGTTGGCTAAAGAAACACCATAGTAACATCACTGCATTGAACTTAACCCAACAAAAAATTAAGAAATTTTGGATTACCAGAAACTAAGTAGCTTCCGTGATGAAATTGCCTAAATCAGAACAGTACCTGCCATATTTGTAAAGATGAAATTGTGTTCATGGCTTTATTCTAAGGAGTACTAGTGCAAAGTGGACTATGCTAATATGTACATATATTTAGTTAACATCTGATTGCATATACATTGTACAGTAAAGTTTGCTATAAACCTATAGCAGTAGTTGCATTAGCAGCCTTGTCCACATACATATTAAAAGGCAAGAAATATATTCACTGGTGAGTCCGTTTTTTTGTTTTGTTTCATCCTTTAATTTAAAATTTTCACATAAAAGAACATAATCATCACTTACAAATGTCCCAAAAAATCACAATCCGTACCCTCAAATACCCCCCCCTCCCCAGTGACATGGTGTAGAGCAACACAAAAATAATCTTCACACACACCAACAACTATAATCTGCTTCCCTATTTAATACGATCCCCAGCCCAAAGGGAGTTCTTTTCTGCTTCCGTCTATCACTTTCAAATAGAGCTAAATCTTGTAGCAGCACTCCTGGTGCCCCTAGATGTCCCATTTTCGTAATCCCTAATCCTACTAACTAAATTACACCATTCTCTAAATGCAGGAGGAGGGGAGTCCACTCAATACCTTACCATTTAAACTTAAGCACATCCAAATAATTTTATTAAAAAGGTTATGCCTTCCCCATCACAGATCAAACCCCCCCAGGACTAAAGCCTCCACAGACAAACAAACTTTTTTTGAGACACATCTCAAGATATTCAATTACTTTAGCCCAAAACTCTCTAACACGAGGACAAAACCATACTAAATGCGGAAGATCTACCCACTCTTCTCCACACTTCATACAACCCACCACCCTAGAGTCTAAACCTCCAGATAGACTCCTAGGAGTGTAATAAAGCCAATAGAGTAAGTTCCAATGGATTATTCTATGTGACATACTGCTCGAACCCTGTCTCAGATTAAGAATACTCAACTTTCAAATCTCATCTAAAATTTGACCAAGAGCCAACTTCCATTTCTTCCTCGCCTTTGATAGATGATGCGTTGTAACTTTCAGTGTTAACAACCTATATATTTTAGTGAGAATTTTTTTTCCTATTCCCTTCTTCCTGAATACTTTTAATAACCTCATGTGTACTAAGAAAAAAATTTACTTTTTTTCTGTGTAAGATGACAATCGTGCATAATTTGTACATACATTTACTTATGAGTAATGTTAAATTGTTCCTGTAATGTTACAAATGGCAGCAATTTACCATCATTAAATAATTGCTCAACACATCAAACCCCTTTTATTTCCAAAAAGCGTGCTATTCCAGCCCTCAAAAATTCCCCATAACAGCGTGCAAGGCATACTACATTTAATGCCACAAACTTTTTTTAATTTTGTGCCTCACTTTATCATATAATTGAACAAAAGCTTGTGGTGCAACATTCCCTTGTGAGAAACTCCACGCCTCTAATGCTTCAAAAACATTCCTGTTCATACCGATTTGCCTCATAATAACCCCCAAACGGATGAGGAGTTCCACTTTGCCAGGCTCCGGGCTTCCACAGCCAAAAAGTAGAGCAAGGAGAGACCCCACCTGACCCTCTGGTCTAACCAAAACAAGATATTTAATTCTAACTTTTTCCTTCGCACACTAATCTATTAATTAACACCTCGGTTTTCTTGAATCACGTGTCAGGGATCCACAATGGGCCAGCTTGCAAATAATATAAAAATTGAGGAAGCAAGATCATCTTTACTATTGCAATTCTTTCAGCCATTGCTAGAGGACGTCGCATCCTCCTTCTGTGTCCAGCATTCCGTTTTTTAATTTTAAACGTAGGTATATTTTATTTTATTTGTGTTCAGTTGTAACCAATGGTTTTATTTAACATTTTTTTCACCTATTCAGTCTGGCCAATTTGAAAATATATTAGGAAAAATATTGTGTTTTTTTATTTTTTTTATTATGAAATTTATATTAAATATATATATTATATTTATAATTTAACATTTATGTAAATTTCATTAAAAAACAAACAAAAAAAAAACACAATATATATTTCCAAATTGGCCAGACCGAGATAGGTAAAAAATATGTTAATTAAAACCAATGAACCAAATGAACACAAATAAAAAATACCCACATTTAAAATTGTGTGTATACAGTGTGTATGTATATATATATATATATATATATATATATATATATATATATATATATTAGTTTTATTATTTTTGGAAAGCAGTATACCTCTATATTCACACATATTGTTTTCAATGTGGGAAGGGGGCGTGGCCTCTGTACATGCCGCATTTATCACAATTGACACATTCAGATGTAAATCAGACCTGAAATGTATGCCAGCTGTGAGTTGGTATAAATTTAAGTAATGGTACATGGACAGCTGTCGGGGGAATAATTAAGACTGAAGTGAAGTGCTGGTCCTTATATATCAACCTCTTGCCCCTCCATATTAATATATGAGCATAATATTTTTTTTTTTTTATCTTAGTGTGTAAAAAGTATAGCAATTTTGTCATTTTTTCCAAACAATTTTGCCTTTGACCCCGGAAAAAAAAAAGAAACACATTATGCAAACTGCCACTGCCATTGCGGTGGCATCCACCTGTCTGTGCCACTTTTTTCTGCTATATTTTTTCCTTAAATATTTTTATTAATATATTTTAAAAGGATGAAATAAATTACAACTGACCTTTGGGTTAATCTGAAAAAAAAACTAAAAACTTTTACTATTCTATTCCAGGAGTATTTAATTAGTATAATATTCATCACTGTATGCCATTTGAAGACTTTTTCCAATAGAAGCCTTTTCAGAAATGTCACATTTTAAAGGTCCATCTACGTGGCATTAACAGTCAAAAGTTGAAATAATAAAATTATTTTTGGGGACAGCGATAATAAATGTTATCATCACAATTTCATCCATTCAGTCAAAACTATGAAATAAAAATAACAAAATTAAACTCTTTCTTTCCTTTCTATCATACCCTCATTTTCCCACAGAAATCATAGTAATGTACCAACATGAACATATAATCTCAATAATTTATAGAGATGAGCGAACCTCGAGCATGCTCGAGTCCATCTGAACCCAAACTTTCAGCATTTGATTAGCGGTGGCTGCTGAAGTTGGATAAAGCCCTAAGGCTATGTGGAAAACATGGATATAGTCATTGGCTGTATCCATGTTTTCCAGACAACCTTAGAGCTTTATCCAAGTTCAGCAGCCGTCACTATTAAAATGCCGATCGTTCGGGTTCGGATGGACTCGGACTCGAACCCGAACCCGGTTCGCTCATCTCTAGTAATTTAGCAAAAACTGGCCAGGTAAATTTTAAAGACATAAATATACTTGCTTTGAAAAACCAATTGCAAAACTACATTGATAATAACATACATTGTTATTTTTTTACATTGTTTGCCATCTTACCACATAAAAATATTCATGCTTTTTACTTCCCAGTAGTTTTCATTATAATGGATGTCAAGGGACGCTACACTACAATTGTGAAATGTTGCATTTTAAAGAGAGTGTCATACCTCTACAAGACTGACAGGGAAATCTCTGGGAGAAGATAAAAGGATAATTGAAAATAACTACATCCATGAACCATAATTTGTATACATTGTAACACATTTGAAATAAGTAGAGAAATGTTATGGAATGAATTAAAAAAAAAAAAGTAAAAAAAGGAAGAGAGCTCAATAATATTACCCAACTGCAATTAAAGTGACACTCCAGGAAAAATGTGATCGGATTTCAAAAATTTGAGGTAAATGGTCTCCGAAGAATGTGCCACTATATCACTAATCAGTATCGATTAGACATTGAATAATAATACAGTCTTTAGGCTTTTGCCAGTTTATCCCCTTAAAGGGGTTATCGAGGTTTAGAAGAACGAAATAGCATGACTCGTCTCTTGTTTGAGTATGGTTTTGCAATTGAGCTATATTCATTTCAATGGAACCGAGTTGCAAAACCACCCAACTGCTTATTACCTAAAGGCCCTATTACACAGGCTGATGTTTAAGAGCTAGCAAGCCAACCTGTTAGATCAGTGCTCGCTTGCTACTCGTTCACTAATTACACAAGCTAACAGTGAGCGATAAGAGGGGGGGCGGGGAGAACATAGTACATATAACATTTTTTCAACATGCTGAAAAACAAGGATCACCTGACATTGTGCATGTCGGCTGATCGTGGCCTTTTAACGGGAGCTACTACACCAAGAGATTATTAGACATAATAGACGATAATCGGCCAATACAGACGATAATCGCTTGGTGCAATAGGGCCTTTAGTCACCAACCACCGCTTCCCGCTCTGTAAGTGATGGCCAGACTGTGCCATCACTTGTGGCTGAGATACTCTGGAGCTGGTAAGTATACATCTTACAGCATCTATAGGCCCTATTCCACGGACAGATTATCAGCCGTAATCGACCCATGGAATAGGAGGCAATGATGAACCGACTTTGTTCATGTCGGCTGATCGTTGAAATTGTTTCAACATTTTGAAAGAAAAATGACTTATATAGCAACGATATGCTGCCATCGCTCCGTGTAAAAGGAGCAGCAGCAGCAGACCAGTGCTATATCCTATGGGTTTCCGGACGATCTAGCTATCACCCGGGCAGCCCCCCCGCACCTCCCCCCGGCCCTTCCCGCACTCACCCGCTCACTGCTGCTGCGTGGAACAGCGGTGGCTAGCGAGGAACGAGAAGCAAACGAGCGCTTATAACGCCCTGTGGGCCTGTGTAATAGGGCCTTAGGTCTCCCTCTGTGTCTCTAGGATTTGCTGGAGTTGTCTGTGATCTCAACGGGAGACAAAGAGATGCAGAGCTGATTCAGCTCACCATTGCCGCATCCTATCCTCACACCTCCCATGCTCCCCACCCACACATACACACACCAAACCAGGAAGTGAGAGCAGGACACAGAAGTGTCACGCTGAATCCATCACAGGTGAGAAAACCCTTTTAAAAAGAAACTGACCTTGCCTAAGAAATTGCCTAAGGGTACTTCACATGAGATAGAAAGGCTGCAAATGTTCCATAGCCACAGCTGCTACTTCTTTATTGAAATCAGGTCAAGACATCACAGGCAACAATAGTTTCACAACCACCGTAGCTCAGTGGTAGCAAAACAGACATTGTGATGTCTTGACCTGATTTCAATAAAGCAGTTGGAAAGGGCATGTGCTGTTGCAGTCTTTTTTTATGCAGGTGGTAGTTTTGCAATGCTTAGGGTACTATTACACAGGCCGACTATGACCCGATCATTTTAGTAAACCCCGATCTGCTAGATCTGCACTTCTTTACTGGACCTAATAGACGGCCCAATAATCAGGCAGCAGGGGCTGACATTAGTGATGTCCATGCAGGCCTTTCCCAAACACCTGATACTTTACCTCTCTCTGCTCCCGGTCTTCTCTCCTGTGCTCCACAGCTTCCAGGTCCTGTTAGTACCAGCCTGTAGCTCTGTGTAATAGGGCCCTAACAGTAGAGTTGATTTAGAGTGGACAAACTAATATATTGAAATTATACATTCCTTTATTTGATCTCCAATTTTTTGAAAGCTAGAAGTTGTCAAAATTTGATGAGGAATTCATTTCCTCTCCAGTAATATGCACAAACATAAAAGCTGGCCAAAATTACAAGCAGCAAGAAAAATAACTTCATACAGAATGTTGCTTCTTTAAAATATAAACCATTATGGCGCATAAACAGAAATATATCTTCAATGCAAATATTTAACTCTAATTTTTGTATGTTACACCTATTATTTTTAGTATTTATTTTGTGTGTTTTAATGGAGTAATGCATTTCAGATTTACATATTCTAAAGAAAACAGGTGACAGAAGGCACATACTACATCTAAGGCTTTTGTATCTTTGATGCTCCATTCTTTGTGATATTAGTCTGCTCTTTTTACAGGATCATAAAAGCAAAGACTTGTCATCTCATTGTTTTATATCTTCTAAAGCTACAAAAACTACCAATAGGGAATATTAAAATGCATTTTAACTTTCATTCCCTGGCCAGTTAACGTAAACATTGATGACAATAACCTGTTTTCTGTGATCCATAGAATAGAAAAGAAGTATCAGTACTCACCAGCTTAGTCAAATTGTAGTTAAGGGAGGACAATGTAGTGTGTAATATAGTGGCGGATAGGTTAGAGAGGGGACAGAACATTGAGGCGGGAGGAGAAGGGTCCTGTGGGGGGAGGATAAGAGCAGTGGATAGGGAGATCCATATGTTGCGGATGAACAGTGGGGACGATTGTAGCCACAGCACAGTAATAAATCCTATTTCTTATAATGAAGCGAGTAAACTCGATGGTAATATAAAGTGTATGGTTACTAATGCCAGAAGTCTAGCCAGCAAGATGGTGGAGCTGGAGGCCTTGGTTCTGGAGGAGTCCATTGATGTGGTTGGTGTGACTGAGACATGGCTGGACTCCTCACATGACTGGGCTGTCAATATTCAGGGATTTACGTTGTTCAGAAGGGACCGGGTGGGCAGAAGGGGAGGAGGAGTATGTCTGTATGTCAGAAGTGATATTAAAGTGAGTGTGAAAGATGCAATAGTGGGCGATGACTGTGATGATGTGGAAGCATTATGGGTAGAACTACAGAAGGAGGTAAAGAGTGAAAAAATAATTCTTGGTGTAATCTATAGACCCCCCAACATTACTGAGGGGATAGATGGCCAGTTGAATAGACAAATAGAGCGGGCTGCCCGGGAGGGAACAGTAGTGGTAATGGGGGACCTCAACTACCCAGATATAGATTGGGGTCACGGTTCAGCTAAAACCACAAAGGGGAGGGAATTTCTTAACCTCCTGCAGGATAATTTTCTGGGCCAGTTTGTGGAGGAGCCAACTAGAAGTGATGCCTTGTTGGATCTGGTTATTTCTAACAACGCTGAGCTGGTTGGGGATGTCACTGTCCATGAACACCTGGGTAATAGTGACCACAATATAGTGACTTTTAGCTTAAAGTGTAGAAAATAAAAACATGTTGGGAGGGCAAAAACTCTTAATTTTAAAAGGGCCAATTTTCCGGGGTTAAGGGCTGAACTTCAGGGCATAGACTGGGAGTGGCTGCTGTCACATACTGATACTGATAATAAATGGGAAATCTTCAAATCCACATTAAATAACTGTACTGCCAAATATATTCCCATGGGTAACAAATATAAACGGTTAAAATCAAATCCCACATGGCTTACAACCGAGGTTAGAGGGGCTTTAAATGAGAAAAAAAGGGGCATTCAAAAAATATAAATCAGAGGGGTCAGCTGTAGCATTTAAACATTACAAAGAAGTCAACAAAACATGTAAAAATGTAATAAAAGCAGCAAAAATGCACAATGAAAGGCAGGTAGCTATAGATAGCAAAAGAAACCCCAAAAAATTCTTCAAATATATTAATGCAAAAAAAACAAGGTCAGAGCATGTAGGACCCCTAAATAAATGGCGACGGGGAATTAATAACTGGGGATCAGGAGAAAGCTGAGTTACTTAATGGTTTCTTCAGTTCTGTATACAAAAGAGGATGGAGCTGTGGTGGGTGGGGCCAGTACTGAGGTGGGTGGGGCCAGTGCTGCTAACACATGTAATGTACTGAACTGGTTTACTATAGATATGGTCCAAGATAAATTAAACAAACTCAATGTAACCAAAGCTCCAGGGCCTGATGGATTACACCCCAGAGTTCTTAGGGAACTCAGCTCTGTAATTTCTCTACCCTTGTATGAAATATTCCGTGATTCTTTGCTTACTGGTATTGTGCCGAGGGACTGGCGTAAGGCAAATGTAGTGCCGATCTTTAAATAGGGCTCTCGAACTTCCCCAGGTAACTATAGACTGTAAGCTTAACGTCCATTGTGGGGAAACTATTTGAGGGGCTTATAAGGGACTACATCCAGGAATATGTAGTGGCTAATAGTATTATAGGTGATAACCAGCATGGTTTTACTAAGGACAGAAGCTGTCAAACCAACCTAATATATTTCTATGAAGAGGTAAGTAGAAGCCTGGATGGCGGCACGGCTGTGGATATCGTGTACCTGGATTTTGCAAAAGCATTTGACACAGTTCCTCATGGACGTCTGATGGGTAAGTTAAAGTCTATCGGTTTGGAAAATTTAATGTGTAACTGGATTGAAAACTGGCTTAATAATCGTACCCAGAGAGTGGTGGTCAATGATTCCTACTCCGAACGGTCCCCGGTAATAAGTGGTGTACCCCAAGGGTCAGTACTGGGCCCTCTTCTGTTTAACTTGTTTATTAATGATATTGAGAGTGGAATTAACAGCAATGTTTCTATCTTTGCAGATGACACCAAGCTTTGTAGTACAGTACAGTCTATGGAGGATGTGCAGATGTTACAGGATGACTTAGACACCTTGAGTGTTTGGGCGTCCACTTGGCAAATGAGGTTTAATGTGGATAAATGTAAAGTTATGCACCTGGGTACTAATAACCCGCATGCATCATATGTCCTGGGGGGAGTTACTCTGTGAGAGTCGCTGATGGAGAAGGATCTGGGTGTACTTGTAGATAATAAACTACAGAATAGCACACAATGTCAGTCAGCTGCTTCTAAGGCCAGCAGAATATTGTCATGCATTAAAACAGGCATGGACTCACGGGACAGGGATATAATATTACCGCTTTATAAAGCTTTGGTGCGGCCTCATCTGGAGTATGCTGTCCAGTTTTGGAACCCGATTCATAAAAAGGATGTCCTAGAGCTGGAGAGGGTACAAAGACTGGCAACTAAACTAATAAGGGGAATGGAGCATCTTAGTTATGAGGAGAGATTAATAGAATTAAATTTGTTTAGTCTGGAGAAGAGACGTTTAAGGGGAGATATGATTAACTTATTTAAATATATAAATGGCCCCTACAAGAAATATGGGGAAAAGATGTTCCAGGTAAAACCCCCTCAAAGGACAAGAGGGCACTGCCTCCGCCTGGAGAAAAAAAGGTTCAATCTCCGGAGGCGACAAGCCTTCTTTACCATGAGAACTGTGAATCTGTGGAACAGTCTACCACAGGATCTGGTCACAGCAAAAACAGTACAGGGCTTCAAAACCGGCCTAGACAAGTTCTTAGAGCAAAATAATATAAATGCATATGTATAGCACCTATCACCCCTCCCCCTTCCCTGTATCCATCCCCTCCTTGGTTGAACTTGATGGACATGTGTCTTTTTTCAACCGTATTAACTATGTAACTATGTAACCATATTTTCCGGCGTATAAGACCACTTTTTTAACCCCAAAAAATCTTCTTAGAAGTCAGGGGTCATCTTATACGCCCGGTATGGTCACCCCATACGGTGGGGGGGGGGCTCAAAAATGGCCTATCTCCAACACTAAAAAAAAAAACAGCTAACTCACCTGGGGCCCGCTTCCAGCCTCTGCGTGTCTTCTGTCCTGGCGCAGGCAGTGTGACGTACACTGACTGCGCCGGAGATCCCCGAAGCTCTCCCGAGATGCCGAGTGTCTCATCGGAGAAGCCCGGCTGCTGGGAGAACTTTGGGAGAATGACAGAGGCTCTGGAAGTACCCGAAGCCTCTGTTATTCTTCCGAAGCTCTCCCGGCAGCCGAGTGTCTCCGAGCTTCTCCGATGAGACGCTCAGCTGCTCAGGAGAGCTTCGGGGATCCCCTGCACAGTCAGTGTACGTGCCACTGCCTGCGTTGGGAACGGGACAGAAGACACGCGGAGGCCGGGACAGGCCCCAGGTGAGATAACTGTTGTTTTTTTTTGTTTTTTATTTAGCGGCAGTAAAGCCCTGCCTGACTGTAGCTTATAAGGCGAACCCCTGACAATCTTCTTAAAAGCCAGGGGTCGTTTTATACTCAGTCACTTTATACGTTTGAAACCTACGCTTGATACTTTAAAACCCTTAGCGGGACAAAGAGAAAAAAGAACAAGCACCTTCCAGGACTCCTGTCTAGGCCTATATATTTTTAAAACCAAATCATCAATTGCCTGGAACTTGTTGAGTGCATTCTTTCTTAACCCTTCAAAGACAAGGCCAAATTTGTTTTTTTGCACTTTCGTTTTTTCCCTCATGTTTAAAAGGCCATAGCACTTGCATTTTTTTCCATTTCCAGTTTCAGCGAATCAATAACAAAATAGTATATCAAATAAATAAATTAGACTAAATTGTGGTATGAATTTGTAATGTAATATTAGTAAAATGAATTTTAGTAATACGAAATTAGTAAACTAATGTTCAGTATTATACCATTATTTTTGCAGCTGTGGTCTACACTAATTTTTCTAAAGAGAATAATGTAATTTATCTATATTTATAATTTATTTTTTCATATTCTGTGTGTAACCATGGATAAGTTTGAAAGCCTCTTGTCAGTTTTACGCTCTCATGTATTCAGCCAGAGACACCATTCTCTTTGTGTTTCTATAAATGCATGTCAGTGAATTTTCATATTAATTTCCTCTAACTCTTCTTCCTGGTCTATTATATTTTTCTGATTTCCCAGCTGAACTATTCCTGTAGTAAATAATATTTCTAGCTCTTGTAATGTCCAATTTAATTTTCTTCTTCCTTTTAAGTGATTCCATCTGGGTATATTTCAATTTCAATAAATCAACTATTTAACCAGTCAAATACTTGCAGTGAAGAACTAAAAGGTTGAGTGATAATCTATACCACAATACATATTAAGTCCATTGCACATTTAACTATAAATTACAAAAAAAAAGTATTAATGGGAACCTGTCAGCAGATCTATGCTGCCCTAACCATGACAGCATGAAACACCTACAGGCTTTTTTTCATTACAATAAACTACATTCTACTCTGAAAGGCTTTACAGGAACAAAGTTTTAATAAAGACAATGATAATGATGATAATAATAATAATAATAATAATAATAATAATAATAATAATAATTGCTGTCATTGGTTAGGACATTATGAATCTGACATATTTTAGAACACTTATCAGTTACAGTAATACACAAATGTAATATACAATATAAAGTCTTTGAGGCCTATGTTATGCTTAAAACTATTGTAATTGGAGATTCGCTGCTGATTTGCTTCGTTCTGCTAAGCGAACTCTCGCTGATATGTTAGGAATATTTGCACACAAAAAAACAGAATGGTGGCTGCACATGCTGTCTGGAGCGTGACTGGGTGTTTGGTAAAAGAGAAGGGCAGTCGGCTGTGTGTGGAGGAGAGAAAAGGATGGCAGCAGGCAGTTAGAGCAGAGCAGGGAGAGACTAACAGAGTGATATAAGGACAGAGAGGAGAGGGATGGCGGGAATTGGATGACTGACTTTTTTTTTATTGTGATTTTCCAATTTTTAACACTTTTACAACAACATGCTTTAACAAATTCACCCTTCTGTAATAGCCCCAGTAGTGTAGCTACTATAGTTTTGGCTGTTTTAATGAAATTTGTTAAGATTCAATGCACGAATCTTAATGAGTTTGATTGAAAATTTGTGAAGTTTGCGCCAACGATTTTCTGAATGCTTTGCTCATCTCTAATTGTAAAGATTTTATTATTTCAGTGCATCTCAAATGTAATGAAATTAAAGTAAAGTTGCAATATATTCTACCATTGTATGGCTACTATTTTATGTTCAGCATGACCGCCAAACTATTTCTTGTCACAATTTTTGCTTGCAATTTTTTGGCATGATATTAACTTTAAGATATATATGTGTGTCATTCACCATTTGGGATCAATGACATGATGTTTTAATAGTTCCTAATGTAAACAGGTGGGTCAGCTCACCATAAGAAGACTTGTGCAGGGTAGGCGATTATCCCGGTTGAAGCAGGTGGATGTGAAGCGGGCCGCGCCCGGAAAATTGGCAATAGTAAACGTAGAAAGTCCACAGCTTCCAAAAAGTGAATTCTTTACTAGAGCATATAAAAAGTACAAAAAAGAGAATAAAAACGTAGGCCTACATGTTTCTGGGAGAGGACCCCTTGATCACGGCAATAGTTCCTACACATTTTCACAGTCTGAGACCAAAATTTCAAAATTGTTGTATACTTTTTTTTCCCTAGGAAACTTTATTAGGCAGATATGGGGGGGGGGGGGGCAGAGCAATGGCGTTCTCAATTCACCAAAGGACCTTATTTAAATGTGTAATTTTGTTTATATAAATTACAATGAAATGGAGCAGTGGATGGAAAACAAAAAGATATCTTTAGAATACAAATTTAGGTTCGTACTATACTCAACACAACCTGTACAACCATGATCTATATATACTAAGAGAATCTGTCATCAGGTTCAAGCTGCCCAAACCACAATCAGCATAACACTGACAAAAACGCTGACAGGCTCCCTCTGTACAATTATATATTCTATAATTTACCCTGAAATGCTAGAAAATTTCAGAGAAATCATTGTTACAAAGGTCAGGAGCAGAACTCTAGGTCATCTGGGCAGTCTTGAGTACCTTCTCCCAGCTCCAGCAGATCAGTTTGATCCGCAGCTCCCTATTCCCGAATAGGAACAGGTCTCTAAATTTTATTAGACTGTCTGGCAACCTACAGCCCCATTCCCAGAGGCTTTATGTGAACAATTTCTCTGAAAGCCTCCATTGTTTTAAAGTGAATCATATTTTATGATTGTACAGAGGAAGCCTGTCAGTATTTCATGCTGCTCTTGGTTTGGATAGCATAAAAATGTTGACAGATTCCCTTTAAACATACAGCCAAGATGAATGGGAAGATACCTCAATAACATGCACACAATAGGGCTGATCAATGTTTATCTCACCAGCAACAAAACGCTGAATGAAAAACAATAATTCATTAAAACAATTGATCCTAAATGTTTACAAAATGCATGTACAAGATGTACAATAGAAATGTAAATTGTTCAGAATTCAAGGGAGGGGTGGACATTCTTTGTCTGACTTGAGTAGATTTAGGAAGACAGATTGGCTTAACAGTGCTGAAACTTGAAGGGGTAGTCTGGAGACCTTTTTTAATATATATATATATATATATATATATATATATATATATATATATATATATATATTGCTGGGGCTACAAAGAAAAAATAATAATAGTAACAAGAACAACAATAATAATAATAATTATAATAATAATCTCACTTAAAATGATCCATGTGATGTCTGTGAGTTCCCTGCTTAATGTCCTGGCTGCTGCTTCTGAGACAGGTACATCTCAGGAGTGACAGCCCTCTCAGCCAATCATAGGCCACAGCATTGTTCCTACTTCAGTCAGTAATTAGCTAAGCAGGTAGTCGCTGCAGAGAGTCTTTTTTGGAACTGGCGACTGATGAGCAAACATCTTCGTAAATGTTTGTATGTTCGAATAAACATGACACTAATTTTTCTTGTTTGGCAATCACAAACAATTTGTTTGATGATCGGAATGGTTATAAAAATCATTTTCAAACATATTTAAACTTGCAAATGTATGCGAACTTGAGAAAAGAGTTGGTTTAGGGCATGGCTAACCAGTGAGGAGAAAAGTTACACTGCAGAGGAGCTCCTATATCCTCTTACCCCTTCTTTACCAACTTTCCCTAAATCAAAACCTGAAGACACCCCTCCTGTCCTCCCCTAAACTCCCAGCTACTTTTTCGAGGGCAGAAGGTCACATAAGGTCTCTCTGCCTAATGGAACTACTGGGACTTACTGAACCTACTCACCCATGGCTGCTCCTGCCATCCCTGACGCCTCCTTAGTCCAGTGGTCCCACAGCTGATCCAGAGGAGGTCTCCCTTGTCATGGGGAGGTGAGGTGTTGATTGCTTCTGCTGTGGACCCTTGGAGCTAGCAGGTGAGAGAGTTCATGACTGCTACAGCATGGAGCTGGCTGGACGCTGCACATCTCTCCCTGACCGCTGCAGCTCTATTTCCAGAGGCTGAACAGAGGGACATGCTCATCAACAGAGCACATAAAGTTTTTAAATCCAAACATCTCTCACCATCCACTCCAACATCATCGACAGATTATATTTCTACCAGGGATGAGCAAAGCGTATCAGGCGAATCAAAATTAGCTGCAAATTGGGCTGTCAATTTGCTTCTTTCTGCAAAGCGAATTCCTGCCAATTTGTTAAGGAAATTTCCAAAAAAGCAAAATGGCAGCTGCACATGCTGTCTAAAGGTGTCACTGGGTGGGAGAAAGGGGTTAACCATAATCCCTAGTGCCTGTCCAATCAGCTGCCGGCCCATCTTTGATGTCAGCACCTCCCCCTCTATATAAGGAGGATCGGTAATGGAGGTGGCCAGTCAGCTGTGTGTGGAGGAGAGAGCAGGATGGAAGCAGGCGGTTAGAGCAGAGCAAGGAGAGACAAACAGCAATTTAGGGACAGAGAGAAGAGGAAAGGAAGGCTGATTGTGGGTGATTTTTTGTTGTAGCTGCCAACTAAAGGCCCTATTCTACGGAACGTTTTCAAACGATTATCGTTCATAAAATCGTTCAAACGACTCGTTAACAATATTCGTTCTGTGAAATAGCTGTAAACCAGCGACCGACAACAGCGAAATCGTCGTTGAGTGGTTTACTATTTTTTTTTCAACACGATGAAAAAAAATTGTTGGTCTTTCAACAATAATTCGCTAATCTTTTCGTTGAATAAAAAATCTTTCAGTCGTTCTTGAAATGTCTACCTACATTTCCCCACGTTTTAAACGACCCTGTAACGATGTAACGACCGCAAAAAAATCGTTACACTACAGATATCGTTCACATTCCCACTCGTATTATGTGTTATCGTTCGCTTTAAAAAATCGTTAAGTGCTCGTTAACGAGCGGTCGTTGGAGCGAGTCTATGAACGATAATCATTCCGTGAAATAGGGCTATAAGTGTCCAGTTTACCAAGTAACTGGGACCAGTGAAGACATAGTCGATATTATTCACTCACTGGGCACTGTAAGCTCCTATTGAGTTATACCAATTAACTGGGGTCAGTGAATGGAGCATGCGCCTTATATAATCAGTGCTCGCACTCCCCTCCTACTTGGTTTTATTACTGAACTGAGTGTGCACTTTACATAATCAGTGCTCCAATTCCACTACAGTTTTATACAAGTTGGGTTTTATTAGATTGGATGATTGACTTTTTTTTTTTAAATGTTGACACTTTTATAAGAACATGGCTTTACAAATTCCTCCTTCTGTAATAGTCTCAGAACTGTAGCTACGAAAGTTTGGCTGATTTATTGAAATTAAGATATAATTTGCAAATAGTAACAAATTTGACCCAAAATTTATGAAGCTCGCGAAATGAATTTCTGGCTGCTTCGCTTATCTCTAATTTCTACCACTTCAAAGAGAAAATTTTGAATGTAGACAGAACCCAAAAGAAAAACCTTTCAGATGTTGGCTTACTTGTGTGGCTATGCTCAAACGTTTTTTTGAGCTCTGTTCAAAATCACGTCTTTAATTTTGAGTCTAAAATAACAGACGTCATTTAGCTGTCTGGCCTTCCCTTAGTGCAATGACGGCTGTTGGTACATTATTCTAGTTTGGGATTACTAATTGGACTTTGGGTGTGACCTAATTGAAAAGTCAATTGAATTTAATAGTAAAATGGAGAAAGAACAGTAAAAAAAGAAAAACTGTATGTGAACAACTTAAAATGTCCGCTGTTTGCAAAAGACGTCCGAAAATAATGATCATGTTCATTATTTTGACACCCACTGCAAAAACATCCATTTTTCAATACACTGTGTGCATTGGACGTCCGTCTTCCCATTGACTTCAATGCATTGCCATTGCAGTCTGTTAAATCTCGGCAAATAAGGACATGTTTTAAATATGAAAATCATCCGCCTTTTCAATGTTTTTGACGTTGTGTGAACATAGCCTTTGTCATAATCTTGAGGAGGAGAAGGGATTTTCATCCACACACCAAAATTCTAAAAGAACAATATAAATGGGTTTACCTTGTCAAATTAATTTTCTCTAAAAATAGACAATAAAATGTCTTCATCTCGCCCAAAGATACCAAAATGCAATTATCCAAGTGGTCTCTCATCTCTGCACAACCAACAATTTCATCATCTCCTGCACAAGTGGACCACAGTAGGATCTCCTATAACAAAAAATCTGATCTGAAAAGGACTGAACTTTTTATCTCAAACCACTACATAGAGATCTTTAAAATGTCGTAATTTTCATTTCCTTCTGTTGAACCTTGTTCAGCCAGATGCTGAGAACATAGGTGAACCCTCAACACTGTTCACTTTGAGCACTATTGGTATTGTTATTTCACAAATTTGCTTTTTTATATGTTAACTTTATTGCTGACAAATGTTTTTTTTTATTTACTACTGCAAGGTACTGCTTTTCTTCATGCTCTATTTGCACATATTAGGTTATATAATTTTATTGTATTGGTTATATTAAGGTGTTGAAATCTAACTTCCTTGGTTTTCTTTATGGTATTTTTGAAATATCTTCCTTAAATGTTAAAGGCCTTAAAAGTCCTTATAAAAAATCTTTATTATGGAGGGAAAGCTTGTCATTAAGTTCTGATATAATGTGTGTGCAGGCGACACATTTATTAAGTAAAGATACTTCTTGAGCTAATCATAAACACTCCCCCCATATATTCTTTACCCAAAGCAAGACTGAAAAAAATGGGTCACTGGTAGCTATAAAAGATAGTTATAAAAGAGCCCTTGAACTTACTAAGATAACACTAGATAAATATGACAAATACATTATCCTTCAATAATGTAATAAATAACACAAAATGCAACATAGCTTCCATTTATGCACCCAACTCCAGATGGCAAATTTTGCAAATTTGCAAATATTTCAATACTCAAACTTCAAATCTATATACCTGGTGCACCCACAAAGCTGTCATATGTGGTCATTTCATTAAAATAGCAGTCACAGGGTAAAAAATAGACTTGAAGAAATCCCAGCAACCAAAATCCTTGGAAGATCGCAACAAACTTTTTGCAGAAAATTTTTCTTCCAAATAAGAAAACTTAGAAATCAACTTTCCCAGCTCCTCAGACATAAATTTGAAAATGTCCTTAGAAGAAATAATTCAATCTTTTATTGGAAGGGTAAAAAACAGACAAACTACTAGCTAACAGATTCAAAACCAGTGCCACCAAGACTATTTTTTGGGGAAATAATTATAAATCCCCAACAAATCTGTAACATTTTTGCAGAATATAACAGCAATCTGTATAACCTAAACTACTATTCTAATATTATTTAACCTACATCCCAAAACATAAATTCCTTTTTAACAATTTACATTTACCTTTAACCCCTTAATGATGCATGACTGGTATACCCATCATGCGGCCATTAAGGGTAAGCAGAGAGGGCTCCCAGTTGCTATGTGCGGCTGGGGACCATGGGTGTTAGCCAGCTCAGCCGATTGCTGCTGCTGGCTAATTAACCATTTAAATGCAGCTGTCAAAGCTGACAGCTGCATTTAAATAGTAGCTGTGCCAATCTCTCTGGTGTCTAGTGGGGAGATCTCTTGTACTGAGCAGACCAGGGCTCGGCAATCAGTGCATCTGGTCTGCTGCAGACCAATATAACAAAGCAATGATCTGATGCATCAGTGCTCTATTATATACACAGCATTGATCTCAATGAGAGATCAGTGCTGTGTGTATAGAAGTCCCCCAGGGGGCTTCTAGCTAATAAATAGGGAAAAAAATTAAGTGTTTTTATTAATAAAAAAAAATCCCCTCCCCTAATAAAAGTGCTACATGCGTAATCGCCCGAACTATTAAATTATTAAATTAAATTAAATTCCTGATCTTGCACGGTAAATGGAGTAAGTGCAAAAACCCACCAAAGTGCAAAATTGCGCATTTTTGTTTACATCAAATCCATAAAAAAAGGAATAAAAAGTGATCAAAAAGTTGCATTACGCAAACAAGGTACCGAAAGAAAGAACAGATTATGGCGTAAAAAATGACAGTTCACACAGCCCCATGCACCAAACAATAAAAGCGTTATAAGGATGGGAATAGAGCAATTTTAAACAATTTTTTAAAAGCCATCATATAATATAAAAGTTATGCAAGTTACATATTATTTTAACTGTACTGACTTGAGGAACATAGGTAACGGCATAAACATGAAACCCCACAAAATAAAAGAAGTTGCACCTTTTTTCCAATTTCACTGCACATATAATATTTTTCTGGTTTTGCAGCATATTTTATAAAAAAATTTAAGTCTGTATTTGCAAATTATAATTGCTGTCGCAAAAAATAAGGGCCCATGTGGGTATTTAGGGGAAAATATGCAAGTGCAGTGGCCTTTTAAACACAAGGAGGAAAAAACAAAAGCACAAAAATGAAAACTGGCTCCATCCTTAAAGGGTTAATATCAGACCAAGATCTAGATAAACTAAATGTCCCATTTATTAATTTGGAAATTCAATCAGTAATCATAAACTTAAACTAAACTAAGCTCCCGATCCTGATGGATTTAGAAGTGAATGCTATAAGACATTTGGACATATTCTTGTTCACAAATGATGCCAGTATTTAACCATATATTGTAGATGGGTTCAATACTACCAGAACTGCTGTGCACACTTGTCATTGCCCTTCCGAAACCGGGGAAAACTTTTTGCAAAACATATAGCAAATAGACTAAATAACTTATTACCAGCCAGAGTCAAAAATGACCAAGTAGGTTTTATCAAGCACAGACAAACAGTGGATGGATTATCAATCTGATAAAGACCCGAATGCCTTTAATGCTCTTATCTTTTGAGGTGGAGAAGGTGTTTGACAGGGTCCATTGGGGCTATATGTTGTCTGTTTTACAGAAAGGTTAAAGGTAACATACTATTAGCAATTATGTTGCTTAATTCATGTCCATCAGCATCGGTATACTTGTCTGGGTTTCTATCTTCCAAATGGCACCTGTCAAGGGTGTCCACTCTTCCAACTAATTTTTGCTCTCATTATGGGACCATTAGCTGAAATCTTATATACAGCATCAAATTACTCAGTTATTGTGATCAATAACATAGATCATCATATTGGCTTATTTGCCGATGACATCATATTAGCTATCAGTGATAAGAGGTGATAGCCTATCACCTCTTCCTCATTTACTATGCCGAATATAATGAAAATTTCTCAGATGATTTCTTTTTACAAGGTTAACAAAAGTAGTTCATTGTTTCTGGACATGGCCATAAGGTCTTTAAAAAAAATCCTATTTAACTGGGTGCTAGTTATTTTGAAATGGAACTATCATTCCCAATAACATTTTAATGCTGATTTCAGCATTATAATGAAATCAGCTACTCCTCCGTCCCTTAAGGAAATCTTAAGAAACATAAACTGTTGGTATGCCTCCTCATTAGACTCTTTACCTAGATTTTTCAACAGCTGGAAGATATGGTTGGACTCGACATATAATAGAGGGTCTAGCAGTCCCAACCACATGGAAAGTAAGGGCACCTGATGTAGGAAGCCACTAACATTGCATGAGCTCAGCTGTGCCAAAAATGTCACATCCGTGGCCGCGGCACATACCTCTCGCCGCTGCTGCCCCATCTCCTGCTCTGTGCCGGGGCTCCTCCTCCCCCGGCTTCCTGTCACATCGACGGGCGTGTGCCTGTCTCCTAGGGAGCGCACGCGCCGGCTCTGCTATAATTTAAAGGGTCAGTGTGCCTGTAAAAATTGAAAAAGTAGCACCAGTTTTGTTGCAATTGTGCAGTGGATTTAGCAAAATTGCAGCAAAAATTGTGTTATTTCACCACAAATTTCACAATTGTGATAAATTAGCACATCAAAATAATCATGTCTTCACATGTGCTGTATCACAGCTGATTTCACGCTGCAAGTTTTACTTGCAAGTGATACTAATTACCATTAAAGTCTATGGCACTCCATTCTCAGGCCATGTTCACATGGTGGAAGACGCCGCCCATTCCATGACCTGGCCGGGTCACAGAACACTGGTGTCAGAGAAGATCATCCCGGCCGCTACTACAGTACCGGCCAGATGATCTTCCCTCTTGATGAATTGGGATGCGGATGCATCTGTGCCTCGTGCTCCATTGTGTGAACTGACAGGTTTTCTGCAGCCTCTATTCAGTGAATAGTGGCCGCAGAAAACTGACATGTCCTGGCCGAAGTGTATACTATGTGTATACACTCCGGCTGTAATTCCGTAGATGGCAGCAAATCGGCAACAACGGCTGTGATTACTATGGAACTTACGTAGTGTGAACATAGCCTAAGGCTGGGTTCACACACACAGTATATTTCAGGCAGTATTGTGGTGTGGTCTTCATCCTCATATTGCAACCAAAACCAGGAGTGGATTGAAAACACAGAAAGGCCCTCTTCACAAAATGTTGAAATTGAGTGGATGGCCGCAATATAACAGTAAATAACTGCCATTATTTCAATACAACAGCCATTGTTTTAAAATAACAGCAAATATTTGCCATTAAATAGCGGCCATCCACTCAATTTCAACATTGTGTGAACATAGCCTTTCTGTGTTTTCAAACCACTCCTGGTTTTGGTTGCAATATGAGGACCACAATCCTGCCTGAAATATACTGTGTGTGAACATAGCCTAACAGCGTATTTTCATTTCAGATTATAGCACCATAGCCTTGTAAAACATAAGCAGAGTACCCCTTTAAGACAAGTATAGAGCTTTAAAACAAGAGAGAGTCTAAAATGCTATGAACATTCAAATGTATAATTAAAGTGCATATCTTGAAATCTGAGCAAAATCTGATGAAATTACACATTTCAGGCTGTATAGCAAAACTGCCACATTACGTCCTGGCTGCCAGTTATATTGATTTCAATTAAACTGAAGCAGGAGGAGAAACAACTTCCCTTCCTGATGTTACAAATAAACTACACTTTATAGCATTCTTCTTTTTTAGCAAACCCTTGTAACCTTATAGGCTATAAATTAGGGGGAAGGTGTTAGCTTTCCTGTAACATCCCTGAGAGACACATAAACATTTGAGCACTGGTACAATGTTTTACAGTCTCCAGACAAGTATAATCTCTGCAGTATCATAATTATGGAATGTGGACGTAGTCCGGCTAGCATGAAGCATAGGTTAAAACACTGCTGGGAAGAGTCTGCAGGACAGTCCCAACCACATGGAAAGTAAGGGCACCTGATGTAGGAAGCCACTAACATTGCATGAGCTCAGCTGTGCCAAAAATGTCACATCCGTGGCCGCGGCACATACCTCTCGCCGCTGCTGCCCCATCTCCTGCTCTGTGCCGGGGCTCCTTCTTCGGCTCCCTGTCACCTCGACGGGCGTGTCCCTGTCTCCTGTTGGAACCTCTACATGCTTCCCATTAGTGTGTGGCCCAGCTCTCCTTTATCCAGCCGGTGTATCCTGTCCGTACACTCCTGCCTGTGTATCCTGCACAGTGGTTCCAGCCATTCCTCGTTCCTGCCATCTGACTACTGTCTCAGTTCACACCGAGCCTCCTGCTGAGTACCTGTCTATCTGCCTGCTAGTTTCCAGCTGCACCTCGCCACTGCCACTACAAGCCAAGCCAGTGGTAGCGACCTGGGGGTCGCCTGCCGCAGTAAATCCATCCTGCCTTGCAGCGGGCTCTGGTGAAGACCAGAGGCCCCTTAGACTCCCCTCCCTGGTGCGGCTTACGTCATCTCTACTGGTGGCACAGGAGAACCACTACTCCCAGCGTTACAAAAAGAAGAGACTGTTACCATGTTTTTGAGTGCATTTCAAATGAGACCACCCTAACATTTGGGCATTTTAGTCTTAACTTTTAGTCTCAAGCTCTTTAAATAAATCTGTTTTGATAAGAAAAAATGCCATCCGTCATTTCACCGTTTGGCCGTCTTAACAGTGCAATGACAGCTTTTGGTACATTATTCTAGTTCAGGTGGACTGATTTCCCTTTGGCTGTGTCTTCAGTTGAAAGTTCCATTGGATTTAATAGTAAAAATGGTGAAAGAACGGTGAAAAAGGAAAAACTGTGTGTAAACAACTAAAAAATAACATCCGCTGTTTGCAATAGACGTCTGCGCAGATAACGTCCATTATTTTATACACTGTGTGCATTGGACGTGCATCATTCCATTTACTTCAATACATTTGAGTCAGTTACCGACAAATTTGGACAACTTTTTAAATAGAAAAATTATATCAACGCAGGTGCTCAAACTGTTTTCCATTACAATTTGCACAGCTTTGAAGTCTGCCTCTTACTCTTCAAAAAACATTTGTGCAGAAGTCTCTTTGGGTATTAATTTCTTGAAATTTATCTCTTATGTAATTTTTTAAATCACGAACACTTTTTGGTTTCCAACTATGAACTTTGCCTTTGAGTACTCCCCAAAAGAAAAAATCCACTGGGGTCAAGTCTGGTGAATGTGCTGGCCAATCAAGTGGGCCTCTTTGGCTAATCCATTTATTAGGAAATGTTTTATCAAGATACTCGCGAGCTTCTCTTAAAAAATGTGGAGGGGCCCATCTTATTGGAAATAAAGGTAATTTGAATTAGGCTGTTGCTGTAACTGGTGAACAACTTGATTCATTAGAATTTCGAGATACTTATCTCCTGTGACTGTTCATCAAAAATATTGGTCCTAAAATTCCAAAACTTGAAATACTACCCCAAACATTCACACCGGGCTCATTTAGTTGTTGCTCTTATGTTAAATGCATGTTCTCATTATACCAGTAAACACAATTATAGTATTTTCCTGTGTAAAAGACTACCCCCAACTTTTCCAGTTAAAATATAGAGTTTGGGATATACTCGCTGTATAAGACTATCCCGCTTCCAACGCACACCAAATAAAAATTGATAAAAAAAACATCAGACAACAGCAAGATCTGATAGAAGGGGGTACAGTAATATCGGTAGGATACAAGGGTGACCAGACAGGGGAAAGAGGTGTGTTTTTTTGGGGCACTATATCTTTTTCCCATACCCCGGACACCTTGCTCTGCCCTTTTTCCCATACCCCGGACACCTTGCTCTGCCCTTTTTCCCATACCCCGGACACCTTGCTCTTGCTCTAGAATCGCTGCATACAGAAATGCGGCGACTGTAGATTGTCCAGTTCGGTTCTGACTTTTTCAGAACCCGCCCTATAGGATTACATCCAGCATATAAGGCGACCGCTGACTTTTTTGAAGATTTTCCTGGGTTAAAACGTAGGCTTATACACAGGAAAATACTGTATGTCTATTAATAATACACATACTGTCCACCTACTGTTGGACCACCACATAATTGTATGAATGAAATCAAATAAATTATTATTTTACGTCCATCTACTTTTGGACTACCCTGTATAATATGGAAATAAAGAAATTTGTATTCCCTACTACACATTGTTCCAAATATTAGTTCTCCTGGCATTCTATTTAATATGTACAACTATATGATCTGCAGTATTGTGCTTTATTCTAATCATTGAAGCAAATATTCTCATAATGTACATTAAATCCTATGCACTGTATGTTAAAAATGTGTTACTATCTTTATAATGGAATTCTAATTCCAATATTGACTTTTACTGCATAATGATAATTTAAACTGTGGACTATTTCGAAATAGAAAAGGATCATCCTGAGCCGCCACTATTTAGGGAACAGAATAGTAGAGCACAGTAAATTTACCAGTGTATATGTCATTGTGATAAAACTACCAAGAGGCCATACATATATCTCTGTGCCAAATGTTTTATTATTATGTAAGTAAAATACTGTACATTGACATATTGGGAAGGGTTGATCCTTTGAGACTAACAGTTTTATGCATTCTCTTCTTTTGTTTTGTGTAATATATAATCAGATTCATGTTAGTGAAATGAAATATAACTTTTTCCTCTGTACTAAGTATATAAAGTACAGAAATATTTCAGCGTATTGGTGCAGGCTGGATGGGATGTCACATTTGTTTGGTTATTGCAGTCATTCTGAAATCCCTATTTGAACTTTAATTTAAAAAAAAACTGTTAGCGAAATGTTTGACAACTCTTGTAAGATCAGTCATATATATTCAAGTTCAGATAAAACTGTGCATGGAATCCTAAAGCGAATGTACCATCAGTACATTAAGTTGTGCACATGGATAGAACGGCATTGGCGCGGGTAAGCCAGTGCCTCAGTCCTTTTTGGTTTTAACCGTAGCCCGGTTTCTACGTATGGCGCTCGGGAATAGAACTACTTTGGATAGTTTCCATTGCTCTGTTGAAACTATAGTAGGGGCAGCTAACTATAGATCTATAGATTTGCTTTATTGCTCCCAATCTCTAAAACTATTCTCTACTGCCAACTGTTTACTACCAAGGAGTGTCTCAGGCAGAAGTAGAAGTAGTGAAAGTAACAAAATTAAAGAAGTCCAACAAAATTTTTTAATAAAGTATTGTATTGCCTCCCAAAAGTTATACAAATCCCCAATATACACTTATTACGGGAAATGCACATAAAGTGCTTTTCTTTCCTGTACTAACTACTGCATCAAGGCTTCACTTCCTAGATAACATGGTGATGTCACTTCCTGGATAAAATAGTGATGTCACTTCCTGGATAACATGGTGATGTCACGTCCCAACTCCCAGAGTTGCGCCGGCTGTGGCTGCTGGAGAGGATGATGGCAGGGGGACACTGAGGGTAACAGGGCACTGAAGGGACACTGAGCATTCCTCTGCCATCATCAATTCCAGCAGCCACAGCTCTGGGAGTCGGGCCGTGACATCACCATTTTTTCCAGGAAGTCACATCACTATTTTATCCAGGAAGTGAAGGCTTGACGCAGTAGTAAGTGCAGGGAAAAACGCACTTTATGTGCATTTCCCGTAATAAGTGTATATTGGGGATTTGTATAACTTTTGGGGGACAATACAAAACTTTAATAAAAAATTTAGCCAGACTTCTCTTTTAATAAAAAAAAACACTAAAAAAATAAAGTTGAATACACACATAATTCCTATATCCCCCTATCCAAATAATAAATGTAGAAGAAGAAAAATGTACACATTTGGTTTTGCTCTCGACCCTGTATCCACCAACCCACCCCACCAAATTGCTAGTACCATCCGTTTGAGAGTAGATCCATACCGATAGGGACTTTTAAAATGTGCCCAGTGCCTTGGTTAGAGGAAAAATATATATGTTTTAAACTTGCAGCACTGTGTCATACTGGTTTCTTCTCCGCAGCACATCTTCTTTCTTCTTTCCAAACCTCCTCATCATTAGGAAACCCCCCAGGCAGGATTTCTATTCATTACTGATCAAAACAGCGCACATGTGTCACTATGGCTGTCCACATGTGTTACTGTCCACCCCTGTCCAAAATTGATAATGTCTATAATGGGCATGTGGGTATAAGAGCTGGATCATGGAGAAATGGAAGGTGGACAATCTTGTCTTCTTTTACATTTCACTTCTTTTAGCTCAATTTTACAGACCATATCCCCCATTAAACATCAGTTTCTCGCTCTTCCACTTGACCACTTACCATTCACCAATCTGATTCCTTTTTACTTTGTTATGCTTATTTACATGCTTAACTTTTTCTTCTACCTTTTATTGAACATTTTAACTACATTGAAATGATCAACATTTAACCTCAACCCATAGGATAAGGGATAACTAGTTATAAAGTTTATAGTGAGCACTGAGAATTAAATACCATTACACACTGATGGTTAAGGTGGATCTCCTTTAGTCAAAAAGGCAGCCTGTATATATATCCTGAGAGGGGTGGGTGTTCTACTACTAACCCTCGTGTTAGTACTTTATTGCCTGAGGTACGAGAGCAGTTACTTGCGTACACCAGATTTTACTTACATAAGCTTTAGGGATTGTAAACATCTCTACTTGTTTAGAAGGTCAGTTTCATATTGTAATGGCTTCACTTAATATACAAAATATGTCATCCTTAAAAGTCCCCCCCCTTTTGAAGCCTTTATCAAAAGCAGATAACCTTTATTGCTAAGTCAAAAGAATAATAATTAGAGATGAGCGAACCTCGAGCATGCTCGAGTCCATCCGAACCCGAACTTTCGGCATTTGATTAGCGGTGGCTGCTGAAGTTGGATAAAGCCCTAAGGCTATGTGAAAAACATGGATACAGTCATTGGCTGTATACATGTTTTCCAGACAACCTTAGAGCTTTATCCAAGTTCAGCAGCCCCCGCTAATCAAATGCCAATCGTTCTAGTTCGGATGGACTCGAATCTGAACTCGGTTCGCTCATCTCTAATAATAATCTATTCAACTGTGTGTGCTTTGAGGTCTTCATCACATTGGAGACAACCCATCTCTAGCAGATAGTTTCCCTCTATTCATCCAAACTTCAAAAAGCTTAACTCTACTAACCAGAGTTAACCATTCAAATCTGGTTGGACTTTTGTCATTAATCCACTTCCTTAGAATGGCCAATCTGGCCAAAAAAGAAGAGTTTATCAAGCTCCTATGTTCTTCTAGCCCCCTGTCATCACCCAAGACCCCACTTAACGTTGAAATTTGTTCTTTAAAAATGCCCCTTTTATTTAATTCTTCATTAATATCCAGCCAAAATTCTCTAATGACTGGACAGGACCACAGTAGGTGCAACAACCCAGCTCCTTCCATCCCACGTTTGTTAGAAAGAAAATTATCTCTAATAATAATAATAATAATAATAATTCCTCTCTAATATGGAAGGTATGGGGGTGGGTTAGCTACTTCTTGGCTCATTGGCTTCAGGCTTTTGGATTCTTCCTAATCATCTGAACCAATGAAATCGGCATACAATAGCCGCAATTGCATCGACGGGCAGCCAAACCAAGAAATGACGGACATAATTTTGACCTCAAAATGACGGGTGCCATGTTTTCTTTTAAAAAAAGGACAGAAAAAATGTTTTGGGTACATATTCTTACAATGAGACAATGATTACGTTATGCACGTGACAATACTATTATGCTTGCGCTATGCATGTTATATCTACACATGAAAAACAATTCTATAATGTAGTAATTTCATTCTTCTACTTTGAATTTTATATTTGCCGTACTTGTATTACATTTCCTTGTCTTCTTTCCCTTATAATAATGCTCATAAATCTATAATACTAAATGTTTCTGTTCTTTTCCATTTATAATAGTAATAACACAGCTTTATAGATATATTACAGGTCCATTTAGTCTACATCTAATCAATGCAGTGTGGGATTTTATTTCAGAATCTATTCATTTTTGGGGCCATTTATAAATTGTTCACCAGTTTAGAATCTCTCGCAGGCAAGATTTATCTCAGGAAGAGCATGTTGCAAATACTGCCCCATTTGTATTCAGCTATTAAAGTTTGAGAGTAGTAAAGAGTTACAGTATAATTTATTGTAGAGTGACAAAGACTGGAAGAGGCAATAAGTACAGGGAGTGATTCATCTGTGAGCATACAATAAGGGAACTACATGCAGGATGCTATTTTGAGCCTATACTGACTTAATGTATTATCAATACTGAATAATGAAATATAGGTATGTGTCACTTGCAACTGACACTGATCTGTTGTGATCAATGAGAAGGCCATTGATCATGGTAAACGTGTAATACATGGTGTGCTTTCCGCTTAGTTTTCTGAGATGAGTAATCAGAAATGATTTGGCATGTAGCAGCACTTTATCATGATGAACATACTGTAAAATATATTAACTGGCTAAGGATGTCATCCAGTCCCTAACTACAACAAGAGTATATATCCGGAAGAGTTTGATCCTGTTTGTTTCACGAGTTACAGAAAATTGTGACCTTGAAATGTCTTTAGAGATAGATAAATTTTCTAACTGCCTCCTATGACATTTATGACTGTTCTTTATCAGTTGATGATTCCTTTATGATTCCTTTATGCCTGTTCTGCATTGTCTCAAAATTAAACATGTGCTGTGATTGACTAGCTAACGAAAGCAGTTAGTCTTTATATTGCTTATGGATCACTTGGGTCCAATAAGGCATGAAGCTAAAAACCCCATGTGCTCCTTCTCAGATGCTCGGAATTTTTCTATAAATAACATTGCAGCTGGGCAACTACATCCATGTACAATTAAGGAATTGTAGGCTAAGCAAAAACAATATCGGCTAAGCATATTTCTTCAAAAATAGCATTACCAGAAGTACTTATTGTTTACTTCTAAATCCTTCACCATAAATAAAACATGAGCAATGCAAAAAAAAAAAAAAAAAAAGAAACCTTTTTGCTTGTCGTTTGCGGAAATTATATTTTTGCCTTGGCTGTTGTTAAAGCTTGTGAAGCAAATTATTACAATAATTAGCGTGTCTACTTCTATTGACAAGGATTGGTTTACAAGACCGTTTATTTTGATTTTTTTTCTAATTCTAGCGCTGTCTGTAGGAAAAAATGAGCAGTTTATAGACTAGCTTGCTGTTTTTACACCCCGTGAAACAGTAACATTTATATTTCACTTAAAGTTTTTGAATTGCAACCTGATTTGTAATTGCTTTTTCGGAATTGGTATGAGTTACATATATTAGCGATAGAAATATCTTTTCTGTTTTGGTAATGTGTCACAATGCAACAATGTAGCAAGGAGTTCAGGCAATTGATCTTACTGAGGATACCTAGACCGGGCACTATTATAGCTAGGTCAAGGCTTTAGCTTTTCAGGCTTTGAATATCGGACTTAAAGGGGTACTCTGGGGATTTTTTTTTTTCCTTGAAATCAACTGGTGTCAAAAAGTGATATAGATTTGTAATTCACTTCTCTTTAAAAATCTTCAGTCTTGCAATACTTATCAACTGATGTATGCCCTGCAGGAGGTGGTGTATTCTTTCCAGTCTGACATAATGCTCTCTTTTGCCACCTCTGTACATGATAGCAACTTTCCAAATCCCGGTAGAAATCCTTTCCCGCTCTGGACAGTGCCTGACACAGAGACACAGATGGTGAGTGCTACTGTGTTCATTACATCTACGTGTTAAACATTTTGCTGAGAGATTGTCTATTTTAGGGCAAGCACCCTGTCCTGCTCTCCTGAACAGAGCCTTGCAATGCACTAGGGTTGGTGCCGACCCTCTCCTTGTATACGTATATAAATTAGGTACTGATGTAATCATACTAACTTGAGGAAAATAGATAACATGTCAGTTTTACCACATGGAAAATGGCGTAAAGATGGACACCACATATCTCACCTAACAAAAAATGAACTGCCATCAGCCGCACATCTCTCTGTTTAATAGAGGAAATGCAGCTGACAGATGATTAAAGCAAAGGGCTAGACAAGGGGTGGGGAACCTTCAACTCTACAGCTGTTGCAAAACTACAATCCCAATCATGCCTGGACAGCCGGAGCCTGGCTGTCCAAACATGATGGGAGTTGTAGTTTTGCAACAGCTATAGAGCTGAAGGTTCCCCATACCTGCGCTAGACAAACAATGTAGCAGATTGGTACTTGTTTACAGCGTGGTATGGGGCATGTAATACGGGCTTTACTCATAGCCAGGTAATGTGTAGAAGCTGGGCTTGTTAAAAATCTTTTAAAGTCACCCCTGACCACCTACCAAGCTGGCAGATATTAAGAGATATTAATAAAAACATTAAAAACATACCTTTTTTGCCTGTGTCTATGTTTTTGTTTTCATAAAAAAAGTTATTTTTGTGAATAGTGTCAAAGAGGCGGGGCCTATCATTCCCTGAGCCCTAGCACCACTACACCTTACTGTGCTGTATGCACAGTGTGTGGATAAGATTATGCAAGGGATGGGCATACAATACAGTGGGGTGTAGCAGTGCCAGGGTCCAGGGAAAGATGCTCTGCCTCTTTGACACCAATCACAGCCCTAATAAAGGTGTTTGTTTGTTTGTTTGTTTTTAGGAAAATAACTACACAGACACATCTATCCAGCAGTGCCGCTAGCTGGGTAAATGGCCAGGATGTGACCGATTCACCGCTTCAATCATGGGTTCAATTTTGTGCTTGACTCTATAACTGCAATAAACCATTTTAAAGTGGCTCTGTACCCACAATCTGCCCCCCTAAACCACTTGTACTGTCGGATAGCTGATTTTAATCCAAGATCTGTCCTGGGGTCTGTTCGGCAGGTGATGCAGTTATTGTCCTGAAAAAAACAACTTTTAAACTTGCAGCCCTGTATCAAATTGACGTGGCCTAGAGTGTTTGGGCCCTAGGTCTGCAACTCTCCTCCTTCCAGCCCTCTTCATTATTAGGAATACCTTTGGGCATGATTTCTCCTAATTAGTGATGAGCGAATACTGTTTGATCGAATAGATATTCGATCGAATAGTGAGATATTAGAATATTCGATATTCGTACGAATATCCCGCGAATATTCGATAAATATTCGATATGCGTTCAAATCCCCCAGCTTCCGGTTTTATCCTCCAAATGGTCAAATAGATTTTTTCACTAATCGAATACTTGTTCCCATAGACTTTAATGGGATCGAATATTCGATCGAATATTCGAATATTCGTACGAATATTGAATATTCGAATATCTCACTATTCGCTCATCACTACTCCTAATCATCACTTGTCTAAACACTGCACATGAGCCTTAAAGATCCTGCACACGTGCAGTGTTCAGTCAAGTGATGAAAAAGGGAAATCCTGACCAAAGGCATTCCTAATGATGAAGAGGGCAGGATGAAGTGATGGAGAGGCGGTGCAGGCCTAGGGCACAGACACTCAAGGCCATGACAATTTGAGACAGGGCTGCAAGTTTAAAAGTTGTTTTTAGGGCAATAACTGCATCCCCTGCTAAACAGACCCCAAGACAGATCTTGGAATAAAAGCAGCTATCTAAAAGTACACAAGGTTTGAGCGGGGCATATTGTGTGTACAGAGTCGCTTTAAGTCTTTACACCAGTGCATCTACTTTTTCCAGACAAGCTTCCATGTTGAAGTGAATAATACAAACTAAACTTTGTTTATTTGTTTGGTTTTTATTTTTCTGGAATGACAGTGCAATGTCATATAATTTCTGCTTACTAAGGAGAACATGCTCTTACCACTAAAGGAATTAGCCGGTCTATATTAGATTTGCAACAACATTCATTACTGTTTTGAATGGAATCACTTAACAGCTCGCGCTCTGATAGATGGCAGACATTTACAGTGCAAAAATATAATCCCGATTTTATCCAAACACTTTTATTGAAAACAATAAATTTTTCTATTGTAAGATCAACGAGGGTTGAGATGCCTATATTCTCCTAAGCTAAAGTAGACAATCAGTATGATAATTAGAGCATGTTAATTAGTCTCCACAAGCAATGAGAAAATGCAAATGATATACAGGAGGAAATTAACAGCAGTTACTGCTCAATATTGCATGACTTTTCCATTAAGAATAATATGAGAAGTTGTTAAATTATAGAAAATGAGAATAATAAGGATAGAATATTAAAGAAGGTTTGGTTTCTGGTTCAGCTGTAGAGGGAATCATTAGGAAATATTCAATGATGCACGATCTTCGTTGGTAAAGAAAGCCATTTAGAAGAATTTAGGAAATTGTCAAGACTTTTGACAAGGGAAGTTATTTGAACTCATCCAGAAAAATAAGGATGAAAATGTATCTAGAGTAAACTGGCAATAATGAAGAGTAAGTTTCTGGAATGGAAAGAGAACAAATTGAACTAAAGTAAGGTGACAAATGTGATTTGATCGAACCTGCAATGTTGAATCTGTTCTAAAATAGCATGACATTAATAATCTGTTCCCATGTGTCAAATGTGACACGGACTTTGGCGTGGAATGTCTCTGGATTAACAGTGTGACACTGAAATTAGGACAATAGTTTCTACAGATATTTTCCCCCTTTGTCTTTTTACCTTCTTACATTTAGGAAATGCCATCGTACAGGATGTGGTGATAGATGACAGCTCCTGGCTTTGCAGCATTCATATTGAGGAGTATTCACATTGAATCTCATCATGATTTTGTCAACTTCACTTTGTGTTAATATATACTGTAGCTATTTTTTGTTCAACCTGTGAGTCTTTAAAACAAAGTTAGCAGCATGTTCGTGCAGATAGTTCCCGGTAGCCACTTACCTTCTCTTACCAGTTCTGCTTACCAGTTCCTTGTAAGTCCTGCTGTTTTCATGAAATTAAATTCTTTAAAATATGCAAATTAACTCCTTTGGAGCCCACGAGACGTTCCTAGCCCGTGGCTGTGAATGCCGATGATAGCGAAGTTTCGAGGAATAAGCATGAGAAAGAGGATTATTCCTTAAAACTTCATTATCATCAGCATTTGCAGCCGTGATGCTGTTCACCTTACTGAGATGATTGCAGCTCGACATTGAGCGAAACTGACTTTCTTTCTCTTCCCAGTGCAGGTAACTGGGAAGACTCGGACACCTAGCTACACCCAGATAACCATAGCTGGGGCCCGTCCTAGCCTACTAGGACGGGTTCTATGCTACCATTGGGCAGAAGGCGGTAAGGCAGTGTAACCCTTCACAAAGATATCTACTAAGGTTCCAGCAGAGTACAAGGCTACACTGGGTTAGGGCTCCTCTGGCAAACTCCTCTCCTCTGCTCTCTACTCTTCACTTTTCAAGCACCACTACAACTTCCTATTTTACTCTTCTCAAGCATCTACCTCAAGCACTGAGGTCAAGCATTCAAGAGTGTGTAAAGATTTATTACTTGTGAAACTGTGTACTGTGAACTACAAAAACTTCCATTAGTCAGTCAGTGTCCGTTAGTAAGCGTCAGTCAGCGTCCGTTAGTAAGCGTCAGTCAGCGTCCGTTAGTAAGCGTCAGTCAGCGTCCGTTAGTAAGCGCCAGGCAGCGTCCGTTAGTAAGCACCAGGCAGCGTCAGTTAGTAAGCATCAGTCAGCGTCCTTTAGTAAGCGTAAGCGTCAGTAAGCGTCTGTCAGTATCAGTCAATGTCCGTTAGTAAGTGTCGTGTCAGTAAGTGTCCGTTAGTAAGCGTCAGTATCAGTCAATGTCCGTTAGTAAGAGTCAGTCAGCGTCCATTAGCAGGTGTCAGCAAGCGTCAGTCACCTTCTGTAAGTGTCAGCCAGCGTCCATTAGTAAGAGTCTGTCAGTGTCCGTTACTGAGCATCAGTCAGTGTCAGTTAGTTATCGTCAGTCAGCATCCATTAGTAAGTGTGAGTAAGTGTCAGTCAGTGTCCGTTAGTAAGTGTGAGTAAACGTCAGTCCGCGTCCGTTAGTAAGTGTCAGTAAATGTCCGTGCATTTACTGCTACAGCAGTAGTGCACACAGACATAGGTGCTCCTTCTCTTCTGAACCCTGTTGTGCACCCGTACAATAATTTACGTTCACAAATGGGGTATTTCCGTACTCAGGAAAAATTGCTTTACAAATATTGGGGTCTTTTTCTCCTCCAAGTTTTTGGAAATTTGAAAAATTTGGGGTTTCACCAATGCATAAGTGTGAAAAATGTGATTTTTCATTTTCAAGGTCCACTTTTGCAAAAAACTGTGAAAAACCTGTAGGGTCCAAATGCCCGCTGCCCCCCTTGTTACATTCCTTAGGGGGTATAGTTTTCAAAATGGGGTCACTTGTGGGGGGTTCCCACTGTCTCGGCACTAGGAGGGCTCTGTAACTGTAACATGGTCTCCTACATTTATTCCAGCCAAATCCACACTCCAAAATTTAAAGGGTGCTCCCTCTCTTCTGAGCCATGTTGTGCGCTTGTGCAACACTTTATGTCCACAAATGGGGTATTTATAAAAACTGCAGATTCAGAGGAATAAATGTTTTATTGCATTTTACTTTTTATAGCTGGTTTGGTATGAAAAAAATAGGATTGAATTGCAATGTCTGCAAAGAAAGTGGAAATTTTTACTTTTACATCTACTTTGCAGTTATTCCTGTGAAATGCCTAAAGGGTTAAAAACTGTTTTAAATTTCAATTTGAATACTTCAAAGGGTGAAGAGTTCAAAATGGGTGGGATTATGGGGGTTTCTAGTATACAGGCCTCTGGAATATGCTTCAAAACTGAACTGGTCCCTAAAAAAATCTGAGTTTAAATTTTCACAAAAATTTAGAAAATTGCTAATAAACTATTACGGCCTCTAAAATCCTAAAAAAGTTAAAGCATGCCCACCAAATGCTGCCAACATAAAGTAGACATGTTATAGATGTGAATTAATCAATAACCTTTGTGGCATAGCTATCTTCCTTATTGGCAGAGACTTTCAAATTTAGAGAAATGCAATTTTTTTCAATTTTTCACAACATTTTGGAGTTTTTCACAAAAAAAGTTAAAGGTATCGGCCCAAATGTACCACTAACATAAAGTAGAATATGTCACGAAAAAACAATCTTGGAACCACAAGGATCGGTAAAAGCATTCCAGAGTTATTAATATATAAAGTGACACATGTCATATTTGAAAAATTTGGCCGTGTCATAAACACCAAAACTAGCTGTGTCCCCTAAGGGTTAACAGCTGCATTAAAAAGGCTAATTAGCAGGCACGGCGATCGGACCATGCCCGCTAATAGCCGTGGTCCCAGGCTACATATAGCATCTGGGATCGTGGCAGTTCAAAGTGGGGTCATCAGGTTGCCCCCTCTGAACTCTTCTAACGATGCCAGGGCGTACATTTACACCCTGTGTCGTTAAGGGGTTAAAGGCATCCCCTATAAATTTGGGGATATGGTCATAATCAGCAAATTGCTATAGACGGAGCACCGGCACTCTAGACTAATAGCTGATTTTTCCAGCAAAACCCATCGCCTGCAAAACATTTCCGTTGTGTTGGATTCCTATCTACTGTATACCAAGTAGAAAACAAAATGTTGACGAAAAAAATATACATACATGAAGCAGATGTAGCACAGCTGAATTTGTAATCACAGATGGTGTATTAAAATATGACAATGAATTGTTCCAAATGAAAAATTCTGCTCTGCTGCATTGAACAGACACATCAAAAACAAAAGTGTGTGAAGTATCTAAAAGGCAAATTACTCAGTCCAATAGATAATGTGCTCTGTAAAGTCTTATAACCTGATGGCGTGTGGTGTACCACTAAATTCAATTCCTGAATCCATTCCTAGATCTAGCAATTCATAGCAGAATGTAAAGAAGAAATACACGTCAGTGTGGATCCTAGAACAAAGAGAGAAAGAGGCTGATAATTGATAATAAAGCTGGCTTCAGCATATGCAATTGTGTTTCTCCTTCTAAGCATCCACATCTTATTAGATATGAGCAGGGCAATTTCTACTGCTGCGTGAGAGATTCAGCCGCACAGAGCACCGACCAGACTCCATGGGGGAGGGGCACATAAGTGCTTATTAGTATAAGCATGGCCATATGTGCCTACAGTTAAAAGCCATGTACCAGGAGGCTAGAATGGTAGACCACAGGCAACTTCCTGTTTGCATTCTCTAGAAGCTGAGAGCAGTGGTGCACCAGCAGGGTGGGAGAATGGGGGTTGAAGCTACCAGCTCTGCCTTTGTGCGCTCCTTAACCACTATTTTTTATCCACAACCCCCATGTCCTCCTCCATCCTCCCCCTCAGCCTGCATGCTTTCCTCCTCCTCCTCAGCCTCCATTCCCTCCATAATCCACCTCCTCACCCTCCTTTCCTGCCTCTATTCTTCTCCTCTGCCTCCATGCTCTCCTCCATCCTTGTCTAGTGCCTAGGCTAAGTGTTCACTTTCTGAGCTTCTGTCCACTTACTCCTCAAAGAGGAGCTCAAGATATTTTTTCCAGCTGTTATTGGAGAGACTGGTTGGGGCTTAAAATGATCACCATGTTGGTCTTAGTCAGATGGACAAGAAAAGTGACTTTTTTAAGAGAAGACGTCATCAGTGACGGGATGTAACTGCACTGTAATCACTTATATGGTCTGTAGTGGTGATGATAGAGGACATGGTAACTACACTGTAATCACTTATATGATCTGTAGTGGTGATGATAGAGGACATGGTAACTACACTGTAATCACTTATATGGTCTGTAGTGGTGATGATTGTAAATTGTAAAGTGCTGCGGAATCTGTTGGCGGTATATAAATAAAAATTATCATTATAATTATTATTATTATTATTATTATTATTATTATTATTATATTGGCTGATTGCCTTTTTTTATTGTGATTTTTCAATTTTTTACACTTTTACAAGAACATGAGTTAAGAAATTAGTCCTTCTGTAATGCTCCCAGTACTGTACCATAGTTTGGCTGTTTTATTGAAATTCGTTAAGATTCAATTTGTGAATATTAACGAATTTGACCCAAAAGCTCGCAAAACAAATTTCCAGCTGCTTAGCTCATCTCTAATTTTTAACTTAGATTTTTTTTTAATGTACAGAAAATTATAAATAAAGATAAGCACAAGCCAAAAAGACAGAATTGGCTGCACATCGCACCTATGGCTGACACGAAAGCTTATTCAGCTACATTTAAAACCAACATCAGAAGTTAGTATATAATTTGGCCAAACCATATTGCCTCATGTACCACGTGCAGGTCTTCTGATACACATGAGTCCCTCACCAAAAAACATCACTGTGGCGGTCATCGACCACAATCCCTGCAAAACGTGCGCAAGCAGAGAAGGGGGGCCACGGAATGGCCCTGCAACCCCATTGTCACAGGACTGTCTTTTTGGCTTGTGCATAAATAAAGATAAGGTAACAAAAAAATAACGTTTTCAGATGCACCAGATTTATCAATCATACTGATACTCTGGGATAAATTTGGCAGATAAGTCTGCAATGTCTAAGAATTAGACAGTTTTAGTAAATTTGGGCCAGTGTGTTATCTTTAGGAGCAGTAATAATGTTGTCAGGATTATTTGACTCTTAGGAGAGGGTTATCTAGAAACTGAAAGGGGGGGAGAGGGTTATGTAGAAACTGCCCTGGGTAAGAAAGAGAGGAGGAAAATTGGTCATGGGTGCCGCTGCTGGCTGCCAGGTTGGGAAAACCCCTTTCAAAATCCACATGTTTTGCCTCTACTTTAGTTACTATACAGATTTATATAGAAATACTTTAAAGTAGGATGTGAAGGGAGCATAACACAGTCCTTAAGATATTAATTGTCCTTTAAAGGGACAAAGGCTGTTGAAAATGTTATCTTGGCAAGACAAATAACCAATCAAAATTAAGTGACCTTAACTATGGGAGGTCAAATTGAACATAAATAACCCTTTACTTCCTTACAATCACCTCTGAAAGAAAGTAGCCATGTTTTTGTAGTTCTTTATAATCTCTTTAATATATATATATATATATATATATATATATATAATTTATTTATTTTTTTGTAAAAAGTTATACAAATTTGGTATACTTGTTATGATACTGACTAAAGAAATATACACAACATGTCAGTTTTACCACATGGCAAGTGACAAATTAGATTTTTTTTTTTCAATTTCACCACCCAAACCAAATAGTTTATTTTTTAATGAAAAAAGTAAGCATTTTATTACAAAGTGCAATTGGTGTAACTTAAAAAAAAGACCTTATATAGGTCTGTAGGTGAAAAAATGTTAATAATAATAATAATGCTTTACGGTTTTAAATAAGAGGAGGTAAAAACTAAAGTGCAAAAACAGAAATTTGCTCTGTCCTTAAGGCGTAAATAAACACTTGAATTAAGACATTTTAACGTAAATCAATAAAAACAAGTTTTAGTCATTTTTGGGTTGGGATGTGTTCACACTTGCAGTAACACAATGAAAATGCAATTTGAACGCATCAGTAGTTGATCATTTCATTGCGTTACTGCATCACTTCATTGCAGTAATAAATCATTTAATTACCGTCTTAATAGCTTTTTAAAATTGCGTTAACGCAATGAATCCCCAACTGTGTGAACATACCCTGAGGCTATGTTCACACATAGCATTTTATTAGCACTATTTTGCACCAAGTTGTGCAATCGCGGTAAAATAGTGGTAATTAATGCAAATTTAAAGCTAATTAAGGTCATTGGAAGGGAGTAATTCTCCAAAAGGGCTATTTAAATAGCCAGTATGACACAGATAGGGCACCAGCCACAGAACATGGGTAGAGTTTTAGCAGGTTTTTATTAGTAATAACTATTTGTATATAATTATGTTGTATTAGTATTAATATATCAGTTTTTATGCCAAGAAAATTGAAGGTAATGAATAAATTAGCTATTGTAGCCTGTCTGTATGCCACAGAGTTTACACACCAAATAAACGCAATAAGAATATACTGTAACATCAATCACTCTTCTACATTCCCTCTTACTGCAGTCAGTAGGTTAAGGTTCTAGTCAATAGAATTACCTGTGAGAGCAGTATTGGCATCCAATGAGACCAGACGATTATTTTCTTTCTGTGTTGGCTTTAATTGACTGTATGGAACTGTGTTTTTTCCCGTGGTTAATAATAAACAGATTTGGATTTAGGGATAGATTTGTAAAATCTGAAAGACTGCCAATCTCCAAGCCAAGACCTGTTTAAATGCAAAGGCTTACAATTTATTTTCTCTCTAGAGAGACAGAATCACTCCTTCTCTCCTCTGTGGTTTTCCATTGTTGTGGTGTCTTAATTAATCCCAATTAGCACCCAATTCCTAATTAGATGATATATATACACAGTGGTACCAGTGGTACCTTGGTTTAAGAGTAACTTGGATTAAGAGCATTTTGCTCACAGTTTTTCAAAATTGTGACTTGGTTTAAGAGCATTGCTTTGGTTTAAGAGCTCTCTGTACTGGGTGGGAGGGGAGTGGAGGAGGGGCATGGTCTGCATAGCGGGGTCTACAGCCCTGTACTCTGACCCAGGAAGTCTTCCTCACCTTCCAAATCATAGTAGATCTACTTCAGGCTGGGGCTTGCATCAGGGGACAGGACTGTGGAGGTAATCTCTTATACAAGTAAACTACAAATCTATATAACATTCTGAAACCTTGCTTTCTCCCTGGTGTACACCAGCCGTATCACCTGATGGGTGGGCAGGGGGTGGGGCAAGGTGTGGAGGAGGAGTGACCTTCTCCCGCACCTGATTTATTTAGGTTTACACCTGAAAACAGGCGTAAACTCATTAAAAAAATAAAAACAAAAGCAGACAAGAAGAGGAGGGAGGGGCTGCAAAAAAAAGAGGCTACAGAAGTTGTTCCTTAACAATTCAATTTTATAACTGTAAAATTTACTTCTATAAAGGGGTCTGTTTCTCCTGAGGCTATGTTTACACACTGCATGAACAACGGCCATTGTTTGGCACTCAAAAACAACACCTGTTGTAAGTGTTAAATAACGGCCATTGTTGCAGTGAAAATTGCACTGATGTCAATGCACTACGGCCGGAAAAAAAAAGTGACATGAAAGTAAGGCCACCCACTGCCACCCAGGACTCAACAAAAACCCTTGGACCTTCACAGCCGGCGATGCAGGCAGCCTGGTGCATGGGCCCCAACGTCTTCCGTATGTCCCGCTGCACAACGCCACCTGTCCTGCCAGCTCGTCCGGCTGTTGATGCCCTCTGAGTATTCTGGGGAGGTCCGGGGGGGATGTCTTATTTCTCTCCCCATGGCCGTGGAGAGAGAAATAAGACACACGGCAAAAATAAGACATATTGCCTCTTTTTGAGCAAAAATTAATATAAGGCACTGCCTTATTTTCTGGGAAACACGGTAATTACAAACAACGGACGTTCTTGTTATTAAAAAAAATATGTTGTGTGAATATAGCCTGAAAATGTTCTTGTTGACCCTTCTATAGCTGCCTAATGATAATCTTTTAGTTGTACCTTTGAGCAGGGTCATTTTAATGCGACCTCATTCCATTTTACTTACAACACCGGGACTACTAGCTTTACAGTTTTATCACCTCACATTTCAAAGATTCCTCTGTATTAATAAAAAAAAAAGGTAGTAAAAAAGTCAGTTGATCAAAAATAAATTATTTGTGAAATATGCAACAGATGGTAAGACTTATAGTCATTCTAGCAGATTAATAGTGTTCTGTCCACATTTCACATCTTTGCTTTCCCAAAAGATGTTGTTGGGAGGAGGCCATATTGACAGCTGGCATGTTCCTAATGTAGTTAGTTTGATATACCTCATCTATTAAATGTTGCACATTCTCCAAAATAGCACATGACAAGTGCAATTGATCACCTGGGAAAAGGCATATTCAGCTGAAAGCTTTCATTTATCTTACTTTCTCCAAGTTTATTTCAAAGAATAAGTCGATCTTTCTGCTCTCGTTAATTTTAGAATACTCTCTGATGTAAGGAATATTCTTTATTATGTAACAAGTGATCATTCATTGTCCTTAACAGGAAAAAGAAGATTACTAAACAGCTGCGATTAAACAAATAACACAAGACAAAGGGAACAATCACTAACAGCCTAGCCAGGTTGGACGTTATTTAGACTAAATTGTAATGGTTTATCTTATTACCTTGGTTGAAGTGAGTAGACTGATTTTTTTTTATTTAAATCAACTGGTTTTAGAAAGTTATATAGATTTGTAAATTACATCTATTATTCCAGTACATATCAGCTGCTGTATGTCCTGCAGGAAGTCAGGAACTGTCCAGAGTAGCAGCAAATCCCCATAGAAAATCTCTCCTGCTCTGGAAAGTTTCTGACATGGACAGAGGTGGCAGCAGAGAGCACTGTTTCAGACTGGAGAGAATACACCACTTCCTGCAGGACATACAGCAGCTGATTTTTAATAGTAGTAAATTCCAAATCTCTGGCAGTTGCTGGGACCATTGGATTTTAAATAAAAAAAAAATCGGGGAACTACCCCTTTAAGGGGCTACAAATCAGCCATAATTGTTAGAATTCAGTTCCCATATTAAGGCTATGTGCACACTTAGTATGAGACCGGCCGTTCCATGACCCGGCCGGGTCACGGAACGGCCGGTCTCTGAAAAGATCATCCCGGCCAGTACTGCAGATGATCTTTAGCGTGCAGAGTTCTGAAGCCGGCGCATCCATGCTAGCCCGCATCAGAACTCCCCACTGCAGACTAAGGAGTGTGCGGCCGAAGTCGCGGGCTCCACAGTGTGCACTGACAGGGTTTTCTGTGGCCGCTATTCACTTAATAGCGGCCGCAGAAAACTGACATGTCAGTTTTCTATGGTGCCGCTTGGGATCCCGGCCAAAGTGTATACCATGTGCATATACTCCGGCCGGGATTACCTCGGCCTGCAGCACAACTTAATTTCCGTACCAATCACAGCCATTGCAGCAACGGCCGTGATTAGTACGGCACTTACGTTGTGTGAACATGGCCTAAAAATGTAAACTAAAGCTACTGTACTTTAAATGTTTTCAACCTTCTTCCCTGAATAAGATCCTGTTTTAGGTCTTTCACTATTTCATATTTTTGTGTGCTTAGCATTTTCTATACACTATAAATGTATCATACTCTATTACTCTACTACTCCAAAAATGCCACTTTAATTTATAAAAAAAAATAAATTGTAAATTATTTTTCGTTGTGTTCCCCATTTCTAACCTGTACATCAGGTAGACTATAGAGGTTTATCTCTGGTTGATATGCATTTAGAGTCCGTACCTTTGATACATATTATTCAAAGAATTACAGTCCAAATGCTGTAAGTAAATCTCTAGAAATAAGAGAAGAGACATATCATTACCATGGAGTCGTGTAACTTTCACAAAGTGATTTAAGAACGACATTTCATAATTACCAAAAAAATAAGTTATTTCATTTTTTATTAAAAGAAAATGATTGGGATTTAATAGAAACTAGAAGGTTGCCTGCTGATAAACTAGCTTGGAGTCCCATTCATCATCCTTATCTGTAAACAACAATCACAAATGTCATGATGTCTAAGATATTTATTTCCGTACAGTTATAGCTCCTTGGCAGACTTTCCAGCACTTGTTGTGTTGGCAGTTTTGCAGTTATCACTTGAACTGTCATGGAGATAGACTGCTGATGGGTTCTTTGAGCTGCCTTATCCTCCTAGATGCCATTTTCATTTGACTTTTGGATGTCACATTCTGTGACTTATCGTTAAATGTGTTCAACCTGTATATTCCTGTTCACTTCTAGATTTTTTTTTTGCAAACACCCATGGGATTTAAATGTGCAATGAATCTTATGTTACGTTTGATATCACCAATTCTATACATGATAAAAGGTCATTTTGCCCCTTTCTTTCTTAAAAAAAAAAAAAAAAAAACTTTCAAAGTTTAAAGGGAAAGCTAAATAATAGAAGCTTACATGTATCAGTTCTCGATTCAATTTGTGATTAACCCCTTCATGTCAGCAATACGTATAGATATGTTCCCGACTCTGAGGGGCTTTAGATGTGTGCAAGACCGCTGCAGTCTGAGCGACCCCGCACACATTAGTGTGTATGGAGCAGAGGATAATGACAGGCAGCTGCGATCCCACAGCTGCCTGTCATTAACCCCTTAAACGCCACAATCTATAGCGATCATGATGTTTAGGGAAGTCAGTGACAGGTTAAGCATGTGTGCAGGACCACTGCAGTGTGAGCGAGACTGCACACAGCAGTGTTTCTGGAGCCAAGGATAATGACAGGCAGCTGCAATCCGACAGCTGATTGTCATTAACCCCTTGAACGCTGCAATTTATAGGGATTGCAGTGTTTAGGGAAACCAGTGACAGGTTTAGCACCTGACTGATCAGGACCCCAGATCACTTGTAGCGATGGGTGGGGGTAATTCACTTACCTCCGTCCTGTCAGATGGACGGTCTGTGCTTAGAGTCTGCTTCCAGGCAGACTCTATGTATAGACCGCCGATGTTACTGATCCATGCTATAAAATGGCATAGCATAGATCAGTAAATGCAATCTAGTGATTGCATGTTTAACTGTAAAATAAAAATGTAAGAAAAAAGTATAATTAAAAAAGTTTTTTAAAGTATTAAAAAAAACTTTAACCCCCCCCCCCCCCCCCCCCCGCCAATAAAGTTTAAAATACCACCTTGCCCATTAGAAAAATAAAGATATGTAAAAAATAAATAAACATATTATATATCGTAGCGTGCAGAACCACCAGGATTGCTAATTTTTAAATTACACATCAGAAAGAAATTAATAAAAAGCTATCAAAATTTTTCTTTTACACCATTTTAAGACTAATAAAAACTAGAGATCATGGCACAACAAATGACCCACCCAACCAGCCCTGTAGGCGGAAAAATAAAAGCGCTATGGCTCTTAGGCCATGTTCACATGGCGTAAGAGATCGGCCGGGTCATGGAGCGGCCGGTCTCTGAAAAGATCATCCTGGCCGGTACTGGAGTACCGGCCGGATGATCTTTCGGCCCGCAGAGCTCTAATGCGGGCGCATCAGCGAGCCAGCATCAGAACTTATCACTGCACACAATGAAGCTTGCGGCCGAAGCCGCTCACTTCATAGTGTGCACTGACATTGTTTTCTACGGCCGCTATTGTGATGAAGGAGCACTATGTTGTATTTGCGCACAGATTGTAAAGATTTGTAAAGTAAAGCACAGACGCGGTGAAAACTGTGTTATGCAACGTATGAGCGCTTTGTCATCCAACCATTCAGTCAGAGCATTTCTGGAGCAATGGCGGTAAGTATAAAAAAAAGCTGGTTAGTAATGGCTCAATATAAGCAGCCTGAAACAATAGGCTTAGGACGATAAGAACTGACATCCGGCTGTCAAGATTAAACCATGGCATCCATTCTAGGCATGAATATAACTATATTATATATTTCATAATGGGAATTATATATATATCTCATATTAGGGATACAGATATCTACTCTTGAGAATATTAAGTATATCATATCGAGATGTCAAGTATCTCATCTTCAGTACATACTCAGATCTTAGAGATAATATAAAAGTGTAATAGCACAACAGGATCTCATATTGAGACTCTTAGATATTACACTTGAAACTGTATGGATTCTCCAATTGTTTAGCCATTTCATACTGATTGAAAATTACCTCATATTGAGAATATATAAGAATATTTATAGTATGCAAAACAGTATCTCTTATTAAGAAGTTTGAGGCAGTTGTCATTCCTTTTATTGAATATTGAATAATTATGTCCCTGATTGAGTCCTAATGGACAAATAGTCTATAGCAAAGAAATCCGGTGAAAAAGTTAAATAGGATTTTCTGAGACTTTAGGATTAAATTTATACAAGAAACCAATAGCACATCTAGGACCTTTCAGGGCTTCAGGCCGGGCTTAGAATTGTAATATTTATCACAATGCAAATTTACTTCAAACTTTCTTGCTGATGTGTGGAAATAGCAGCTTAACTACAGTGCATTTATGCCACTCACCGGGTGACAACCAGTGAAGGTTACCTAAGTGAAGATATTCAAAACCTGTAGCTATATCTCAAGAGTAAGGCTAGAGGAGAGCATAGACTGCCTATGGTGGCCACACACCTTCAATAACCGTCGGCCAAATGATTATTAATTCTTTTGTCCTCCTAATACACAGGAACGTTCAATGAGCCCTAACTACTTTATGGTAGTACAGAGGAACCTAACTTCTATATGAGGTCACAGAGGGGCCAAATACTATGTGTGCTAGAGCAAGGAACCTAAAATGTTTCTCTGGAAGATTTGCCAGAAAATAGTGGTGGCCCAGGCCAGAAGGAGAAGAAAAAAGTGTACTGTCATCATTTTTACAATCTTCAGAGCCTGTGAAGAACTGGTATCTACCATTATATGGTCATTGTATATAGGGATATTGTTCTTAGTATAGTATAGGATATTATTTAAAATAAAAATGTATAGTAAAGGCAGCAGGTCACAGCAGCTACTGATGTTTTAAATATATTCTGTGGTGGGTTGCACATGCCTACTTGAGGTTACAGGCGTAACAGTGCACTCTTATGCTGACCTTTTTCCTGTTTTTGTAAAAAAAAAAAAGGAGGGGGGAGTATGTTAGTAATGGCAGTGGAAATTGTGTGACGGTAATATTTCTTCATTGTATTCTGGAATTATCAATAAAATAAATTTGCTAGCAACTTACCCACTGTAATCCACAGTAGCAGTGTACTGGATGAAATTTTAAGAGATCTCCCCAAATGCTGTGACTAAAACCCACATGCAAAGTGTAAAATTAATTTCCATATACTAAGACAGGACTATAGCTATAATTTGTATTGAGAATATATAGTGTTGTTATATCATAAACATACATTGTTATTAGAAATGAGTAAACCTGTGGAAATTTAGCTGTGCCAGGTTTTGCCTCAGGCAGACTCTATGTGAAGATTGCAGATAACACTGATCAATGCTACGCAATGGCATAGCTTTAAACAGTGCATGTAATCTAATGATTGCATGATTGCATGTAATAGCCCCCTAAAGGACTTAAAATGTGTACTTTTTTATGTTTTAAAAAATATGACATAGCCCCTCCTCCAATAAAAGTTTAAATGATCCCCCTTTACCATTATATATATATATATATATATATATATATATATATATATACAGTAGTTTTTATCAGTATAATTTTAGTGATGTGTATATATATATATATATATATATATATATATATATATAAATATCACTAAAATTATACTGATAAAAACTAAAGATTGTTACACCCCAGCCCTGTAGGTGGTAAAATAAAAGCTCTATGGGGGAGATTTATCAAACTGGTGTAAAGTAGAACTGGCTCAGGTGCCCCTAACAACCAATCAGATTCCACCTTTCATTTTCCAAAGAATCTATGAGGAAAGAAAAGTGGAATCTGAAAAGTGGCAACTGAGCCAATTCTACTTTACATCAGTTTGATAAATCTCCCCTATGGCTCTTCGGAGGTGAGTAGGGGAAAACACATAAAATTTGAAAATGAAAAATTGGTGTGCTCCTTAAAGGGGTTGTCCAGTGAAAATCTTCGTCTTTCAAATCAGCTGATATCAGAAAGTTATATAGATTTGTAATTTACTTCTATAAAAAAAAATCGCCAGTCTTCCCATACTTATTAGCTACTGTATGTCCTGCAGGAAATGCTGTTTTATTTTCAGTCTGACACAGTGCTCTCTGCTGACATCTCTGGCTGAGACAAGAACTGTCCAGAGCAGAAGAGGTTTTCTATGGGGATTCATAGAAAACCGAGACAGAGTTCCTGTCTCGGCCAGAGATGTCAGCAGAGAGCACTGTGTCAGACTGAAAATAAAACAATACTTTATGCAGGATATATAGTAGCTGATAAGTATGGGAAGACTTGAGGTTTTTTCATAGAAGTAAATTACAAATCTATATAACTTTCTAATATCAGTTGATTTGAAAGAAGAAGATTTTCACTGGACAACCCCTTTAAGGCCAAAATTCACTGTGTCCTTAAAGGGGTAAGGCTATGTTAACACTACGTAAAACTACAGCCGTAGTTCTCGCCACAGAACTACGGCCGTTGTTTTGCAGTGTGTAACATAGCCTTACTTTAAATGGCATCCCGGCCGGAGCGTACACACATTGTATGCGCTCCAGCCGGGATCCCATGCGGCGCCGGAAGAAAATTGACATGTCAGTTTTCTGCGGCTGGAATTCAGTGAATTCTGGCCGCAGAAAGACCTGTCAGTTCACACAGTGAAGCGAGCGGCTCCGGCCGCTTGCTTCACTGTGTGCTATGGGAAGCATCAGCATGCGCCCGCATCAGAGCTCCGCGGCCGGAAAGATCACCCAGCCGATACTTAAGTACCGGCCGGGAAGATCCGGGCTAAGACCGGCCGTTCCGTGACCTGGCCCAGGATCACGGAACGGCCGGGTGTTCACGTAATGTGAACATAGCCTAAACATGTATTCATACACAAAAATACATAACAATGAGCAAGGATGTGCTAACCTCGCAAAATTTATTTCAGGAACTCCATGCTCTCTATCTCCACTTCCATGGCGTTCTACGCCAAGGTGAAATGGAAACTACATACTGAGCAGGAGGTATGCACTCTCGTTAAAGTCACTGAAACTAAGATTTATTGTCTTCACAGATTATATACACATATATTTATATATATTTATATATATATATAAAATCTTATTTTTTGGGTAGGTATTATTTTTGGAGAAACACATTATGCACCTACACTGTAGTCCCACTCTATATGGTAGTTAACCAACATACTGTATGTCCCAGTGCCATTTATCATTGTCACGATAAAGAACAAGAGAAAAGATTGTTGCAAAGGGGGGAAGTTTATATTACGGCTGCCATATACAGATAAATCCATGCCCATTTAAAGTGTCCAATGGCCACACCATGTCACTGGCTATACTATAGTTCTACACGTCCACAATTGTAACCACTAATAACCCAAACTAGCAGCATCATGAGGCTTTACGATCTTGTTTCATGTCACTAGATCAGTATTTGTGACTGTTATATGGGCACAATAAGGTGAAACTGGCCTTTTAAAAGCATACAGCCATGTGTGGTTATAAATGTGAAAAGAAAATATGACAAGTCTTAAAGCTTATTTTATTTTTAATTTTTTGCAGTTAAATTTAAAGGGGTACTCCAGCGAAAAGCTTTTTCCCAGTAATTGAAACACATAACAAAGTTATTTAACTTTGTAATATGCTTCAATCACCTCAGGAAGTGAAGTAAACTCATTCTTACCTAATAACTGTTGACCCCATGCTGCTCTGTGGCAGTCATCAAGAGGGAGGTGGGTCTAAGCCCTGTTGGGCCAGCCTCCCTTTGTCAGATGACAGATGAGCTCTGATTGGCTGAGCAAGATGTAAAGTCAGTCAGACATCACAGGAGACAAATTGCATTATGGGAAACCCCAAACCAGGAAGCAAAGAAAAAATTAAGCCAGCAACTGGAGCTTCAGGGACCTGCAAACAGCGGGAAATTCAAACAAAGACAGTAGAGATGGTAAGTGGGGAAACCCTGTTTATGATGATTTTTTAAAATCAGTGCTGGAGTACCCCTTTAAAGTGCACTAAGCCTATAATAAAACACTTGATAAGAACTCAAAATGTAAGACTTGCCTGGCTGAGCTATAAGGTTCAAACACCTAGTTAGTAAAGTGGGGAAGATTACCATTAGAGTTCCAATGCACTTTGTATCGGATGTTGCACCATCATTATTTTTTAACTCTGAGTATTGAGGGAAAACACATTGACTTTCTGCCTTGTAACACAAAGCTGTTTCATTTGCTCAATGAGCTATAAAGGACTATCGGAGTTCTTCATGTTCTTTAACAGGCACAACAAAACAATGCAATGTCCAATGCTTACAGTTATTTGCATGTGTTACTTTTGCCTTTTCTAACAATATTCTCATTATTACACAGGAAAAGAGTGAGACAAATCAGCGTAATAAATTTAGGAGGAGTAAACAAAATGTAAAGTCTAGCTTTGATAAGACACAAATAATATGTACACTCAAGTCTTTTTTTCTCTTTGATAACATGGCGGTGGTGGTGTCCAGATTTTCACAAAAAACCTTAATAGCATCCTGTATGCAATTGTTGTTGCTTCCATATTGTTGTTTCTGTAAAATACCGTATCTTCCAACTGGGCATATAAGAAGACCCCTGACTTTTAAGAAGATTGTCAGGGGTTTGCCTTATAAGCCAGAAAATGTTAACCCCTGCCTGACCGCAGCAGAATTTACTAGCTGGAGCCCTGCTGCGGTCAGGCAGGGGTTTACCGCAGTTAAAGGCCAATTAGTCCACCCAAACTAGAATAATGTACCGACAGCCGTCATTGTAATGATTTGCGTCAAAAACGCAAAATATGCAAAAGAAGAGCCTGTGGTGCCTCATTTTAGAGTTTAGAAATACAGGACTAGCCAGATATCCCTCCGGTAAGGACCCAGCCAAGGGGTGGCTCCTGTAAGGAAACCACCAAAACCCCCATATTAACTGTCCCTATAAGTAAAAGTAATGACAAGGGAAAAAACAAGGCCAGGTATCTATCCCGGAGGGTTATCTGGCTAGTCCTGTTTTTCGAGACTCTTAAATGAGGCTCCAGAGGCTCTTCTTTTGCATATTTGTGTTTTCCAGGGAGCAATGCTCCTAGGATTTTATTGCATTGAGCACTTTAACTGGCAGTCGGCAGTGTTATCACGTGGCTGGTCTCCCTGAGATCAGCAATCTGTTTTTTTTTTTATAAAAACTCAAAATGGCTGACATCATTTGGAACTAAAAATGGTAGTCGTTATAAAAAAAAATTAAAAGAAAAAACATCATGTGAACATAGCAATAGATTTATAATGAATGTACCTTGACAGAGGTCACTTTGAACTAGAGAGTTAAATTTGTTACCACACTCCCAGCTTATTCTCCTAATCAGTAGGGGTCTCATTGGTGTTACCCTGACCAATTAAAACTTTTTGTCATGATCGCGCCTGAAAAGGCATCAGTGCCACCCTCTGCTGCGAAGATTCGACCTCTGCGCCAAAGACTGCGATTTTGGCCATAATCTTCCATTTATTCTGTGTTTTGTTTGCCTTGTTTTTGCCCTGTCTGAACTGTGTCTTATTTCTTCTGGTCTGCTAATTGTTTTCACTGCCCCACCCGTGTCTGTGCTTCTAAGCTTCCCTGGTCATGTAACGGTTAACCTGCCTTTGCCTCAGTGATTGACAGCTGGTCCCTCCTATCATCTTCTGGACTTGGTTCCTGGTCTCCTATTTAAGATTTCAGCTTCTGCCTGTGCCTTGCCGGTTATTGACTTAGTCTCTGCCTGCTTGTGGTTCTGTTTCTTTGCTTCTCCTGATTTCTGCCTTGTATCTTTTGACCTCCCTTGCTTGCTGCCTGCCCCCGACCATATTGCCTGTTATTTGACTACTCTTTTGGATCCTGATTTTGTACCTTTGCTGCCAGACTGTTGTGACCCGGATTGCTGACCATTCTTATTGTGTTTGTTCGTTTTGTCTTGTCTACTGTTTCACGTATCCAGGCCAGGGATCGCCGTCAAGTTGTCCGCTGCCATTTTAGGGCAGATTGCGGCAATTAGGTAGGGACAGTGGGAGGGGCTGAGCTCAGGGCTCACTGTGTCTGTGTGTTTCGTGTGACTGGTCCTGACACTTTTGATATGTCCCAGGTGTTGGGAAAAGCTTGATTCAGTCCTGCAAAACTGGGAGAAGTTTCCCAGGACTGGATCCCATTTTTCCCAGCACTCAGGGAAGAGCGACAGTGAGTTAAAAAGCTGCAGGCTGAGAAGCGGATTGCAGAGGATAACAAAGCGCTTTAATTCGTTATTACTGTAAATTCCCTCATCTCTAGTGTTGATGATTCTCATTTTTCCAATAAAATATGTCTATAGTTGGAATCATCAGCTCCCTTCATTCATAAGATAATTCTCAGTTACTTTGGGGGGGGGGAGTCTTCAATGTAGTCTACATTGTAAACTTGCACATAGTTTTTGCTTTTGTATTATTTCTTGGGACAGTCCCAGAACAGTCCCTGCCTTCATCACTGTTAGTAACTTTTTATACAGCTACTGTCAAGGTTGGACTTCTTTTTATCCACCTTGTTCCCCAAGTGATTATCCCTGTCCAAATTAAGTAAGCTGAGCGCTAGCGACGAGAACATGATACCAGCAAAAAGACGGTATAACCCCTTCTCTCAGCTGAGTTAGGAGTGCACACTCATGCTTTATTTAGTTTCACATGAAATATATAAACTTTCAATAGAGGTGGAGTTTCAACGTGTTGTTTACACATATTGTTTATATAACAATGTTTTTCTCCTGCATGTTTATTGTGGCTGTGATATAGGTTCAAGGCGCTATGCTCCTAGACCTACTGCCAGCATTTCTTTCCTTCTTGCAAAAGTAGTTACAAGGCTGAAGCCATTTTAAAGATTACAATGTTTTTCCAAAGTAACATCACCTTCAAGGCAACCTTCACAGGCCCCCCCTTTGCACTACCACTCCTATTAAATTACCTATGTCAATAAATACGGCCTAGATAACCTACTTAAGCCAGATCTTACGTGAAAGGAAGCTTCTATTTTTTTTTACAGAACATGCTTATTTCAGCCAATATCCTGCTGTAAATTTCAAGAATTCTTTAATATTTTCATATAAATGACGAAAAAAGCGCAGTGTTTTGATAACTATAAAATATACAACTGTATAATGCAAATCTGTCATCTCCAGGGCCAAAGCAGATATCTACTCATGATATAGTAGGGAATACTTTGAATGTTTCACTTTAATTGATGCAAATGCACCCAACTAAAACCAATATAACTTTCAAAGGTGCATAAAGTAGTTCAAGGCAATGTGATGTTTGGAGGGGATCTTAATATTATAATTTATTCTAGTCTTGATACCTCATTTTGAATCAATAAATCACCCACCATTTAAGAACTTTGACAATGTGAAGATTTATATGAATCGTGGCTATGCATGCATGGCTCGCAGAAGGATTATTCTTCTTACTCTCCTTGTCACATATCCTAGTCAAGGATTTCTTTCTTAGTAACTAAGTGAATATTACAAATGGTTAAAATAAATCTGAAATCGGGTGGGTACATGATTACATGTTTCTGTTTTTTCCCCTCGAAAGATATTTGACTCTTTACATGCTAATTAGAGTTCAGCGAAGTGAGTCCAGCGAATCAAGGTTCGCTGTAAATCGCCCTGTCAATTTGCTGTGCTCTGCGCAGCAAATTCCCGCCGATTCATCAAGGAAATTTGCAAAAAAAATAAAAAATGTCAGCCGCACGTGCTGTTTGGAGTGTCACTGGGCGGGACAATGGGATTAACCATAATCCCTAGCGCCTGTCCAATCAGCTGCAGGCCCCTCTGTGATGTTAGCTCCTCCACCTCTATATAAGGCAGTTCGGTAATGGAGATGGCCAGTCGGCTGTGTGTTGAGGAGAGAGCTGGATGGCAGCAGGCAGTTAGAGCAGAGCAGGGAGAGACTAACAGAGTTTTATAGGGACAGAGAGCAGAGGAATGGCGGAAATTAGATGTTTGACTGGCTGATTGAGATTTTTTTTTAAATTGTGATTTTGCTAATTTTTTTTACAACATGCTTTAACAAATTCACCTTCTGTAATAGCTTTGGCTGTTTTAATGAAATTATTAAGATTCGATTTGGGAATCTTAGCGAGTTTGACCAAAAATTTGTGAAGCTCGTGAACCAAATTTCCGCCTTCTTCGCTCATTTCTAATCCTATTATGTCTCTTTTATGATGATTTTATTCTTTGTCACCTAGAGAACAAAAGCAAAACCATAACTTACTATTTGGAAACACATTTTAAAACCAACTGTTGGTAACCCCTCCTTATTGTAATTGGATTATAGTAATAATAATAATTCCTTTATTTATATGGCACCAACTTATTTCCCAGCGCTTTACAAAGTTTATCACTCAAAGCAGCACCTGTTTCCATTAGGGTTTACAATCTAAGTTACAAATTCATGAACACCTATAACTTCAGAAATATCCATATAAATGTAAAATATGTGTCAGAAAACAATTACTGACTATAGACTATACACCTACAACTGAATTTCCTGCTGAAATAACCATGAAACACCAAACTACACAAAATGGAAAGTTTATTTATGCATGCAATTTTAAAAAGACGTGTTAAAAACAACACAACTTGGGAGGAAGAAGACACTTGTGACTGTTGAATGCAATGTAAAATGATTTCAGTGCATCATATGGCTATGTACCCACTAGGGATGGTCCAAACCTGCCGAGGTTCGGGTTCGTATGAACCCGAACGCTCGGCAGCAGATTCCCGCTGTCTGCCCGCTGTCTGTGGAGCGGGCGGATACAGCGGGAGGAACGCCTGGAAAAACGCCTATGGCTATGGCTGTATCCCAGTTTTCCAGGCGGTGCTCCCGCTGGATCCGCCCGCTCCACGGGGCGGGCAGACAGCGGGAATCATTACCGAGGGTTCGGGTTCGTACGAACCCGAACCGAACTCGGTTCGGACATCCCTCGTACCCACACATTTTTCCTGTGTTTTTTTTTTAATAAATAAAATGACGCCCATCATATTAAGTTCAAAATGACGTCCGTCATTTTGCGGTTTGGCTGCCCGTCAGTGCAATGACGGCTGTTGGTACATTATTCTAGTTCAGGTGGACTGATTGGCCTTTGGGTGTGTCTTTGATTCAAAAGGCCATTGAGTAAAGACGGTGAAAGGACGGTAAAAAAAGAAAAACGTGTGAACAACTAAAAAATAACGTCCATTGTTTGTAAAAGACGTCCACAAATAATTGTCATGATCATTATTTTGACGTTCGTGCAGACAACGTCCGTCTTTTAATACACTGTATGCATTAGGTGGCCAACATTCCATCGATTACAATGCACTGCATTGAGATCAGTTAACCTCTTTATGACCCAACCCTAAATGGCCTTAATGACGGCGCTAATTTAATTTTTGCATTTACATTTTTTCCTAGTTTCCTTCTAAGAGCAAAGCACTTTTTATTTTTATACCTACAGGGCCATACAAGGGCTTGTTCTTTTCATGGACAAGTGTTCTTTGTAATTTCGCCTTTCCATCTACCATAAAATGCATAATGGAACTCCAAATTCATGATTTATGGGGTGAAATTGGAAATAATATAGCAATTTAGTGACTTTTGGGGGGTTCCAGTGTCTACGCAATGCACTTTACGGTAACATTAACTTTATGCTTTTATTCTATCTGTCAGTCTGAACACAAAGATTTGCATGTTTACACAGCTTTTCTTTTTCTTTTTTTTTCAGTTTTCTTTTCTTTTTTTTTTACATTGCATTATTTAAGAAATATATGTTAAATTTTAAGGCTATGTTCCCAGAATGCCATTTTTTGGCAGTCACCACTTTGGACGGCCATCATACAGGCATAATATGCAAATTATGGTTACATAATCATATGGGGGATAAAAGATGCTGAACAGTCTTGATGCCTGATATCAAACAGCATGGTATGCAAATTGACCAAATTTTGCATTTCATGATGATGGCTGTCAAAAAAGTCAACTTTAAACCTGAAACATAGTTACATATATTTTTTTTTGAACGGTCATCATTTTTAGGCCAAACAACGACTATTATTTTGTAATGAACGTTATTTGTATAATCGCACTCGCCATTATAAAATACCAGCGACCAATTGGTCTCAAAATGACAGCCATCATAAAAGATGTGTTAAGGAGTTGGCAAGTTTATAGTAAAATTGTTTATTGTATAGTAAGTGTACTCACTGCACTTACTGACAGCAGCTCCCTGTGTACCTCCTAGACTCTTCTTTTTAAGACTGTGCTGTCCTGCTCTATGGTGATTCTGTCCATAAAATGGCCAACATGGAGTATGGAGTAGGACCATGCCTTGCCCCACGTGTCCTCCACTGGCCTGTATATGCTCCTATGGAGGACACTGAGGGAGGGGCATGGTCACATGCTCCTCCATGTCAGCCATCTTATGGACAGACTCACCACAGAGCAGGACAGTACAGCCTGGAGGAGGGAAGTACTCTATGGAGTACACAGGGAGGTGCTGTCATTACACTTACTAATTCTGTACACTGAACAACATAGACTTTAAGGCTATGTTAACAAAAAACGTTTTTATGCTGTTATTTGGACAGCAGTTATTTTGGTGCCAAAATGTGGTAGTTTAATGCAAATGACAACCGTAATTTGCATAATATTGCTGCACTTTGGGGCCAAAATGACAGCCATCCAAGACACATCAGTTAAATGGCCAAAAAGAAAAACATTAATGGGAGTTGCATAATAAGTATGTCTCCATAACTTACAAGCTTCAGAAACAGTCATGGGAATACCCCTTTAAATAAATTAGCCTAAAAATATTGATATAGAAATAATTATTCTTAGCAATATATGTAGCGGTTTCTTCTCATAAAACTTAGTTACAAAGTTTTATTTTAAAGCTGAAAAAAGACATAGGTATTTCCATTTCAGTCTACTGCCCGGCAGTGTTGATCCAGAGGATTAGTTTTGCTTTCAGATTATCATAGATAAAACATTTTAAAAATACTGAATGCAGAGATCCTTTTGTCCAAAGACAATGTCTAAATGATGTACAATATGGCTCATTTAATGTCCCCTGTGAACGCATTCAGCATTCCTGTAAGCAATTTAAATTGTAATGATCCATTAAGCCACCTGCACTGTAGTTGCAGAACAATTTCAGGCAGTAATATTTCCTATAAGAACATCATGGTGCTCTAAAATGATGTAAATTTAGAAAATGTCACAGGTCCTGCACAGGTAATCCTGTACACAAGTGAACATAGAGGCAGTATATGGTAACTGCACAGACCAGTATTTTTTCTGATTTATTTTTTATTTTTATTTGTTTATTTATTTTATTATTTTATTTTTATTTTTTGGCGTTATCAACATTCTATGTCATAAAAATTTAATTCTCCCAATAATTTTTTTTCCTCCTATAGGAGATATCTTTTTTTTGGTTTGTTTCTTTTCTTATAGATAAATTAGTAAGGCTCATGGGAAAAACTGAAATATGTACTCTTCTACCCCATGCTGTATGTCGTATTCCTCACAAGCTCCAATATCACAGTTCAATAAAACACACAACAGAAATTCCCTAAGTGTTTCATTTAATTTTCCACTGGTCTATTTAGCTGACCTTGCTGAATCATAAGGACAATGCGGGTCTATTTGGCTTTCGGTGTCTTATTTCTAAAATTCACACTTTTATTTGAAAAGGTTTCATCATATAGCTAAAATATTAATAAATAGATTTCTTTGCTACCAGTTGATACTAGTTGAGTCTAGACACACTGACTGCAACATTGTTTTTTTCATATGTTTCATAAGTTCATAATGTGTCCATGTCAAAAGAATTCTAGAAATAATGCTACATTGCCATTTGAACAATTAGGGAAAAATCTGACAGATGTTTTTATTAAGTAGTTATATAGAAAAACATTTATATACATTTATAATGACTTCCCCTTTATACAAACAAGAAAAGGGACAATCTAATGAGGAAAGCAAATAAACAAATTTACATTGTGATTAGAGATTAGTGAAGAGAATCCAGCTAATCAAAATTCGCTAAGAATCGGGCCGTCGATTCGCTTCGTTCTGCTAAGTGAACTCCTGCCAATTTGTTAGGAAATGTGCAAACGGCGGCAAATGCAGGGGTGGCCTTGAGGAGGCTGCCCGGGTGATCGCTAGATCGTCCCAGCCCATAGAGGATAGCAGCGGTCTGCGGTAGCGATGGCAGCAGATCGCAAACAAACAGCAGACAAACAACAGCAACAATCAGTCGACGTTGTTCATGTTGGCTGATCGTTGCCTTCTATTACACAGGGGCGATTATTGGCCGTAAAGGCCAATATCTGCTGAATACAGCCGATAATCGTTTCATGTAATAGGGCCTTTACTCCCTCACTGCTCATCTCCTCTTCTCAGACACCTTATCTGCAGTAATCTATTTTCACACTGACAGTTCCCAGCCTGGAGCTGTCACAATGAAACTTGGCATAGCAGAGCTGAGCACAGAATAGCAGAGCTAAATACAGAATTGTAGAGGGAAGAGCAAAGGAGCACAGTGCTGCTGGCTAGAACACCCAATCACTATAAAGGTTCACCAAAAGCAGGAAGTAAAAGCAGGCCAGGAGTATGAAGAGGGGTAATTGGGGCAGCTGAAAATACTGCTTTAAAGATATTTTGTTCTCTTATATTCTTCATCCCTTTCTGACCCCATATTTTATGTATAATCTTTTACCTTTTTTTTTCTTTTATTCCCTTTGCTGTTGGATCACTCATGCTACAGTCTTAAAAACTTGTAGCTCCTGACTCATCATGTGACACAGAGTCGTGAGAGGAATGCTTGGTGCGCAGACTTCTCCTGGCTCTTTCTACCGATCGGTATTGGACTGAACACTTAGACCTGGACCGATCGAAACTTTTGACATGAATCTCTGACATGTCAAAAGTTTTTTGAAACAACAGTGACACTTTACAGTGTACCTGTCATTGCATATAAAAAGTAATAAACCATAGCCAATATATAGTTAATACTGCCATATGTATACCGTCTATAATGTCGTTGGTTCACAGGCTCATTTAGTGCCCTATAGTGCTGCTCATGCTTCTGAATTTCACTCTGAGCCAGTGAGAGGACTCTTAGGGTTCTATTACATGGAGCGATTTTTAATGATTAACGACTAACGATAAACGATTGCAAACGAGATTGTTTATCGTTAACCTGAAATCGTTTACCATATTACACAGAACGATGGTCGTTAGTTACGATCGTTCCAACGATCGTTATTGTGATCGTTACTATGATTAATTCTTCCTTTTGATCCCCGCAAAACAATGAACAATGTGCAATTACACTGAACGATTAATGAAAAAATGCGGAACGAACGAACGTGGAATTACAGCGAACGATTTACGATAATTTTAGGTTCAGATCTAAATCAATGATCAACGACATACGAACGATTTTCTGATCGTTGCCTGCAATTACACAAAACGATTATCGTCCTGTGTAATAGCGCCTTTAGGTCAGTTCATTTACACAGCGCAAAAGGGGCACCTATGGCTTCTGGCCAAAAAGCATTTATCTTCATTGGGCCAAATGACATCACTTGCTGCTTTTTTTTTTTTTTTTTTTTTTGGGGGGGGGGGGGGGGTTTGCCAAATAGACTTGAATCTTTAATATCTTCATCCATATCCTATCACCAACTGCACCAGTCCTCTATAATGCACTGCCCTGAACAATCAGGGTTATTCCCAAAAATCAGTTTTCAGTATGTGCTAAAAGCAAATTATTTGAGAAGGCCTCTCAGGCTATGTTCACACAAAAAAAGTTGTGTGAACATCCCCTAAAGCATATTGTGATAAATTTCTGCTACATTTGTACAGTATGATAAGACAATTACAAACTAATGAAAACCATGTTTGGTTTATCTAATAGCAAACTTGATTAAAAACATGTCTATTGATTCTATTCTCTTCTCATGAACCTGTCTAGACTGTTCATAAATTGAAGTATTTTTCTGGTAAATATTTCTGAAGCCCAGAATAGTAATCATTAGAATCTGAGAGGTGTTCCTGGAAGACATGACATCTTTATTCAATTGTGGAATGCATTTAACAGATCATTGTCTACTTTTGCTTGCATAATATATTGGACACATCACGTATTTCAATGATAATAGTACAAAGTCTATAGATTATTTTTAACCATTTATAATGTATAATATGGTGTGACTTGATCCTTTCTATTTAAGATAAAACAATACACAATAAGAGCCTTTATTATTTTTATAAAGTACTTGCTAACAGCCATGATTTTGGCTCTGTACTTACATGTCCGAGCAGTAACTTGACATCTGCATTCTGCTTTATTTGGTTTTACAGTAATACCTCTGTTCTCAAACTCAATCGGTTCTGGAAGGCTGTTCCAGAACTCAACAGTTTGAGAACCAAGCTCTGTGTTCCCTTAAGGAACAATTTAAATGTGTTAAATCGATTTTTTACACTTCATGGGTCAGGTGCATAGTGCCTGATCCACAGAGTGTAAAGACTAGCAGTATGTAGCAGTGTTTTTGTTTTGTTTGTAACCGGAGTACCTGGAGGAAACCCATGCAAACACGGAGAGAACATACAAACTCTTTGCAGATGTTGCCCTTGGTGGGACTCAAGCTCTGCAAGGCTACAGTACTTACTGTAAGGGTAGTTTCACACGAACCGTATCGCAGTGGATTTTCTGCAGCAGATCTTATATTTTTTAAAGCAAACCTCAGGATTACTTACCCAAATTCTTCTATGGCAAAAATACTGTCTTCTATAAGATCTCAAGCATATATGGAGCAACAAAATGGCTGAAAATAATATATACATATATATTTTTTTTCATTATGCCTCAGGCCATTCTTGGATGACTTGCCGTTTGCTGTGGATACAGATCCTGTATGGCTGGATAACTCTAAGTAATGTATAAAAGAATATTATGGATGGGACTGTGTTTAAATTCAACGTCGCCCGTCCTTTTCTCATGTTTTAGATCTTTCATCAGGGGTTGATGACATCCCAATGGAACGGGGTTAAATATGCAAGGTCTCCAATAAAAGTGCGGTATGTGATGAGGCAAATGTGGTTATTGTGGTTCCTGACAACTATTCACCACCTAAGCGAGTGCTGCCTTAATCATCTTCGGGTGACTGACGTCAGCATACCCAGACCTGAGCACATAACTGGTCATGTGATTGGCCGCACACAGTGATGCCAGCTTGCAGATTGTTTAGGCAACCTAGCAATGCCGTAGGAGCCAGAGCGGGCATGCGAACCACCACAACACGTTCTGCTATAGTTAACGAGATGTCTCAACATGTGGACATAGCCTTATAGAAATCCTCAATGCCCTATGTAAATATTCACTTATTCCAAACCTAAATGAATGACTTATCACATAAAAACTATTTATTGTTACAAGAAAATTCACCAGCGCTTTTTTTTTTAGGATCAGCTAATGTGTTTATGTTGTACTATTTTTGGCTACATGTGACATTTTAATCACTTTTTGTTTTTAAGACATGTGATAAACGAAATGCAGTTATTCTGACACGTTTTTTTGAATTATTTTAAGAAATTTTTTATACCATTCACCACATAGATTAAATAATGTTATTATTTTATAGTTTACAGGAACAACTATTAGTAATACATTTTTTTTTCTTCTGACCTCAGCATCTAAGGGGTTAACTGTTAAGAGTACAGCTTCACTCCTGACCATTATGGCATTAAGTCCATGCCATTCAATAAACGTAACTGTATGACCATTTGCCGAAAATAATGCCCATTTGGGGGAAAGGGTTTATAAATAATAATAGTACATGGAACAACACATCTGTTGAGAAAATAAACTCTATAGTAACAGAGTTCCATAGGGAGGTTCTCTGAAGCACAAGTCTACAAACTATGAAAGCATGTATGTAATATGTAATGTAATGTGAGTAATATGCCACTATACAGATCACTAGTGCTGATCCCAACACATTTTTTATGGTGCCACTTCCTCAGGGGGTTCAAACTAACATCTGGCTAAAGCATTTTTTAACTAAAATGTACAATGCATTATTACTTATGGACTTTTACTTCTACAAAGGCAAATTGTGTCTGCATCTGTCCAGAAGCAGAGAGGAGCTCGACTCCTCTTGTCATGTGAAGCTTATTAGCCAATCACAAGATAAATAAGAATCCCTACTTATCAAAAATAGAGAGCTACTCAATCACAACTAATTAAAGGCACAAGGCTGTTTTTGTTCTCCCTGGGGCCACTCCAACTGAAATTATATTGAAACAAACTACAGATGGTTCAATGTTAATTCACCGAAAAACAGCATCATAAATCTTTATGTTCCTTTCAAGTATGCTCACAATTATTGGGCTTAGAATACAAATGAGGAATTGATACATTTCATACTGCTTTATATTCTTCTCAAAGCCTATTCATGAGCATACATTTATATTAATGCTCTTCAAGCTGCTGTCATTTTTTTTTATCTGTTTAGTAATAGTAATATACTTCCTAGATGTTTTTTTTTCCCACACATCTGCATTTTGTTTAACGCATCTGCTTTTTTAATTAAAAACATACACAAGGACCTGCACGTGGTACATGAGGCGATATGGTTTTATCAAATTATATACCAACATCCTGCCATTGGTTTTTAAATGTAGCCGAGAGGCATTAGTGTCAGTCATAGGTGTGAGATGCAGCAGCTCCTTTCTTTTTTTTTCCGTAATTTATTTCTCTCTTTTCTGAGTGGTAAGCACTCCTCCTTGTAAGACCCATGTGACTCCAATTAGCAGAAACCACCTGTGCACAAATGGCAAGTACCTCCTATTCTTCCCATTCAGTTAGTTATTGTTCACACATGTGTTGCTTGGTGGCCCCTTTCTCCGGCGCCTGCTGGGTTTGGGGGGGCTTTGGGGTTTGGTCCTGTGACAATGGGGTTGTAGGGCCATTCTATGGTCCCCTTTCCCTGCTTGCACTCGCTTTGCAGGGTTGGCGGTTAGTGTAGGGACTCATGTGAACCAGGGGATCTGCACGTGGTACATGAGGCAATATGGTTTGATCAAATTATATACCAACATCCTGGCATTGGTTTTTAAATGAACACGAACATAAAAAAATTATTGTGATTCGTTCGTGTGAGGAAAAGGGAGTATGGTTCATCAATATATTGATATAACTATATATCAATAAAGCCCATGGCTCACCATCTGCCAGGAAGCCATACTCCGCAGGGGGGGTCTAGTGTCCAGAGCCCTCCAGGTCCCTAAGTGTGAAAAGTATCACTCCTGGAGGCCAACAGGCATCCAAAAACCCTGAAAACAAATTCCCCTACCTAGATCAGAGCAAATATCTCCAGACTGAGTGGCACCATAATTCCATAATGAGTTATAGAATTTCCATGCGGTCTGGCCATATGAAAAGTGTATTTTCTGAATCGTCTGACCCACCCGAATGTCCCCCTGGGTCTCACTCCTCTTTGGGAGCCCGGGATAGGGAGATACGGAGAACTAGTAGACCGAGCTGGGTAAAGGAGTCGTGTTTGGTCTCCAAACGTTCCAGGGGCCCAGCCGGACCCAATGGTACCAGAACCATCTCCCTATGACACGGTGTTAGGAAGATATGACCCACTTTGGGGTTATAGGGGTTTTGGGCTGTAAGCCCAAGGGGGAGTAGCTGAGACCAGCCAACACCTGGGAGCGGGGCATGTCGGCCAGGTGTATATATCCCAGGGGCTAGGAAGGACCCATTGTTTTTTGTCCGGGGAGGCCATGACGATAGGTCGGAGAAGTTCCTGAAAAACCAACGCAGCAAGCACACGCCTCCCATGCTTCGCTTTACCACCCAAATTACGGTAACGACCAGTTGCTAAAACTGTCTGTGCTACCACCTGTACTTTGTCTCTGACCACTGTATATATTATTCTGTGTATATTGTGTGTGGTTTAGTGTGCCCTCAAGGCAATTAAATATCCTATTTAATCTGTGGCTGTTCTTTTGTCTCGATCAACGTACCCACACGCCCTTGTTCGCAAGCCAACGCTATCCCTCAGGGCTGGCTTCTGGCCCGATATAGTATTATTATATCTTAACGAGAAGCTGGTGGCAGCTTTACCAGTCTTCCTGTGCCCACGTGGACAGGGTGGCGGTGTAAATCAATACCCAGCTGACCTCCCATACTACTGGTGGAGTGTGGGACGTCACAGTTCGTGTTCGCCGAACATTCACAAATATTGAACATACAGTAGAAGCATACATTTCGGTCTAGAGTTACGCACTTGCGTACAGATTATCAGGTGCAAGGCTGGAAATACATAAAAGCGGAGCAATTACGAGGTGCGTAGCATTAGCGTATTTAGAGAGTAAATAGAAATGAGCAAATTTACTGAAAAAATTAAGCAAAGCGGGTTTATGCTAATATACAGCTGCCTGAAGAGTCTCCCTACTCCATCCTGTCATTGGATGCCATTAAGGCTTTTGATAGGGTGGAGTGGGGATATCTCTGGAAGACCCTGGCAGTTTTTGGGATTGGTTAGGCTATGATTGACTGGATTAAGTTGTTGTATTCTCCTGTGGCAAAGGTGGCGATAAATGGGTGCGCCACTGACTGGTTCCCTCTGACTCGGGGGACCAGGCAGGGGTGTCCGCTGTCGCCATTATTATATGCCATATACATAGAACCTTTATCTTTGTATATCGCTCAGGATAATGAGATTAAGGGATTCGCAATTAAAGGAGATAATGATAAAATTACATTGTATGCCGATGATATGTTATTGTTTATCCGGGATCCAGATCTGACGATTCCCCGAGTGATGCGGAGGATTGGTGAGTTTGGAGATATATCCGGCCTCAGCATCAATTGGCAGAAATCGTTCTGTATTCCTCTTGGACAGGGAACCAAAATCCCGGAATTAGGATTACAGGTGGTTGGTGAAAACCAGAGTTTTTCTTATCTGGGAGTGAATATAGCGGCAGATGTACGTATGTTTGGGGAATTGAATCTTAGACCTCTTATAAATAAGATACGACAAAAGATAGATATTTGGCACAGATTGCCACTCTCACAAACCGATAGGATGGCATTAATTGGTATGATAATACAGCCGCAGGTATTGTACATACTCAGAGTTACCCCGGTCTGGATCTCGGATAAAGGGTTTAGAGCAATTCAGTCTGAACTAAACAGATTGATTTGGGGCAGGGGCCGTGTCCGTATCAAATACAAGAATCTTACGGTCCAGGATCGACATGGTGGCTTTTATCTCCCAGATTTTAAGTTTTATTTTCTTTCCATGCAATTACAGAATATACAGAGGAACCAACAAACTGGACTTGGGGATATAATTAGAGGTGATAAGGAGGGAAATTTTTATAGAAACCTTATCAGTGCTTTAGAGGCGGATAGGGTAATAGCTGGTAACATTTCCTTTTATAGCCTATGGGGGAAGGTCTGGAAGAAGATTAAAAAACTTTGTAAAATAGTTAATAGCACAAGATACACTCAACTGTGGGCTAATAGGAATCTGGGGGAACTACACAAATTAGATGACTGGGAGTTTTGGGCTAGATATAACATTAAGGAAATTACACAAATATTCACACTAGGTAAATTGGATAGTTTTTCCACAGTTTGTAGCTCTTTTTTTTACAGGAGCGACAGTTTTTTCACTATATGAAATTAGCTCACGCGGTTGGGTCCACTCCGAATCGAGACATTTTTTATATACAGGAGCATGCACTTTTTGATTATATGAAAGGAATGAAGGGTGATAAACGCGGAGAGGTGGGAATGATGTATCGGGTTATTTTGAAAATAGGCACTTATAATATTCACCAAAATTTTAAACACAGATGGGAAAGGAGTTTGGGTCCACTTACAGATCAGGAATGGGCTAATATAATGGAAAATGTTAAAACTAGTACAATTAATGTGGAACATCGACTAGTCCAGTTCAAGATTTTACACTGGTTACATTATTCCCCAGCTTTCCTCTACAAGATAGGGAAAAGAGACTCTTCTGGTTGCCCTAAATGCGGAATGGAAGAGGCAAATAATATCCACTTGTTATGGGAATGTAGGGAAAGTCAACTGTTTTGGGGGGAAGTGGTAGATTGTATTAAAGCGAGACTAGGGGTGGAGGTTCCGTTCACGCCGGCCTGTATAGTTATGGGATGCTCTCTAGAACTTATTTCTCACCAGTTTATAACTCTAAAGGTGTTGATGGCTGCTCGAGTAGTAATAATGAGGCATTGGATTTCAGCGGACAGACTGAGGTTAAATGAATGGTTAGCGGTTGTTAATAAAATCCATTCCTACGAGAAAATTTATTATTCTCCGACAAATAAAGGCAAGAAGAACTACCAAAAAATGTGGGGAAGAAGGAGCCAAAGTAAGTAATCATCTGTTTTTTTTTCTTCTCTCTCTTCCCTCCGCAGCGACGGCCTTGTAGGTTGGGGGGGGGGGGGGGGTAGGTTTATTGAATAGATCCGGGATGGCTTGTTAGGTGTATATAGGCATTAGTTTAGGTTAAATAATGTATTTGGCCAGATCTCATGCTGAATAAGGGTGGCATGTATCAGTAAACCTGTAGACCTGCAACATAATTCTTGATATGAATCCTGAAGATAAAAAAGAGAGAAAGCGAGGGGCGCTTCCTGGTGCAATAAAAGATAGTAAGGGGTATGTAGGGGGGGGGAGGGGGATGAGTGACACTCACCTATTAGAGTTGTGCTAAATGATAGGCACAACTCTATGAAGAACGTACGTTCTTGATATGAATCCTGGAATATGTTCAGTTAGACTGGTAGGATTTGCTAAAAAATTTATAGCAAACGAATAAGATGTTATCTGTATGTGGGTGTATTGAATACTGATTAATGGAAATGTTTATGAATCGCCATTGTATCCCTTTGGAGTTGTATGTATTTTGTGCCACTCCCTGATTTTAACTATTTTATTGTTATATATTTTTTCTCTAAATAAAAATTACTGGGGGGGGGGGGGGAATGAAGCAAAGCACTTCATTAGTTCGGCAATCTGCTTATTAGCCGGCCGCTTTTGAAGTCTATGCTGCTGCGTGCCGCTCCACCCCAGGTGCCTGGAGCAGCAGGATCCAGTCCTGTGAAACTTTTTCCTGGACTGGATCCAGCTTTTTCAGGCACCCAGGGTGGAGTGGCATGGACTTCAAAGGCAGCCAGCTGGTAAGCAGATTGCTTAGCTAACAAAGCACTATGCTTTGTTCATACTGTAAATTCATTTATCTCTAGTGGTAATCAAACCAGATAAAGAGATAGATAAAGAGAATATTGTGTAAGACAATACCCAGTAACTTTTTATGACATTCAATCTAGATTAACACCTATGGAAGAGCTTCAGCAGTTAGTAGAAGAGGAATTATCGAATCTGCAGGATAAATATACAGTAGGAAAATGAAGCATAACCTATACTTGACTGAAAAACGGAACTCTCAACAGTACCAGATAATCCTTATATTATATTAAGGGTTACAGATAAAGGAGGTTTGGTTAAAATATTGGATGCTGACTTATATAAAGTGTAGGTATTGAATATGCTTTTAAGTAAACCAATCGCCCTCTTTCCGGTTATAAAGGCACTAGCCGTGCCCAGTAGATGTGGTCATAATGTATCCAACCATATATTCCTCCTGCAATCCGGTAACTATACATGCGGGAAAGATGACTTTTAATGTATTCAGATCTCTGCTATCTAGGCATCGGGTGGAGAAAGGGGGGTAACTAGTCGTGGCTTTTTGCCTGTTAGCGTTTTTTGTGGGGGTGATTGACAAGAAGAGAGACTTCTATGTCCCAGCATTGTGTGATGTAGAAGCCTCTTTTCCAGCAGAGAGTGATGACAGACAGCAAGAAAAACAAATAACAAATAACACAATGTAAAAATTCAGTTGTAACAACATATACAGTACTATCAGTTACACAAAAATAATGAATATACAGTGGTACTTTGGTTAAAGAGTAACTTGGTTTAAGAGCGTTTTGGTTTAAGATCTCACAGTTTTTCAGTTTTGACTTGGTTTAAGATCATTGCTTTGGTGTAAGAGCTCCCTGTACTGGGTGGGAGGGAAAGTGGAGGAGGGGCATGGTCTGCATAGCGGGGTCTACAGCCCTGTACTCTGACCCAGGAAGTCTCCTTCACCTTCCAAATCATGGCAGATCCACTTCAGGCTGGGGCTTACATCAGAGGACAGGACTGTGGAGGTAATCTCTCCATAGCTGTAACCCCTCTCTCCCCGGACAGAGAGTGCTGCATGTATGTGCCCACATATGCCCTGCTCATTCCTTCATGCTCCCTGCAGTCTCTGTCCGCCCTTGTGTTTCCCATCCTCTCCATTCCTGTACAGTAACTTATAATATCACAGATTCTGCTGTTTTTTTAATTTTTGTTTATTTAGTTTTACATGTTATTCAGAATAATAAATCATTATTTTTGGGTGTGGAACAAAATGTCTGCATTTCTATGATTTCTTATGGGAACATTTGCTTTAGTTTAAGAGTGGATTTGGATTACAAGTGCGGTCCCGGAACGAATTATGCTCCTAATCCAAGGCACCACTGTAATTTAAAAATTTTTTTTTTTTAATTGAACTAGATATAACTGTATTACATACAGACCCCTGAACACTGGCAACAAAACATCTCCTAGTTAATAAATCACTAAGGAAACACATTAAACACAATTATTACCTACTACAGGTGCATATATATGTGCAATCACAACAGATGTGGCCTGTGCAATTACACGTTGGAGAAACATCCATTTAAATCTACTACTACTGACAAAGAGCACTAAGTATATCAACTAATACATTGTTATTCTCACCATGTAGTTTATTTCTTGCAACAACTGCAACTCCCAAAATGTCAAATCCACTACACGAAGACATGAGTTGTAATAAATTCAGTAAAGGTTGTGTCAGTACATCTAATGCAACCTTAATAGATCTGGGCCTATGTCCTTTTACTAACTAGATCAAAAATCCTGTGCTTTTTAACATCATAACATATCTTAATTCAGGTCAAAATACGATCATACTTCTTGCATATGTAAAATGCCAATTGACGTTTATGGAGAGTATTAATGTGCTGTGCCATAGTGACACTCTTGGGAAGCTTATTCTTTCACAGACCAAAGCCTTTACATTCTTGGATCTTAGAGTAAAGACCTCCCCTTCCTCTAGCAGAAAGAAAACTGAGTCTGAGTTGACCTCTCAAGTGGATAGGATGAGCTACCTGCATTTTCCCTCAAAGGAAAAAGGCCTAGATTAGCCACCAAGACCCAGGATTGCTTGGGGCCCTTCTAGCACTTGTGTAAAGCCTAAAAAATCCTGGTGTCTTCAACTAGTGCCATCCCGATAAAGCTTCCTAGTAAAAAATATATAGGGGGACATGTATAAAAAGGTGTAAATGCCCTTTTTTAGGTTTAGATGGACCAAATTGCCTGGACTGGGACACACTCAGTTAGTATTTTATATCTGCTTTACCACCTATGCAAATAAAAATTACTTTAATTGCAACTCAGTGCGGAGTACCTATTTCCATACTATATATATATATATATATATATATATATATATATATATATATATATATAATATTAGTATGGAAATAGGTACTCCGCACTGAGTTGCAATTAAAGTAATTTTTCAGCTCTAAGGTTTGAGTGGAGTTTATGGACCAGGAGCTTCACCTGAACCACAACTCACACTTCATATCATAAAGACTGTAAATATATATATATACATTTACAGTCTTTATGATAGAGAAGGTTAGTGCCATGTCTGTGGAGATAAGAACAAAAGGCGTTAGCCTTAGCAATGGTCCAGGACTAGAGATGAGCAAATCTGGGATCTCTGGCACTGACACATCATGACCTGGCTGATGGACTGGCCGCTCAGCCAATCAGCGACTGTAGCGGCACCCCAATCAGTGACTGACTGAGTAGCAAGTCCATCAGCCGGGTCATGAAGTGTCAGCGCCTGAGATCTCAGAGTCCGACGGGGGTCCCGAGGCCAGTCCAGCCACTCACCACTGGCACGGGGAGAGGTAAATTCATTCTCCTGATCAAATCACCCGCCCCTACCGACTGCCAGATTTTAAAAATAGCTGTACTTCTCCTTTAAGAGATAATATCCTAGCGATATTCCATCACTTCCTTCATTGGAAAAACACTTTTTGAGAGAATATTAATTTTGTTTCTTCTAATAATAATATTATTATTATAATACTTTATTTTAGTGGCATAACCCCTATGTACAAAAATGTTGCAAGTGAATAGAATGTACACAATGTAATCAATATGACATTACAACGACTTCCTTTTTCTATGAACATTATCACCAGTTTATTAGTTATTCTGCTCACTGAGAATATAATTGCATAGTTAGAATATCACAAAGAACTTTAACACATCCAGAACAATGTTTTACAAAGGCCTCTGGCGCTCCAGGAGAGAACTCCCATGTTCTGTAGATACATTTATTGAATTACGTACTTTGTTTAAAAAATAAGACGAGGAACGCTACCAGATGCAAATAAGTAATGGGTTATCAATAATTTATATAAAAACATGACTTCGAGGAATGAACGTATTGTCCCTCAGACAATAAAAGGTCACTTTCTTCTTAAGTGTATTCATAATATTTTAAAGGCCCTAAGTTACTTAAAAGCAAATTGAAATTCATTTGATTAATATGCAAATGTATTTATCTCTTGGTATCTTATTCCATTACCATGATTGCACCTCTTGATGAACAGTTTCTAAGAAAATGCACTGGATTCACTGAGAGAAACAATAATAAATTACCACACACCTCCCTTAGACTTTCCCATTGTATGTCATGTAAAGACATTGAATTTTAATGGTTTTATCAGGCTTTTTAATTCAGATTCACAGAAAAATAAGGTTTAAAGGGTTTTTACTTTTTATGCTTAAAGCGAATGTACCATCAGGTACCGGGCCGGCCCGCCTCTAGTGCTTCAACCCCGGTGGTGGTGGTAGTATCATGTTGTGGGAATATGCTCTGATACCCTGGGGGTTACAAGAATATGCAGTATATGAAAATACAGGGTGCTTCAGACATAAAAATGCATATGTATATATATATATATATTTATATTAATATTATTATTATTATTATTAAAAATATTTGCTATGGCTGTTGGTTACAGCTAAAGTGCACAGCAATTAGACAAAATAAATTGCCTGTACTCATGCTTGATGGTTTTCAATGTGATCAATCGTTACTGAAAGAAAGTATTTCCAAGAAAGCATGCAGTTCATTGCTTCAAAATAACTAACGATGGCTAGGAGATGCAAATATGTGGAAATAATTGCATTCTGTGTATCCTCATACACAAAAATAGCCAATGCTTCTATACACTGAATAAGTGATTGGAGACCTATTACTGACAATCAGAAATGCAAACATTCTATAAAAAAAAACACCAGTTAACATTGACCAAGGGGATCTACCTTCAAATCAAAGAAACAATTAAGCTACTGGGGGAATAAAAAACAGTTTGCCAGATTTTTTTTTAAATTGATTGCTCTGTAGTACCTAGTTATAAAAAATGGCATTGTAGATGCAACAAGCCAAAGCAGAGGATAGCAAAATAATTGACCCCACACTATACATGTCCGGCGTACACAACATCCTGTGTATAGACCCCTAGAGCCTGATTTTTTGCAAACGCTTTTCAGACAATTGCTCCATGGGTTACCTGGGTAATGTGAGTAACTGTTAGGCTATGTTCACACAACGTTATATTTCAGTAAAGAACAGATGCTGATTTCAATAGAATCAGCATCCGTTCTTTACTGCAGGGGCTGCATTGCATTGAAGTCAATGCAGTGCCACCCTCTGTGTTAACACATAATTACTTTAACACCTGTTCTTTAGAATGGGCTTTAAAATAATGTACATGGCTATTATTTCAAGACCCTGTCCACCGAACAGTGTCCGGAAAAAATAGCTGTTCACACAATGTAAAGTGCGGTGGCCGTACTTTACATTGTAGTCAATGGGTAATTGATTTGTGGGCACACCCGACTGTGCCCACAAATCAATTGTAAAAAAAAAAGACGTACAGAGGTATTGGTTGCAGGAACGTGCTTAATGCAGCCCGGCGGCTGGCAGTTTAACAGCATTAAAAGAAGTGTGAACATAGCCATAATCTGTAAGTGAAAGATACTGTATGAAAACTGGATGCATACATAGGTTATGTTCACACAACATCTTTTTTGGCAAAATAGCGACTGTTGTTTGAAATCGATGGCCGTAATTAATGATCATAAACATTATTGATGGCCATGTTGTAAAATAACGGACATCATTTTTTTTTTAAACAGACATTATTTTACATAAAAAGATGTTGTGTGAACATAGCCTAAACACACTACTTAGAATTTATAATGCAAAAAAACTGCATTAAAAAATGTATGAAGCATGAAATATTTCCTCCACTACACAAGAAACAGTGAAGAGAGCCCCAGAATGGTAGAGAGTAGAGTGAACCTGGAGCATGCTCGAGTCCATCTGAACCCGAAAATTCGGCATTTGATTAGCGGTGGCTGCTGAAGTTGGATAAAGCCCTATGTGGAAAACATGGATATAGTCATTGGCTGTATCCATGTTTTCCAGACAACCTTAGAGCTTTATCCAAGTTCAGCAGCCCCCGCTAATCAAATACCAATCGTTCGGGTTTGGATCGACTCGAACCCGAACCCGGTTCGCTCATCTCTAGTAGAGACCAAAGATTGGAGCAGGTGGGTTTGCTTTCTTTTTATTTATAAAGTACCAGGACTCACCTAAAGGGATACTCCAGAGATTAAAATACACTTACAATACATTGCTTTATTAAACCTAATACATTGTAATACAACTTTATTCAAATAAATATTAGTTTTCTTATTTATGCATATACTTCCATTGACTGGCAGAAGTAAGGGGTCCTGTAATTCCCAATATCCTGGTTTGATTGTGTCAGGCAGCCTCCCCACTATATACAGTACAGGGGGGAATGGACTCTGCTCAGTATAGCACTGTGCAGCAGCTCTAGATCATAGCAGGCAATTGGGATCTGCAGGGCTTAGATAGCTCTGACTGAAAAGTTGGTGGCAGCAGAGGGGGCCATGTCACCCCTTACTGTTGACAGTCAAAGGAAGTATATATGTAAATCTAAATCAATCCTTTAAAAAAAAAAATTAAATGTAATGTACGTATTTGACATATATTTAACGTCTCCAGAGTATCCCTTTAAAAAAACTGAGCATTACAATACTACGTGTTCTAACATAGAATAGACTAGACTAGGATTGAGGAACAGACTTGTCAAAGTACAACCAAGTTATCATTTAACACCTGGCCAGACAATGTGCCAAAATCTATAATCATTAAAAAAAAAAAAAATACACTAATCTATGACGTTTAAACGACTCTTTATGAAACAAAAAAAAAATTGAAAAAAAAGAATTTTTTAAGTTTAATAATCTATTTACATTCTTAACGCCTGGTATTCTCACAAAGCTGTCCTCAGGGGATTCCTTTTAAAATTATCATTGACTACTAAATAAATTAGACAAAATAAAAATAAAGAACTCTTATTCAACATCAAGATCTTAAAAATTCTAATAAATCAAACTGCTCCTCTTGAAGAAAAAAAAAAACTTAATCATCTATTGCATTATTAATGTGAGAATGCTCTAAGGAGAACTATAATGCTTTATTATTGCCAGAGAAACAAAAGGCTTATATAGTTAAAAACAAATTAAAGCAAAAATATCTTTCACTTTTCAAATTTTTTTTTAATACTCAAACCACAGGTAGTAAGGAAGTAAATTCTATAGCTGACTACTACAGTTTAATAAGTTATATAACTTAAAAAGGAACCTCAAATTACACAACCGTTACAGTGAGTAATAGATTTCACACATAACATAACTCTTTCTTCAATGAAGGGAGGTCTAACAAAAAATTAACTCACCCATCTTACTGGCAAAAATCTACTCAGTCGCTAAAAGATTAGATTTAGTAAATTTACAGTCAGATGACTTGTTCAATATATACGGTAAGATTGTATGTATTGCCCTACAATTAATTCAACCAAGTTAAATATTATAGACTATAGAGATGCCGTCAGCTTAATTAACCCCACCATGACCAGCCTACATAAATTAATGCTCTGCAGAGCTGGCTATTCTGCCTGCAGACTGCTAATTCACATGCTCTGTTTAATCTTTGTGTGTGCTCTGATATTGTGCCAGTGTGTATTTTTATATAGCTTTGGCACTTTTATGTTTGTATTTAGCACTTTATATGCATTGGTTTCTATTGTGTTATACAGGGTTTTTAATATATGATATAATATATTCTTCTAGGATTTGATTGCTGTAGATTGGCCTCATTGCTGGGCTTCTCGCTTGGCTCGCAGGTTTCTGAGAAATTTCCACTCTGATGTCTTGTTATGCCTTGCTGTTAACCCTCTAAAGATGGTAAATTTCTTGGTTTTACAAATTGTGCTCCTCTCTTGTACTCTTTTTCTTTTAGTGTCATTTCTATGCAATTGTGTATAAGTTGGTAGCACCCAGTTTTACATTATATATTTTTTTTTTAAATAATCAGTTCACTGTCTTTAAAATCACAGCATTTACATTAAAGAGGTATTCCAAGAAAAATAAACGTTTCCCCTACCTACAGGATAGGAGAAACGTAGGAGATAATGGGGGGTCTGACCTCTGTACCCTCTACCTATCTCCGCATCGGGCCCCGGCCTCTGTACTATGAATTGGAGGCACAGGAACAGGTGGTGAGCCGACAGAAAGAGCCAAATACAGCACTCTTCCGGCCACTTGTCATACCCGCAGCTGTATTCATAATTCAGAAGCCAGGGCCCAATACGGAGGTCGGACCCCCCACGATCTCCCGCTCATTTATTTTTCCTAGAATACCCATTTAAGTTCTATTTTCAAAAATTCAGAAGTATTAAAAAAAGATGCAACTTACATCTTGTCTCCATGTCTATCTATAAAGATCACTGGTAGCAGCAATATAATGGACTAACCTGTGCCACACAGTAAATGGGAAAAAAAATTAAGTAAATAAATGAGTGAGTAAATAAATAATATTTTTATGTTAGTGCCTTTATCTGACCTCAGTGTGGTCCTCTGCCCACAAAGTACAGCCAAAACTGTTCTTTTGACCATGATTCAGTGTACCTGTTTCCTTCCAACTCTGTCTATTTCCAGCCCTTGCTGTGTGGTGATTGACAGGTTTCCATCACACCCTCTGGTTTCTGCAGATGGTTTAGAGTGAGTAATAATAGATAGTTGCCTTCAGTCTGTGTTCTGTGTGGTCTGGATGTAAGAGGGCTGTTTCAAACACTCAGACATCTCATAAGACTTCCACATGGGCTCTTGGACGCTGCTTGCGATAGTCTCTTGTAGCTACAGCTGGCATTTTGTATTGGATTGCTTAATATTCTGACCTCCTTGCCTGTCCTTCTGATCTCTGTTTTTTCCGGCTGTTTTTGTACTGCTCTATCTTCAGTTTGACCTGTATCTGCCTTGCTATTCTTTATTGTTTGTCTGTCTTGACTCTTTCTGTGTTTCACATACCCAACACAGGGACTGTCACCCAGTTGTCACCGACTGCCTAGGATCAGGCTGGCAAGTAGTCAGGGACAGTCTGGGAGGGCCTTGCGTTAGGGTTTACACTGTCTCTCTGTTCCTGTATTCCATCAAGGTTCCCTAACAAAAAAAAAAACAGCCATGGTGGGTGATCATGTCAGGCTTTTTTTTTTACATCATTCAAAAAAAAATTATGCCTGGAAAACTCATTTACGTACATTACTACATATACAGCACTATCTCATCATCATGCTGTTATAAGTGTACCTGTTTGGACCGAGACTGTGCTTTTGGCCTTGAAATTGTGTTCCGAGCTCTGTTTGAGCACTGCCTTATGGTGCCTTTACATAGACAGATTTATCTGACAGATTTTTGAAGCCAAAGACAGGAACAGACTATAAACAGAGAACAGGTCATAAAGGAAAGACTGAGATTTCTCCTCTTTTCAAATCTATTCCTGGCTTTGGCTTCAAAAATCTGTCAAATAAATCTCTCTGTGTAATAGCACCCTTACACCTTCTGTTCTGCTAATTGATTCACCTGCTACAACTGTCTGTCCTCTGCAGAGTTCCTTCTGGCCACTTAAGAGTTAACTATTGTTTTGCTTTTGATTGACATCTGCTTTCTCCATTACTATTTCTGTTTCTCTGTGAGGTCCCATTGCATTCTGGACCGGCTCTTTGACTACTGTGTAAATTATGTCATCCCCCTGCTTCACATCATGGAGATCGCACGGAGCAACATAATTGCTGAGGAGACTCAGAGCAGACCATCTATAATGTCAATCTGAGCCCGGAGATGGACAAATTGATGGTTAAGGAGGAGGAGGCATATGGCCAGGTGTTCCACACACCAACAAGTAGCATCTATGACCTGGCAACACCAGAGCGAATGGAGGAATCTGTTTCAGACAAGGATGACCCCAGTGCACCCTGGAGTTACACAGAGGACACGGGCAAAGAAAGGCGCTCAGTTAACCTTGTCCATATGGTCACATCCTTGTTGGAGTGTTTGCAATGCAACATGCACATAAAGGACATGTGTAGGAGGGACGAGTACTGGCTGGCCACTCTGGTTGACCCTTGTTTCCATTGTAAAATGCCCGATTTTTTTACACCAACACACACAGGGATTCCAAACTCAGTCTCACCTGGGAGCTACTGTGCTGTCGTTTGGTTGACACCAACAACTCCAGCCTTCAATGCCAACAATGTTGTAATATTACCTTGCCTTATTTATAATACATTCATCCTTGAATGGTTGCCATTTGGTTTCTGCTGCCTAAAACCCTCAGCGGATGCACAACTGTTTTTCAGTTACCGACAGTACTATGGGGCTGGCAGGTAACAAAAGTTTAGTGAGGAACTGCCTAGTTCAACACTTATAAGGCTGGGTTCTCACACAGTATATTTCAGGCAGTATTTGGTCCTCATGTCAGGTCCTTATAGCAACCAAAACCAGAAGTGGATTAAAAACACAGAAAGGCTCTGTTCACATAATGTTGAAATTGAGTGGATGGCCGCCATATAACAGTAAATATCTGCCATTATTTCAATACAGCCATTGTTTTAAAATAACAGCACATATTTGCCATTAAATGACGGCCATCCACTCAATTACAACATTATGTAAACAGAGCCTTTCTGTGCTTTCAATCCACTCCTGGTTTTGGTTGCTATAAGGACCTGACATGAGGACCAAATACTGCCTGAAATATACTGTGTGTGAACCCAGCCTTAAACTGCATATTTCCCAAAGTCTACATTGTACTGACCTGCATAAAGATCTGCTGATGGTTTTACACAGCAGCCCTGGAGGGACATGTGAATGCACCATTAGCGTGAGGTTTTTTGGGAGTGACCAAAGCGAGGGTGGGAGGGTCACTCCCATACTCCATCTGGGTCTATGTTCTAGGCCCCTCAGGGTCAAAAAGAATCAGAGTGCTTCCGCTGCCACCTCCAAGTGTCTGTTCTAGGGCCATTTCCTGTTCTGTTCCTGTCTGTTCTAGGGCCTTCTTGGTCTAAGACACTGCCCTTGATGGTGTTGCCACTTTAGAATGTCTACTGCTGTCCTGGGAGAAAGCGACATTTTATACAGTTTATCCACCGACGCCCCAACGCTGTCCATAAAGAAATGGTAAGTATACACCGCTAATCCACCAATTTCCACTACTGTCCTCTGAAAAAAACTTGATTTGATGCCGCCTATACACCAATGCCCACTGCTGTCACGGGAGAAAATGTCATGCAAGTGATCCACCAATGTCCTACAGGTAAATAAACTTTTTTTCACCCACAAATTTAGTTTAAAAATGTAGCAAAAAAAAATTGCTTTGTCAATGCTTTGCTGGATTTGCTTCACTCATCTCTACTCAGTACCCCACTTTGTCCAAAACTAGCCCTGTGCAGACCCATGTGTAATAATAAGTGTAAGGCCATGTTCACACAACGTTTTTTCAGCTCCGTTTAAAATGACGGCTGTTATTTTGAGGCTAAAATAATTGATGTTATTTAGCAGCCTAAGTGCAATGACTGGTGTTTGTACATTTTTTTAGTTTGGGATTACTAATTGAACTTTGGGTGTGTCTTAATTGAAAAGTCCATTAAATTTAATAGTAAAGACGGAGAAAGAACGGTGGAAAAAGGAAAACTGTGTGTGAACTACTAATAAAAAACGTCAGCTGTTTGCAAAAGACGTTTTAAAATAATAATCATGTTTATTATTTTGACGTACGCGCAAACGTTCGTTATTCAATACACTGTGTACATTGGACGTCTGTCTTCCCATTCCCAGTCAGTTTAATCACGGCAAAAATGGTCGTTTTTTAATATGAAAATCGTCCACTTTTTCTCTATTTTTGACGTTGTGCGAACATAGCCAAAGGGAGTTGCATTTAAACCCATAACTGACTTTTTCAGTAACTTTTGACATGTCCTCTGATTTTATACCTGAAAAGGATTGGAAATTGAGTTTGCTATAAGCAAACTTGATGTTTTGAGAGGATAAATACATTTAACTTTATCTGAATCTGTAAAGATCAAGTAATGTTGATGCAAGAAAAGGATTGTGAAAATAATTAATAAATATTATTATTGTTATTATGATCATCCTTTTGACATATGTTATAAAGGAGGGAGGTATCAAATATGTTATTTTTTATTACTTTTTTTTTTTTTTTTTTACATTATTACAAAAAACACAAAAGAGAAAGACCTGAAACTTGTTTGACTTAAGTCCCTGATAAAATAGACAAACTGTTAGCTTTTAGTCAATTTGATGAATCATCTACTGCTGTTCACTTAACTTTCCACCTACTTGAAATTATTTTATTTTTCTTATTGTGTTATTGTTCATTGTAAAAAATACCAGAAGAATTTCTCATGTTCTTACTGGAAAGTCTCATAAAATTTGACTGCTTCAAGTATAAATGAAATATAATTAACTTTTAGTTTTCAGGTCTATCAGAAATCCTGGTATCTTTACAGTTGCAAGGATGGATTTACTGGAAAAACCGTGAGCAAATAATTCACTTGTACATGCTGCTCACTATCAACTGTCTAAATGAAAGATTGTTACTCAAAATAATTGGGAGATTTGGTGTACATAATCTAATGTATGATAAACTAATTCAGTGACTTTAAATGTAAAACCACAGCCAGCCCGATTCTCAACCTAAATAATGAATTAAATAGTATAAAAAAGTAATAGAAAAAAAAATTGATATTTATATTGCCGAATTGCCAAGACTAATTTAGAGATATGTCGGTGTGATGCATCTTTTATTTTTGTCTAAAAAAATTACAATATAAAAATGTAAATGTAAATGAGTATTTTCCTCAGTTGAATGACACTTTCATTCTTTATTCTTTCATTTTTATAACAATCAGCCTGATTCCGAACTTAAATTATGAATTATATATTAAAAAACAACAAAAACATATTCATGTTTAACCCCTTAGAAACCCATGACGTACCTGGTATGTCAAGGCACCGCTAGGGGGGTCCAGAAATGGGTCACGCCATGACCTTGCTCTGAACTGTGCCGCAGATAGCAGCCAGAGACCGTGGGTATTAGCCGATGCGGGACAATCGCTGTGCCAGCTAATTAACCATTTAAATGACATTGTCAAAACTGACAGTAGCATTTAAATTCTCCAATAATGCCACCCCTGTTGGTCTAGTGGACAGATCGTGCCCCACCTCCACCCCCGCAATGTGATCAGCTGATCAGTGCTTTTGGCCGGGCCAGTGGTCACCACTGCAATGATGCTGATTCCAGCTCGACACTTGATTACTATGGGCTAAAGCATTCCATAGTAATCAAGTGCAGATAACATAGGTCAATGCAGTACATGTATACTGCTTTGATCTATATGAACAATCAATGTATTGTATATAGCCCTCTAGGGGGACTACAAAGTACAGCCAGTCACATCAAATCTTGAAAAAATTTAATAAAAAGTGTTCAAAATGTTGCATATACTGTATGCAAGCAAGCTACCGATAGAAAGTACAAACCATGGCAGTAAAAAAATTATACCTAAAATAGCCCCATAGACCAAAATAAAAATGTTATAAGGATGGTAATAGAGCATGAACCTCCACCACCACCCCCTAAATGAAAAAATTGCACTATTTTTCAATTTCACTGCACTATTTTATTTTTTTTATTTTATTTTTTTTGTTTTACAGCATATTTTATGAGAAAATCAAGTCTATTGCAAAAATGAAAATTTGCTCCATAAGGGGTTAATCTAAAGGTCGATCCATAAAATGTATCTTTTATTTTTGACTAAAAAAAAATAGAAAAGTAAAAAATGGAAATGTAAATTTATATTTTCTTCATCTAAGTATTTTTTTTTATTTTTTAATGCTTTTGTAATGGCCTCTTCTCTTTCTACTTACTGCTTACATACTAAAATATAGAATAGTAAAAAAAAAACGTTAATTCAAAACATATATTTTCTATTTTTCAAAACATTTTACATGGAAACTTATAATGTATATATGCCCGTTTAGACATAACTACTCCACTTAAAATTACAGTTTTATAAAATCACACACCTAGTTAGCCTATGGATTGTCTATATGTATGTAAAATTATTCTATAAGGATTCATACTGTGGGTGCACATAGCTCCCTCTAGTGGTGGCCAAAAATAACCTGGAAAATGATATTTCAAGTCCCATAAGAGAATAAATCAGCACAGAATTTTAAATCATTTAAATAAAAAAAGGTTAATTCAAATTATAGGTTTTTATGTACCTAACTAGACTTCATATCTGCAGAATGCATGGCAGATTAAACAACGATCGTCCTATTTTTGTCATATTTTAAGCTATTTACATTGAACACTCCAAAACGAATATTTTAATACATTATGTTGAAATATAGAGGCACTACGGATGCTTAACCTACTTCACTGACAGCTAAGTGTCTTTGCATAGTTTTCATTTCAGCGCTAAATAATCTTTTTAAAATGTATAAAATAATTCAGGATTTTGTTATTTAAGTTGTGCTAATATTAAAATAGACATTTCTCTTAAACCCAATTCAACTTATATAAAAGAGTGCTGAATAAGTTAAACTCTATGTTGAATGCCTGGGGTAATCCTAAAATTCAGATGTGTAATTTTTTTTTTTTTTATCATCTACACAATCTGTTATGGGTTTCATTATAAAACACTTTCAAAGTAAATCATGCAGCACGTGTAGGTGTTTACTGTAATATGCTTCTAAAAGAACAATAATAAAATTTAATGAATCATAAAAGCTGAGCATAAATAACAAGCAAGTTTAAATCTGGTGTGAAATTGCAATGAGATATAATCAAATAAAAAGTCATTTTTTTCTATTTTTTACCAAATTATCATCAAACAATTAAACAGTTAGTGAGGCTGTCATATGTAAATTTATTAATGGACAGTAAGTACTCGTTGGCACCTTGCCCTCTGAATATTTTTTAGGATCTTTGGAAACCAAATAAATTTTAGGACACTATGTCAGCCATTGTAGGAGCCAATTTATATTGGTCTGACTAAAAATACATCTCTTGAGATTCATTTTGGTAAAGTTGCTCTTGAATTGGGCTGTCAAATTTGTTTCCAATTCAACATTGATTTAGATTTGACTAATATGGACTAAGTGTAAAGTGCCCAGTCTAGCGGGGGTAAGAAGTCAAGTAGAAAAACACAGTATCACCCCCTTTATCATGCCGGGAAACACAGTAAGCAGTGATGGATAGCACAACCATGTTTACAGTATAGAAGTAGGGACACCTGACAAAATGATATGGCCCCTGTCCCTATGTAGTTTCCATGGAACCCTAGTCTGTGACACCATGGAAACTACATACACTGTATGCCTTCTGTTCAGTGAATACTCACTTGGATGGGCTAGAATTTGGTCTATTGAGCAAGGAGTTAAGTGACAATGCATGGAGTGAAGCAGGAGGAGAATCCTGAAAAAAAGCTTGTGGAAGTCGTCAACAACGGCCGTGATTAATACTTAACTTACGCTGTGTGAACATGGCCTAAATATGTACTGATGCTCGCTTGAACCTCTCACACTTTGGTCCCACAGATTTGTCTTGTCTTAAAGTGTCACTGTCATTTTTGTTTGTTTGTTTTGTTGCAGAAACAGTACAGGTGATTTTAGAAAACTTTGTAATTGGGTTTATTAGGCAAATATGCGATTATCTGCATTCAAAAAGACTTTCCCCAGGTCCCCCCCTCCTCTCTCCTCTCTCTCTCATTCACTACTCATTATCAGAAAATCTCTACTCTGTTACATCAGTCGAGCCCTGTGTAACCTATGGAGAGGGGAGGGGGGAGGAGGGAGGAGGGAGGAAGGAGACTAGTCGCCAGCAGAGAGTTGAAAACAAAGGATTACACAGTGAGAGCTGTGTGAAAGGCAGTCAGAGAGGTCAGTGCTGACTTCAGAGGAGATAGCCCGGTGATGTAGCTGTAAATTAACTCTTTGTTGTCCTGTTTTGGTGCCTCATCTCCTTCCACCCCTCCCCTCTCCTTAGAAAACCATGAAGACAGGGGGAAGAGTTTCAAACTGCTTTTTCATGATAAAAAAAATAATTTTTTTGACTAATAAACCCAATTACAAATTTTCTTAAAATTGCCTGTACTATTGAGTTCTGCAAAAAAAAGATTAAATGACAGTGACACTTCAAAGTTTCGATTTATATAATGCTTTCTGTGGTTGCACCATGATCCCATCAAGTTTCTCTTACAGTGTTTGGTCTGCTTTCAGCGCATAAGCTTATGTGCGTGAATAATAAAGGCTTTACAGCACTGGTTGTCTAGCAAATGTGCCTAAAAGGAATGTACAACAACACAAGATATGAATGAATGGAAGTGAGTTAAACAGAAGCAGAGACTGCATCTGGCATTAGTGAACAATGACCTCCATTCTTTAAAATTTTAAAGCCAGAAAATTACATGCCAGGAATGTCAGGAACTGTCCAGAGCAGAAGCAAATTCCCATAGAAAACATTTCCTGCTCTAGACAGTTTCTGACCTGGACAAAGGTGGCAGCAGAGAGCACTGTGTCAGACTGAAAAGAAAACAGCACTTCCCACAGGACATAAAGCAGCTGATAAATATTGGAAGACTAGATATTTTTTAAATAGAAGTAAATTACAAATCTAAAAAACTTTCTTAAAGTTGATTTCAAAGAAAAAGATTTTCACTTGGAGTACCCCTTTAAATATTAGAAATAAACACAAGTTAATGTAATTCAAAAATACCACATGATTGTCAGAGAGGCTGTGTTAACATGGGGCAAGTGAGCAGGTGTAATTAAAATACACAAAGCATATACATTCATGCCCTCAAGCTAAGTTCACAGACTGTAAATTAATGCAATAAAAAGCTGTAGAATTAGAATTTTTTTTTTAAATGTAATCATTAACCAATAGAAAAGCAGCCACACTGTACACCCACTGTATAAACATAGATTGCAATTCTAACATTAGAATTACAGCCTAACACAGGCAGCTGCTTTTCTATAGACATTATAGAACATACTAGATTAAAAAAACTGCAGCTTTATTAAAACAGGCCAACCATAGTGGCTACAGGAGTGGGACTCCTACAGAGTAGCGATTTTTTTCAACAACTGTCAACTGTTGACAGCGTCAAAATTTGAACATTTCAATCATTCAATTTTCGCCATGGACAGAAGTGGACAATGGTGGATCAGCTGCATAATATCAATGATCCCCCAGGACAGCAGTGGACATTAGTAACTGAGCACCCAGTGACTTCCTATAATGCACACTCAGCACCTAGTGACTTGGTATAATGCACACCCAGCACCCAGTGACTTTCTATAATGCACACCCAGCACCCAGTGATTTGGTATAATGCACACCCAGCACCCAGTGACTTCCTATAATGCACACCCAGCACCCAGTGACTTGGTATAATGCACACCCAGCACCCAGTGACTTGGTATAATGCACACCCAGCACCCAGTGACTTCCTATAATACACACCCAGCACCCAGTGACTTCCTATAATACACACCCAGCACCCAGTGACTTCCTATAATGCACACCCAGCACCCAGTGACTTCCTATAATGCACACCCAGCACCCAGTGACTTCCTATAATGTACACCCAGCACCCAGTGACTTCCTATAATGTACACCCAGCACACAGTGACTTCCTATAATGCTCACCCAGCACCCAGTGACTTCCTACAATACAAACCTAGCACCCAGTGACTTCCTATAATGCACACCCAGCACCCAGTGACTTGATATAATGCACACCCAGCACCCAGTGACTTCCTATAATGCACACCCAGCACCCAGTGACTTCCTATAATGCACACCCAGCACCCAGTGACTTCCTATAATGCACACCCAGCACCCAGTGACTTCCTATAATGCACACCCAGCACCCAGTGACTTCCTATAATGCACCCCAGCACCCAGTGACTTCCTATAATGCACCCCAGCACCCAGTGACTTCCTATAATGCACACCCAGCACCCAGTGACTTGATATAATACACACCCAGCACCCAGTGACTTCCTATAATGCACACCCAGCACCCAGTGACTTCCTATAATGCACACCCATCACCCAGTGACTTGGTATAATGCACACCCAGCACCCAGTGACTTCCTATAATGCACACCCAGCACCCAGTGACTTCCTATAATGCACACCCAGCACCCAGTGACTTCCTATAATGCACACCCAGCACCCAGTGACTTCCTATAATGCACACCCAGCACCCAGTGACTTCCTGTAATGCACACCCAGCACCCAGTGAACTCCTATAATGCACACCCAGCACCCAGTGACCTCCTATAATGCACACCCAGCACCCAGTGACTCAGTATAATGCACACCCAGCACCCAGTGACTTCCCATAATGCACACCCAGCACCCAGTGACTTCCTATAATACACTCAGCACCCAGTGACTTCCTATAATGCACAACCAGCACCCAGTGACTTCCTATAATGCACACCCAGCACCCAGTGACTCAGTATAATGCACACTCAGCACCCAGTGACTTCCTATAATACAAACCCAGCACCCAGTGACTTCCTATAATGCACACCCAGCACCCAGTGACTTGGTATAATGCACACCTAGCACTCAGTGATTTCCCATAATGCACACCCAGCACCCAGGGACCTCCTATAATGCACACCCAGCACCCAGTGACCTCCTATAATGCACACCCAGCACCCAGTGACTTCCTATAATGCACACCCAGCACCATGTGACTTCCTATAATGCACACCCAGCACCCAGTGACTTCCTATAATGCACACCCAGCACCCAGTGACTTCCTATAATGCACATCCAGCACCCAGTGACTTTCTATAATGCACACCCAGCACCCAGTGACTCGGTATAATGCACACCCAGCACCCAGTGATTTCCCATAATGCACACCCAGCACCCAGTGACTTCCTATAATATACACCCAGCACCCAGTGACTTCCTATAGTGTACACCCAGCACCCAGTGACTTGGTATAATGCACAGCCAGCACCCAGTGACTTGGTATAATGCACACCCAGCACCCAGTGACTTCCTATATTGCACACCCAGCACTCAATGACTTGGTGTAATGCACACCCAGCACCCAGTGACTTAGTATAATACACACCCAACACCTAGTGACTTGGTATAATACACACCCAGCACCCAGTGACTTGGTATAATGCACACCCAGCACCCAGTGACTTCCTATAATGCACACCCATCACCCAGTGACTTCCTATAATGCACACCCATCACCCAGTGACTTCCTATAATGCACACCCAGTGACTTCCTATAATACACACCCAGCACCCAGTGATTTCCTATAATGCACACCCATCACCCAGTGATCTCCTATAATACACACCCAGCACCCAGTGACTTTCTATAATGCACACCCAGCACCCAGTGACTTCCTATAATGCACACCCAGCACCCATTGACTTCCTATAATATACACCCAGCACCCAGTGACTTCCTATAATGCACACCCAGCACCCAGTGACTTCCTATAATGTACACCCAGCACCCATTGACTTCCTATAATGTACACCCAGCACCCAGTGACTTGGTATAATGCACACCCAGCACCCAGTGACTTCCTATAGTGCACACCCAGCACCCAGTGACTTGGTATAGTGAACAAACGTAACCCAGTTAGGCCTTATTCACACGTTCAATATTGTTTTCAAGTCCTCCCGCTATCCACCCGTACAGTCCGATAAAAAGTACAGATTGGGCATCCGTATTGAATTCTTATTTTCGTAAATCCGTTTTTTAGTTTTTTTTCTACTGACTGCACAATACTAGTTAATAAAGTTGAGTAGGTTAAAAAAAACTAGCACCAGTATGCCCAACCCCTAAAAAATCCATCATCCGTATTTGTTTACGGAAAGACGGATGCCAGGTTACAATCCGTAAAAAATAGCAGATCCCATTGATTTCTATGAGAGGATCTCCAAAAAAAATATGGGTCCGCACTTGGACTTGTCCTTTTTTTCAGCATTGATTTGCATCCTTGTAATCCTTGTAATCTACTAAATAGCCCAATAGACAACAGTGTGCACTAATTCAAATAGGGATCCGTAAATTACAGGACGTGTAAATAAGGCCTTACTTGGTATACTGGACAATGGCTTCACTGCTCCCACAGGAAACCACCCACAATCCCCCCTCCTCTCCTCTCTGTCCCTATCTCTCTGTATTTCTCTCCCTCCTCTCCTCTCTCTCCCTATCTCTCTGTATTTCTCTCCCTCCTCTCCTCTCTCTCCCTATCTCTCTGTATTTCTCTCCCTCCTCTCCTCTCTGTCCCTATCTCTCTGTATTTCTCTCCTTCCTCTCCTCTCTGTCCCTATCTCTCTGTATTTCTCTCCCTCCTCTCCTCTCTGTCCCTATCTCTCTGTATTTCTCTCTCTCCCTCCTCTCTGTCCCCATCTCTCTGTATTTCTCTCCCTCCTCTCCTCTCTGTCCCCATCTCTCTGTATTTCTCTCCCTCCTCTCCTCTCTGTCCCCATCTCTCTGTATTTCTCTGCCTCCTCTCCTCTCTGTCCCCATCTCTCTGTATTTCTCTCCCTCCTCTCCTCTCTGTCCCTATCTCTCTGTATTTCTCTCTCTCCCTCCTCTCTGTCCCCATCTCTCTGTATTTCTCTCCCTCCTCTCCTCTCTGTCCCTATCTCTCTGTATTTCTCTCTCTCCCTCCTCTCTGTCCCCATCTCTCTGTATTTCTCTCCCTCCTCTCCTCTCTGTCCCCATCTCTCTGTATTTCTCTCCCTCCTCTCCTCTCTGTCCCCATCTCTCTGTATTTCTCTGCCTCCTCTCCTCTCTGTCCCCATCTCTCTGTATTTCTCTCCCTCCTCTCCTCTCTGTCCCTATCGCTCTGTATTTCTCTCTCTCCCTCCTCTCTGTCCCTATCTCTCTGTATTTCTCTCCCTCCTCTCCTCTCTCTCCCTATCTCTCTGTATTTCTCTCCCTCCTCTCCTCTCTGTCCCTATCTCTCTGTATTTCTCTCCTTCCTCTCCTCTCTGTCCCCATCTCTCTGTATTTCTCTCTCTCCCTCCTCTCCTCTCTGTCCCTATCTCTCTGTATTTCTCTCTCTCCCTCCTCTCTGTCCCCATCTCTCTGTATTTCTCTCCCTCCTCTCCTCTCTGTCCCCATCTCTCTGTATTTCTCTGCCTCCTCTCCTCTCTGTCCCTATCTCTCTGTATTTCTCTCCCTCCTCTAACTGCCTGCTGCAACCTACTCTCTAATATACACAGCCGACTGTCCGCCTCCAGGAAGCCAATCACCTTATACAGAGGGATGGGGCGTTGCTGACATCACAGCTGATTGGACGGGTGCTAGGGATTATGGGTAACCCCTTGCTCTCGCCAAAAGATAGTTCTGTAAGCTAACATGTGAGGCCACCATGTTTAGTGAATTTGCGAAGCGATACTCATCTCTAGCGACAACAGCAGTGACAATAAAACAAGAATGTCCGGCGTGTTTCAGGCCCATATTATGGCTCTTAGTCATGGCTGATATACATGGCATATAGTGCACATTTCTAGCAGGTAAGTATTAAATTTGGCTATTCTCTTATAGATTAAAATTTAGACCATTTATTCAAACAACGTACATTTGTGATCAAATGACATTTACGCACATTATGTGCAGTAGCCTTAGTCTATTTTAATGTTGACCTTAAAATTATAATTGTTACATTAAATTTACCCTTTACTAAGAGATTGCTTTTAGTGTAATCCCTAAGTATAACTGAAACAGTGTCCAGAACTTTACCAATTACAAAGATTTGACATTTGTTGAAAGCTGTATTTTTATCTTTATTTGCATATCATACAAATGAAGGTTTGGATGTAATGTTCGTTTTTACTGGTGTATTTAAACTAAACTATTCTGTGGAGTTTAAATGTGTTTACATATTCTCAAAAATGGTCGTCTGCTGGCATTTAAAATGTAAGTATAATTTATATAAATGCAATAATATAAATTCAAGCAAATATAATTTAAGTTACAAAAAGAGAAAAGGTGGCTGCCTTTTCTATTTAAAAGGCCGTCCGTTATTGCCATCATGCAGTTGACTTTGATGCAATTCATTGAAGTCAATAGGATGACAGCTGTCCAAGGCACACAGTGTATAAAAGGACGGACGTTGTCTGTGCGGACGTCAAAATAATGATCATGATAATTATTCTCAGATGTCTGTTGCAAACAATGGACGTTATTTTTAAGGTTGTTCAAACACGGTGACCTTTCAACTATTTTACTATTGAATTCAATGGATTTTCAATTAAAGTGTTACTCTTGTTATAACTTCCCAAATCTAAATCAACAGTAGATGTGATATAAAGCAAGTTTGCAATTTTGCAATTCTTTTTTTTTTTTTTTTTTTTTTTAGTTATCACGGAAAACACTCCCTGTGTTCTGACTCTTTTTTTCTCTAAAAACAGGAAACTGTCAGAAAACAGGAAGTCCTGTGTATCCCAGGCCATCTGAGCGCTCACAGAGAGAAGGCAGTCATGTGATTGATGGACACATTGAGCCGTAGCTCTCTGTACTGGTCAGAATTCCTCTGTTTAGTCTCTTTTTTTTCAACCAGCACAAGTTAGAAAATCTGCCTTCAGGAGACTGGACCTGGATACTTGTAAGTATGGCTGTTATATAGCTGCCTTCAGGAGACTGGACCTGGATACAGTAAGTATAGCTGTTATATAGCTGCCTTCAGGATACTGGACCTGGATACAGTAAGTATAGCTGTTATATAGCAGCCTTCAGGAGACTGGACCTGGATACAGTAAGTATAGCTGTTATATAGCTGGACCTAAATTTCTGGTAATTTCAGCTTTGTTTTACAGCATGAATACAACAAAAAATAATAATCAATGTATATTGCAAACTTGCTTTATTTCCCATCAACTGTTGGTTTAGATTTTTAAAGTTATAACAACAGTGACACTTTGAAGACACACTCAAGGGAAATTAGTCCACCTAACATAGAAAAATGTACCAACAGCCGTCATTACACTGACAAGTGGACAAACAGCGAAATGACATCCATCATTTTAAACGGAGGGAAACGGAGAGGAAAAAACATTGTGAGAACATAGCCTCAAGCATAAGAAAGACCATGCTTAAGAAAGACCTCATTGTCAGGTTGAAATGTTGCATCCTGTTTACACTAGGGAAATTAGAACACAAGTTCTATTTCACGGAGGGCTGCTATATTATTTACGGACAGTGGTACAGCCCCTACTAGCTTGCACCTGAATGTTACGTTTTTGGCTTTGACAGTGTTGTCCCAATTTGGACTGTAAGTTTAAAGGGAACCTGTCACCCCCGTGCCGGGTTGAAGGCCGCCCAACCCCTAGCTAGAGCCCTAGATACTTACCCCATCTGGCCAAGTCCCATTCCTGGAGCCGGTCCCGGACGGAGATATCCCCGTCTGAAGCCCGGCGCACTGCTGAAATGAGTCCGACACCCATAGAGAATGACGGCTACATTCATTCTCTATGGGCGTCGGACTCATCTCAGCAGCACGCGCGCCGGGCTTCAAACGGGGATTTCTCCATCCCGGGACCGGCTTCAGAAACGGGACTAAGCCAGATGGGGTAAGTATCCGGGGCTCTAGCTAGGGGTCGGGCAGCCTTCACCCCGGCACCGGGGGTTTCCTTTAATATACATTACTTTTTATTATTCAATGTGCAAACCCAATTTCCAGAAAGTTTGAATGCTAAGGTGTAAATTAATATAAACAAAAACACAATGCAATAATTTGCAGTTCTCATAGTCCCATATTTTATGCATACTGAAACATACAATTCATATTAGATGTTGAAAGTGAGACATTTTACCTAATTGATCTAATTAGAAACTTGATAGCAGCAATGTATCTCCAAAAAAGTTGAGACAAAAAGGGTTACAAAAAGTCTGTAAAAATAAATCAGCAGCTGTAGCCGTGTCCTGCCTCAGCCACTGATTGTCGAAGCAGAGTCTGCTATATACCTGAACACGAAAATGTTGGCACAACGGAGACAGGAGCTGAATGATATGGACAGCAGCGCAGGAGCCAGGAGGGTAAGTTTTTTCATTCATCTCCTCCTAGGGCATATAGCTTAAAAGAGTACTGTCCAGACAAGTTCATAAATAAAAACAGTTACAGAAGCCATTTTCAACTAAATCACATAACCAAGTATAAAAAAAAAGGATGTTCTAGAACCTGAGTCTTGTAGAGGCAAAGATGGGAAGAGGTTCACCAATCCGCAGAAAACCACATCTAAAACTTGTGGGACAATTTCAGAAAAATAGCAAAAGATTTCCAGCACTCCAAATAGATCCAATTTCTTTAATTAACTTTAAAAAATCAGCAATACTGGAGATATTTTTCTCTCTTTTTATTTACTCTGTTCACCGTATGGTAATAATATTGTTATATTTTATTAGATCGGACAATTGCACACCCTGAAATAGGGGTGTCATTTCAACTATTTTCGGGGAGGAGCTTTGACATTTTTTAAAAAACATTTCTTAATTTAAAAAAAAAACTTTTTAAGTCCCCTACTTCTGCTATGTCATTAAAGTGACTTTGTACCCATCTGATCCCGCAAACCGCTTGTACCTTCGGATAGCTGCTTTTAATCCAAGATCTGTCCTGGGGTCCGTACGGCAGGTGATGCAGTTTTTGTCCTAAAAACTTTTAAACTTGCAGCCCTGTGCCCAACGGCCATGGCCTAGATTGTGTATGCATTAGGCTGGCACACCCTCTCTGTCCCTCCCCCCCGCCATCCTCATCATTAGGAATGTCCCAGGCAGATTTTCTACTATTCATCACCTGTGTCAGCATGGCACATGGGATGGATCATTAAGGCATCTGTGCAATGTTCAGACAGGAGAAAATGTTCTAGGGGAATTCCTAATGATGAAGAGGGTTTGGGGGGGGGGGGGGGGGGGGGGGGTCAGATTGTGAGTACAGAGTCACTTTAACTGTGAAAACCCAGCTGGTCCTCACCTGCTATGAAGCAACCTCAGCTCCTGAACTTGCTTCATAGTTTCATAGCAAAAGCATTGCATTCATTTATGCCACCATGTGCGAAAGCTCAGGCGCCCGTGACATAAATGTATGCCATACACCAGGAAGCTGTTAAAGCTACTGTTCAGTCATCAGCTTAAAAGTCATATAGAGAAGTCAGTGCCTCTTGTGTTATCATCGCTTTGTGTTTCTGCTTTCTCCTGTATCCCGCATCTCATTCTACCTATATTGGCTGCCGTTTATAAAAATTGATCTATTATAGGCTCTCCAGAAAATCAGTGGACAACATGAAAAACTGATTTACATGGCAACAAAGGCAGAAATATTATAATATATAGGCTTCGATTCGTTCTTACTGTAAATTCGCTCATCTCTAGCCCTTTAAAAAAAAAATAAAAAACGGAAAAAAAAATATAAAGTGAATGTAATATTGTGTAATAAAATGTGACCCATCAAACGTCAACCTTATGGCACTTAATGAGGATTATTTTTTTCTGCAGTTAAAAGAAATGTATGATTTGTATTAAAAGAATGCTTAATTAAGCTGTCTTTGTTACATGTGCCACTAATGTGCCAGAGAGATGTTATTACAGTGCTTTGGGGGCATCAAGAGGGGCGCTCACTCACAAAACATGAAAGAAAAGGAGAAAAACACTTAAAAAATACAGATAAAGCAGCCATCATTCTGTCAAAGTGCAACCATTGTGTGATTAGAAGATTCTTTGACACAAATTAAAATGATTATAACTCCTAATTTACAAGTGATGACAATGTCATTTACTAATTATTTTTGTATGACCACATTGTTTTGTATTAATTTAGAGGTAAGAAAAAAGACACATTTTTTGTAAGCATAATGTATCAGATGAAAAGACTTTTTTTTTTTTGGTCCGCTATTTTTTATCTTTTGTCTTTTTCAACAGCAAAAACTGGCACAATGAGAGATTACCTAAATGGTGATGTCACTTCCTGGATAACATGGTGATGTCACAACCAGACTCCCAGAGCTGTGTGGGCTGTGGCTGCTGGAGAGGATGATGACAGGGGGACACTGAGGGACACAGGGCACTGGGGGGACACTGATCATCCTCTCCAGCAGCCACAGCCCCATTTGTGACATTTGATTAGTATATAGTAATTGCTCATGGTTTAAAAAAAAAAAAAAAAAACATTTTTGAACAAGAAAAATTTGGAAAAACTAAAGGAAACAATATTGACATATGTAATGGTGCCGAATGAAATCCCCTCCCCCACCCCCATCAGTGCTGAACAGGAACTATAATCCTGAGCTTTGTTTACTGTTTACATGGAGGGCGATTATCTTACAAATACTGAAGTGTAGCTGATTGTAGCTAAAAAATTCACATTTAAAGGACTATTTTTTTATTTTTTTTGACATGGACAGAGGCTATCATTATGGTGGAAAACACTTTGGAGATTTCTGTGCAGTGTGTCCCAATTTCGTTTTAATGATGTAACGTAGAAGACATCATGTTTTGCTTTCCGATGATACAAATGCGCATAGTATTTCCATATTTGATACTTTTTCTATCGTGAGTTAATTTAATTAACCTCACAGTTTAAGTATCTTCAAATTAAATAGAAAAGATACTATCGCACCTTTTGTACTCTGACAAATATAATTAGCTTGTAGAAACTAATTTTAATTTGTTTGACAGTAAAAAACTGTTCCAAATGTCAAGACATCTTGTAGTATAAGATGATTAAAATAATGCTGTTTGCAATGGAGTTCCCATGGTGCTGCTTTATCTCAGGTTCCTTGGCATTTAGCTAATGACTTTTTGAAATCTTTAAATAATGTATACCTATCCCAGTGTACATTTGTGATGAAACTGGTTTCTTTTGACTAACAGCAGTCAGTCTATACAGATTTATTGCCAAAAGGATTACATACATGATAACACATTTTGCACACATTGTCATTAAGTAAAAGATTCGATAAAGTTTTGATAAAGTTTTTCAGAGCAACCAGTTCTTAAATATAAAGTGAAGTCGATAGAAAAATATTTATAGTATTTCTTTTAGGCTATGTATAAACAACGGCCATTATGGATGGCCGCCATTTAATGACAAAAAATTACCATTATGGCGGTTGTTTTGAAATAACAGCCGTTATTTGCCATTAAATGGCGGCCATCCACTAAATTTGAACAATGTGAGAACATAGCCTTTCTGTGTTTTCAATCCTCTCCTGGTTTTGGTTGAAAAATACTGAGCAAAATTTTTTTGTGAATATAGCCTTTAATTGAAAAGTCTATTGAATTTAATAGTAAAAATGGTGAAAGGATGTTGAAAAAAGAAAAAAACAACTTAAAAATAATGTCTGGTGTTAGGCTATGTTCACACTACATAAGTATCGTAGTGATCATGGATGTCATTGAGGCTGAGGGAATCCTTGACGGAGTGTATACACATAGGGCGACATGTATCATCCGGCGTACGGATGATTTTCGGCGGAAAGTGCCGATTTGCGTATTTTTTTATTGGCCGATTTGCAAATAAAATATTCGCATATCGGCACTTCACGCCAAGTACGCCGGGGGGGCGGGGAGGGGGTGGGGAGGGGGCGTTACGGGGGGCGCGGACTCAGAGTCCGCGCGATTTATCATTTTTTCAGCGCAAAGATACGCCGAAAACCTACTCCACCTTTCGGGTGGCGTAGGTTTTCGGCTGTGCGCATTGATGCGCACGGGATTTATGTAGAGGCAGTCCGCCTCTACATAAATCTCCGTAGCGCCGGAGATACGGGGACATTTATAAGTCCAGCGTAAAAAACGCCGGACTTCATAAATGTCCCCCATAGTATACACTCCGGACAGAATCCCTAGTGGCGCCGCAAGACTGCATCTGAATTCAGCGGCGTTAAAAATCATCCGGTCGGGACTGCAGTACCAGCTGGGATGATCTTTTCTGACACCGGCCGTTCTGTGACCTGGCCGGGTCACGGATCAGCCTGTGTCTTATACCGTAAGAACATTGCTTTGTCCCCACAGACAACGCCATTATTTTATACACTGTGTGCATTGGACGTTCGTCATTCCATTGACGTCAATGCATTTAGTATTTTTAAATAAAAAAAAAGTGGACGACTTCGCTTTTGTTTTTTAACATAGTGTGAAGATAACCAGAAAGAGACTTTGAGGTTGTCCATCAGTTTTGGCCACAATATGGGGACTACAAAGCCCATCACCTGTATTTAAACTCCTATCTATAAAGGGGGCGAGCATTAATTATATACAGTTCTATTTATGGAGTCCTTTATTGTTTCATATACGATTTGTTAGGGAAGAGAGGTGTTGGTGTATTTATTTGCTATTATTTAGTTTACTATTAGGCTAGGTTCACACATCAGGGTTTTTTCGGCACCTGTCTTTTGGACGGCGATCATTTTGAGGCAGAATAACAGCCGGTATTTCATAACAACGGCTGCTATTTGTACACTCACACATGTTATTGTGAAATAACGGCTGGTATTTGGCCTCAAAATGACAGCAATCCTAAAAGATGCCTGTCAAACAGCCAAAAAAAAGACGTGTAAACATAGTCTTAGGCTAAGTTCACACATTGTAAAATAAATAAATGTAAAAAAAAAAAAGCTAAAATACTGGTGGAGGTAAAAATACAGACATACTTTCAATATAATAATGGGCTCCAATTGGAAATTGTCTTGCAGTGCACACACCATATGGAATGCTGTCCGTAATTAATTATGACCATCCAAATAACGAACCTCTTTTTTCAATACATACCCACTGGCTATGTTTCTTCAGTCTTTGAGTCAGTAATTTTTCAATCAAAATCAGATGTGGAACTGACAGGGAAAAATTATAATGGAAAGATCTGCACAGTTAGGCTATGTTCCCACAATATTTTTTCTTGTCCATTTATAATTTTTAAAATGACACCCGTCCAAAATTACGTCCATTATTTTGAGTATTGGTTGCCCGTCAGTGAAATAACATCTGCTGGTACATTATTCTAGTTTCGTTGGACTGATTGCCCTTTGGGTGTGTCAGAATTAGAATTTTTTTGTTAAATTGTATATAAATAAAATAAGTAAAAAGTGATGAAAACTACACAAATACAGTTTAAATTAAAACTAGAGATCATGATGCAAAAATGACATCCCATACAGCCCCGTAAGTGAAAAAAATAAAACCTTTATAACAGCTACAATAGGGCCATTTTAATAATATTTATTTGAAGGAAAACAGAAAAAGCTTTCGTTAAAAAAAATAATTGAAAATCTGATTGGCTGATGGGGACCAACGAGAGGCAGGAAACTCACATGCAGCTGCGGCGCCGAGGAGGTAATGTATGCTCCGGCTGCGGGCGGCAGGGCGGTTAAAGGGGCGGGTTACATATCTGCAGGGGAATGAAAATTCCACTGCGGGTATGTAACCCCATTTAACTTCACACTACATGGATTCGCTGCGGATTACGCAAACTTGCAGCATGAAATCCGCTGCAAATCCGGCACGTGGGAAAGCACCCTAAGGGCCCTATTCCACGGGCCAAGCAACGATGTAATAGAGCGCTGATCTGCTTACTGCGATCGTGCAGGAGAAGCCCGGACAGGTAAAGTATGGTGCGCTTCTCAAATCGTCGGTTGCCCGCCGCGCACCGCTATTCCACCGTAGCGATGCACAGTGGGTGACCGATGATTTTAGGTCTGGCCCTAAATGAATGATCAGCTAATGACACGATCATCGGCTGATCGTTCTCTCTATTTCACTGAGCGATAATGGGCCGAATGGGGCCGATTCGGCCGATTATCGCTCCCGTGGAATAGGGCCCTAAGGATATATTTCAACACAGTGTTTTTGCTCAGTATTTTGGTCAGTATTGTTCAACCAAAACCAGGAGTGGATTAAAAACACACTAAGGCTATGTTCACACAGTTTAAATTTAGTGGATGACCGTCATGTAATGACAAATAATTACCGTTACTTTAAAACAATGGCCGTTTTGTGAAAAAACAGATATTATTTGCCATTAAATACTACATTTTAACAGTGTGTTAACATAGCCTTTCTGTGTTTTCAACTCCTGGTTTTGGTTGAAAAATACTGACAAAAATACTGAGCAAAAATACTGTGTGGCAACATAACCTTAACCTGCAGATTGTTGTGTTCGGATTGACCTATAGAATAACAGTATCATGTCACTTTTGACACAAATAAAAAAATAAAAAAATAAAATAACAATACAATACAATTTTTGTTCAAATTTACCCAATTTTTATTTTCATAAATAAAATTTTTGAGTTCGGTCATACATGTTGTGATTGATTGAAAGGTGCAATTACAAAGTACACTTGTCCCTGAATAAAACAATCCCTCACATGGCCCTGTGAATGGAGAAATGAAAGCGCTATAGCTGTTAGAATGTAAGGAGGAAAAAACAAAAATTAAAAAATTAAAATTGGCACAGTCATTTACGCCAATTTATGCCAAAAGGGTATATTCCAGCCAAACAGACACGTCATAAATGTCTAATTGGTGCCAGCATGAGTTTTATTTTTGGCGCAGGCAATGTTCTATCGCATGTCCATTTGCCAAAACCCTTCACATGCATAAAATATTGGGTTGTCAATGAATTTAAAGTGGAAGGAGCCACAGATTCAAATTCAATATATTCAATATATATTGTTAGCACAACAGAAAAGAAAAAATCAGGAGATCCCCATTCCTTTACAAGCGTCAGTCTCAAAGCTAGTATCCCCGCTAAGTAATTAAAGCAGAAATCATTTCACTCAAAGGAGCTCATTGTTCGTAATAGTAGAAAATTGTCAAATTTGTCATCATATCATATAATTCAAGTGATTTCCTTTGTTCGAAAGTCTCCCCCTTTTATGGTAATACGTAGATTTTCTGTATCAGAACAAAGGATCAACAGTGGCATCAAGTGGCCATACCAGTTAATCAACCAATGTCCTAGAGATCTCCTTGGGGATATATTCCAGCATTAATTGCGTTTTAAGACAATGACCTGAATGTATTTCAGTGCATGGTCATATAGCTGGATGTTTAATGGTGTAATAATGTACTTTATATATAACCTTTAGTCATTTCGAAGGTATATTACTTTACTGCTTCTTAATTATTGAATTTTCATTAAAGAGCTTATAAGTGTCTGAGTTTTCAGAACATCTGTTATGTTTTTAATGGTGGGGTGGATCAAAATTAACTATGAACAAGGAAATGCATGTGCGCACAGTTGAAAAGTTCACAAAATCAACAAAGTAACTATTTCAACACACAATAAAGTTATATTCTACATATTATAATTTAACTATATTTCTGTGTTGCGGCAACAATTTAGAGAATTTTATAACTATGTTAAAATTTTAAACCATAAATGTCTATTTCAAAATCTGTTGCACATAGAATTGAGCTTTTACAACGTACTGAAAACGAAGCACAATAAATATATATATATATATATATATATATACATATATATATATATACTGTATATACATACATATACATACACAGTGGTACCTTGGTTTAAGAGTAACTTGGATTTAGAGCATTTTGCAAGAAGAGCTCACAGTTTTTCAAAATTGTAACTTGGTTTAAGATAGGGATGAGCGAACTTTTGAAAAGTTTGGTTCGGTTCGAACCGGCGAACTTTCGTGAAGTTCAGATTTGGCCGAACCGAACCTAAAACGAACGGCTGAATAATTCCTGCTACAATAGTGGGAGTCTGATAGGGTATAGTTTAGTTATAAGTTAAGTTGCAGTTGCTATTACAATGAAAAAAGTGGAAAAAATCTAAGTGCAAAATAGTGAAAAAAAATTAGCCAAGGTGTTAGTGATTACACGGGACATAGGAAACAAAGTCCCTTGGAAAACAGATATTTCACAGTGGAACCAGCAGCAGTAATAGTACTCTATTGGACCCAGTATGATTGAGAACAGACAATTGACGGAGGAGGAGGAGGCAGCAGCACTTGATTGAACCCAGCCCAGTATGGTTGAGAAGAGACTATTGGATGAGGTGGCACCACTTGATTGCACCCAGGCCAGTATGGTAAAGAACAGACTATTTATGGAGAAGGAGGAGGCAGTACCTCATTGCACTCAGGCCAGTATGGTTGAGAACAGACAATTGGAGGAGGAGGATGTTCAGCCTTGGAGTGGTGGCCTGTAAATCCTCGTTAATGATGTTGTTCAGCGCACTTTCCAGAACACGGATAAGTGGGATGATGTCGTTGATCCCATAGTCATGCCTGCTCACAAGGATCAACAATTGACCGGAAATGTTTGAAGAAATGTGGGCACTATGAGGTTTATCACATGTGCCATACAAGGTGTATGACTTAGCCCTCCCTTCTGCACTGCAGAAACAATTTTCCTCCTATTGTGGGCTACAACACTTCCCACCATTAGTTGACGTGGGGTCAGCCATTCATATATCTCCTCCCTGATGGTCCGGAGGAGCTCCTGTCCACTGTGGCTCCATTCGCCCAGGCTCACAAAATGGAGGGCAGCCTGAGAGCGCCGGTCCTGACATCGTTGGTAAGACACCGGGGTAGGTTGGACTGCAGTCAAAGCGGCGGATAGTTGCAAGGTGGTGGAGGCAGAACTGGCCCCCTAAAGCATCGGTGAGGTGACAGTGGCAAGAATGGGCTAATAGAGATGAGCAAACCTTGAGCATGCTCGAGTCTATCTGAACCCGAGCATTCGGTATAGCAGGGGCTGCTGAACTTGGATAAAGCCCTAAGGCTATGTGGAAAACATATCCATGTGTTAATGTTTTCCAGACAGCTTAAGAGCTTTATGCAACTTCAGCAGCCCCCGCTATGCCGAATGCTTCGGATAGACTCGAGCATGCTCGATGTTCGCTTATCTTTATGAGCTAACTTTCTCATGGTCTTCTGGGAGGATCTTGACCCAATGGGCAGTAACAGACATGTACTGCTCTTGCCCATAATTAAAGGAACAGACATCAGCACTGGGGTGCATGGTCTTGGACACCAAGAATCCCAATGAGTCGCCAACATTTTTCTACACAACTGTGCAGTGATGGGACAGCCAATGGGACTTTTTTTTTTTTTTTCTGGGACAGTGATGGGATTTTTTTTGGACATTTTTTTAAAACTTTTTTGGCTAAACAGGTTTCTCCTATTATTTTTTGAAGCTTTATTGTAAAGATATAAACTGAGATTTTCACTTAATACAGTGGATCAGCTTGAATACTGAAGTTTCTTTCATGTGTCTTGGTTAATACTCACAGATAGCTGTCACATTACATTTTTAATTAGGCAGCACCCAGGTATATCTGAGGAGACTAATTTAAGGTCTCACCCTGACACACATCTTGATATTCACAGAAAACCAGAATACAAGGGATTATAGGAGTAATAATCTGTTGTATCCTGGTCTATTATGTGACTTTATTTGTTATTGTTATTTTAACTAGATTTGTTACTAACTTTCTTAAAGTTCGGTTCGGTGGCGAACCAAACTTTTTTCAAAGTTCGTAACGATTCTGGTTCATTATGGTTTGGTTTGCTCATCCCTAGTTTAAGAGCTTTGCTTTTGTTTAAGAGCTCCCTGTACTGGGTCGGAGGGGGAGTGGGGGTGGGGCATGGTCTGCATAGAGTGGTCTACAGCACTGTACTCTGACCAAGGAAGTCTCCCTCCCCTTCCAAATCCTAGCAGATCCACTTCAAGCTGGGGCTTACATCAGGGCACAGGACTGTGGGGGTCATCTCTTCATAGCTGTAACCCCTCTCTCCCTGAACAGAGAGTGCTGCTATACTGTGCTCACCCTATACCTTGGTCATTCCTTCCTGCAGTCTCTGTCATCCCTTGTGTTTCCAATCCTCTCCATTCCTGCTATAATACACCTTCACTTACACTCAGCTATACAGATTGCTGCTATAATTTGCCTGCACTCACACTCAGCTATACAGACTACTGCTATAATGTGCCTGCACTTAAACTAGGCCATTCACACTGCTGTATGGAAAAGTTTCTGTCACAGTTCTGTCAAAGTTTCCTCCTGCACAGCCCTGTGATTGTCACACACCCCATGATGAACACACACCCCTTCCCCATTGCTGTCATGTGACCACACAGACCTCTGACAGCATCCCTGCTTCTCTATTCTAGCCTGTTGTACTACGCTTCTGCATTTTAGGGGTCCACATCTCCTTTCTGTATCTACAAATTGCTGCTGTTTTTTTTTCATTTTTATGCACTTACTATACATTATACTCCACATGCTGATTGTTATATTGTACAGTAACCTATAATATCACATATCCAGCTGTTTCTAAATGGTTTTAAAATTTGTTTTACCTGTTATTCAGAAAAAAAACATTCAATTTAGAGTGTGGAAGCAATTGTTTGAATTTCAATTATTACTTATGGGAAAATTAGTTTTGGTTTAGGAGTGATTTGGATTACAAACACAGTTCCAGAAAAAATTATGCTCGTATTACAAGGCACCTGTTAGGACTCGGGTTGTGCGCTCGGCTCGGCTTTTTCAGCCATAATGCTTCACATGTTTTTCACATACTCAGCTCTGCTGTTCTTTGTTATAGCAGAGGCCAGGGTTTCACTCCCCTGGCTGTTCAGCATAGGTGTTGGGTGTGTGCACTGATTATTGATTGACAGCTGACTTACCAGTTAGCTGTCTGTATCTGGCAGGACCTGGAGCCTCAGCCCCAATCAAGTCTGGGGCTGGGACTCCAGGCTCCATAAATATCAGACCTGTGGTCTCATTTCTTGCCTGCGATAGAACCTGGTTCCTCCTGTGTATCTTGACCTAGCATTACTCTGACTTTGTACTTCTGATACCTGACCTTTTGGCTTGGACCTCGACTATTCTTTGGATCACGATTAAGTACCTATACTGACCGGCTGTTACTGACTCGGACCTCTGACATTCCCTTGCTTGTTTGTTAGTCTTGTCTCTGTTTTTCGTGTATGCACTTTGCCAGGTTAGGGAACGCCGCCCAGTTGTCCACAGCTACTTAGGGCTGTTGTGGCAAGCAGGTAGGGCCAGCTGGGGTGGGTGCCAGTTCTAGGGCTGCACTCATCTTGTTTTCCCAGACCTCCTACCTGACAGCACTACTGTATATATTATATTATGTGTAGACTATTTTATACAATTTTGAATCTTACCTCTAGCAGCATATACATTAATAAAGGACAACTCCAGCGTTTAACTTTTTTTCATTATTTAACACACATTACAAAGTTATATAACTTTGTGATGTGTGTTAACTACATATCTGGCTGTGCTCCACTCCCCCCCCCCCTCACACCCCTGACCTCCTCTCCCGGAAGTAAAAGAAAGCCATACATACCTAATCACTGTCGACTGCGTAGTCCCGCCGCCATTTTGTGTCAATGTCGTCATTGGTGTCTTCTTGTAAAAATAAATGGGAAAGAAAAGGCTACTGGTGCACTTGCGCCCCAGAAGCCTTTTCAGTGGCTGTATTGCATCACATGGCTTCCAGCTTACTTAGTCCTGATTGGCTGGGAGCCATGTGAAGTGATCCAGCCAATAAAAAGGCTGCCGGTGTGCATGTGCACCTGTAACCTTTTCTCCCCTATTCATTTTAATGGAACCCGGAAGTCACAAAGAAACAAAGACGCTGACCAGAACAGAAAGGGGCTGTGAACATCGAGAAAATATTGCTGACATTCAAAAGTAATTGTCAACTTATAAGGTAAAACCTTAAAGTGTTGCTGTCACCCCGGAAAACTTTTGACATGTCATAGTGAAATGTCAAAAGTTTTGCTCAGGAGAACATGTGCTGCAGTGTGTCCTCTCCCAGTTCTGAGTCACATGAACAGTCAGACTGATCAGTTGTTCTCCATAGAGCTCCATTGTAAGTCCGACTGACTCAGAGCCGGGAAAGGACGCGCTGCAGAGTGGCAACTACCCCAAACAGCTGTCTAAGGATCAGTATTCTTTCATTCTGGAGAGATTTCTGTTTGTTTTTTTATTTTTAAAATAGTCTTTATTAAATTTTTCCCATATACGAGAACAGGTTTTACATATAAAGCAGGGACCGGCACAACCCGAGTTCCTGCTGATATATACAATACAATTTCACACAAGGATAAATCCAGTACATGTAACGGTTTCACCATACGCATATACAAAATAAAGCATCCTTATCAACCTTGCTACTCATTATCATTTTCCATAAAGAACCATACTCCAGAGCTCCAGAGAGTACGGAGATGATATGCAGAATAGGAAACACATTACTTAATATACCCCAATCCCTACCCCAGCCATCCCCCACCCCAACCCCCACCCCCCACCCCCCACCCAGCTGAGGACCCCGAGAGGAAAGAGAAGTAAGCAGGAGGGGGAACGGGAATAGAAAAAAAAAAAAAAAAAAAAAAAAAAATCTATTGTGTTGCCAATGATGACTTCGACCACATTTACCATAAGCTCCATATGTTGCCAAAGCGTTTTTTCCCCTTTTCATTACTTGCATAGTAGATCTTTTCAAAGCACCTGATTTTATTTACCAAGTATAGCCACTCGAGCATAGGGGGCTCTTCTGTATCCACCCAGTGCCTCATCAAGATTACCCGCGCAATAAGTAACAATTTAGCTATTAATATTTGATGCTCCGATATTTGCACTGTACAGCCTAATATTATGCATAGTGGATTATATGGAATCTTTACTTTTATTTGCCCTTCTATTTTGGTAACTACCTTTTGCCAGTAATCCTGTATCACCTTACACTCCCATAATAGGTGAAGATTAGAAGCGTCATGCCAGCCACATTTACTACATATTGCATCTGTACGTTTATTAATTAATTTAAGAAACTGTGGAGAATAATGCAATCTCCTGAGTATCTTCCATTGTATAAGTTTATGATTCTTATTAATAGTGGCTATACTAGCCATTTTGAAAATATTGTCCCATTCACCCTGTGTGATAACACCTATCTCGCGCTCCCATTTTAGCTTACAAGCCATATGTTTATTCTCAGTACTAATTCTAATAATCGACTTGTACAGTCTTCCCAACTCTCCTTTTCTATTCCCTTTGAGTGTCAAAATGTGTGCAAAGATCTCATGTGATTGTGTCTTAAATATCCCCTGATCTTGAGTGAACTTAACTGCATGTGCTAACTGTCTATAATATATTACCCCTCGCTGATCTAGCTGATATTTTTGTGCTAATAGATCAAAACTCAGTAACTTCCCTCCTTCAAAAACTTGATCCAATACTGTGATTCCTCTAGAGACCCAAAAGCTAGTTTCTATTTTATCTAGCTCGCCTAATTCAGGATTTCCCCATAACGGTGTGAATTGCGTACTACCCGTTATATGACACAATTTCTTAGTACTATTCCAGACTTTACTCCATAAGTGCAAATATGTGAAATCTTTATTACTATTCGCACCAGCCTCTAGAATATTGAGGAGGTGCTTACCACATCTACTATTTAATCCTAGAATAAACTTCCCTAAAAGTGTATCCCTATTCCTCTGAATATTTTGTAAGTGCAGTGCAAAAAAATATAACTTGAAATCCGGCAATGAGAGCCCTCCCTCTTTTTCCCCTATTATAAGATGTTCATATTTGATCCGCACACGCTTTCTTCCCCAAATGAGGCGATTCAGTTGTACTTCTATGTATGTGAACCATTTATTAGGGACCCAGACAGGGGCAGAGCGCAATACATATACTATCTGAGGTTGTATTATTAACTTAATAAGTGCTATACGATCCACTTGAGCAAGGGGTAATCTCAACCAAATATCTATTTTCTTTTCCAGTCTTTTGATTAAAGGTTTGACATTTAGCTCAATATATCTTCTAGGGTCGGATGAAATATTAATCCCCAGGTATTTAATGCTATCCTCTTTATTTAACTTCATAAGACCAAAATCTGGGTGGATTTCTTCTTGACCGATCGGGAGACACGCAGACTTGCTCCAATTTACCCGAAGCCCTGAGATTTCTCCAAATCGCTCAAGACATTCCATTACTCTAGGAATTGCCCTATTTGGGTTCTGCACCATGACAAGCATGTCGTCAGCATACAGAATTATTTTACCTAAATCCGACTTCAGGCCAAAACCTTTTATAAATGGATCTTGTCTTATAGCTGTAGCTAAGGGCTCTATATACAGAGCATAGAGGGTCGGGGATAGAGGGCACCCCTGTCTGGTACCTCTAGAGAGGGTAAACCATTCCGTCATGCCCCCATTTATACATATTCTCGCCCTGGGTGAGTCGTACATCATCCTAATCCAGGCTACTATATTTTGTCCGAGGCCAAAGGCGCCGAGAGCCTTCCACAGATATCCCCACTCTACCCTGTCAAAGGCCTTGGTGGCATCAAGCGACAGGATAGAGTGGGGATCATCTCCAGCAACCTGAACATCCGCGAAAACTCGTTCAATGTTCGTGAAGGTGGATCTCCGTGGAATAAATCCATTTTGATCTTCATTAACCAATAAACCAACTACCTCTTTTAACCTGAGTGCTATAATTTTAGAGAATAACTTAATATCCGAATTTAGCAATGAGATAGGACGATATGAGTCGAGTTCAGTATTATCTTTATCTTTTTTGGGGAAGATAACTATTGTGGCCTCCAACATAGACTGTGGGAGATTGCCAGCTAAGCAGGATTCATAAAACACTTCGAGCAGGATTGGCGACAAGACACCTCCATATTTTTTATAAAATTCCATTGGAATCCCGTCTGGTCCAGAAGCAGAACCATTGGGCATAGAGTTTAAAGCTTTTTGTAACTCACTTAAGGAAATCTCTCTATCTAGGCTTGCTCTCTGTTCTACTGTGACAGTTGGTAAGTTCACTCCACTAAAGAACTGGTTGAGCCGATCCTCAGGCGCATCCCCCTCCGAGGAATATAATTTACTATAAAATTCCCTAAATATCCTCCTTATACCATGCTCCTCTCTAATAATCTCCCCAGAATGTCCCTTAATAGCCTCTATTCTTTTCCTAGGATCTTGTGCTTTCACGATATCAGCGAGAATCTTACTAGGCTTACCTGCCACTATAAACCTTTTCTGCTCGCGAAAAAAAAATTTTTGTTCATTCTGGAGAGATTTCTGACTTGGCATGTATCCACATTCATGTTCTCAGATCCCTAGATGGAGTAAAACACTGAAATGAAAATAACGCTACCGTGAAAAGGTGGTAAAAGAGAGCAACTAAGCATAGCTTTTCTTTACATAATTTCTAATAGAATATGACTAGACTATATGGGCCCGTTCACTCTGAGCAAAAGTGGTGGAATTTCAAGTGGAGCCAGAGCCGCGTATGCGGCTTGTCTCGTTGTTTCAATGGAATTTCTTGTATGCCTTCGCTCCATAACTATATACTACAGGTATACAGGACCCCTGAACTATACAGTACAGGTATACAGGACTCCCGAACTGTACACTACAGGTTTACAGGCCCCCCCAAAATTTGCATTTTAGGAATATAGGACCTCCACCAACTCTACACTACAGGTATAGAGGATCCTCAAAACTATGGAGTACAGGTATACAGGACCACCAGCAACTCTACACTACAGGTATACAGGACCCCTGATCTATGCTGTACAGATATACAGAAACCCCTAACTCTATTTTACAGGTAAACAGGACCCCCAAAATATACACTACAGGTATACAGCACCTCCACCAACTTTATACTACAGGTATACAAGACCCCCCAATTTATACACTACAGGTATACAGGGCCCCCCAACTGTACACTATGGTATACAGCACCCCCAACTATGCAGCACGGGTATACACAACCCCCATAACAATACACTAAAAGTATACAGGACCCCCCAACTATATACTGCAGGTATACAGCCCACCCAATAACTATACACTACAGGTATAAAGGAACCCCCCCCAACTACTGTCTACACTACAGTTATACAGGACCACTGAACCATACACTACACATATACAGGGCCACCCAACTACACACTACACATATACCGGGCCCCTCCAACTATACACTTCAGGAATACAGAACCCCTCCAACTGTACACTACAGGTATACACAAATTTCACTGATTAACGATAGTAGTTTCCTGTTAAGCATCATTTGCAATTACAATAAACAAGGCCCAAGGCCGATCACTGCAGATGGAAGTATAAATCTGGATTCTAATTTTTTTTCTCATGGACAACTGTATGTTGCTGCTGTAGAATTGAATCAGTTAAACATCTTTATGTCTATTTACCTGAAAATAACACTGCCAATTTTGTATATAGCCAGCCTCTGTATAACATTGCAAATGTTATATATACCCAGGCTGTATTTAACACTGTCAATGTTGTATATAACCAGGCTGTATATAACACTGCCAATGTTGTATATAACCAGCCTCTGTATAAAGTCTGATCACAGGACATCTCAGTTTGGCTATTAGGTATTTAGGATGTGAAACAATTTTAGTTTATTTCTAATGTGTGTAAGCTACAATTTACATGAACAGTGCAGAACTGTTGGGGTATATAGTGTATATAGAAGTATATAGGGCTCCTGACGATTTCCCTTAAACAAAAAAACACACACTTTATACCCAGGCAGTGCCGGGTACATTTTCTAGTATACCCTAACGTACAGTAGGAGGACACACCAAATATAGAGAAAATGCTCTATTAGGAGCTGCTAATAGTGTTGTATGTGTTATACTACTGATCGTTTTCCTGTGTTTTTCCTGTTATTTTTGGATGAAGATTTCTTCTGTTTTATTGTATCCAATTTATTTTGCGTGGGTGAGTATTAGAATTTGTCAACCACTTATTTTATTTATGCTCTCATGCTAAATTGCCCATCGGTACATCTGTGAAAAGTTATAGACTGAAGGAGGTAATTGACAGTGAAATGTCTTCAGCAATGTTCATGCTTGCTTATGCAACAGATGTTGTTTTACAGTTTTAAAGCACTTTGACTGCATAAATAAATGTTGACACATCGGAAACACAAAGGATAATGCTAACAGAATAGTATCACCTAGACTTTCTTGTCATAAACATGATAAAGACCAGGTTTATAGCTCTACATCACTGATTATCTCTTTGCTGTCTATAGTCTTTCAGTATCTGGATTATTATGTAAGGAACAAAAAGCTATGCTTTTCGCAATTATAGAAGAATAAAAAGTAATACATCAATATAGCACAATGCCGTAGGAAGTTTTGATATTTCCTGGAGCTTGATTTCCATGAAAACCAGAACAAAGCTATAGCATATGATGAGCTACAGCACTTGTATAAGAATTCTAGTAGCTTTATAGTATTAAAAAATAAAAAACACTACACCTGGTATGTCCACAATAGGTGAGATTTGTCTGTAATTTTTAGAATTCACCATTTTACATTAGGGCACACTCTGTCTGAAGTAAGAGGCATTAAACACTAAGCAATACCGAGATTTAAAGGGGTATTCCTCCCCCAAAATTTTTTTGCATTAATACATTGCCCACCCATAGCTTTCCATCTTTCCAATATCAATTTATTATGGATTCTGCATAGTTCTTCTGTTATCTAGGTGCATTCACCCCCATCAAACGCATAGAATCATCAAATCTCAGTCCAACCCATCACCGCTCCCTGCTCCTGGCTCTCACCCTCTGTGTCGGATCACATGTCTTCCGTCTTTTCAGTAGGCTGGGTTAACACTTCTAACCCAGCCCACTGTAGTGAGGAAGGACACTGACAGCTGCTGCTGCTACTGCTGATCAGTGTCTCCATCCCCCAGGTGACCTGTGTGCGCTACCCACTGACTGTGCCCCCCCACGCTCACCCCTGTGCCTCCCTCTGCTGCTATATCACTACCTCAACTAAACTCTGCTATGTCACTACCTCAACTCTGCTATGTCACTACCTCAACTCTGCTATATCACTACCTCAACTCTGCTATGTCACTATCTCAACTCAACTCTGCTATGTCACGACCTCACCTCAACTCTGCTATATCTTGTAGCTATCAGTTCTGCTACATGATGTACCAATCAGTCATAAGCATTGCATGATGGGAGATGTAGTTTTCTGGCCGGCGCCATGTTTGACAACTTGTAACTATGGAACAGAAGCAGGTAGAAACATGGGAGATGGCTGAAAATACTTGGTGAGTAAGACCGGCTAGGTTTGGGAGCATTTTATTTTTCTAGCTCTTGGGGGGAATACCCCTTTAAGGTTGATGAATAATTTCCTCTATGCTAAAAACTAGAGATGAGCGAACCAGCCAGATTTCTGATTCATATGAATCAGAAATCTCGGCGGCTGACTCCCGCTGCCTGCTCCCTCCGTGCAGCGGGTGGATACATCGTAAGGAACGCCTAGAAAACTGGGATACAGCCTATGCCAATGGCTGTATCCCAGTTTTCCAGGCATTCTTTATGATGTATCCACCCGCTGCATGGAGGAAGCAGGCAGCGGGAGTGAGCCGCCGAGATTTCTGATTCATACGAACCAAAAATCCGGCTGGTTCACTCATCTCTACTAAAAACCACCATGAGCAAACTTTTTTTTCTCATTCATTTTAGTTTATATTGTTTTCTTGCTAAATCTAAACTGTAGCAATCACTGTCAGATTTAAACCAAATTTGTGTCCCTACCCCACTTGTGCAGTTGATGATAATAATAATAATAATAATAATAATAATAATAATTTAAAAAAAATAACACCTCTGTGCTTCTTCTCCGCCTCCGGGTCCTTCTATTCCATCTTATTTAAGTGAATAAAATATTAGCTGAAACAAGCACTGTTATTATTTCCTTGATTTTGCTGCAGAAAACATTATATTTGCACAAATTATAAAGGTATTTTCCGGCATATAAGACGACCCCCAATCTTTCCAGTTAAAATGTAGAGTTTGGGATATACTCGCCGTATAAGACTACCCCTCTTTCAACGCACATTAAATAAAAATTAATAGAAAAACATCAGACAGCAGTGAGATCTGAGAGGCAGAGAAGGAGATATGGTAATATGGTAATACCGGTAATACCGATACAAGGGCGGCTGGGCATGCGATAGAGGTGTGGTTTTCTGGGCACAGCCACACTCTACTGTATCTCTTTTTTCCATACCCCAACAGCCTGCAGCTTGCTGTGCCCTTCACATGGTCGCGACTGCAGATTCTCCAGGCCAATTCCAAAGTTTTTTAGCACCCGCCCTTTAAGATGACACCCGGCGTATAAGACAACCCCTGCCCTTTGAAAAATGTTTCCTGGGTTGAAAAGTAGTCGTATACGCAGGAAAATACAGCAACTAAATTTAACCTGATAGTTAACACATCACACAATTAAAATGTACAAGTAAAGCTAGATCATGCATGTGTAATGTATTAAAAGGGTTGTCAAGGTAGAGGAAGATTACAGAAGCCTTTTGCTCCCCAGCGCTCCCTTCCGGCTATTCCACATCCTAGAAGTAAGCCTTCTGAAACATGGAGGGGGCCAATGTATATGATTTAAAGCATAACTGACATTTAGGCTATGTTCACACAACATATAAACAGCAGCTTTTATTTGGCACTCAAAACAACAGCCGTTGTTTTGAGTAAGGAACAACGGCTGTTGTTTTAAATGAAAATTGCATTAAAGTCTATGGACAACGAATGGAAATAATTGACATGATCGTTTTTTTCACTGGCCGTAGAAATTAACAACTGTTTTTTAGTACATTGTGTGAAACAACAGCCATTGTTTGCATTGCCTTCAATGCAAATCATTTCATAATAAAAAGAACATCTATTGGTTTAATTGAAAACAAAGACCGTTCTTTTCATAAAAATTATGTTGCGTGAATAAAGCCTTAAACTTACTTTTTAGGATAAGCTATCCTGTATGTGTATATTAGGTGAGCCACTATATCTGACCATTGCTTATTATAAATATGGAAAGTTACATTTCAGATTTCTATTCTGTAAGTTGTCTTTTAGCTGTCTTTTTCTCTGGTGTGAGTGTGTGTGGTCCCAGGCACTCCCCCTCCCATCTCCCTCCTCCCTCCAAAGACTTGTATTATTTGTAATCTGATCCCCGAGCTAGTCGAAACCAGTCAACAAAAGTCATTGCTAAGATATATTACAAACCTCTTTTCACTTGTACTATCTAAGCAAATCTTGTTGAAACCACAGTGCCTATTTGAATATCAAGTTTAAGTGTACTCAATCTTTGTATAAATAAATGAGACGCCATGTAATTCCTAGTACAACCAATGTCGAGTGCAAGATATTTTTTCTTAGCTCCTAAGAGAAACTTAAATTGGGGGCGCAGCTCATGTATTCCCATAACTGGGAAAATTGCTATAGTTTGTTTAGTAGTATGTTTAAACTTTCAAAGTATTTTATATTTAAAAAAAAAAAAAGGACTAAAGTGGTTCAACTAAAGTATCAGGAAGTGAATATAAATTTAGGGAGAACATTTCAATTTAATGGCTGTTGAGCAGACTGAAAGCCATGGTTTACTCCTTAAATAGAAATCTTGTGTAGCAATTTAGCTCACTACAACACTTGACATTCTGTTCCCATGAGCACAAAAATCATTCGCATTCATTGCCATTTTTACCATTTGCAAGAGTCAGCCAGTACATTTCCTCCACAGTTTCCGACTTTCTCAGGGCAAAATGTTGAATAATAGCTTTCGGTAGGTTTAGGTAAAATATAGGTATCTCACAGTATAAAGAAGTACTGTAAATAGACTAATCTGTACTGCATTAACTATTTAATATAATGTTAAAGGGGTAGTCCAGGCTGGGGTTATTTTTAGGTTATGGCCGGGGAAGGGATAGAAGTAGAGGCCACCGTTCACTTACCTCCCCGGTTCCAGCACCAGGTCCCGGATAGTGCCGCCCCGTTCTCCCCTCCGGCTGCCGCTTCCTGGTCTGAGCTGCGGCTTGAGACGTGATGTCTCAAGGCAGGTCAGCTATTCACCGGCCAAGGCGGGACTCCGCTCCGACCGCTGAATGGCTGGGCTGCCTTGAGACGTCACATTTCAAGACGCAGCTCAGACCAGAAAGTGGCAGGGGCACGGCGCAGTCCTTGACCTGGCACTGGAACCGGGGAGGAAAGTGACCGGCCGCCTCTATTTCCATCCCTTCACTGGCCATACCCTAAAAATAACCCCAGCTCGGAGTACCCCTTTAATACTTAAAATAAATATTTTGGATATAAAGATATGTAAATATATACACAAATTGATGGATTTATTTAGACTTTTTTCCATAAAAATATAAAATGCATTTATTGACATCGGGGCCTCAACATGTTTCCCCCCAAGTTCATCAGGAGACCAAAAATGCATGATTATAGCTAAATAACCAAGGGTCATATCAAAAGGAACAACAACCAGTAGAGTGTCCAACACTCAAGTTTAATTGCACATTACATTGGGTTACAAAAGTCACTATCGACACTAAATTTATAACATGTATGATATGCCCAGGCTCATCCAAGCCACTCATGGAATCCCACGTCCTGATACTGGATCTTGGATAAGCTTTAGTGCATTGTAGTAAGTATCGATACTATTTTCTTACTATTTTAGTACATATGAAATTAAATATTTGTTTTTTAACTACATGCCACAGTATTATTTGTTTTCTTCTATATGTAATGATAGTATTTTTGATCTAATGTATCTGGGAGTAGGTGTGTGGGTTGTCCCCGTATGTAGGATCCCATATATAGTAATAAAAATAATATTCCCTTTTATGACCCACCCTTATAGTAATAATGTTCACTGCTGTGCACTCCCACGTATTAATAATGCTCCTGCTGTGCACCCTATGTAGTAATATTGCCCCCTTCTGTTTCCCCATAGTAATAATCCCCCTTCTATGCCCCCCATCTATAGTAATAATGATCCCCTGTTGTGTACAGCACCCTCATCCACCCAGAGTAATAATGCCCCTGCTATGCAACCTACCCAGAGTAATAATCTCACTGCTATGCAACCCCCACCTGCCCCTGCTATGCATCCCCTCACCCCCATAGTAATAATTCCCCCTGTTGTGTACAGCCCCCACCTACAGTAATAATGCCCCCTGTTTTGTACAGACCCCCACAGTAAAATTTCCCCCTGCTTTATACAGACCCTCACCCACAGTAATAATGCCCCCTGTTGTGCTCTAACATAAAAAACAAACACATAATACTCACCTATTGCAGGATAGCAGCAGGACCCTCCATCTTCTGGCTCCAGTGTTGGTAAGCCACCGAGCGGATTCTCCAGCAGGCGTGATGATGTCACATCATTCCGCCTGCTCATAGACACAAATTTTTTTTTTAGAATCCTTAAACAAAGAGCTTTTTTTTCTGTATTTTGCATGAAATGGACACTACGGTGATGTAATTTGGTTCAGAATGCACAGGAGCATAGACCCAGGGGTATTTTTAGAAATAGATAGTCCAAAGTTACTTAATACAAAATATTGTAGAGACATACAGAGGATCATTAAATGATAATGAACATTATAAAACTCTTAATTTCAAAGATATTTTATGTATAAACTACAAATTGTCATATGAGTAAAAAAAAAAAGTAATGAATAATTCTCTTATGCTAGAAAATGGCAAATACATCAAATAAATGACACTCATTCTAGTAAAATGATGCATGAAAGACAAAGTAAAATAGAAGGTATACAAAATAGAAATATAAAAGTTTTTATTTTTTCTTCTATAAATTAATTTTATTCTAAAATAGTTATAGTTGATTAGAAAATAACAATTCCCCTTTCTGCTGCCATTGTTCATTGTTTTTTGGCATTCCCTCCTCAGATTAGACAGAAGCAAAAAAATAAAAATAAAAAATCAAAGAGGAAAATGTGTGAAAAAGGGCATAGTTTGTTGAAACATCATTGTTGATTTTGTCAATTAGCTGTTAGTGTTCTGAGATTTTCAAAGGGGTGTTTGTAGAAGAGCAATCTTATTTTCTCACACTATAATTATTTCAGCGATATTCAAAGATATCTCCACGTAAATAATTATTTTCACTTAAAAGACAAACGGTGTATTACTGGTATACACCTGGGGCGAAATGTGCAAATGGAGTCACTTCAATAGAGCCACCTTGTTGTATTCTAAATAATGATCGTCTGTGATAGAACTGTATTTTATATTGTACTTATTCACTTAAAAAAAAAATTAATGAATGAAATAAAATAGTTATTGGTCATTTAGTTTAGATACAGTATTTTACATCTAAGGATCTGAAGTGTCGTGCCCAAGGGCCCTATTACACAGGATGATTATCGTTATATCATTCTAATTTAAGCGATAATCGTTCTGTGTAACTGCAGGCGACGATCGAAAAATCGTAGTAACGGTCTTAACTAACGACCATTGTTCTGTGTAATATGGTGAACGATTTTAGGTTAAAGATAAACAATCTCGTTTGCCGTTCCGTGACCCCGTGACTTAAAGGACAACTCCCGCGGGACCCCCCAAAAAAAAAAAAAACACAGACACACACAGACACCATACTCACCATCTCTCCGGTGACGATCGCCACTCGATTCGCCCGCCGTCCGCCTCTCCGTCGCCGCCGTCCGCCATCCAGCGATGTCTCCGACTTCCGGGTCCAGGGGATGGAAAAGGCTGCCAGTGCGCTTGCGCACCGCCAGCCTTTTCATTGACCGGAGCGCATCACATGGCTTCCAGCAAGCTCAGCCAATCAGGGCTGAGCAAGCTGGAAGCCATGTGATGCGCTCCAGCCAATGAAAAGGCTGCTGGTGCGCATGTGCACCAGCAGCCTTTTCATCCCCATTCACTTTGCATGAAGACGCCGAGGAGGAAGAAGACCCGGACCGCCCCTCGGCTCTGACGTCGTCGTCACCAGATGCCGCCCCGGAGAAGAGGACTGTGACGATCGTAATAGGTAATGTATACATTCTTTAACTTCCGGGGTGGGGGGTCGGGGGTCCGAAAGTGGGGGAAGGGGGCCAGGCCGGGTATTTAACCACATTACAAAGTTATATAACTTTGTAATGTGTGTTAAATGAGCAAAAAAAAATTTTTGTGGGAGTTGTCCTTTAAGTACCGGCCGGATGATCTTTCCGGCCGCAGAGCTCTGATGCGGGTGCATCAGCGCGCGCCCACATCAGAGCTTCCCATAGCCCACAGTGAAGCGAGCCCACAGTGAACTGACAGGGTTTCCTACGGCCGTAATTCATTGAATTGAATTTGAATTGACATGTCAGTTATTTGCAGCGCCGCACGGATCCCGGCTGGAGCGTATATACGCTCCGGCTGGGATCTTATTGAAAATAAGGCATTGTTCCAGCCCGCAAAAAGTACGGCTGTACTTTTACGTAGTGTGAACATAGCCTCAAAAACACCATTGCTGTGCTTATGGCTTTTTTTTTGCTTTCGTGGTTAAGCAGCTAGGTCATGTGTAGGCAGAGGAAAAAAAGTTCAGCACACAAAAATGTCTAAACCACAAAAAAGATCTTTCACACATAAAGTGAAAAATGCCAGAAAAAAATCAAATGCATAAATTATTATTTTTTTTAAATGCCATGCACCACACTGGCGTTATTTCTGGTGGTTTTCTTTTTTTTTGGGGGGGGGGGGGGGAGGGGAAGGGGGATGCACTGCGAAAAACATTAGACAAAAAGTGTGTGTGAGGTCACCCTTACTACTTTTTTCACTGTGAAAAAGTGAGTGAAATCTACACCAGCTCTGAGCTAGCATAGATTTCACTGCATGCACTCAGGGAAGCGTCAGTACGCATTGGATTCATGTAGAGACAGGCACCTCTTTATAAATCCTGTTAGCCTGCACACCGGATAGTTGGATTGTTAGGACCGGCGTAAGAGATTTCCTTTTAAAAAAAATCTCCCCAATAATTTGTCAAATAATCTCACTGGGGTTATGTTCCCACATCGTCTTTTTTAGATGAAAAAAACAGATGATCCTCATATCTGGTAAATTCGAATGCGTGCGGACCCGTGTGCGACAGCATCCCAATTCATCGCTGCACACAATGGAGCATGTGGCCAGAGCCGCACGCTCCATTGTGTGAACTGACTTGTCTATGTGGCCGCTATTTAATGAATGCTATTCAAACTGACATGACGCTTTCTCGTGCACCCGGATGGAATCCCAGGCGGAGCATATGCTATGTGTACATGCTCCATTCATTCCAATACAATGTATGTTTTGCATAAATCACGGCCTTTGTTGCAAATTGCAACAACGACCACTATTTATGCAAAACATACAGTACGTTGTGTGAACATGGCCTTAATCTGCAACAAAAGTGCGTCCGGAGCCGCACTTTCCATTGTGTGAACTGACAGTTCTGTGCGGCCACTATTCAATGAATAGCGGCAACACAAAACTGACATGTCAGTTTTCACTGCGGCCGCTAGGAATCCCAGCCGGAGTTTAGACTATGTGTCTACAATCCGGCCGGGATCCTCTTGACTACAGTGCAAAGTGTGTTTTCTATTAATCATGGCTGTTGTTGCAAATTGGCCGTCATAAATAGAAAATTTTGCCTAAAAAGACATTGTGGGAACATTGTGGGGAACCTTACACTGCTCTCAGATAGGACAGCATAAATCCCTCGAAACACTCACTTTGAATTTGATGTTATAATATGAGAAAACACTTTTCCTTTTTTTTTTTTTTTTAATTAAAACCTCTACCCTTGTAGAAAATGCATTTCCTATAGTGTCATCATACAGACATCTGAGACAGTTCACTTAATATCCTGGCCTGGGAAAACATTTTGCAAACAGAATGCTTATGCTAATGAGTAGAGCAAGAAGAGTGCGCTACATGTTAATTTGTCATGCTTAATTAGACATTGTGCCCTGACCTTACATCAGACCCTTGGAAGTCATTGCAGAACTCAGTAGTAGACCGCAAGAGGGAAGTTAAATGCCAATAACTTGCATGCGATCTGTGACATGACATTCATCTTCCTATAGAAATCTCTGTTGCAATTATTTAGAACTGTTGCTTTGTATATAATAACTATTAATAGATATCAGAATTAAAGACTTGCCATTTCTATTCCGCTATTATTATGGTATCTTTACATGGGATTTTGATATACAGCTGTACTATTTATAGTTACATACTATATCAATCTATTCTCTTGCAATGTTAGGCTATGTTCACATTATGTAAGAGATCGGCCGTTCTGTGACCCGGCCAGGTCACGGAACAGCCGGTCTCAGAAAAGATCATCCCGGCCGGTACTGCAGTACCGGCCAGATGTTTTTTAGCGCCGATTAGTTCTGATGCAGGCACAGAACTCCCGACTGCACACTATGGAGCGTGCGGCCGGAGCCGCTCGATCCATAGTGTGCACTGACAGGGTTTTCTGCGACCGCTATTCACTGAATAGCGGCCGGAGAAAACTGACATGTCAGTTTTCTACAGCGCCGCTAGGGATCCCGGCCAGAGTGTATACTATGCGCCGGGATTCTCTCAGCCTGCAGCACTACGTAAGTACTGCAGAAATCACGGCCGTTGTAACAACGGCCGTGATTTCTTCGGGCCTTAGAAACATAGCCTTAAGAAGGAACTGGAAGTACTTGCGATGTTTGTAACCAGGTAGAACTTTCCAAAGTTGTTCTAAACCTGGGTGTCACTGCTCTTGGATTTGCCTCAAAGTACCCCTGAGTGTTTTGAACTGTCTCCTGTCTTTCTAGATGTTCCTGAGTTACTGTACATGGTTTTCTAAAAGCTGGTCTATATGAAAGATGGAGCTGGCTGGGAAACTACATTTCCCAGCACGCACTGCACTGCACCTCAGAGTCAACCACTAAGGGTATCAGCCTCATTTTGTAGTATCTGCCTATCGCTGGCTCAATCTTCTTTTGCTTTACACTGTAAATAGAATATCTATCTATAATATATAACAGAAGTCCAACAGCACTCCGGAATTTGAAAGGCAAACTTGGTGATTTATTCCATTAATAAAAAAGCAAAACAGTACAGTATGTATGGGTATGTGCCACATGCTGTGCCGTTTTGCTTTTTTTCTAATGGAATAAATAACCAAGTTTGCCATTCAAATTCCGGAGTGCTGTTGGACTTTAGTTATATATTATTGGTATCCTGGTCGGAGTTTTTTAGCTGGCACCCTAAGCTGTTCTGTGTGCTGCTACATCTGATCTATGTATCTATAGTTATACAGCTACATAGATAGATTAGAAATAGAGAGAGACAGAGAGAGATTGAAAGAGAGAGAGATGAAACAACTGTGTTTCCTTTCCCCTCTATTTCTCAGGAGACTGTCACTGTTCTGTTTTTTCCCAGCCCCTTAGCCCGGTGCTCACTGATTGGTGTGATGTCAGTGGTGGGAGGGGTTACAGATGAGGTGTTATAGCTTGCCTGATAACAGAAGGGACAGAGATCATGTGACTTTTGTCTCAGAAGGGAAGGGGAGGACAGAGGAGTGGAGACATTTTCTGCAGCTTCAGGATATAAGTCAGGATGTGCTATAGACAAAATGCCCAATTCATGTAATAGAAACCTATTACGCACAAGTTTAGATTATAGGTGGGGATTGAACAGGGTAAAATCTGTTTTAAGTGGAGTACCCCTTTAACAGTAGAACTTTGCTGATTAATTTTAATTATACATGTGCAAAAAGTTACACTGTACAATAACAAAGTGTGCAATATTTTGCAGGTTTAGGTCCCTTCTTTAGGCAGGGAATTAAGAATTTAAAAATGAAATCATCAGTAGAAGGTAGCAGGATGTGCAGTTCATGTAGGAAGAAAGAGAGGACAGTCTATGGTGTAAGAATGCAGAGTGCCAGCAAGTCACCTCTATATGGATTATAATTAGTGTGTGTCAAAAATGTAAGTGGCCTGTAAACCATAGACTATAGAAATACATGAAATCAGATGCTTCAAAGGCAGCAGTATATTGTCACGTGTAAAGTAAGCATGGACGTGCGGGACAGGGACCTTGGTGTGGCCTCATCTGACATTATAGAAAGTACCATAAGGACAGTAAACTAGAGATGCTTTATGCATCTTTATTTTACTGTTAGTAGATTTGTAGTGTCCCCATACGGGTGGTTCTTCTGTCTTTATGGACATGGAGAGAAAAAAACTGCTGCACCTCACACCTATGGCTGACGCTAATGCCTCTCGGCTACATTTAAAGACCAATGCCAGGATGTTGGTATATAATTTGATCAAACCATATTGCCTCATGTACCACGTGCAGGTTCCCTGGTTCACATGAGTCTCTACACTAACTCTACACTGTGTCGGTCAGCGACCACAAACCCCGCAAAGTGAGCGCAAGCAGGGAACGGAGGTCTTAGAATGACCCTGCAACCCCACTGTCACAGGACCAATCCCCAAGGGCCCCCCCCCAAAAAAAAACAGCAGGCACTGCTGGCGGAGAAAGCTGCCACCAAGCAACACAAGTCTGAACATGGTCTTATCACTCACCATTGCTCCAAACCCCAAGGGCCCCCCCCCAAAAAAACACTGAGTGTTAGCACTCCTCCTGGTAAGACTCATGTGACCCCAATCAGCAGGAGGCACCTGTGCACACATGACTACTACCTCCTTTTTTTCCTATTCTACCTGCAGGAGCAATGGTGAGTGATAAGACCATGCTCACACTTGTGTTGCTTGGTGGTAGGTTTCTCCGCCGGAGGCGCCTGCTGGGTTTGGGGGGGGCCTTGGGGATTGGTCCTGTAACAGTGGGGTTGCAGGGCCATTCTATGGCCTCCCTTCCCTATTTGTGCTCTTTTTGCTGGGTTGGCGGTCGCTGACTGACACAGTGTTGAGTTAGTGTAGACACTCATGTGAGCCAGAGGACCTGCACGTGGTACATGGGGCAATATGGTTTGATCAAATTATATTCCAACATCCTGGCGTTGGTTTTGAAATGTAGAGAGAGGCATTAGTGTCAGCCATAGGTGTGAGGTGCAGTGCTCCTTTCTCTCCTTGTTCGTTCTTCTGTCTTAACACACCCATGTAAAACTAGTTCACTAGTGATGAGCGAATAGTGCGATATTCGAATATTCGATATTCGTACGAATATCCCGCGAATATTCGAATATTTGATCGAATATTCGATCCCATTAGAGTCTATAGGAACAAGAATTCGATTAGTGAAAAACATCTATTTGACCATTTGGAGGGTGAAACCGGAATCTGGGGGACTTGAACGCTTATCGAATATTTATTGAATATTCGAATATCTCACTATTCGATCGAATATCTATTCGTTTGAACAGTATTCGCTCATCACTATAGTTCACTCAGGTGCCACTGCTAGTGCAGTGTAGATTAGTGTATACTATGCCGAAATCTTCTGCTTTAGTTTTTTTTTTTCTCTTTATACTTACTTTTTTTCTCTTTTTTATGGGAAGAAGACAAGGATTACTTCAGAAGATATACAAATATTTTATTTTATTTAATAAATGGGTTAGTCAGGGGTCTCAGGCTTTTGTCTTGTTTTTTCCATTTAATACTTAGTTTGTATATGGCTGTTTTTTATTTATTAATTTATTTATATCTATAAGGGTCGATTTACACAGAAAGATTATGTGACAGATTATCTGCCAAAGATTTGAAGCCAAAGCCAGGAATGGATTCAAAAGGAGGAGAAATCTCCAGCTTTCCTTTATGACCTGATCTCTGTTTATAGTCTGTTTCTGGCTTTGGCTTCAAATCTTTGGCAGATAATCTGTCAGATAATCTTTCTGTGTAAATGGACCCTTATTTATCTTTATCTATTTTCAACAAGTGAATTCTACAGTCAAAAAAGTCAGGGGGGGAAAACACACGTTAAGAAATAAAAAGAAATTTTATTTACATTAAACTCAACAAAGCCCCTTGTTAACCCTTTGATTAAAAAGCCAGACAGCCAAAGCCATGATGGGACTTGTACTTCTGCAATAACTGCATGCCACAGATCTAGGGGCACAGTCCGCAGGTATTGCAAAATTACATCTCCCATTATTAACAAACAGCCAAACCCATGATGGCAGTTATAGTTCTTCCGCAGCTGCAAATTCAAAGGTTTGGAACACAGTCTTCAGCTCTGCTGTTGCTGTAAAACTACAACTCTCATCATGCAGGGACAGCCAAAACCTGATCAGGCATGACGAGATCATCTGCTGAGCCACAGACAATATACTCTGTGAACCTATCTTGGTCACTTGACCAAAATGTTATCTGATGAGGATAATAACGCCATGGTGATAATGCATTTAAAGCATGTGCTAATGCCCCCCCCCCCTTCGACACACACACACACACACACACAAACACATTGGGGGAGATTTATCAAACATGGTGTAAAGTGAAACTGACTCAGTTGCCCCTAGCAACCAATCAGATTCCACCTTTCATTTTCCAAAGAGTCTTTGAGGAATGAAAGGTGGAATCTGATTGGTTGCTAGGGGCAACTGAGCCAGTGTCATTTTACACCATGTTTGATAAATCTCCCCCATTGAGTCTAGTTTGCTTCTTAAATTGTAGAATGCTTTACGTGTATGTGGCTATATCAATATATTAAAAAAAAAAAAAAAAAACTTTCTCTGTCCCTGCACCTTGATCCACATTTATTAATGTAACTGATCTATATTGCTCTTCTGTACGCACTGAAAGCCCATTGCATGCTTCAAGCACCTCAATCATCTCCTTCATAATAGCAAAGTAATGCTGTGTTGTTTTTAATTTTATATGCAAATGTAGCATGCTCCAAATTCAGTTACCTGTTTTGGAGACAAGAACCGTTTCCGCAATCTGTCGGTAGCTGATAAGCCACATCAAAGTTCCAGTTTATAAGACATTCATGCCAGTACCCACATAACTTCAAAGGGTTCACAAACTTTTCATTGATGGCATGCAAAGCAGGTCCTGGATGACGGGATAACGTTTGGCACATTCTCTCCTCTGTAATTCATCATGATACAGCATATCAGGTGGGCACCTCTATAAAAGTGATTTTTTTTTATTTTTTTTGTTATGTAAACCAGATGAAAAGATAAATAACATAATAAATTCTATGTAAAATTTTAAAGTCTACGTAAAATAAGGGATGGTACCGTTACCATCGAAGCTCGGCCTGTGTGCTGCAGTTCTTTTGTCATATGCCAAGTTCCAGATAAGGTAGACCTGAAACCCAGTCACTAGTAATTTTTTGACAAACCTGCTAGCTTAAATGCTCCTTTTCCAGTCTCCTCGGTATGTAGATTGCTAAAGTCATCTCCTTCTCGCACCAGAAAAAGAGACACAATGGGGGGTCTAAGGGGTCTAATGTGTGCGACTATTCTAATGTGGGTTGGTGTTTATTTTGTTCCAATATATTGTGTGGGTATTATGAAAAAGTCACACAAATGCGTCATCATAGTAAATGTGTCTAAATTAAAAAAAAGAAGGTAGCAAAAAAAGTTCCAAACAAATTCACCCGCTAGTGACCAGACGTAGGCCTGCACCAGTTTTTGCGACTTTGCAAATTATAAGTTGAGTGCAAATTTCAGATTATGAGAATTTTGGGGTGAATACTCAAAACAGGCAGATAAAAAAATAAAAGTTGCATCAAAAAAAAATATTAACCTGTCGAATATTGGTTCATAAATAAAGCTTAGAGTAAAGATGAGTAAAAAATCCAATTATTCACCTAAAAATAGATGCAAAGGTCTTGATAATTTTCCCCCACTGTCTGTTTTAGTCCAAGAAGATGCTGCCGTGATTATAGAACCTTAGTTCCTTTTTCAGACCCAGAGACATAAAAATGATTGGCACTGTAGTGCTCCTCACAGACAGAGGTGTCACAGTCACTGTGTACGGTTTTTATTTTAAAAATGGGAAAAGGGACTTTTAAAAACATTTTCTTTTTCACATTATTTAAGTCCCCCTAGGGAAATATAATATACACTCATTACATTGCATATACTGATCAATGCTATGCTTCTGCATAGTATTGATCAGTTATATCGGTGCTCTGCTGATTAAGTTTGCCTGAGGCAGACTCAATCAGCAGAGAGGCCGATACAGCAATGGCAGGTATAACCCTCTGGCAGCCCTAGCAACTGATTGGTACCCCCGTTATTTGCTGCAAGGGTGCCAATCAGAGCCCTGACAAATGCGGCCTCTGTGCATTCTGCAATCGATATAGATTGTGGCATGCAAAGGGTTAAATTACCAATATTGGACTGAAGTCCTCTCCTGGTAATTGCAGTCAGGTGTTAGCTGTAACATATAGCTGACACCCACTGCATATAGTGTAGTTTCAGCTCCTGAACCCGTGTGATATACAGTATAACGACCTCTGGGCCACAGTAAAATGGTGTGTCGGTGGTCGTTAAAGTGACTCTGTACACACAATATGCCTACCCCAAACCACTTGTACCTTCAGATAGCTGCTTTTAATCCAAGATCTGTCCTGGGGTCCGTTCGGCAGGTGATGAAGTTTTTGTCCTAAAAAACTACTTTTAAACTTACAGCCCTGTGTCAAACTGGCGTGGTCTAGAGTGTCTGTGCACAACCTCTCTGTCCCTTCTTCGCGCCCTCTTTATCATTAGGAATGCCCCAGGCAGGTTTTCTTCTATTCATCAGTTGTGTGAACACTGCACATGGGCTGGATTGTTAAGGCACCTGTGCAGTGTTCACTGCAGAGGAATAGGAAAAATCCTGCCAGTGGCATTCCTAATGATGAAGAGGGTGGGGAGGAGGGACGGAGGGGTGGTCAAGGTTAGGGTACAAGTGGTTTGGGGGGGACAGATTGTGGGTACAGAGTCATTTTAAGAGGTTAAGAGGAAAAGAGGTTATTAAATGTGGAATCACTGATTGTTGAAGAATATATGTAGAATCACAGGATAATTATTCATTTGTTGCTATTCCCTTGTTCTTATGTGTAATGCCATATAATTAATGAGTAGCAAAAGGTGATGTTATTTAGAGTCATATTTGTATGTTGCATTAGAATGGCACCAGATAAAGGTGACCAATGCAAAGTCATAAATTATCACTGAATATAACGTTTATCCAATCCTCCATACACCATTGCTTCTCTTTAGCCTACTGTAACTTTCATCTTTTATTTGTAGGTGTTAGTGCTGGTTTATGTTTGGCTTCTTTACATGTTAATCTCATTTCTTTTAACAGATTATAGTTCAGCCACAAATATCGACTCCCGTTTCCACCTATGTGTTTTGTTGAGCATTTTCTATTTTCAAGGCATATTGCTTTGATCCTAATATTGATCCTGATGCTTTGATGTATTCCTTGGTCTACCTGTGTGTTGTTTTTATGTTTGTTTGTTATTTGTTAACCTTTCCATTTTTCTGCACTTTGCCAATAGCCATGTTTTCTTTCAATTAGTGAAGTCTAAATGCTTGTTAGGGTCTGTAAATACTTTCTTTTAACGGCAGACTATTTTGCATTCTTAGACTTGCGCTGGTATTTGTTTACTAAATAATATTACATGGAAAATACATCATTCTTCATTCAGGGATTTTGTATTTTCTGTGTTTTATTTTACTCGATTTGGTAAACAATGTATGGCATAATTGAAATATTTAATATTTAGGGTTCAAACTTGTTGGATAGCTGTTAGGTCAAGGAGACACATGATACCTTTCATATATCTGTCTGTGCTTCCAAGAAAATGCAATTTTTCTTGAGTACAAAGGGTGGGATTTATGAAGGCCCTGCCTTCTGCGCCCATCGTACCAAATCTACACCCGTTTCCAGCAGGCATAGATTTAGATCATGATTTATGCCTTCGAGCAGGCATAAATCTTGCCATGTGCCCTGGAGCTCCCCCTGCCTCCCTATCGGGCAAGTGGGGGATACGGCAGGTGTACGCCAGGGGGAAGGGGCGAATCTGTGCCTCCTCCCTGGCGCACGCTGGTACTGGAACCTTTGTAAATGTCTCCAAAAGTGTTAAAGAGGCTTTCCCAAGCTCCTCAGATGCAAGTGCTAAGGGCTGTAATGTAGGTCACACGTGACGCCACCATTCTGCTGCTGGTTGGTGTAGGGAGAGGTTTGCCCTGCAGGCAGGGAGAGCTAGGTAGGCCAAAGAACTTTACCAACTGCCCTTTTCAGGGCACAATAGTGGGGTCATCTGTGCTCAGGGGCTAGTGGCTCAGTGGGTAATGGGGAGGGGGGGTGAAAAAGTCCACAGATTCAGACCTCTGTTCACAATAGGAAAAGGTTGCTAATTTCAGGCAGGGATACAAAGGCCTGAACAAGTCTCCTCAGAAAGTGGGATTGTCTGTGCTTAGGAGCTGGTGGCTGTGAGAACATCAAGGCTGGAGATGGAGGGCAAAGTCTTCTCTGGTGTATTCCTCAAAAAAGTGTATGCTGCATGAGAATTACCACATATGGTGGGCTAACTAAAGAGTCAGAGGCCAGAAAAATAAAGGTCTCTTCTTTAAATTGAACAACAATTGTGCTTATTGTTAAAAGTTGGAGGCTATTAAAGTTTGTTTTTTTAAATATATTGTGTTTATGCTGCATGACAGTAAAACAGTTGAGCTAATAGAAAACAGTTGGCCCCACTTACAAACTCTTGTCATATGTATTACAAATAAAAATTATATGGTACAAGAAAATAATACAGCTGGGCTAATAGAAAAGTTTTCTGGCCCATTTAACCCTTAGAGGAACGGGACAATTAAAATTTTTGCGTTTTCGTTTTTTCCTCCTTGCACTTAAAACGCCATAGCACTTGCATTTTTTCACCTAGAAACCCACATGAGACCTTATTTTTTGCGTCACTAATTCTACTTTGCAATGACAGGCTGAATTTGTTCATAAAGTACACTGCAAAAGCAGGAAAAAATTTAATGTGTGGTGAAATTGAAAAAAAATAATAAAATTTTATTTGGAGGAGGTTTTTATTACGCCGTTCGCCCTGGGGTAAAACTGACTTGTTATATATGTTCTTCAAGTCGTTATGATTATAAAGATATGTAACATGTATAACTTTCATTGTATCTGATGACCTGTAAAAAATTTAAACCATTGTTAACAAATATATGTTCCTTAAAGAAGCAGTTCACTTTTTTTTTTTTCAGCCCCCCGGGTAGCCGCTGTCATGTATACTTACAGAAGATGATCGGTGTCCCGTTCCAGTCGGTCAGTTCCCGTCCCGCGGTGCCGTTCAAATCGGGCGCGTGCACTTCCGCCGGCTGCTGCGAGTCCTCTTTTCTGAACAGTGATTATACGCCGGAAATCACTCGCTTCCATGCATTCGCTATGGAAGCGCGTGACTTCCGGCGTTCAAATTACAAGGCCGAGAAGAGGAATCACAGCGCCGGCGGAAGTGAGCGCAGGCTCGATCTGAACGGCACCGCGGGACGGACCGGAGCTACGCCGCGGGACACCGATCATCTTCTGTAAGTATACTTACCCGGGGGCCGGAAAAAAAAAAAGTGAACTGCTTCTTTAAAATCGCTCCATTCCCAGGCTTATAGCGCTTTTATTCTTTGGTCTATGGGGCTGTGTTAGGCTGTGGGGCTGTGTGATTTTTTGCGCCACGATGTTTACTTTATATTCGTACCTTGCTTATACATATGCAAGTTTTTGATCGCTTTTTATTACAATTTTTTTGGATTTGATGCGACCAAAAATGCGCAATTGTGCACATTGGGATTTTTTTGCGCTTACGCCGTTTAGCGTGCAAGATCAGGAATTTGACATATTACTATTTTGGATGATTATGCACGCGGAGATACCAAACACGTTAATTTATTTATTTATTTTTATTTTTAACATGGGAAAAGGGGGGTGATTTAAATTTTTATTGGGGGAGGGGGCTTTTTATTAATAAACCCCTTTTTTTTTTTTTTTTTTTTTTTTTTTTACACTTATACTAGAAGTCCCCCTGAAGTTAGGATTATTCCCCCTGTGGTTAGGGTTATTGCCCCTGGGGGACTAGTATAAGTACACTGATCTCTCATTGAGATCTATGCAGTACTGCATTGATCAATGTGATAGGCACTCGATTGCTTTCGGCTGCTGCAGCCAAAAGCATTCGACTGCCGAGCCGGGATCAGCGCCATTACAGCGCAGACCCTGGCCGGGTGAGGACACGGGGATCGCCCCTCTGCAATCGTGTCACGGGGGGGCGATGCCCCCACTAGACACCAGGGAACAGGCTGCAAGTAGTAATCAGATGCAGCTGTCAACTTTGACAGCTGCATCTAATTACTTAATTAGCAGGTACAACAATTGGACCATTCCCGCTAATAGCAAGTGGCACCCGGGACCCGGCCCTGCTTTGAACACCTCTAGGCAGCCCAGGACGTACCTGTAGGCCCAGGGTCGTCTAGGGGATAAACAGTGTTGGCCAGTTGAACAACTACTTCTTAAAGCAGCTTTAATGTTATCACACACACCCTGCCCAATGCTACCATCCCCTGTAGCAGTGTCTCCTCTGTTACCCTTAAACATCTATATGCCGTCTGTGGGAGACTTTTAAGCCTGTCAATAACTTATTTTGTTCCGAGAGTTACACCAAGCTCTCGCCCACTTTGAATTTTTCACACTTGTCCATCCTGCTTGCTGTGGATATTGTCTTTGAGTTCCTTGTTTTTAATGCAGGACCTTTTTTTTCAAATCTAATTTCAAATTTAATTTAAAAATCTTTGTCAAATCTAATTTGAAATGTAACTTCAAATTCACTTTCAAATTCAATTTAAATTAGAAAAATATACCCTGGTTTGCAAGAGCTGCCAGAGTTCCTCTGTAATTTATTGATCTTTTTTGACCTCCAAGAATTTTTCACCACCAGGCTTTCGCCCACTTTGGATCCTTCACAATTGTCCTTCATGCTTGGCACTCGTGCTCTCCTATAGATACTTGTTAAAAGATTTAAAGGGGTTATCCAGCGCTAAAAAAACATGGCCACTTTTCTTCCTACTTTTGTCTCCAGTTCAGGTGCAGTTTGCAATTAAGCTCCATTTACTTCAATGGAACTGAGTTTCAAAACTCCACCCAACCTGGAGACAACAGTAGGGGGAAAGTGGCCATGTTTTTGTAGCGCTGGATAACCCCTTTAAAGTGTGTCCATTCAAAATCCAGGGCTTCTTAGGAAGACTGTATTGTTATTACTCGTCACTACCTCCAATAATTTGTGTAACACCAGGCTCTCACCATGAATTATAAGGAATGTCACCACCAGGCCATCACTATGAATTATAAGGAGGTTCACCACCAGGCCATCACTATGAATTATAAGGAGGTTCACCACCAGGCCCTCACCATGAATTATAAGGAGGTTCACCACGAGGCCCTCACCATAAATTAAAAGGAGTTTTTCCACTTACCCATAATTTTTCTGAGGGTGTGCATTACACGTTTCTTCACTTATTTTACAGCCCTTTTTGTGGCCTAAAGTTCCCATCCCTATTAACTTAAATAAGGGTTCAGGTCCTTGCAAATATTCGAGTAAAACTCTGGGTCATTTAACTTTTTTTTGTTTGTTTGTTTGTTTGTAGTTTCAGAGGACATGTCAAACCTGAATATTTATTGGTTCCCTCATCTCTACATCTGTTAACAAATTTAATTTGTTAAAGGGGTACTCCAGCGTGCTGGCTTTTGCGCTGGGACCGGGGACGAGGTGGCCGAGGGAAAAGACGTCCACTCACCTCCCCGGTTCCAGCGGCGGGTCCTGCATCGCGGCGCTCCGCTGCCCGGTTCCTGGCCGCTTCCGGGTGTCTGATGCGCCTCCTTCACTGAGTGGCTGAGCGGACCTGAGAAGTCACTCCTCGGGCCCGCGTCAGACACCCAGAAGCGGCCAGGAACCGGGCAGCGGAGCGCCGCGATGCAGGACCCACCGCTGGAACCGGGGAGGTGAGTGGACGTCTTTTCCCTCGGCCACCTCGGCCCCGGTCCCAGCACAAAAGTGCCCCCACGCTGGAGTACCCCTGGAGTACGAAAATCACGAAAATTCATAATGAATCTCGGTTCGAGAAGTTCAGTTCGTTTATCTCTGATTGTATTCATTATATTGTATCAGGTTAGGTACCTGAGTAGAATAACCCTTCTATCCTGCTATCGGCAAGGTCATCTAAGGACAAGCAACTTCCACTATCTATATTAGCAATAGATTTCCTTTATTTAAAGCGTGTGAATGTTAAGGGTTTTTTTTTTATTTTTGAAAGGTTGCAGTTTAGTGGTAGTACTACTGTGAATTTCTGATGAGATCTTCTAAATATATATAATTTGCCTGTCTGCTTTATTTGCTTTTTTCCATACTCTACTTATAGCATATGACGCCTCTGACATGTTAGCTTTAAAACTTTTCTTTTTTTCTTAAATGAATTTAGAGTCATAGAAAATGTATCTTTTAGGAAGTATTCATTTTAAAACCTTTGGCTGAAATGTGCAGAATTTTTACTGTACCGTGAACTAAGTTATATAGCCTGCATATAGACAGCAACATACATGCATAATGTATTAGAGATTGTAGATAAATTGTCCAGGTAAATTTTTTATAGTAGAATATCCAAATTAAAAAAAATAAAAAAATAAAATAAAATAAATAAAATAAACAATGTTTGTTAAATAATTTTACGAACCGATATAGCAAATAATGAAAAAGTAAATGACCTTGAATCTTGCAAATGCTATTTCTTTTGAATGTAGGACATTCTATTCTTCGGCTTTATTAATGGATAGTATGACCTTTTCTAAACTTGAGTGGCTGTAGGCAGAGGATTTAATTTTACACAGATCTCATTTAGCAATTTGTAATTAGTAGGCCACCATGTAATGACTCAATTTATGCATGCACAAATGATGAAGCTGAACAATTGCTTTTCGGTGTGCTGGGAGACAATGAACAAGGGGCTAAACTGCATTGATTCCGTATATACATTGATTATTTTAAATGAATGCAAAATATCCTATAGTCTCCTATAAACCTTATAACCTTGAAAGACCTTAATCTTTGAGATTATTAAATCCAACAAATTTGCTAACAAAAGAATATTTACACAATATTACAATCCACCAAAATTTAAAAACCAACTGCCCATTATTGTATAGGTGCCAATACAGCAATGATAGGGATCCCACAAGACCTCTGAACGTGTTCTGTGGTGTCTGGTGCTAAGAAGTTAACGGTAAATGCTGTAGGTCCCGTAACTTGCTTGGTGACACTTTCATAGATTGAACTTGTTTTACTAGCACATCTCTTAAAGGCTGAGACACCTGAAGACTTTGGAAACCAAGACAACTCCTTCTCTTGAGGACCCATGCCGTACCAGTACAGCATGGAAACCTGTCACTTAAGGACCCATGCCGTACCGGTACGTGGGTCCTTTAAGGGGCCGCCACAGTTCGCCGGGTCACGATTGCAGGAAGATGGCTGCTGTTTACTACAGCAGCCATCTTCCTGTGTCATGTAGGGGGCATCATCACGCCCTCCCCCATGACAACGATCGCTGTGATTGGCTGGTGATTCTCTCACTATACCCCTTGTTACATTCCTTGAGGGGTGTAGTTTCCATAATGGAGTCACTTGTGGGGGGTTTCCAATGTTTTGGCAGCACAGGGGCTCTGCAAACCCGACATGGCCTTCATCCTCCATTCTGGCCAAATCCAGCTTCCAAAATCCAAATTGGAGGCTTTCCATGCACCGGCTTTGCACTTTGTGTCCACATGTGGGGTACTCCTGTAATCGGGGGAAATTGCTCTACTTTAGTGGTTTATTTTTTCTTTTAACCCCTTGTGAACATGAATAATTCAAAGTTACGCCAACATTTTAGTGCAAAAAATTAAATTTTTCATTTTCACGTCACATTGTTCCACCTTTGTGCCTGTCACCAGTGGGGTCCATATGCTCACTATACTTCTTGTTACATTCCTCAAAGGGTGTAGTTTCCTAAATGGTGTCCCGTTAGGGGTTTTTGTTTTTGCACCCCAGGGCCTCTGCCAACCAGAAGTGATACTTTGAAAATTGGCCAATTGATATGGCTTCAAAATTCACTAGGCGCTCCTTTGTATCAGAGGCTTGTGGTTAAGGCAAATAATGCAATATGGCCACATATATATATTTCTATAAACTGCAGAAACGGGGCAATAAAAATTGTGGTGCATTTCTCTGGAAATAGATTTTCTATTATGAAAGATATTGGATCACAATATAAATTCTGCAAAGAAAATTGAAATTTTCAATTTTCTTACACACTTAGCTTTTATTTCTGTGACTCACCTAAAGGGTTAAAAAGCTTTCTGGAATTGTCCCTTGCAAAATCTGATTTTGAAATTCTTGCAAAAATTTGGAAAAATGCTGATAAACATTGAAGCTTTCTATTGTCTTGTCTATTGAAGGCAAGTTTAATAAATGCTGCCAACTCAATGTAGACATGTTGCTAATGCAATTTCATACCTAATTTATGTGGTATAACTATTTTCCTTGCAAGCAGAAAATTTCAAAGTTCGAAAAATGCAATTTTTCACAATTTTTCACATCATTTTGGGGGTTTTCATAAAGATAGGCTACAAGTATTGACTCAAATTTACCAGAAATATAAAGTATAACATATCACGGGATGACAATCTCAAAATCAGCCAGATAGGTAAAAGCATTGCCAAGTTATTAATGGATAAAGTGATACATGTCATATTCCTGAAATTTGGTCCGATCCTTAAGGCCATTTTGGGCTTTGTCCTTAAGAGGTTAAAGGGGTACTCAACAAAAAAAATTGCTTTCAAATCAACTGATGTTAGAAAGTTATATAGATTTGTAATTTACTTCTATTTGAAATTCTCAAGTCTTCCAGTACTTATCAGCTGCTGTATGACGTGCGGGAAGTCGTGTATTCTTTCCAGTGTGACACAGTGCCCCTTTCTACCCGTTCTGTCCATGTTAGGAACTGTCCAGAGCGGGAGAGGTTTTCTATGGGGATTTTCTACTGCTCTGGACAGTTCCTGTCTCGGACAGAGGTGGCAGCAGAGAGCACCGTGTCACATGGTGCACATGTATTGTGCAGACAAAAAGTACAATATTCAGCTGGCAGCTACAACTAGACGAAAGAGTAACATACCAGCACAGAGGTCTCTGTTAGAACATCTTTACTGTCTTTACTTCCCTACAGGCACATAGGCACACAGTGTACACTTATACATGGCCATGCACCAGATACCACAATAGAGATGAATAGATGCACCATCCCCTGCACAGTTCTATGGACCAGGCTATAGTATGATAGATCTAAAAGTCTTAATACTGAAAAGTAATTTTAAGAATGACAGGGAGAGAAAAATCTATAAATCCAAGCTGATAAGAACATTCAAGTCATTGACACAGGAACTCAATCTAACCCTTTGATTTATGACCCATTGCATAGAAGCAGTTCACACCAGACTGATTCGAGATCTTTGCACGCCTGGGTCATCACCTGTGTTTCAGTTCCATCTGTAAGAAAAAGCTCGGTTTTATTGCTTTGGCTTATCTTAATGATATATCACCTTGTGTAACATATCTGAATGTAGTCGGTAATTCATATGTAAACTTGCCTGATGAGGCGGCTCTCATATTCGGAAAGCTTGGAAATGTAATTGTTACAATTAGATCATAAGGAAATCACTCGTAACAATTCTTCTTGTGTCGTCTTGGTCACAAAACTTTTTACCATTTATAATAAGAGTAATTCCATGGAGAGGGAAAGCAGACATGGCAGCACGTCCCAATGGCTTCTCAACACTGTTAATATTAACATCAGGAGTTAAAGGGGCTGTCCTGTGAAAAAAAAATTAATTATTTTTTTTTTAAATCAACTGGTTTCAGAAAGTTATATAGATTTTGTAAATACTTCTATTTAAAAATTTCAAGTCTTCCACTACCTATCAGCTGCTGTATGTCCTGCAGGAAGTGTTGTTGTTGTTTGTTTGTTTTTCAGTCTGACACAGTGCTTTCTGCTGCCACCTCTGTCCAGAGCAGGACAGGTCTTCTATGGGGATTTGCTGCTGCTCTGGACAGTTCGTGACATGGACAGAGGTGGCAGCATAGAGAGCTATGTCAGACAGAAAAGAAAATAACATTTCCCGCAGGACATACAGCAGCTAATAGGTATGGGAAGATTTAAATAGAAGTAAATTACAAATCTATATAACTTTCTGAAACCAATTGGTTTTTAAGAAAAAGATTTTAGCTGGACAACCCTTTAATTTTATCAGAAGTGCCCATATACCACTCCACGGTTCCTAATTCATGTGGGTTCCTTACCTAAATGGTGCAGTGCCGCAATATGACCACCACCACCACAACCGCAGTGCCCAAGGAAAGAGCAACTCAGTGGTCCAGCAGCGCCACAGCTGCCAAGCATGCGAGGAGGAGACTTGCACCACAAAGCCCAGCAGGCCGATGCCCGATTGAGCACTACGCTTGATAGAGCATGCACGCTCAACACTACACCCTATAGACCCGCCAGCCGTACCTGCAACAGGTGCTTCAGCCACCCATATAAGATGTATGGGTCTCTCCCAAACAAGCACTGACAGATAATGGTAATAGGCGTCAGTCGTAAAATCATCACCTGACCCCTTTATTCTGGTAGAAATAAGCTGCAGCTTACTCCTCCCTATTGGAAACGATCAATGAACAGCGGCCACAGAAAACTTACGTGTCAGTTGTTTGCGCCACCGCTACAGATCCCGGCCGGAGCGTATACTATGTGTATACGCTCCGGCCGGGATCCCATAGAAGGCAAGGTAACATATATTCTCGTAATAATCATGGCCGTTGTACAACGGCCGTGGTTTTACGGAAATATACGTTGTGTGAACATAGCCTTACAGTGTGTCCAAGCAGTCACTAGGTGGAGTTGTTACAACTTGAATACGGAACAGTTAGAGCCTGAATTCAATGCAAAGTAAGTGTAAGATAGTTATACACTATGGGGGAGATTTATCAAACATGGTGTAAAGCGAAACTGGCTCTGTTGCCCCTAGCAACCAATCAGATTCCACCTTTCATTTCTCACAGACTCTTTGGAAAATGAAAGATGGAATCTGATTGGTTGCTAGGGGCAACTGAGCCAGTTTCACTTTACACCATGTTTGATAAATCTCCCCCCATAAAGCTTACTTATTATAATTCATCATTTTCAGCTGTGAGTAAAATCTGCAAAATATACACTCATTGTTAGCCTTGTAGTGGGAGGGTGGGCTTGTGGAAAGATTGATATTGCCAATTTGAAAAGGTTTCCGACCACCTTTTGCTTTGTAGGCTTAGCAGCCACTGACTCTTTAGTGTGTATGGCTTGGAGTGTTTTTATTAAAATGCTCCAAGTTACTCAGCTGCTCATGACTTTGAAAAGCCATCGCGTGACATTTCTATAACTTTACGAAAATGACATAAATGTATGAAAATATTTAACATGGTCATGAAAATTCATAACCTGTAGCTTGACTGGACATAAAAAAGATGCATGGGAATCGTCGTAAGTTGGAAAAGACAAGTGCTGTATTGATGAAGTGTAAAACAAAAATGACATACTCCCAATATAGATAGCAGAGCTAACAGTAACATATTAATGAAGAAACAGTACTGTTAACAAAAATAGCAGAATCCTGTAGTACATTAGTTCAGGATAAAGAAGGTTTACTTTAAAGGAGAAGTCTGACCAAAACATATATTTAAGTATGTTATTGCCCAACAAAAATTATACAAATTCTCAATATACACTAATTATGGGAAATACACATATCCGGGGACATCTATGCATGTTATAGCAGGTGATAACGCCAGGGAGAAGGCGCAGACTGGTATACATCTACCGTATCCCCCAGTCACCCGATGGGCGGGCAGGGGGAGCTCGGGGAGGTGTGGCAAGGTGAGGAGGAGGCATGGACTCCACCCCGCGCCTCATTTATTATGATTTATGCCCACTCACAGGTGTAAATCATGATCCGAATCTATATATGCTCACTGCAGGAGCAGATTTGTTGCACCAGGTGAAGGTTCCGGCACCCGGCCAGCCAGATTCACTAAGAGGCTTGCGCCTCTTAGTGATTTTGGCCGGGGGAAAAGGGGTCGGGGGCCTAATTTAAGACAAGTACAAGTATGCTGGTCTTCATATATCCCCCCCCCCCCCCATTGTGCTTTATTCCTTTATTTACAACAGCTTGAAATCTAATATTCCTAGCAAAAATGGTGACTTAACAACCCAGAGCTCAGGTGTGGGCTGGGCCGTGCGGCAGCTGGGACGGGAGCGTCAAACAGGGTAACCTCGAGTACCAGCTCGGGTGCAGGACAGGAGAGTTCCACCGGGATGATTTGACCTGTCAGCTTTTGCTCTGCCCCTGCTGCCCGTGTAGCCGTGTAGTCAGCCCGCCGTCCGGGCCTTCTGTGTCACTCTGCACTTGGGGAGAGAACAGGCTGGGCCGGGGAGGAGTGGCACAGTCTGCTCTCTCCCCAAGGGCAAAGCGACACAGCTTTGAGAAGAAGTAGAGGAACATCTGGACAGTGGTTGGCTGCACGGAAAGCAATAAGGGAGCACGGGCTGACAGATCTGATGAAGGAGAGGAGAGCTGGTGAGAGCAGCTCCCTCAGAGTCGTCTGTCCAGGTCTACTGGCCGCCCACACAATACAGATAATGACAGCTCCGATGCAGGAACAGGAAAGAGATGATGATTCACATGTCACATCACCCCGGTGGTCTCTCTCCCATCCCACACCAGAGCTGTTACCGGAGGTTACCCTTCTTCACTCTCCTGTCCCTGCAGCTGCACAGCCCAGCCTGCACCTCTGTATGATAGACAGCGGGTCATAATGTAATAGGAGAAGAAAAGAAAGCACTATATCAGCACACCTTTGTTATTTCACAAAAGATATATGATTTTATTAAAGCACAGAAAAGAAAAGTGTTAAAACCATTAAAAAACATACAAACATGTAGTGCAGTTCATAATAAGATGCTCTACTGCCTCTGCCCAACATGGTGATAGTATACTACCTATGACCCTAAATAAGGGAAACAGCATGAATGCACATAGATATGAGGGGCAGATAGGTACATAGTCCAAGTATTAAATATGTATGATATACTTCTCCCTCATCCTATATGTGTCAGGGCCCCTGGGAACACAGAGACACTGGACAAGTGGGCCCTATGGCTAAGACCCCCCACGCTGTCCCTACCTGCTTGCAGAGCAGGCCCTAAACGACCATCCGCAACTGGGCGGCGTTCCCTACGCTGCAGTAAGTGCAAACACAAAACAAGACGAGACAAACTAACACAATAAAGAATAGTCGGCGGGCAAGGTTGGCACTCACCTCCCCGATTACAGCGGCGGGTCCCGCATCGCGGCGCTCCGGTGCCCGGTTCCCGGGCGCTTCCTGGTGTCTGACGCTGCCCGAGATGCTACGTCTCAGGTCCGCTCAGCCATTCAGTGAAGGAGGCGGGATCTGAGCGGACTTGATGCGGATCCCGCCTCCTTCACTGAGTGGCTGAGCAAACCTGAGACGAAGCGCCTCGGGCGGCGTCAGACACCAGGAAGCGGCCGGGAACCGGGGACCGGAGCGCCGCGATGCGGGACCCACTGCTGGAACCGGGGTGGTGAGTGGACGTCTTTTTCCTCAGCCACCCCCGGTCCCATCAAAAAAGTGCCCCCCCCCCCGCCGGAGTACCCCTTTAATACTACCTAGCCGCACCTCAAATCTATGTGCATTCATGCTTTGTTTCCCTTATTTAGGTGGTATACTATCACCATGTTGGACAGAGGCAGTAGAGCATCTTATTATGAACTGCACTACATGTTTGTATGTTATTAAATTGTTTTAACACTTTTTTTTCTGTGCTTTAATAAAATTATATATCTTTTGTGAAATTACAAAAAGGTGTACTGATATAGTGCTTTCTTTTCTTCTCCTATTACATTGTGACTCAATCGAGCACTATAGCACCCTGACACTTAGTATTTGGGGGTGCCCTCCCCACATTTACTACTTGACAGTGGGTGGTGACATCACCATTTCTGCTGGGAATAGAAGACTTCAAGCTGTAGTAAATAAAGATATAAAGCTCTATATGTGCATTTCTTATAATTAGTGTTGAGAAGAGATGAGCGAACCTGGAGCATGCTCGAGTCCATCCGAACCGAACTTTCGGCATTTGATTAGCTGGGGCTGCTGAACTTGGATAAAGCCCTAAGGTTGTCTGAAAAACATGGATATAGTCATTGGCTGTATCCATGTTTTTCACATAGCCTTAGAGCTTTATCCAAGTTCAGCAACCCCAGCTAATCAAATGCCGAACATTCGGGTTCGAATGGACTCAAACCCGAAACCGGTTCGCTCATCTCTAGCGTTTAGGCGTGGTGTGGCTTTAAGAAGCAGCACTGTGCCTCTGGAGTAGGAATTGGGGTTCAGGTGGAGCTCCTGGTCCGTATACTCCACTCCAAGCTAATGGTGCGTTTACACAGACAGATTTATCTGACAGATCTTTGAAGCCAAAGCCAGGAACAGACTATAATCAGGGAACAGGTCATAAAGGAAATACTGAGATCTATCCTCTTTTCAAATCCATTCCTGGCTTTGGCTTAAAAAATCTGTCAGATAAATCTCGCTGTGTAAACGAACCCTTAGAGCTGATGAGGCTCTGAAACCACCTGGTGGATCTATTCAAAACTTCAGAGCTTCCCAGGTGAAGACTCCCAGGGTGGGAGAACACAGGCAGTGATGGGCCTGTTGGAGCTGCAGCCAAGGAGTCTTGGTGAGACCAGTGTTGCTAGTAATGTTGTGCAGTGGGCTCAGAAGTGACAGCTATGGAAGCTGTGTTTTACAGTCAGTGGCTAGACGGCCTAGGTTTTATTTTATTTGCAAAGTGTTGCCTATGTCTTAAGTTTTTTCTTGAACAGACAAATAAAGCGACTGAGGTCAGTTTAAAACATACAGTACTGACTGGACTGAAGTTTGTGATGTGCCAACCATCTCAGACCCAGGAGACGGCGATCCCAGCGAGTGAGTAACCCCCCAGATTGTCACAGTTTATATTGAGAATTAGTATAATTTTTGTCGGGCAATAACATACTTAAATATACATTTTGGCCGGACTTTTCATTTCACTCTGATAAATGATGCAGAAATGAGAGGTTTGTTATAAACTGTGCAAAATCTCAAAATCTACATGACCTCGCACAAGCAAATTTGCAATCATTTGTACACAGTATAATGTTACAATAGCTGCATAATTCGCCTTATCACAGTAAAGAAAAAAAAATGTTCCTTTTATTATCGATTCTGGTCCAACCTTGGATCGGTTGGCTAAAAGTAAGTAAGCAGATTACTGTACACTGTATATCACCTGGCTTACCTTGGAGTTTATTTTTGCCCTTCTTGTTCATAATCCTGTGCTGCTGTTTCTTGATGTTATGGCCAACGCTGAGCACTGAATTTACTTGTCAGAAGCGGGCTGTTAAACGTAAACTTTTTCTACTGATAGAACATGCTGACAAAATAATAGTAAATCTTTATCCTCTGAGACTTTGATTCAAAATTGACGTCTAGTATGACTGTTTCTGTTATTACAGCCATTAAAAATGGCTGCGACAACCGACAAAGGAAAAGCTAATATCTCTGCAAATTAGAGATGAGAAATGGAAGAAGGATACTATTAGGAGGCTGTGAGTCAGCATTGGCATGACAGTTCTGGAGACGCAGAGCAGCAATATTTACTCTTTTCTGCCGCGCTGAAGTAGTGTAGGGAGAGCGTGACCACTAGAATATGGGCTTCGCCATACTGCAGCAGAGGAGCAGCAATGGCAGCGGTGGTAAGCAGGAGTGTGACCCAGATGGCATCACTGGCAGTCTTTTTTCACATAGTCTTTTTTTCTGGAAAGCTTTTCAGTGCCTTTTGACTTTGACTTTTTTTACATATTCAATCCAGGGTTAGTGAAGGGAGACACACAAAAACACAGAGAAATGCAACAGCTCATTACAATGGCAAGATACAGACCCAATACAGTTATGAAAATGACTAAAGCAGCCCTCCAACTGCTAAAAAAAAAAAAAAAAAAAATAATGAGACTCTCAGTTACCATTTGCAAATAGTGTATACCATCCCATCAACGTTAAGGTGGCCTCATTCCGGGATGGACTCACACTGCACCCTAGCCTATCCACGGAATATAATATGCCTATACTCTAGGCATGCAGGGTCCATCCAATACTTCTTTTAGTGAAGGGAGATTTTAGAGAATTTCATTTTTATGCCGCATTTGATCAGGGAGAGTGTTAGTGATAAAGAGGGAAATGCAGGTGCAGAAGAAAAACACACTGTATGTAAAACACAATCTTTATTGTTCTATTAAAATATGGTATCAAGTTGGGGAGATGCAGTTCCCGTTGTGAAACAGCTGTTGCCCCGCCTGCCTGGAAACTGCATCTCCCGACCTGCTACCGTGTTTTAAAGGAGAAGACTGGGCAAAGCTATTGTTTTAGCAGGAGCTGGAGAGGGGGAGGATAGAAGAGTCGTGTTCTTACCTCCCCTGCTCTAGCGCTGGTGGCTGCGTGCCACCAATCTGGTCCCTGGATCCCCAGTTACTCCCTTTTCTGAGCCGGACCCAGGTTTTGATGTGTGCGGTCCGCTCAGCTTTGGCCGCTGACTGGCTGAGCAGACCGGAAGCAGCTGGGGACCAGAGCAGTGGTATGCGGCCACCAGCACTGGAGTGGGGGTGGTAAGAGTACTTTGTTTCTTCTATCCTCCCCCTCCGCAGCACTTGTTAAAAAAATAGCTTCTCCTTTATGGAATAAAGATTGAGTTTACATATAGGAGCTAGTGAGTGCCACAGCTTTTTCTTCTTTACCGGCATTGTTGGACTTTACCGACATTTTTAGGCCAATGGTGCCAGTGTCTGTTTTCATCTTTATACTGATAAAGAGCGAAATGTAGGGGTTTCTTCTTTTGTCTAATCGTGAATTGTCACATTTTCAATGTCCATTCTATTAGTGATATGTTCTTGCATTACATTTCTTGTAACTGTTGGTAGTTAAAGGGGAACTATTAGCAGGTTAGAGTAATCTACCCTACTAATAGCTCCTTATTAAGCAAGGGGCGCCGAGTAGGAAAGTATGTCTTACCTTCTTCCTCTGCACTGTTTCCGTGCTGTTAGCACTGTAATCCACGGTCCATAGCACCATTAGGGGCACTGCCCCGCCCCCATTGTGCAAGCCCGACCTGAGGCTCCATTCATTATCACAAGAAGGAGCAGGCTTGCGTGATGGGGGCGGAGCAGTCCTCCTAACAGTGCTCCGGACTGAGGATTACACTGCTAACAACATGAGAATGGTGCAGAGGAGGAAGGTAAGAGACATATCTTCCTCCTTGGTGCCCCATGTGCAATAGGGTGATATCAGCAGATTAGGTTAGTCTAACCTGCTGATAGTTCCCCTTTAACCCAATTCTGTCCTTCTTAAAGTCCTAGTGGTACCTGAGTACTGGCAGCCATGGTTAGACCCAGAAAAGGTGACTGCTATAGGTGAACCCAAGTTCTGTTCTCTGGCAACCAGCCAACAACTTGTTGACATCTACCTATCAAACTTTAAAGCTGTATGTTCTAAGATTCTATTAAGTATTCCTTGTCCTTGTCATAAAATATGATGTAAGCAATAAGGAGGTGTTCGCAGTGTATGGTTCAACTTATGTTTTCTGTTATAGCCTCTGTTATCGGCCTTGTATGCTGCAAAGGAATCCATATCCATCAATAGGGTTTTTATCCCTTTGAGGGGTGAATAGTATTTGTGAATATTTGTATAATTCCTGCAACTAATCAGATTTATAATACGCTTTATGCCTAAAGTGCAACCTGAGTGTAAGGCTAAGTGAGTGAAGATAATGGAACCCTCGCAGTCGCACTCACATCACTTGCTGGAAAAGTATTCTTTACTCTATATAGTTTCTATCAAACATTGAGAACTCCTATGGGTTCATTATGCCGTCAAAATTAAGGGAAATGACATGTCATGCCTAAGCCCAAATAAAATATTGGCTGTACTGGAAGCATTAACATTTATAGTATAGTCAGTGGCAGGATGTTACCGCAGGATTTATCTACTGTGTATTACAAGGACAGTTTAGTCTTTATATCTAGAACACCAGCTCACAGAGAAATGCTAGTAATTGAAATATTGTACATACAGTATCGGCATTTACCGTATTTTCCAGATTATAAGTCATCTGTTTTAGTCAAGTCAACAAAAAAATCTTCACAAAAAGGCTCCTGCATCTAAATCGACTGGTGTAACAGGTTGTGTTAAAAGGCAACGATGAGCTGACGTACACGATGTTGGCTGTTGGTCGTCTTTCAACATGTTGAAAGAAAACAATGCCGGTAGCAAGCAACGGTGAGCTGACAGTGGCTCTGTGCAATCGGAGTGGTGGCAGACCGCTGCTATCTTCTATGGGCAACCTGAATGATCTAAAGGTCGTCTGGGCAGACAAACCCCTCCCCCCCTGCAGCTTCCCAAATCTCCCCCCTGCTCCACCATGCTTGGGAATTTGATAACAAGTACGAACTTACCTCTCCCCGTGGCTGTGGTGAACAGTGGGACCAGCTTTAGGATCCCTGCCGGGCTCCAGGATTTCTGTCACAACTCGGCTGATGGACTGGCCACTCAGCCAGTAAGTGACTGGGGCAGGACCCGCTCTAGTCACTGATTGGCTGAGCAGCAAGTCTATTAGCCGGGACAGTAATTTTCCCCATTATGTCATCAAAACTCAAGCGAAAATGGCTTCCAGCAGGGATCCCAAGTCCAGTCTCAATGCTCTCTGCGGGCACGGGGAAAGGTAAGTGTGTACTCATTATCATATTTCGCCCTTCCGGATTTTCAAAATCGCAGTAATTCTCCTTTAAACTTTTTATTTGTCTTTTCTACTTGTATATCTCAATTCTTTACGTTTACTTCATATACAAAGTGTTGCATTTCTTATGACTTGGAAATCAGATGTTAAAGCTGCAACAGTGTTTTCACGAGCTAGATAAAAGAAAAGACAATGGGGGGATTTACGAAGACCCGCCCCCTTTTGCCCGGCAGGATACACTGAAACTGCGCCCGGCGTACGATATCTACACCTGCTTCAAGCTGCAAGCAGGCGTAAATCATGATAAATGAGGCGCGGAAAGAGGCCACACCTCCTCCCCGCCTTATCACACCCCGCAAGCTCCGCCATCCCTCCCATTGGTCGAGCGGGGCGTACTGCAGGCGTACACCAGGGGGAAGGGGCGAATCTGCATCTCCTCCCTGGAGATTTTTAAACAGAAGTATAACTTTCTAAAAAAAAGGTGATTTGAAAAAAATATATATTTTTGTTGAAGTACCCCTTTAACCCTTTGAGGACCAGGCCCAAAATGACCCAGTGGACCGCGCAAATTTTGATCTTTGCACTTTCGTTTTTCCCTCCTCCCCTTCTAAGAGCTCTAGCACTTTCAGTTTTCTATCTACAGGCCATGTAAGTGCTTGTTTGTTACAGGAATAGTTGTACTTTGTAATGGCGTCTTTCATTTTACCATAACATGTATGATGGAACCCCAAATATATTATTTATGAAGATATAAATAGGTGAAATTGTAAAAAAGAATCCAATATGGTAATGTTTGGTCGGTTCCTGTGTCTACGTAATGCACTATATGGTAACAGCGACATGATACAATTATTCTATAGGTCAGTCTGAACACAACCATATGCAGGTTACACAGATTCTCTAATGTTATATATTTTTTTTAATGAAATCCTTTTTTTTGGCAATTAAATATTAATAAAATGGGCCTATTGTGACGCTTATAACAGTTTTATTTTTTCACCTACAGGGCTATATGGGGTGTCATTTTTTCCGCCATGATCTCTAGTTTTTATTAATACCATATTTGTGAAGATTGGACGTTTTGATCACTTTAATTTTTATATATATATATATATATATATATATATATATATATTGTAACATAAAATCGGTTCTCCGTTCACTTTTTTCCCTCTTTTCGTGTACGCCATTCCCCGTTCGCAATGACGCTTGTTATATTTTAATAGATCGGACAATTACGCACGCTATGGTATATTATATGTTTATTTATTTATTTTTATATTTTTTATTTATACAATGGGAAAGGGGGGTGATTTAAACTTTTATTGGGGGAGGGGTTTTGGGGTAGTGTATTAGTGAACCAGAGCGCCGATCGGACCGCACGGAGGCAGGTGAGAGACCTCCAGCGGTCCGTTTTAACGATCGGGACTGCGGGGGTCCTGATTGGTAAGTAACAGGGGACTCCCCCTGTCACTTACGCTTAAACGCCGCGGTCATTAATGGTGAGGTGCCGGCTGCTGATTGCAGCCGTCCCCCACCTGCTATGAAGCGCGCTCCGCTCCGGAGCGCGCTTCATAGCTCTGGACGTACCGGTACATCCAGGGTCGTCTGGGGACAGACTTCCAGGACTTACCGGTACGTCCTAGGTCGCCTAGGGGTTAATACAGGTACTATATATTTTACAAAAAAAAAAGCCAAATCTGAATTCTTAGCTAAGAAAAAGAGAAACATAATCTGTGGATGGATGAAAATCTGGATATCATGATCCAGGACCAATCCTATGAATGCATTGGGAATTTTGGTGACAATAACAATATAGATTTCCTATTAGAATGTTGTCCTTTCTTGTAGTCGTATTTACCCCACTATCACTTTATTTAGAATCTGATTTTATTTACAACCTCATACATTAGCTCTGATTCCAATTTTGCAACAAACAAGTAATACTTTTCTTTCTAGTCAACAGCATTACTTTTTTTTATCACACCCTGGAGAGATGAAAAGAGAATGGGGTATGATTAAGTGAAAAGATTTACAGCTTAAGTAAAAGAATTCTTAAATATTTATCTCTAATATAACTTCAAAGATAAAAACATAGAGAAAATATTTTGGAAAGTGAAATGTTTATTCAAGCCAAAACGCATTCTACCTTCTGCATAGCCGCTGTTTTGTAGCCCTTACAAGATAACTGCATTAAATAATGAAATAATGAAAACATTTATTTAGTTGTTCCGATATGTATCACAAAGTAAATCTGCACATTGTAATTTAATCCTGAACAAAACTTTTATTCAATAGAATTTGTTTCAGGCGGTATAAAGTCTGTTTAAAATATAAAGTACCATCAATTACAACATGACACAACCCCTGTCAAAAATTATGGAGCACTTAGGATGTCAGTTTGGGAGACTAAAAAAAGGGACAGGTGAGGCCCTGCACTGGCATCAACCCTGCTGTCCCTGCCTGCTTACCACAACCTAAGTGGCAGCAGGTAACTGGGCGACAGTCCCTAACCTGGTTGTATTAAGCCCAGAGACTAAGACAGAACAAACAAACACAATATAATCAAGGTAAACAAGCCGGGTCGGTAACTATCAGTTGTTGCAGTCCAAATTTAGAAGACGGGGAGAATAGTCAGAGTCAAGCCGAACCAGAGAATACGAAGTCAGGATACAACACTAGCTTAGTCACACTCTAAAGAGGCTCTATCACAGACAAGGAAGCATTATCCGGGTAGTAGTTTTATGAAGGCTGGAGTCCCGGCCCCAGGCGTGATTGGGGCAGAAACTACAGCCCATAACAATACACAGAGCCGACTGGCAGTGCTGGCCGCCAGTCAGCATAACATACACTGAACACCTGTGCCAAATTGCCCGGCCGTGCACTCCATCATCGGCACCTGTGGGAGGCTTTTTTTGGCAGCCGGCTCCTGACATGGGATATGTTCAGCAGCTTTTTTTTTAGCTTGTAGCAAGTATTAAGCACATGAAAGATCCATGCTTAGTCCCTTCCTGCAGTAAGATATTGTTAGTATCTGTAGTAAGATACTTCATCATCTAAAAGCTGACTCACCCAACCTATTTCTATTAATAAAATGTTCAGTTACTATTCCGCTATTTATTTCCTCTGGTCCTGTACCTGACATGCACCATTATATCAGAGATGGGGAAGGATATTTGATTGTTTTATTCAGGCAATCATTTCTAATGTTTCATAAGAACAGCACCAGACAAAAGTTGCGGGATCATTACCATGGGCAATGTAGATCCAATATTTATCTCTGAATGTGTCTTTCATGCCATCACCCAAGCACTGTGGCTGCTTCTTTTTCTCCGAATGAAACCTTGTTTTCAGCTATTGACATTGTTCATACTGGTTTTCGTTTAACTTTTTTTGTGTAAATGACAGAAGCTTGGACTGGAACAAGGAATATGACTTCAACTAACAGGCAAGGATCCAAGCAGTAGAGTAGTTAGAACTACCTAATTCATACACAACATCCAAGGGTTTAAGAAGGAATGGGGCCAGAAATCAGGTTTTCCATCTTGAGACTATGGACACACACGGTGGGTATGCTTCCGGTTTTCCAAAGTGGAAACAGATTTTGGTGCAGATTTTTAGTCATCCAAACGCTTCATAGAGTCGCTATATAATATTTATCATGTACTTTTAGGCCATGTTCACATCCGTGCACGCCCACATCAGAACTCCCCACTGCACACTATAAAACTGACATGTCAGTTGTTTGCGGCGCCGCAAGGGGTCCTGGCCGGATCGTATATACTATGTGTATATGCTCTGGGCGGGATCCCATAGACACACGGCCAACGTATTTTCTCGTATTAACTACAGCCATTGTTGCAATCGGCAACAACGCCGTAGAGAGACGAAAAAATATGTTGTGTGAACATAGCCTAAATAAGCAGAAATAAAGATTAGGGTTTTTTTTGTTTGTTTGTTGTTTGGGGATACAGCCCCAGTTCCACTCCATGCACCAACTGACACTGTGTTCTTCCTGTAGTCTGATGGACTGGGGCTGCCTCCACCAATGCCTATTCAGGCACAGTATATGGTGTATGACGACCGTCCACCTGCCAGAACTCTTTATGGTACACCAGGTTAGGGGGGCCACAGTGTAACTGATTCTAGGGCAGAAGGTGAAGCAGTGGTGGGTTAAAATCTGAGGAAGCTTACAGCGGCAATTCTGTCACCCCGGCTGGTGTCATACAAAGTGTGAACATAGCCTTACTGTGGATTTTAAAATACCATTTAAAGAAAATCAACTCCATATCAGGTACAGAGCTGCATATATAGGCAGATATGTGATATTTAGGTAAAACCAACGATGCCTTTGTCTTTGCTGATAGCCATTTGCATTATAAAATTGCCTTTTTCCTTGGAAACTAAAGAACCACGAAAGTGATGCTGAGCCACAGATAAACCACAGGGAATAGCCCATGGTCCATTAGAGATATGCACAGCTAACTACACGGCCAGTCTGTAGCTAATCTACTGTATGAGACCTAATAGCTGATGCCATTTCTGGTTTGGTGGCTGGTAGATCCTTTAGAAATGGATGGATGCCCAATGGCAAGGCCAGTCTGTGGCTATAGTGTAGCATAGCTGAAATAATTGGTCTATTTTTTTGTTTGTGAGAAATTTAAAATTGATAATGTGTTAGGCAGGGGGATCCATTTTTATAGTTTTAGCAAAGAAAGGTTAATGATGTGCAAATGACTATGAACAATTCATGTATTCAAAATCATACCCACAATAGAAATTTAGTTTTTTTTCCTTCAAACATTATCTTTGGTGAGGGAAGCAATTATTTGTCACTTCTTCTGTAAAGGTTGCTTCATTCAGCTTACTTTATCTCACAGATTGCATGAAGGTTTTGGAAATTAGCAACTTCAACAGTCAAGGCTTCAGCAACTATTTCTTCTTATGCTGCTCTTCCAATTAGCCAATAAAATGTGATAAATCAACTCCATTCATCTAGTTTTGTCAGTGTTACTGTGTATTTTCATGTAAAAACATTGGTTTTGCCCATCAGCCTTTGTCATATTATTTCTATTGAGACCTGTTACGGGTAAATGTGCTAAAAAGACTAAAATATTTTATTAATAATAATACTGTGGTAAATGTTTTCCACGTTAAAGGGAATCTGTTAATGGGTTTAATCCTCCTTAAATGACGGAAGCATAAACTAGTGACAGAAATGCTTAACAGATCGGTGTATTACTTACAACATTTTGCTCAGCCGTTCTTCTAATATGCAGGAGAATAGGATTGTTTCCACACACCTCCCCCCACCCTTCAGCTGCTCATTGACAGTTGGCTGCCTATACACAGCATGGATAGATAACTGCCAATCAGCAGCTGGTGGGCAGAGTTTCCTCCTTGTCATGAATATCCAGGACTACTGAGCTCATGCACATAATGGAGAGGACTACTTATTGTCCATGTTATTCAGAAGGATAACTCTGGATCTTCTGCACAGAACAATGTAAGTCATACATCATTCTGTTCAGCTTCTCTGTCACTAGTTTGCTACCCTAAGATAGGACAGCATAAACCTACTGACAGAATCTCTTTAAATCAGTTGCATCAAGTGTCTGGTGAAATTATCAGGGAAAAATGAATGTAATTAGTTTATTGAATGTGAACAGGCCCATACAAAGTTGTTGACAGTGCAGACTTCACGTTTGCATTGTCCACCCGAAATGTTTTGTCCAGTGATGAGCGAATAGTGAAATATTCGAATATTAGATATTCATACGAATATCTCCTGAATATTTGAATATTCGATCCCATTGAAGTCAATGGGAACAAGAATTTGATTATTGAAAAACCTCTATTCGACCACTTGGAGGTAAAAAACGGAAGCTGGGGGATTTAAACGCTTATCGAATATTTATCGAATTCGGCGAACTATTCGATAGTCTAAATATCGAATACCTTACTATTACTTACTATACTACTTATACTTACTTACCTATACTTACTATATCCATTCGATCGAACAGTATTCGCTCATCACTAGTTTTGTCCTATTCTGTACAATTATAGAATGTGATGAAGGTTGTGTATTTGCAATTATCAAGTCAAGGTTTATATAAAAAAAATAATGAACAAACATTCACAGTTCACAGAAGAGAAGCTATGATAGGGCTGAGCTTTTCTAAGAGAAATGATAGATTTCATACATTCTTGAATATTGCGTGTTGACAAGAGATGAGTGAGCATGCTCGTCCGAGCTTGGTACTTGTTTGAGTATTAGGGTACTCGATGGTACTCGTTATTCGGACGAGCATCTCGCGATACTCGAGAGAATGGCATCTTCCTCTTCCTGCATGTTTGGTGGCTGTTGCCCAGAATTTGGCATAATGGTGCGAATAGGCAGCCCCAGACGCACCCATGCATACTGCCCCTGCTGTTTCCTGTCCGTTTCCTTGGTGTTTCCATCATTTTCTGAGGTTGACAGGTTCTCACACAACCTTCCCTGGACCGAGCTTGGGTCCCCTGCAAAAGAGCTCAAGTTTCCCATTGACTTCAATGGGGTTCGTTACTCGAAACAAGCACCCGAGCATCAGGAAATATTCGTCTTAAGTAAAGAGCACCCGAGCATTTTAGTACTCTCTCATCTCTAGTGTTGACACATTGCCTGGAAAGCAGTTGATATGGACACTGTAGCAGTAAGGCTACGTTCACACAGAGCAAAAGGGGCGGATTACGCGAGGAAATATTTCCGCCTGAAATCAACTGACGCTGAATTCCAAGCAGAATATAAGCAGAATGTAAGCAGAATCCCTGCGTATTCCGCTAGGAAAGTGTTCAGCTCGTAATCAGCTCTTGACAAATTCAGCGCGGAATACTCGAGGGATCCGCGCTGAATCCGCATGCATTCAGCGCTGAAATTCAGCGAGTATTTGGCGAGTAAACTAGACTATACCAGAATATATACTAGAATCCTCCTCCCCCCCTTTTTTCCCCATTTCCGCGCTGATTCAGCGCGTAATTTCCGCTTGTATTACGCTTGCATTCCGCGCTGAATACGCGCGTATTCCGCGCTGAAACAGAAAACAGAAACAGAGCCCCATTGGTTTGTATAGGCTTCTGCTAGCGGAAGAATGAACATGTTCATTCTTCTGGCGGAAAGCGGATTAGTTCAGTACGGAAATTCCACCGTGGGAACTGCAGAGGAGAATTTCCATTCAACACAATGGAAATTAGCTCTGCACCTATTTTAACGCCTGAAATTTCAGCGCTGATTCAGCGCAGAAATTCAGCTGCTTTTGCTCTGTGTGAACGAGCCCTAAGGTATATGAAACATTTGTTTGTCCATTATGCATAGACATTGGTGACAGCACATTTGTAATCTAAATGAGTTTTTTTTAACTCCTTACCGCCTCATTTTAAAGCATATCGGGAAGATCAGATTCTTTTTACTGTGTAGAAGTTTCACTTTAATTTACTTTTAGTTTGGGCAGCAGTCTACATTACTAATTTATGTAAGAGCTCACCATGTGCTTGAGAAGTAATCAGCAGCTCCCTGTAAGATGCAGAGCAGCTGGGCAAATAGTTCGGACCTTTCACCATAGGTAGAGAACAAAAATAGAAGAAATCCACAGTTCTATGCACTAAAAATGTTAGGCCTTTATTTCATATCCTTAAAAATATGGACATACAAAGATAAAAGCACACCGACGCCTTACTCATGGCCTCATGGGCAAGAGGGTATTTTAAACATTTATTTGGGGGGTTATAAGGGTGTTTTTTTTATACTTTAAAAAACTTTTTTATTACACTTTTTTTTAAACACTTTTATTCACTTTAAAACATGCAATCAATAAATTGCATATACTGATCTATTCTATGCCATGTGTAAATGAAATAATCAAAAGTTACTCCAAGACACAGCGGTGTGCCGTCAATTGATACCACCAGAGTTGTAATGCGTCTCCCAGTAACCTATTGCATTTTTTTTTGTTCTAATTTTTGTACATTTTGTTTACACATCCTTTAAGGGTGAACCAGGCATCCTTTGCTCTGCCAAGCAGGGGCACCTGGTTAAATGCTTAAAGAGAACCAATCACCTAAATATAACTGTCCCTATTATGACAGTACATCTCTCCCTAAGTCTATTCATGAAGATACAGACTGCCTTTGCAGTCTTTATCTTTATACTTTACCTGATCCTCTGTTCCCTGGCTGTTCCGGTGAGCGCCGCCATCTTGATGACGTCACTTGCGTTCCAGCTGTGCGTTCCAGCGTGACGTCATCAAGATGGTGGCGCCGCCGGAACAGCCAGGGAACAGAGGATCTGGTAAAGTATAAAGATACAGACTGCAAAGGCAGTCTGTATCTTCATAGATAGACTTCATGAGGATTCATGAGCATTTGCAGTCTGTAGCTTTATACTTTACCTATCCTCTGCTTCAGTGCCGCAAGGCCGGGCACCGCCATCTTGATTACGGGCCTTGCGTTCCACCGCTGGAACGCAAGTGACTTAATCAAGATGGCGCCGCCGGCCTTGCTGCACCGAAGAAGAGGATTAGGTAAAGTATAAAGATACAGACTGCAGAGGCAGTCTGTATCTTCATAAATAGATTAGAGAAGAGGGATTTTAGATAATACACAGCGATCTTGCGCTGTATAGCGCGAGATCACTGTGTGTTAACAGAGCGGCAGGCAAAGGATCATGGGAACCTTTCCTGCCACTCTGCATGACGGGAGTTTCCTGTCTCGCGCCGGCTCTTTTGAAAAGAGCCGGCTCGAGACAGGAAAGTAAAAAGGGAATAATTCAAAAACGTGACAATAAAAATAATTAATTATATTTGCAAATGTCAATTAAATTATGATTTGCATCTAATTAAGGAATAAAAATTTTTTAACTTTCGTCCATGATTGGTTCTCTTTAAGTCTCCCATTGATTTCAGTGGAGTTGGTTACTTAAGTCGAGCACTCTAGCATGTTAACATGTTTGCTACTCTCAAAGTGGGTGTTTCTAATATAAAACTTGTAGAAAAAATTCTAGCAACGATGGGAACAGTCTGGCTTTCTTTGAGACAGGTGATTTTTTTTTTTATTCCTCTATGGATATCTCCATCTTGTGACTGTACAGTTGGGGGTACAAAGTGATTTTTATGAAGGTTTAAAAAAAATAAATAAAAAAAAGCTTCACCTCATTTTACTAACAGTAAATTTTTTACTTTTCTATATTTCTTGTAACATTCAACCAGTAGCTGCTTTAATACTCCTGAAAGCTGGAGGAAAAATAACATAGGCTTCTATAGAATCTAGAGTAATCCGAGGTTTTTCAGTGAAAGCAAAAATGCTAGTACCATCTTAACTACTTCTGGAACGGAAGAGGTGCCGTATTTTTTTGCAGACATTTAAAATAATGTAATTTCAATAGCACATCATATGTAAAAACTGTTGCAGCATCTATCAGCATCTATATAACACAACCTTATGATAACTGGATGACTGTTGGAATCTGTCAGAGCAGTTCTGATTTAATGTGATTACACAGACCTCTGATCTCCAGAGGCTATAAAGTGAAAAGATAAGATTGATGTGATGTTATAATGCTAAGTCATGAAGACTAACAAGTGAGACGCAGCATATTTGTAAAACTCTTATGTGGAAAAAGTATTTAGAATACATTTGAGTCATAGGGCAAAAGTATAACACCCAACATTTTTCCGTTGATGCTTCTTTGGCACGAGACTAACATACTTTTCAGACTATTCGGTATACTCTGGTGTTGATTTTTAAAATAGGCCTAGCGGCATTAGTATCAGCCATGGATGGGATGTGCAGCCGTTCCTTTCTCTCCATGACGTGTTTTACAGTTCTCCCTTTTCTGAACAGCTCGCACTCCTTTATAAGACCCACATGACCAAAATTAGCAGGATATGCCTGTGCTCACATGTCAGTACCTTATTTCTTCCCCATTCTGTGTGAGCAGCAGTGGTGAGTGTAATACCATATTCATACTTGTGTTGTTAGGGGGCAGCCTTCCCCGCCGGTGGTGCTGGCCGGGTTCTGGTGGGGCATTTTGGGTTTGGTCCTGTGACACTGGGGTTGCAGGGCCATTCCATGGCCTCCCTTCCCTGCATGTGCACGCTTTGCGCAGTTGGCGGTTGGGTAGTTTCCCTGTTGGGTAGTTTCCCTTTTAGTATCTTAAGTACTTTTCCCCTTAAGTACCTCTGCTGTAAGCATGTAACTGAATAATATGGACAATTTGCACATATAGCTTAGGAAGGATACCATCTCTGATTTGGGGAAACTTAGGTAAGAAAACTTTTTAGCATTGAATCCGACTCAGTCATACAGCATCCTTGAGGCGCAGGAGTACTTGGCACCAACGTGATAGCTGGTAGGGGCTAACCTTGGCATTAACCGTAACAAGACTTGGAAAAAGCAGGGTGCCCATTCGGCAAGACACAACTTTTCCAACCCCTAGTTAGTCTAGCAGTTACTGCAGTACCACTGTGGCACTTACAATGGGGCCTTAGTGTTACACTAGCTTCTCCTACAATCCCAGAAAACACTGTGAGGCTATGTTCACACAACGTAAGGTTCATTTTAATCACGGCCGTCGTTGCAGATTTCAACAACAGCTGTCATTTATACGAAACTTACATTGTGCTGCCTTCTGAGAATATAGACAATTTGCACAGATAGGGTTGACAAGATACAGAAAACTTTGTAGCATAGGAAAGGATGACCACATGAGGAGCATTGTCCAGAAAGTAATGAACTCTGCTGATGAACTCTGGGGCCAGTTCGGCAAGATGCAACTTTTCCAACCCATGACTAGACTTTTAGTACCTCTGTGGTTTACAGGACTTGACTGCAGAACAATGATCCTCTGACCGTGGACAGACTTTATCCTTTAGCATTAGTTGCACCCTTGGTATTTTAGCACTACATACTCAGGAAGTCAGAAACTGCGGTCTACACTCCACTACTCCACACCACTAGACTGAACTGAACACATGGCCCGAACATGGACTGAACCCCTACATATAGATCCACATGCTGCTTCCCTATTGGTGACCTGGAGTGGGTTTATTGGCTCAGGGGAAGGAAAAGATACTTGGTTAGCCCTGAAAGGCTGAGAGAGGAGGAAACTTAGAAATACTTGCTCCAACAAGCATGTGGCAGAAAAGTATGTGTAAAATACAGACATCTTAACAGACTGCGCTCAGAATCTTGCCTGCCTTAGTGTCTCAATGTAATGTGTTGCGCACCTCTGCTCTCTGGCGCTCTTTGCTTAAAGAATTGACATGTCATTTTTTTGAGCAGAGATGGGGGAGGCACACAACATATTACATTGAGACACTGAGGCAGGTGGGATTCCGAGCCAAGTCTGCGGTGGGGGTTCCGCTCAGAATTTCCACCTGTTTTACCCAATGTGAACGAGCCATTACACTGGCCGATAATTGGCTAAACTAGCATATCTAGCACACCACTGACTATATTGACCCCATAACCTGCAAATGATAGCTGGACACAGACGTAAAATGCAAGGCAGCAAGGACTGCAAATACTTTGCAGGTATAGCTAAATGGTTCACTACTAGAGATGAGCGAACCTGGAGCATGCTCGAGTCCATCCGAACCCGAACTTTCGGCAAAGCTATGTGGAAATCATGGATATAGTCATTGGCTGTATCCATGTTTTCCAGACAACCTTAGAGCTTTATCCAAGTTCAGCAGCCCCAGCTAATCAAATGCCGATCGTTCAGGTTCGGATCGACTCGAACCTGCACCCGGTTCGCTCATCTCTATTCACTACACTACAAGTAATCACTACTGTAATTAAACACTACTGTAATGGTAGTATGACCGTGAATAGGATCACCCTGAGTAGTCAAAACACATTGGGGGAGATTTATCAAAGGGTGTAAAATTTAGACTGCTGCAAACTGGCCACAGCAACCAATCACAGATCAGCTTCCAGCTCTGGTGAAAGGAAGAGGAGCTGTGATTAGTTGCTGTGGCCAGTTTGCACCAGTCTAAATTTTACACCCTTTGATAAATCTCCCCCATTGACTCTTGTATATGTCAAATGCTTTTAGTCTTGAAGAAGAAAAAAAAATTTACACAGTTGTATTATTGGAAACTTTGAAACTTCTTCTGTCTTGTCCTCTTCAAGAATGGAAGGTAGAGCTTGACCAGGGTGATTTATGGACTTATTATTATAAGCTGCAGGTTTTGTACAATAGGTTTGGGGGGGGGGGGTCATTTTAGGTTTTGCCTCAGGCATTAGAAAACCTAGAATCTGCCTTGACTACACTGGAGGAAGAGTTAAAGTAGAGTATGAGGTACAGCACAGATAAAATCACACTGGGGGGTGGGGGTGGGGGAGTCACCTAGCAAAGTTATGCAGAGAAAATGAAATTTAGATGGCGGAATAAGGGAAAAGAAAAAAAATGAAATATCAGCTATATCTAATACACAGCTGTAGCTGAGATTGTTTTTATTTATTTATTTTTTTTAGCCATAGGCATGCTTTAAATTATTTAATTTATCAAATTTACATTAAAGTATAAGGTACTAGGCATATCAGGATATTACATATGTCTATATACACTAAGTCAAACTGTAGTTCCATACAAATCAATCATACAATGTTTAAATTTAATATTAAATAAAAAGGATATTTAGATGTTTGCATTGTATCGTATCCCTAGTTGAAAGTGCTGACTTGTTTTTTTTCCTCTTCTTTACAATGTACTTTGTTTGATTTACAGTAATACCAGTTTGACATATTTAAAGCCATGAGCGCCTCTTGAGAATATGAATCATAGTGCAATCTAGTCCCACAGGGAAAAACAGAAGGTATCTGGCCTATACCATATGATACCGAAGCATTAATCAAAGTATCTCTCTGTTGTTCTTTCCCTTTTGCTTTTCAGGCACTTTTCTTTTTTTAGATTTTTTTTTTTATAAATTAATTTAAGTAAAGCATTGAGCAAAGTATAACTAAGAAGATGACATGTTGAAGAATTAGTAGTAACAAATAAATGAGTGAGAGAAACATCATTGTAGGTATGAAAAGTTTCTTTAGAACCGATGCCAACCATACCTTTTCTGATGCCAACCCTATTTTTTTTCTAATGTTAAACTTTGCTAAAATTTTTAATTGTTAAAATTTAAAATTATACGACAAAGTTTAGCTCCAGTGTGTGCGTGATAACTTGTTGGTCCATTACATAACTACTAGAGATGAGCGAACCTGGAGCATGCTGGAGTCCATCCGAACCCGAACTTTCGGTATTTGATTAGCGGTGGCTGCTGAAGTTGGATAAAGCCCTAAGGCTATGTGGAAATCATGGATATAGTCATTGGCTGTATCCATGTTTTCCAGACAACCTTAGAGCTTTATCCATGTTCATCAGCCCCCGCTAATCAAATACTGAACATTCGGGTTCGGATCGACTCGAACCCGAACCCGGTTCATTCGTCTCTAATAACTACCCTGTTTATCATACAATCCTATCCTTATAAATACTATCCTTATCAACAAAGATAAGGTCACAGAATTTATGCAGATTGCCAACATATTGTTGGTTAGTCTTTCTGGTAGACGTTGCCCTGGATGTGTTTTCTCCTTTATAATATTTTATAATCTGCACTTTGATTGATTGTCCTATATGTGTTCCATTGATGCAATTTAATTGACTGCTAAAACTTCCCTATTGCTCTGAAAATCGCATAATGTATGAAGCTTCAAATGTAAGACCTAGGTTTGTATAGATTTCCTTCCCAGACTAAAGTAATCACAGTATCGGTACAAACACATGGAGCTTTTGCTCGAATTCCCCATATTGTCCATGGTTTGGTTGATTGTATAGTGTTATTTTAGTAAAACTTAGGTCCTAAATATCTTCTGCTTCATTTAGAATTATTGCTAGTGGGAGCCATTAGTATATAGAATCTATGATTTCGACTAGAGATGAGCGAACTTTTCAAAAGTTCGGTTCAGCAGATTGGACAAACTTTAATGTAAAGTGTGGTTTTGTGCCAAATCTAACAAACCGCATTAAAAGAGCCAAACTCATTCAGGTTTTTAGCTGTTTTAATGCGGTTTCTAAAAGTGGCTCCTTATACTTATATATCCACGCTCCCAAGGGGTCCTTCTTCTCTGGTCCCATCCTGACGTCTTCTATGGTGAAGGCCCGCTCAGCCAATCACAGGCTGATTAGGACAGGACAGTACCATGGCCAGTGATTGGCTGAGTTGGCTGTCACTCTAGAGACAAGAGTGACAGCCTTCTCAGCCAATCACAGGCCGCAGTGCTGCCCTGCCGTAGTCAGCCTTTTTACATGAGTGGCGGCATCTTTCCCAACCCCTGTGAACTTTGCAGAAAGTTTTTGTTCGGTAGTGAACCAATGGGTGGTTCGGGTGTCACAGTTCGCTCATCTTTAATTTTTATCATTGTGTTTCAGTTCCTGCTAGTTTTCTATATTGTACCTACGATGATACACAATTACAGTATATTAGTATTGTATAGTTATAGGACAGTGCAATCTTTTCCCAAAATTTTAAGCCCCTTAGACTATGACCTTGTATTGAATGTGTTGAAAATTGTTATTGTAGGTGAAATCTCTTCTTATATTATAGGATGTTGCAATGGAGAATAAGAAAGATCAATCTCTGGTGGTCCAATCTGGGATAGCAAGACACAAAAGAAGCAAGATGCAATAGGTATATATATCTATCAAATTATTATATATTTCACCATTAATAATATCTCTGACACTCAGATCATGTAACATATTTCATGAAAATTTTTAAAATACAATTCATCTAATAAATTTTATATTTATCAGGAGTACCATAGTCCTTAAAAAAGTGTCTTTTATAATTTTACATATGTGATGGGATAAGAATGCATTTGGCAAGTTTCCAATACCATAAATGAACTATTAGACATTTGTCATTTTGCTTCAATGTTTTCAATTGGAAGTGTTACCCTAATGTTGATATGTAACATACTACATGCTGTAGTTTAGCTTGATCTATTATACTGTTGTTGAAACAAGTATAAAAATTTCAGTATACCATGAAATTCATGGGGGCAATGAAGTCATTCACTATCAATGTTGATGTATTTTAAATATATTTGCCATAAACTTGTTCTGTGGAGACACAAATAAAATAAAGAAGTGGAGAACTGTAAGGTAGCATGCAAAGAAACATAGAGGATTAGTAATAGAAAAAGACCACTTGGTCCATCGGTTATATGTTTATTGTAGAGATATTTACATTCAGTGATTGTAAATTTACCTTCTGCTGGAAGTTTGTTCCAAGCATCTACTACTCTTTCTGTAAAGTATTATGTTTTTCATGTCGCTTCTGATCTTTCCCCCCAACTAACCTCTGCTTGGGTCACCTTTTTCTTATTAAAAACACTTCCCTCCTGAACCTTATTTAGCCTTTTAAGATATTTAAAGATTTCATATGTCATCCCTTTGCCTTCTTTCCCTAGACTATACAGATCCTTCCTTAAAGAGGATGTACCACCAGGTACATCCTCTTTAACCTGAAGCCACGGATCGAACGGCGCCGGCACTGGGAACTGGTGCCACGGTCCGTTTTCCAGAACCGGACGGTGCTCAAGCACTGGAGGTAGGCCGGCCCGCCCCCAGTGGGAGGGAATTCCCGCCCCTGTATGACGCGGCTCCATTCATTCTAATGGAGCCGCATCATGGTGGTACATCCTCTTTAAGTTTTAAGCTTCAGACCAGCTGGCCCCTTCCATTGATAATTAGAAGGGCTGGGCCAGCGGGGGCCATAACCCCAGCTTATAAATCCCTTGATCCTTCTCTTCTGAAGTCTTTGCCACTGATATGATACTAGAATCAGAATGTCTTATCTATAGTGAAGAAAGTGGGAAGCTAGTTCAAGTCACCATGTGGGGAAGAGTCCAAATAGATCCCTCAAGTAAGCCTAAGATAGATAGATAGATAGATAGATAGACAGAGACTATATAGTGGGCAAGATAAGAACAATCTCAATGCAATATACCAGTGTACAGCAGACTTTCCCAAGAGCAATATCTACAGCAGAAAAAGCACAGAGGCATAGGGACATAAAATATAGACAAGCACTAGAAATAGAAATATACAGTTAAATATGATCTTCTTCTCTCCCAGAGGGACTCGCACTTGTACTGTGCTGTGATAATGCTCCAAATGCCGCCTGGCTCATCAAACTGCAACCAAAAGTCTAAAACAATGTAATAAAACATTGTTTAAAAATTAAACAACAATACATTGTTAAGTGGTAATTCTTTCATAATCAGATTATTTTTAATGGTTTAAAGAGTACCTCTCAGTATGTGCTGCCACAATGGGGGCTCATGTTGCATTGACACTTCTGCATGAGCCCTATTCTAATTAATAGGGCTTGTGCACTGGAAAAATCAAGCATAGGATGGTTGCCTCTTGCGTGTCTTCACACCAAACTGTGGAAAACACATGGCAGTACATAGAGATCAGTATCCTTTAAAGGGGTACTCCAAAAAATTTTCTTTCAAATCAACTGGTGTCAAAAAGCACCAGAGATTTCTAATTGACTTCTTACTTTTTCCAGTCTCTAATACAAACTAGGGAAATACTTTTGTACCATGTACATGAAGGCAAAAAAAAAATTCAGAAAGGCGTGTTTAGGTAATGCTGACAGGATGTCACATGGCACCAACTACCAGTCCCAGTACGTATGTGCAGGGCCGGCCTTAGGGTAAATGGCGCCCTGTGCAAAAACTTCTTTTTGCCCCCCCCCCCCGCTTAAGGTAACGTAAAGCTTCTTCAGCCACCCATGCCTCCAGACAACACCCATCACCCAACTTACCCCCCCAGCCATTCATACAACTACCACCCCCAGCTCCCCACACAACTAACACCCCCAGCCCCCCCAAACAACTACCACCCCCAGCTCCCCACCCAACTATAGTGCCCCAAACATTTACGACCCCCACACAACTACAGCCCCCCCACAACTATCGCCCCCCCACACACACAACTGCCTCCCACACACACACAACTATCACCCCCAGCCTCCCACACACACAACTATCACCCCCAGCCCCCACACACAACTATCACCCCCAGCCCCCCCACACAACTATCATCCCCCGCCCCCCCACACAACTATCATCCCCCGCCCCCCCATACACACACATCACCTTCAGCCCCACATGCACACATATCACCCCCAGTCCCCACACACACACACAACTATCACCCCAGCCCCCCACACACACAACTACCATCCCCAGCCCCACCCCCCAGCCCCCCACCCCCCCACCACACACACACACACACAACCATCACCCCCGCCGAGAGTTCTCTTACCTGAGCACTGGCGTGGCATGTTTTCACCCAGACCGCACATCCCCTCACTGATTGGCTGGACATGCGGTATAAGTGATGTTATGCTCCGGTGCTGCGCAGGGGAGGAGGGGAGCTAAGCGCTGCAGAAGGAGGGTGGCCATGGGCGCTCCGGCAGAATGATGAACTGCACATCTAACTACAAATATAAGTTAGATGTGCTGTGTGTCTGCCGGAGCCTGGGAGGAGGGAGGAAGGGGGGGGGCGCTCCAGCAGAAACACAGCACATCTAACTTATATTTGTAGTTAGATGTGCAGTGCATCTCTCTGCCGGAGCGCCCCTCAGCTGTTTGGGAGTAAGGCCCCTTGTGCAAGCGCACAGGTCGCACACACCAAAGGCCAATCCTGGGTATGTGTACTGTATAGTCATTCATCATAGACGAAGCTAGTCGTGCACTAGAGAACCAATCTGTGCCATAATACCACAACCAAACAGGCTGACAGCCACCTGTCAAGCCATCATGCAAGTAGCCTGTCTACACCAGAAGCCCAGGCTGCAATAGTTCCAATGATTACCTTGGTGTGGTCACAACCAGTCTTTTATGCAAGTCCAAGCTTGTGTCCTACCAACAAATAAGTTAGTGTAGTCACAATTAGTCCTGTAAGTTATACCATCCTCCTCACCCAATGTGTTTCTGTCAACCGTGTTGACGTCATCAGGGGCAAAGCAGGTCGGGATATTAAGAGATTGCAAGGGATTTTCTCATACTATTGGTGAATGTACCTGACTTACACTGGTTATTTTTATTTTCTTCAGTCTGACACAGTGCTCTTTGCTGCCACCTCTGTACGCAACAGGGACTGTCCAGAGCAGGAGCAAATCCCCATAGAAAACATCTCCTGCTCTCCAGACTGGAAAGAATACATCACTTCCTGCAGGACATACAGTAGATGATAAGTACTAGAAGACTGGGAGATTTATAAATAGAAGTAAATTACAAGCACTTTCTGCCAACAGTTGATTTGAAAGAAAAAAAAATCACTGGAGTACCCCTCTAAATGCAATTTGTAAACTTTCTAAGTATTTTTAAAGTCATTTCTGATCTTTAGACTGGAGGTTAAAAGAATTTTGGGATGCTAAGATATTATGTTATCTTAGCATCCCAAAATTCTTTTAACCTCCAGTCTCAAGATCAGACATGACTTTTGGAATACTTAGAAAGTTTACAAATTGCATTTAGAGGTGCATATAATATCGGAGATCAAATGAATTTGTATATAAAAGGGAAAATACATGATTAGGCTATGGTCACACGTAGTATGAGACCGGCCTTTGCGTGACTGCCGGTCTCAGAAAAGATCAGTACCGGCCGGATGATCTTTAGCGCCGCTAAGCTCTGATGCGGACGCATCAGTGCACGCCCGCATCAGAACTTTTTCACAGCACACAATGGAGAGTGCGTCCGGAGCCGCTCGCTCCATTGTATAAACTGACAGGGTTTTCTGTGGCTGCTATTCACTGAGTAGCGGCTGCAGAAAACTGACATGTCAGTTTTCTATGGCACCGCTAGGGGTCCCGGCCTGAGTGTATACTATGTGTATACACTCCGGCCTGGATTCCCTCAGCCTGCAGCACTACGTAAGTACCAACGGGCGTGATTTCTGCGGAACTTGCGTAGTGTGAACATAGCCTTAAGGTGCATGTGAATAAAACACATTTATACACACACAGTCCAAGTAAAAGACGCCGATGTGCAGAAAGTAAAAGCAAATATATCAAAAGGACCCATGGGCAGTTTTAAGAAATTATTAAGGTAAAACATCATTTAGTATACTGTGCTAAACTAATTTATTGGGGATCCTATAAAGTATAAGCCCCCTTTGTGCCTCCATGTAGTAAGGAAGCTGTGTGCAGTCCTATATAATACCTATGTAACAGTTAGACCTCTCTGTGCAGCTAGCACCTCGAGAAAGTAATATCCCCCATGTAGGCACTATATATATACTATATATGGGGGGGGAATCAATAGAACTGCCCTTTAAATTTATTGCCCAACTCAACCAATCACAGAACAGCTTTTATTTCCTATAGTGCTTCAAAAAATTAAAGCTCTGCTGGGATTGGTTACTATGGGTAACAAAGACTGTTTTATTTTATAGACAGTAAAGTTGCCTCCATAAAAGCAAGTGTTCACTAATACCTTTTACAGGGGTTGTTCACCAAAAAAATGTTTTCTTTCAATTCAACTCGTGTCAGAGATTTGTAATTTACTTCTATTAAAAAATCTCAAGTCTTCCAGTACTTATCAGCTGCTCTGTGTCCTGCAGGAGGTAGTATTTTTCCAGTCTGGATTTCTGTGAGGATTTGCTACTGATCTGGACAGTTCCTGATATAGACAGAGGTGGCAGCAGAGAGCACTGTGCCAGACTGGAAAGAATATGCCACTTCCTGCAGGACATACAGCAGCTAAGTACTGGAAGACATGACACATTCTAATAGAAGTAAATTACAAATCTCTTGCACTTGCCGGGACCAGTTGGTTTGAAAGAAAAAAAAAAGGGGGGGGGGACACAACCACTTTAACCCCTTGCCTCCGCAGCCTGTTTTGGCCTTAATGCCCGGGGCCTATTTTTCAATTCTGACCTGCAGCGATAACGCTGCGATGCTTTTAACTATCATGGTTATTCTAAAGTCATTTTTTCGTAACATATTCCTCTTTATGTTTGTGGTATACTTTGGTTGATACATTTAGTAGTTTTTTTGTAAACGCAACAAAAATTTGAAAAATTTACGTTTCATTATATTCAAAATTCTCTTTTCCTAAGAAAGATAGTTATAGTTATAAACTAAAGATAGTTATAGTTATAAACTAATTATTACTGCAACATCTACATGTCTGCTTTATGGTGACATCATTTGGTGAACGTCCTTTTACTTTTTAGGATGTTAAAGGGATTTGAAATTTTGTAGCAATTTTTCAAATTTTCAGGAACATTTCAAATTCTGGTTTTATTAGGGACCAGATCAGTTTTGAATTGGATTTGTGGGGCCTGTATATTAGTTACCCCCATAAATCTCTCCACTGTAAAAACTGCACCCCTCAAAGTATTCAAAGTAAGATTTCATAAGTTTATTAACCCTTGGTGTTTCGCAGAAATTTAAGCAAGTTTGAAGGGAAACTTAAAATTAAAAAATTTTGGCAGATATTCCATTTTAATCCATTTTTATCCTCTTAACACAGCAAATACTAACTGAGAAATGAAACTCAATATTTTTTCCCCATATTCCAATGTTTCTAGAAATCCCCCATATGTGGCCACAGTGTGTCACCTGACTCAACCACAGGCCTCAGACAAGACAGAGACCTAGGGAATTTTGGGGCCTTTTTTATTTAATTTTTTTTTAGCCATTATTGTCACAGAGGCCTTGCGGTGCCAAAATATTTGTGTAAGACAAGTTGACATTTCCATCTGTTCCATTCTGAGGGACATGTGACACCCTGATAATTTTTTTGTAAAATTTTTATGAGGTGGTACGAATAAATGACACAATTTAGCAGCTGTTTGTCACCATTTTTAGTAAGCCGTTTACTATACGTCACATATGACATGTTGTCGTTATTCGTCAGGTCGGTACAATTACAGTGATATCCATGTTAAACAGCTTTTGTTATAGTTCTTGGCATTTATACTATAAAAACTGTTTGTGTCTTGGATATTGTAAGAGCAGTAATATTTTTATTTTTTCGCCAATGGAGTTATGTGAGGCCTTTTTTTTTTTGCGGCATAAGCTGACGTTTTTAGTGGTTTACCTTTTGGGTACATGTGACGTTTTGATAACTTTTTTTCTGTATTTTTTAGGGGGCGTGATACCAAAAAAAATTGTCATTTTGGTAAATTTTTTATTTAGTTTTTACAGCGTTGCTGTGATTGGTTGCTGTGGGCAGTAACCTAGGTTACCTAAGTTTAACTATGTAAAGTTCTAGTTTTAATTAAGTTAATTTCAATCTAAGTAATATAAAGTACAGGAATTCAACAACAATGTTCAATGCTTAACAAATGTGTTTTTGTCTTTCCACTGAGGCATTATGAGTTATTCAGCTGTCAAGTAATATAGCTTGCCATAACAGCTGAACACATCTTTTTGCACAAATCAGTACAGTTCATTACCTCAGGAACAAACTATACACTCTTCAAGTTTGTACATGTCTGCTGGTTGCATTAGGAGAACCGAGGAGTTTATTTACAGTAAAAGCTGGAAGCCTCTGTACAGTATGCTGTCTGTTCCATTACTATTGGATGTAATTATCAATACATGTTATCACACATCAGGTTTTGATTGTTTTGCACTGACTGTGTGACACCAAGCACTAACACAACTAGCTATTAAAGGAGAAGTCCGGGCAAATCAATTTTATAAACAAGCGCTTGGGAGGATAAAAAAAATAACGTGTTCTTACCTCCCCTGCTCCAGCGCTGGTGGCAACATACCACTGCTTCAGTCCCCGCCACTTCCTGTCCAGTCCCTGCCACTTCCCGTTCAGTCCCCGCTGCTTTCAGGTCTGAGCCGGACCTGAGCTGTGACAAATGCATTTCTGCCTCAGCTGCTGGCTGGCTGAGCAGACCGCACATGTCATAAACTGGGTCCAACACAGACCAGGAAGTGGACGGGGACTGGAGCAGCGGTAAGCTGCCACCAGTGCTGGAGCTGGGGAGGTAAGTACACATTATTTCTTTTATCCTCCTCAGTACTTCTTAAAAAAAATCTATTTGCCCCGACTTCACCTTTAAGTGTTAATTTAACTCTTATCAAACAAATCTCCCTACTTCAATTTAAAGGAAATATCCAGTTTCATTAAACTATATATTTAGCCCTATAATAAAAACAATATAAAATATGTCTGCCCATGTATTTGTATGCCTGGTAATATCTGTTTACATGGATTAGTTTTCATTAGAGATTATCAAGGGAATCCGGCGATTATCAAGGGAATCAAAATTTGCTGCAAATCGGGCCATTAATTTGCGAATTCCTGCCCATTCGTTAAGGAAATTCACAAAAAAACTAAATAGTGGCCGCACATGCTGTCTGGAGCATCACTGGGCGAGAGAAAGGGATTAACCATAATCCCTAGCACCTGTCCAATCAGCTGCAAGACCCTCTGTGATTTCAGTACCTCCCCCTCTATATAAGGAGGTTCGGTAATGGAGATGGCCAGTCGGCTGTGTGTAAAGAAGAGAGCAGGATGGCAGCAGGCAGTTGGAGCAGAGCAGGGAGAGACTAACAGAGGGATTTAGGGAAAGAGAGGAGAGGAGGACTGATTGTGGGTAGTTTGGTTGTTGTAGCTGTCAAGTGTCCAGCTTACCAAGTAACTTGGTGCCTATAGGAATTCACTGAGACCAGTGAAGACACAGTCCACATTATTCACTAGGCACTATAAATTCCTATTGGGTTATACCAATTTACTGGGATCAGTGAATTGAGCGTGCACCTAACATAGTCAGTGCTCGCACTTCACTCCTACTGTGTTAAACAAATTTGGTTTCATTACTGAACTGAGAGTGCACTTTACATAACCAGTGCTCGCACTCCACTCCTGTACTGGGAAAAAAAATTGATATTACGCCGCTGATCCACCAAGGTCCACTGCTGAGTGACATTTTTTTAAATTGAGATTTTCCTATTTTTGACACTCATACAACAACAAGCTTTAACAAATTTGCCGTTCTGTAATAGTCCCAGTATTGTAGCTACTGTAGTTTGGTTGTTTTAATTAAATTTGCTAAGATTCAAGTTTGACTCAAAATTTACAAACAAATTTCCTTCTGCTTCGCTCATCTCTAGTTTTCATACATGATGTAAAATATGTCTCTATTTTTATCCTGTGTCCTTATGGGAGTTAAGTTCATAATTTTAATTGTCTTTTGCTTTGTGTGTCTTTTATATAAATCTCAATACATATTTTATGAGCTGCTTAAATATACTACATGGTATAGCTAAGAATAAATGATTCATTATTTAGCTGATGGTTTGAGATTGTGATACATTGTACGGTACAATAATTACATAACTCACAACATTCGGAAAGTGATTAATATTACAGATGTATGGATACTATGTCGCTTCAAAATATATAGCAATTCCAACAAAAACTAAAGATAAGCATATTAATGGTAAAAACAAGGTAAGCACATTAAGGCTTTGTTCACACAACGTCCAAAAAAGGAAAAAGGCGTCCGCTTTGTGTGTTTAAAAAGACGTCCGTTATTGCATCATTTTAATTGGCTTGACTAAAATGCATTGAAGTCTATGGAATAACGGACGTCTTTTTCACACATTGTATTGAACGACGGACGTCTTTTGAGGCGGACGCATTCAATACAATGTGTGAAAAAGACGTCCGTTATTCTATAGACTTCAATGCACTTTAGTCATGCATATTAAAATGGTGCTATAACGGACGTCTTTTTAAACACAAAAAGCGGACGCTTTTGGCTTTTTAGGATGTTGTGTGAACATAGCCTAAAAGTAAAAGAATGCATGAAAGTACAGATTTTTGGACACTAAAGAAAAAAAGGTTTATGATAAGGGTATTGGTAAGTGTGAACTTTAATTTCAAAGGAAAAAAGGGATAAGAATGTGAGGCTAAAGGAGGGTGAATATGAGGATGAGAGGCAGTGAGCGGCCTGCCAGCTCTGAGACCTGCTTTGAAGCTGCAGCTGTAATGCCGGGAAGTGAGCGGAGGGCAGGAGAAGACCAGAAGCATGGAAAGGTAACATATCAACTGTTAAGGGTAAGGGCTTCATGGACATCACTAATGATGTCTGTGCAGACCTTGCTAAATAATTATCAAGCCATGTAGTAGGCTCAGTTAAGGAGCGCCAATCTAGCAAATCGGTGTTCGTCATTGCCCCATCTTAGTGGTTGTGAATATGAGGCTGAAGGATGTAAACAGTGTTTACACACATTAACCTCATTTTTTTTTAAAGTTGACACCCACCTGACTATCAGTGCAGATATTAAAAACACAATTGGAATCAGAGCACCCAGGGACAAAAAAAATAATATTAAAACTAGTTGTTTTTTTTTTTTATCCTGCCCACAGGTTCTCTTCACTGCTTGTTGAGAAAAGTATTCAAAATAATTAACTTCCATAAGTAAGTAATCTATCTCTGTACTGCCACCTATAGGTATGTCAAAGTCAGTCCCCTGTAAAAGGCATTGAAACACATCAAGCAGGGGTGTAGCTCGGATTCATAGGGCCCCATAGCAAGAACCTGAGTGAGGCTTCATGAATCCTGTACTCCCCCCCCCCATACTCACATGATCCGTTGCAGTCCCGTGATGTTCCTTTCCCCAGGTCCCTGGCGCACGACTGACGTGCCAGGAAGCTGGGAGAACGGAATGCCGACAGGTTGTGAATCTGGAGGGGGGGGACTTGTGGCTGGAGGTGCAGCTCTGCCTTCAGCTACAAGAGAAAGCGGCAAGGCAGGAAGCCAGTGGGTGCTGTGAGCTATACCTACCATGGAGGCAGAACACTTTTCGCCCGGGCCCCCTGCCACACGGGTCCTATAGCAGTTGCATGGTCCGCCTCTATCATAGCTACACAACTGATGTCAAACCAGAGATATCTATTTGAAAAAAAAATTAAGAAGAACTAGTGTCCAAATAATTCTACAGCGACTAAAAGATCATGCTAACTGTCTAGTTATAATCATTTAAAAATCTGTTTATACAAAATAACAGCTATCGGCACTTTAAATGTAAAACATGTGTTTGCATATTGCAGTACACTGCATATTATGCAATATATTACAACCTTTAAGTATGCATTATTCTTTCTTTTTTAAGCAATTCTGCAAAACTTGCCTTTTTCCCCTTTCATTCTTATTTATAATTCAGTATGTCATATGAAAGTAATTGTTTTATAGATTACTATTCTATGGTTATTGCCAGAGGGTGATGCTTTCACATCAGTTAAATTAGGGCTCATTATTAAACTGTGTTTCTATTATTTGCTACTGCATTAAAAATAAAACCAGTGATTAATGAGTCCTGGTGGGTTTCTCGCGCTCATGCATCTTTCATAACACGGCATAGTTGTAGTGCAATGTCTAATAAATAACCATCTTTATTCAGTGTCTTTATATAAGGATACGTTCCTGGAAGGATAGGGCTTCAGTGAGCAAAAAAATAGTTATTAAGAAAATTTGAAGCTAAGCCACATTCGCGATGGACTAAAATAATTGCCTTTCATAGCAAAAAAAAAGTGTATTTGTTGAGGTTTACTGGAGCAAATCTAGAACTATACCCTGTATGTAAAGTTAATGTTCCATGGTGATTACATTGAAATGCACCATTATTCCATAAGCATTGCAAGGAAGTGCTGATTTATATTACAAGAAAAAAACAGATGAGATGAAAGTAATGAAGTGATAATACCCTAGTGTAAAATTCTAGTAATTAGAACGGATACAAACCGCATTCTAACACTACAGCATGTGAGGGGCAAGTATCATATTGCCGGTTTAACCTTAATATAAATTTAAATGTATAACACTGATCCGTGTTTTCTCTTAACCTTAATATAAGTATATGATACATATCGGTCAACGGGTCTATAAGAGATGTTAGAACAATAGTAATTCAGTGTTCGGCCCTGAACTTTTAAACACCTGAGCAGAAATAAATAATTTAAAAAAATTAACAAAAAAAAATTGTCTTGTTATCTATATTTAAGTATAAGCATTTGCTTGAAACTCAAAAAGTAAGAAACTATATTCAAAAACATCTTGCTCAATAAAAAAAATTAAAAAAAATTAACGGCTCTTAGAAAATAGCTTAAAAAGCCAAAGTTCAATAAAAAGTATGAATGTTTTTGTACTTGAAGGAATAAAGGGTTTCAATAAATTAATTCATTTTTTCATATAATAAAAGTCCTTAAAGGGGTAATCCAGCTACAAAAACAAGGCCACTTTCTTCCAGAGACAGCCCCACTCTTGTCTTCAGCTTGGGTGGTGTTTTGCTGCTCAGTTCCATTAAAGTGAATGGAGCTTAATTGCAAACCGCACCTGAACGGAAGACAAGAACCATGTTGTCTCTGAAAGAAAGTCGCTATGTTTTTGTAGCACTGAATGACCCCTTTAAATAGTAACTGTCGTAAAAAAAAAAAACTTTTGACATTTCAAATGTTTTGATCGGTCCGGGTCTGAGTGTTCGGACTGCCTTTTTATGCCTTTTCATGGCGCAGATGAGCCTGATGATGGACTCGTAAAAATATTCGCAAACCCTGTTTTTGTGAATATTTTATTTGCATCAGGCCCATCTTCACAGCTTGCGCCAGAGTTGTGGTGAGGGTGTATAACAGGGGGTTGCGGCTGCACGCATTCACGTCACTGCTCTCCTATCTCCATGTTGATTAAAGGCCAGAAGTCAAGCTCTCCAATGCATTCTCTACGGGAGAGCGTGACTTCCTGCCTTCAATCGACATGGAGACAGAAAAGGGGTCAGTAGAGCGGCAACATGAACGTGCACGTGCTTTGAAACAGAGGATGGGAACAAAGCTGTGCCGTGGTACACCGATCATCGCTGGCAGCGGGGGGGGGGGCAAATAAAACAAAAATTCCAGAATGCTTCTTTAATAAATGTCCCTCCTAGTATCCATATAAAGGCCACAGAAACTGGACGGGTAAGCATGCTTGTTATGTTCCTCCGCAGCCCAGCATTTCTTTGGACAACCCGCGGCAATATGGACAGAGGTTGTCTTGTTAGGAAACTTTGTTCTACAATATAAATGTGCCATGTAGAATTCAAATATGAAATAAGAAGATTTACAAGATTTAAAAAAAAAAAAAAACTTCAGTCATTACATTAATGTTAGCTAGATGGTAGCTATGAAGAATACTAAAAATTCTCAAAGCCATTGAGTGGTATAAAGTAGTGGTACCTGGAAATTTCCATAATAGTCTGTTAGAAAACCGGGTCTGCAGCAGCTCCTGTCAGTTATAACAAAGGAAAAGTCTGAGCTAAAAGCATTCCTTCTCCTAAGAATGTACATGGTACATGGTTCACATAAGGATCGAAAGGACATGACAACCTTTACTACTTCTACTAGTCCTAACTTCTAAAAAAAATTGCAGTTTCTTCAGTTGTCACACTTAGAGATGAGCGAATCACTCGGAAATTCAGGGTTCGCGAGGTTCGCAAGGTTTGCAAGGTTCCTGAATATTCCCACAAATTTGCAAATATTCGGGAATTGTATACAAGCGAATTTCATTAAAAATTGTGGCGAGCGAACATCCGAACATACTGCTAATTGTCTGTGTTCGCCGATACAAACAATTTGTACCATGATTGGCATGGTTATAACTAGAGATGAGCGAATCACTCAGAAATTAGTTTTGCGAAGTTTGCAAATATTCGGGAATTGCATACAAGTGAATTTAATAAAAAATAGTGGCGAGCAAACGTGTTAGTATGTTCCTACAAACATACTGCTAATTGTCTGTGTTCGCCGATACGAACAATTTGTTCGATAATCGGAATAACATTTTCAAACGTGCGAACGTTTATCTTGTGATGTACGCAATTGCGTAATAATTGCTAATGCATAATGTTCGTTACTGCGTAATATTCACCACTATGTAATGATCGCAACTATTTGGCCAATCTCCCCTACGAGATGTGGGTAACCCACTTACTTCAATGATAATAAGGATAAATGTTGGTTGCTAGAGGATAGAGTGCTCCCCAATTTTTAGTTTTTTATGCCGTTCCATGTTGGACCGGTGACTTGGATCCTCCGGAGGTTGTAGCGATCCCAACAGAATTGTGTTGTTAATCTCTTGGTCTATAGTGAGTAATGAAGCTTCACCACTCTCCAATTGTCAATTATTTATTTCCTAGAGTCCTGTTCCCACCATAGGAACGTTACCGCTCCCAAAGTGCTTTTTTTTTTTTTTTTCCTGTTTCTATATAGATGATCGCAACTGTTTAAATGTAAGCTAAAATGAGCGCTCGCTATTGCGGCCGCCATGTTTAGCAAATCTGGCAAATTTGTGAATCGCAATGAGGCAAACTAAAAACCTGATTCGCGGCAAATGGGAATTCGTCAGATTTGCTTCGCTCATCTCTAGCCACACTTTTTCACAGTCCCTTATATTGCTTTCTAACTTTCATTACCCCATAGATATTTTACGATCCATCCCTGCAGGTAAACCAATGGATGTATAATTGATTTTGCAAGTAGTAATAATAACCATTCTTCTCCGGGTCCTAGTATCAGTCCAGTTTTGCGCTGCTCCCAATGTAGAATATTCTGCTACATTAAGGTAACAGTTTAATCAGATATTAAAATAAATATTACATGCCGAGACGGTATTCTTTTAAAATGATTGCATCCGACAGCGCGTTTTTTTTATCCTACTGTTTTATTGATGGGAAAGGGAAGAAAGTTCTAAAAAGCCATTTGAATTGTTTTACTTTGCTTGCTCGAGACCTTGAATACATTCAGAAAATATACAATGTACAAACGGCACTAGCGTTTTATGAACAAGTTTTAACAAACTGATGTTAAGGCAGACAAAAAAAAAAAAAAAAAGTCGAAATATTCAAGGTCGAAAACGAGAAATGTTTACCTTTGCAGAGAGTTTCAGTTGGTTCTTGCCATTATGATACATTGTCATTCTTACTCGAAACTCTACATTTATGTGCTCAAAACTGTGTGAAATGGGAACATCTGTGGCAATCTGAGAAAAGGGGCTTTATCATGTTAAAAGTCGAGTGGAATATAAAATTATATTTAGACTGAAAATCTTGCAATTTTTTTCTTAAAGGGGTAGGTATGGCTGTTACTTTCCTCCTCAGCACTGTTTCTGTGCTATTAGTAGTGTAATCCTCGGTCTGGATCACCATAAGGAGTACTGTCCTGTCCTCAGAGCACGGCTATGGAGGCGGGGCAGTGCTCCTAATGGTGCTCCAGACCAAGGGTTAAACTTTTAATAGCATGGAAACTGCACCAAGGAGGAAGGTAAGAAACATACCTCCCTCCTCTGCGTCTCTTGTGCAATAGGGGTTCCCCTTTAAAGGGGTTATCCAGCGCTACAAAAACATGGCCACTTTCTTCCAGAGACAGCCCCACTCTTGTCTCAAGCTTGGGCAGGGTTTTGCTGCTCGGTTCCATTGAAGTGAATGGAGCCTAATTTCAAACTACACCTGAGCTGGAGACAAGAGTCGTGTTGTCTCTGAAAGAAAGTGGCCATGTTTTTGTAGCGCTGGATAACCCTTTTAAGTAAAAGCCATTTAATGCATATTCTATATGAATGTTAGTAGAAAGCATGGATATCGGCTGAAATTTATGAAGGGCTTTGTGCCAACGTCTGGTCCATATACAGTAAATATGTTTCACGTGTTACTTAGACAAAAAAAAAAGTTTTTTAATTTTAACGTGTCACTGTCGGATTTTATTTTTTACAGAAATCAATAGTACAGGCGATTTAAGAAACTTTGTACTGTATTTATTAGGAAATAAGCCATTATCTGAATTCAAAAAGACTTTCCCCAGGTCCCCCCCCCCTCTCTCCTTCACTGCTTATTATCAGGAAATCTCAACTCTTTTACATCAGTCGAGTTCTGTGTAACCTATGGAGAGGGGAGGAGGAGGAGGGAGATTAGTCAGCAGCAGAGACCAGAGAACAGGATTACACAGCGGGATCTGTGTGAAAGCCAGTATTCACAGGTCAGAGAGGTCAGTGCTAACTTCAGAGGAGAGAGCCCGGTAATGTAGCTGTAAATTAACTCTTTGTTGTCCTGTTTAGGTGCCGCATCTCCCTCATCTCCCTCAACCCCTCCCCTCTCCATAAGAGAACCATAAAGACAGGGGAGAGCTTCAAACTGCTTTTTCATGATGAAAATTCATTTTTCGGCTAATAAACCCAATTACAAAGTTTCTTAAAATTGCCTGTACTATTTATTTCTGCCCAAAAAAATTTAAACAAAAGTCACACTTTAAGCTGTGCGCATTTTTTTTAGGACGTGTGCAATTTTTGATACATTTTCCAAAGGAAAGGAGAAATACAAATGGCTAAAACTAGATAGAATAATTACAGCGATTAGACTCAACAATATATTTCCCCCATTGTCTTTTGCAATGCATATTAGGCATAGTAATAAAACATGCATGGCTTGTAGGTTGGGTAGTCTTTAGATAATTTAAGCCGTGCTTTATCATTACAAAATAAAATGTATTATGGTAAATGTATACATTTGCATATCATATTAGGAATGGCTGAGCCCTGTGTTTTCTTATATGCTGGAATCACACATGGCAGTTTTTTTTGTTTTGTTTTGTTTTTTTAACTGGCAATGCAGTTTTTGTGCCAAAACCAGAAGTGGATCCAACAGGAAAGAGAAGTTTTCCCTTTATATTTTTCATCCCATTTGAATCCACTTCTGGCTTTGGAACAAAAACTACGGTTAATGGATGCTGCCGGTGAGATCAGAACGACGGGATCAGTACCTGAGGGTGCGATGAGCTGCTCTGTGACTTTTAACTATAGGACATACTGCTCACTTTATTCTTTTGCTATTTCCTACCATCTTGTATAACTCTCGCTAAGACTATTGCCCCAGGGATATCATGTTTTGAGCTTAATGGTGTGGATAATAAGGACAGTAAGATGTATAATATAGATGAGCTTTACACAAGGTTGGTGTTGGTGGCTCATGTGTGTTTTCTGAGCGTCTTTAAGGTTCTATACATTTTTATAATTAATGCTTTTAAAGATTTAATCATATTTAAACTAAAAACTATACATTTCTTTAGGAGAAATTTTTTGTAATATTTTAAGAAGTATATGTTTCTCTGTGTAGCAAACCAGATTTGGAGCTCTTGCCATGTGTACATTGTGCTTTTGATGCATGAATGTAGTCTGCCATCTCCTTAAAGGAGAAGTTCAGCCAAAAGTATTTTTAATATGTTATTACTTATGGAAAAAAAGACAAATTCCATACATTAATTATAGGATATGTACATATAGGATATGTACATATACTGCTATTTTCCTTAATTTAGTAGATCAGGCAGGCTTCAGATTCTGTAAAAAAAATTGTGACGTCACGAATCGGTTGAATTTCTATGGAGTGTCCAGCAGGGGGCACACTACATGTAGAAGTCTATGGCACTGTATTGTTTCTATGGATGTCTATGTAAATGTAACGTAATGTACACTATGCTTTATTGATTGAATACATTTACGGAATACTTTGGAGAGCAAGTGTCCTTCAATGAATAGCGGCCGCAGAAAACTGACATGTCAGTTCTTTGCGGCACCACTTGGGATCCCAGCCAGAGCGTATACGATGTGTATAAGCTCCGATCATTGTTGCCGTACTTTTACGCTCAGATATCTAGAATTGAGGAAAGGGCAGTAGACATCTTTAACCCTGTACATGCTACTAGTGATGAGCAAACGTCCCAATGTTCGGATCCCGAACACGAACATTAAATTATTAATTAACAAAAAAATATCATGATTGCTTCGTATTTGCTGAACATTCACAATAAGCGAACATTTCGATCTATGCACATGCATACAGATTATCAGGTGCAAAGCGTAAAATACGTAATAGTGGAGCAATTACCAGGTGCAAAGCATTAGGATATCTTTTATTCGCCTGTGTGCATATACTGACAATCACTGGCACACAGCACAGCAGAGCCAGACAGACGGATTGATGAAATATATATATATATATATATATATATATATATAAATTAGCTCTAAAAAGGACTATTGGGTTCTTAAGTTTAGGATGCCCGGTCACTACAGGGTTAAGACATGAATCCTAAAACGCTGGATTCTCTCACTCTCCCTACGCTGACAATCTCACAACATTCTAAGCATTACTCGGTCAGCTCTCCCTCTGACAATCTCACAACATTCTAAGCACTACTCAGTCAGCTCTCCCTCCCTACACTCACTAACTACCACTGTGACTATTGCTGCCTAACTAAATTCAGATGCCGTCCCTTCTCGTTTCACTTTCCCTACTGAATGGCACAAGAATCAGGAAAGGTTGTGAGAAAATTCGTCTCACCGCCGCATTTCTATAGCATGTACGTAACGTACATAATGACGCTAATCGTACAGCCAATCACAGTAAGGCCAGTAGTGAACATGGCTACTACATTACCTGACGTGCCCTTCCTTCCCGACACGTTCATTGGCTCTTTCAAATTGGTGGGAGGAAACTTACGCAGTTGTGTACATAAACGTTCGCATGTTTGAATATGTTCGAAAAATGATTGTTATAACCATTCCGATCAACAAACTTATTGTTAGTGATTGGTGAACATGAAAAATAAGCATACAAAAATACCAACATTTACAAACATGTTTGCTTATCACTACATGCTACTGGCGGATGCCATGCTCGGACAACGACCGCCTACTTGAACAACACTACACTTGCGGATTGCTCTGTCCCTTCATGCTATGTGCTCCACCTGGTGTTTCTTCTCTAGCACTGCCATAGAGGTAACTACTGGGTTGGGGTGACTAGGGCCAAATATATGGTATATGTGGGCAGCAAAATGATAAGTAGAAATAAAAATCTAAAAAAAAAAAAAAAATGTCTATAACCAGATTAGACATCAACAATGATTAATGGATTGTAGAAGACAGCTCTCCTAACATATCTCTTATAATAAATCATTGTGTCAAAAAACAGTGTTTGAACACAAGCTCAGGGTTCCCAGTTATATATTACAACTCTGTATACATTACAACTGAAATATTGTTCCTAATTTAGAGCTTGTACACAGCACAATCCAGTCATTGTGTGTATTGTATTGTTTAATTGTGCTGGTTGCTTTAACGATTTATGCACAGGCAGTAAAGCTGGTCTTCTATATTGTTAATGCATTGTTCCTTTTTTGCATTTGTAAGGACACATTGAAACATTTCAACTATTTGAAAAAGTTAAGTATAGTAAATGTTGTATGTTGAATGCAAAGGAGCAAGGGGCCAGTACACCTTTACAGCTACATTAAGTGCCAAATGGAGCTGCTCAAAATTGTTCAGCTTAAATACAAGCTGAGCCGAACAAAACTGGAATACCTCATCTCACCTTCCATCAATCTTGCTGAGATGTGTGCACAGTAGGAACATTTTAACACACTGACGTATTGCGAGACCTAACCAGTGAGTACTGTATCCGTCTATTAATAAAATCTGAATGTAAAAAAGAAAAAAAAAACACTAAGAATTTTGGGGAAACAGAAAAAATCAAATGCAAATGTTTTATCTTACAGTAAGCATAATATTACTGACTACAGTTCGTTATGTTAAATCTGGCAAAATGAGAATACTGAAATTGCAAAAAAAGAATATGAACTTACAGAATGTCAGTATGACATAGCTTTTTATCTATTTTTTGTTATTTTGTATTTTGTGTTGACTAAGAAGGTACAAAAACTAAAGCAAATACATGCCCCAAAGAGCACATAAAAAATAAGAAAAATATTATGTGTGTGCATGCGTGTGTGTATATATATAATATATATAACACAAAATCATATTTTCATCATTTAACCCCTTAGGGACCAAGCCTATTTGGGCCTTAATGACAGGCGAATTTTTCAAAATCTGACCTGTCTCACTTTATGCGCTTATAGCTCAGTGATACTTTAACGTATGCTAGCGATTCTGAGATTTTTTTTTTCCCTAACATATGGTACTTTATGTTAGTGGCAAAATTTGGTGACTGTCTTGTGTTTTTTTTGTGAAAAACATCAAAATATCATGAAAAATGTGAAAAATTTGCACTTTACGAGCTTTGAAATTCTTTGCTTCTAAAAAAAGAAAGTCACATGACAAAAATTAGTTAGTAAGTCACATTATGAATATGTCCTCTTTATTCTGGCTTCATTTCGTAAACATATTTCACTTTTTTAGAGTGTTACAGGGCTTAGAAATGTATCAGCAAATTATGAAATTTTCATGAAATTTCCAAAACTGATTTTTTTTAGGCACCAGTTCTTTTTTTAAGTTGATTTAGGAGGCTTGTATACTGGAAACCCCCATAAGTGACCCCATTTTGGAAACCTTAAAGAATTAATCTAGGGGTATAATGAGCATTTTAACCCTACAGGGGCTGGGGGAAAGTATTCACAATTAGGCCGGAAAAAATGGAAAATAGAAATTTTCCAATAATATATTTGTTAAGATTAAAGTATCTCATTTTCATAAGCAACATGAGAGAAAATGCACCCCTAAATTTTGTAACGCAGGCTCTCCTGAGTACAATGGTACCCCATATGTGGGCATAAACCACTGTATGGGCACACAGCGGGGCTCAGAAGGGAAGGAGCGACAATTAGCATTTACAGTTCAGATTTTGCTGAAAAATTTTCTGAACGCCAGGTGCGTTTGCAGCTCCCCTGTAGTGTTAGCAGAATAGAACCCCCGCAAAAGTCCATTTTGGAAAGTACACTCCTCAAAGAATACATCTTGGGGTGTGGTGACCATTTCGACCCCATAGGTATTAGAGGAAAGTATTCAAAAGAAGACGGCAAAAATGAAAAAATAGAATTTTTCCAATAATATGTTTGTTTAGTTTGAAATTTCTCAATTTCACGAGGAACAGGGGAGAAAACTCACCCCAATATATGTAACGCAGGTTCTCCTGAGTAGAACGGTACCCCATACGTGGGCATAAACTACTGTATGGGCACACAGCGGGGCTCAGAAGGAAGGGAGCGCCAATTAGCATTTTCAGTGCATGATTTTTCTGAAGAAGTTTCTGAGCGCCAGGTTCGTTTGCAAAGCCCCTGTAGTGTCAGCAGAATAACCCCCCCCCCCCAAAAGTCACCCCATTTAGGAAAGTACACCCCTCAAAGAATGTGGGTGTGGTGACCATTTTGACCCCACAGGTATTGGAGGAAAGTATTCAAAACTAAACCGTAAAAATGAAAAAATTAAATTTTTCCAATAACATAGTTCATTACATAGTTACATAGTTAATACGGTTGAAAAAAGACACATGTCCATCAAGTTCAACCAAGGAGGGGATGGATACAGGGAAGGGGAGGGGTGATAGGTTCTATACATATGTATTTATATTATTTTTGTCTAAGAACTTGTCTAGGCCGGTTTTGAAGCCCTCTACTGTTTTTGCTGTGACCAGATCCTGTGGTAGACTGTTCCACAGATTCACAGTTCTCATGGTAAAGAAGGCTTGTCGCCTCCGGAGATTAAACCTTTTTTTCTCCAGGCGGAGGCAGCGCCCTCTTGTCCTTTGAGGGGGTTTAACCTGGAACATCTTTTCCCCATATTTCTTGTAGGGGCCATTTATATATTTAAATAAGTTAATCATATCTCCCCTTAAACGTCTCTTCTCCAGACTAAACAAATGTAATTCTTTTAATCTCCCCTCATAACTAAGATGCTCCATTCCCCTTATTAGTTTAGTTGCCCGTCTTTGTACCCTCTCCAGCTCTAGAACATCCTTTTTATGAATTGGGTTCCAAAACTGGACGGCATACTCCAGGTGAGGCCGCACCAAAGCTTTATAAAGCGGTAATATTATATCCCTGTCCCGTGAGTCCATGCCTGTTTTAATGCATGACAATATCCTGCTGGCCTTAGAAGCAGCTGACTGACATTGTGTGCTGTTCTGTAGTCTATTATCTACAAGTACACCCAGATCCTTCTCCATCAGCGACTCTCCCAGTGTAACTCCCCCTAGGACATATGATGCATGCGGGTTATTAGTACCCAGGTGCATAACTTTACATTTATCCACATTGAACCTCATTTGCCAAGTGGACGCCCAAACACTCAGTGTGTCTAAGTCATCCTGTAACATCTGCACATCCTCCGTAGACTGTACTGTACTACAAAGCTTGGTGTCATCTGCAAAGATAGAAACATTGCTGTTAATTCCATTCTCAATATCATTAATAAACAAGTTAAACAGAAGAGGGCCCAGTACTGACCCTTGGGGTACACCACTTATTACCGGGGACCATTCGGAGTAGGAATCATTGACCACCACTCTCTGGGTACGATTTGTAAGCCAGTTTTCAATCCAGTTACACATTAAATTTTCCAAACTGATAGACTTTAACCCTTTGAGGACCAGGCCCAAAATGACCCAGTGGACCGCGCAAATTTTGATCTTAGTGTTTTCGTTTTTACCTGCTCCCCTTCTAAGAGCTCTAGCACTCTCAGTTTTCTATCTACAAGCCATGTAAGTGCTTGTTTTTTACAGGAATAGTTGTACTGTGTAATGGCGTCATTCATTTTACCATAACATGTATGATGGAATTCCAAATATATTATTTATGAAGATATAAATAGGTGAAATCGTAAATAAGAATGCAATATGGTAATGTTTGGGGGGTTCCTGTGTCTACGTAATGCACTATATGGTAACAGCGACATGACACTATTATTCTATAGGTCAGTCCGAACACAACCATATGCAGGTTACACAGATTCTCTAATGTTATATATGTATTTTTTTATGAAATCCTTTTTTTTGGCAATTAAATATTAATAAAATGGGCCTATTGTGACGCTTATAACGGTTTTATTTTTTCACCTATGGGGCTGTATGGGGTGTCATTTTTTCCGCCATGATCTCTCGTTTTTATTAATACCATATTTGTGAAGATCGGACGTTTTGATCACTTTTTATTGATTTTTTTAAAATATATAATGTAACATAAAATCGGTAATCTGCCCACTTTTTCCCCTCTTTTCGTCTACGCCGTTTACCGATCACAATGACGCTTGTTATATTTTAATAGATCGGACAATTACGCACGCTACGGTATATTATATGTTTATCTATTTATTTATTTTTATATGTTTTATTTATATAATGGGAAAGGGGGGTGATTTAGACTTTTATTGGGGGAGGGGCTTTGGGGTTGTGTGTTAGTGTTTTGAACTTTTTTTTTTTTTTACACTTTTGAAGTCCCTTTGGGGGACTTTTACATCCAGTACTTTGATTTATACACTGATCATTGCTATGCCATAGGCATAGCATTGATCAGTGTTATCGGCGATCTGCTCATTGAGCCTGCCTGTGCAGGCTCAGTGTAGCAGATCGCCGATCGGACCGCACGGAGGCAGGTGAGAGACCTCCGGCAGTCCGTTTCAACGATCGGGACCCCCGCAGTCACACTGCGGGGGTCCCGATCGTTAAGTGACAGGGGACTCCCCCTGTCACTTACACTTAAACGCCGCGGTCGCAGCGTTTAAGGGGTTAATGACACGCGGCAGCGCGATCGCTGCAGCGTGTCATTACCGGTGAGATCCCGGCTGCTGTTTGCAGCTGGCCCCCACCTGCTATGAAGCGTGCTCCGCTCCGGAGCACGCTTCATAGCAGGAGAAACACCCAGGACGTAAGGTTACGTCATGGGTCGTCTGGGGACAGACTTCCATGACGTAACCCTACGTCCAGGGTCGTCTAGGGGTTAAAGCGTAACTGTCATGTTTTTTTTTTTTTATTGCAGAAATCAGTAGTATAAGCGATTTTAAGAAACTCTGTAATAGGTTTCATCAGCCAAAAAAGCCTCCTTCTGTACTCAAGAAGCAATCTCCCAGCCTCCCCCCCTGACATCTTATCTGTGCATTATCAGGCAAACACGTCTTCATTACAGAGAAGCCAGTGAAAACGGGTTCTGCTCTCTCCATTGTAAGCCTATGAAGGGGGGAGGGACTGAGGGAGATGAGGGAGCAGGAAGAGGTGACATGAAGGTCAGCTGTTTGTAGACTGTCTGGGCACCTAAAACGCTAAATTCAGGGGTCAGAAAGGTCAGTTCTTATCTATGAACTTACTGAGAGAAGATTGCAGGGTGTTGTGCTTTGCAGGACTGCTCCGTGCTCAGTCACTCCTAACAGCCCCTCCCCTCTTCATAGCCACATAATGGAGACAGAAATCCTGCTTCATTTGATGTGAGGGGGGAGGCTGGGAGATTGCTTTTTCACTACAGAAGGAAACTTTTTTAGTACATAAAACCTATTACAGAGTTTCTTAAAATCGCTTGTACTGTTGATATTTAATGTTTTCAGAAAAATGACCCTGAAATGACAGTTACGCTTTAACTTACCCATCAGACGTCCATGAGGAACATGTTTGTTTAGTTTGAAATTTCTCAATTTCCCGAGGAACAGGGGAGAAAACTCATCCCAATATATGTAACACAGGTTCTCCTGAGTAGAACGGTACCCCATACGTGGGCATAAACCACTGTATGGGCACAGAGCAGGGCTCAGAAGGGAAGGAGTGTAATTTTAGTTACAGGCAATATGTGGGTGTTTGCTGGCTATCTGGGGTGGTAATGGACAATCTCGGGGTGTTTACTGGCTATCTGAGGTTGCGAAAGGGAATCTGGTGTGGTTATGGGCAATCTGGGGTGGTTACGAGCAGTCTGTGCCAATCTGGGTAGGTTATGGGCAATCTGGGGTGGTTACGGGCAATCTGGGGTGGTTACAGGCAATCTGGGGTGGTTACAGGCAATCTGTGGGTGTTTACTGGCTATCTGGGGTGGTGACGTGCAATCTGGTGGTGTTCACTGGCTATCTGGGGTGGTGACGGGCAATCTGGTGGTGTTCACTGGTGATCTTGGGTGACGACCGGCAATCTTGGGTGGTGACCGACAATCTTGGGTGGCGACTGGCAATCTGTGGTGGCGACGGGCAATCTGGGGTGGCGATGGGCTGTCTGCGAAGGTTACGGGCAATCTGTGGTGGTTACGGGCTGTCTGCGATGGTTACGGGCTGTCTGGGGGGGGTTACAGGCAATCTGGGCGGGGGGATTACGGGCAATCTGGGTGGTTACAGGCAATCTGGGGAGGTGACGGGCAATCTGGGGTGGTTACAGGTAATCTGGGGTGGTTACAGGTAATCTGGGGTGGTTACGGGTAATCTGGAGTGGTTACAGCTTATCCGGGCGGCTTTTGACTTTGGTGACGGGTAAAAAAGTGCCGGCACCATTTGGAACAAGCGATCATTGGTATGTACCGCTGATCGCTTGTACTGGGACCACACCGGGTGGTCCCCGATCATTGCCCCATGCTCTCTGCCACCTCCGGTGGTGGAGAGAATGGAGCTTTGATAATTTTTAGGAATCCATCACTGTGAACAGAGTCTGTTCACAGTGATGGCGGCGGCCATCTTGGATCAGATGGCCGCCCAGGGAGGGGAGGGTCAGTGACCAGGTCACTAGGGTTAATTCTGGGGACAGGGGGGGGGGACATGTTTTCATCTCCTCTCACTGTGGATTCACTGTGAGAAGAGATGAAAGCATTCAGCTGCGCTGGCAACTCCTGTTACCGGTGGCCGCCGTTATACTGGTAATAACGGCGATCGCCGGTGAGGGGGCTGGCCGGGACTGACCCCACATTCTACCCCAACCCCTAAGCTACCTCCGATAGCTGAGAGGAGGGGGCTGCGGGCATTACCGGCGCCGCTGCACTATTCTGCGCCATTGCCATAAAGAGCTGATGGCAGCAGAATATAGCCTATTAGTGATCGCCGTAAAAATCTGTATCGGCGGTCACTAAAAACATAATACATGTATTCTCTGGGTCACTACGGTTACGGCGATACCACATTTGTGTAGGTTTTTTTAACTATCTTCCTAGCAAAAACCCACAAAAACTGTCACCGCATTGCAAGATCTATAGTGTTCTTATCTTTTGCGTGACAGAGCTGGTTTTGGGCTTATTTTTTGCAGGAAGATCTGTAGTTTCTATGAATACCTAGTTTTATATGTATATGAATTTTTGATCTCTTTTAAAACTTTTTTTTATAACTTTTCTAAAGCAGATTGATAAAATACTGCTATTCTGGTACTGTATTTTTTATTTATTTTTTTATATCGTGCGATATAATTATTGATATAGTTTTATAGATTGGGTCATTACGGACGTAACGATACCAAATATGTATAGGATTTGTGTTTTTGATCACTTTTATGTCACGTTTTATTGTGTATGGGGAATGTAATGCATCTTTATTATTGGGGGGGGCTGGGGGGGGCTGGGTTGTGTTTGGTGCACACTTTTTTCACTTTCTTTTACTTTTACACTAGTGTACATTACTGTACACTAGTGTAAACTACTTAGATCACTGATACAATACATTGCAGTACCTGATGTACTGCAATGTATTGTATCATGCCTCATGCTGACAGGCAATAGCCACAGCCACCCCTGTCAGCATGAGGCATCTCCATGGTGACCCCGGGGACCTTCATTAGGACCCTGGGATCACCATGGAGACATCGGAGGACCGGACGGCGATCATGTAAGTGACCCACGGCGCCGTCTGGGATCCACCGGGACCCGTTAGATGCCGCTGTCATGGTTTGACAGCGGCATTTAACGGGTTAAACTGCTCGGAGCAGAGAATCCTCCGCTCCGGGCAATTACAGGAGGGTGTCAGCGGTCACACTGACTGCTGATCACCCGCCCTGCCGCCGCTGCCGGGCGGTAATTTATTTTGATGCAGAATTCCATCCCACGCATGTGCAGATGAGTGAATACTTTCACTTACTGGTTCAGGGCATCTGCACAGCGCATGCGTGCCTAGCACTGTACAGAAGCCAATGGGGATGGGGGGAATCTTGGGGTTATTTAGCTTAAAAAAGATGGCATTGGGGCGATCTGATCACAATGTCCAGATATATGAACAGCCAGTACAAAGACCTTTCTGGTGATCTTTTTACACCTAGACCTGTAACCATGACGTCTAGAGAAAATAAAGTTTTACCACCAGCACAGATACGGATTCTTCACTGTAAGAGCAGTGGGACTATGGAACTCTCTGCCACATCATATTGTCATGGCTGACAAGTTTAAGGGTGGTATTCCACGGCCGATGGGGGCCCGATAATACCTGTAAACGAGCAGCGATCAGCTAGATCGTTGCTCGTTTACTTGGCCTATTACACGGCCCGATAATCGTTAAACAAGGGCTGCAGGGACATCGTTACCGATGTCCTTGCAGCCTTTGTTTAAACTGTATACATACCTAATCCATGGTCCAGGGTTCCTCTTCTTCTTAACTTCTCCCCGGGTTCGCGCACTTCAGCTTCACAGCGGCTTGTCTCTGCTGACAGGCCGCTCGGCCAATCACTGGCTGTGGCGGATCCGGCCTGTGATTGGCCGAGGGGCCTGTCAGCTGACACAGGCCGCTGAGAAGCCGGAGCGCACGGGACCCGGTAAGAAGCTCTGAGGGAGAGGAACCCTGGACCATGGATTAGGTATGTATTCTTCTTTGCTAATCGTCAGCGTCGGCCGCGCACCCCTATTACACGTAGCGGTGCACGGTCGGCGCCCGACGATTATAGGTCTGAACTTATATCAACGATCAGCCGATGACAATGATCATCGGCTGATCGTTGTCTTTAGTACACGGAACGATAATCGGCCGAATCGGGCCAATTCAGCCGATTATCGTTCCGTGTAATAGTACCCTAAGGGAGGCCAGGGTGTTTTTCTTGAAAAATATAATATTAGAAGTTATGAGTACTAGATAACATGACCTATGACTCTGACCCAATGAATATTCTGATTGCCATTGGAGTCGGGAAGGAATTTTTCTTCCTGTGATGGGGCAATTGGCATCGTCTCATAAGGTTTTTTGTCTTTCTCTGGCTGGATCAACACAGTAGAGATATACTGTAGGTTGAACTTGATGGACTCTAGTCTTTTTTCAACCTTATCTATGTAATTAAATGTTTAGGTGGTCTTTGAAATGCATAAATAAAGCCCACCTAAAGTCAGTATACCATGCTGGCAGAGGGTTATAACACAGTGTCACCAGGACTATTCACAGAATATGTACAATGTTTACATTGCACTGACAAGGCTGGAAGACAGGAGTGCAAGCAGAGCGTCCGATATCCCCAGGGGACGAATAAAGTGGGACAAATTGGGAAGGGTCAAGAAAATGGAGGTCAGGGTGGAGAAATGGGAAGCTGGGCAAGACACTGTACCGAGAACAACTGCCAGGGACCATGGGATTACTTCCCTGATGCCTAAACCGCAAGTGGCCAAGTTTATAGTCTGTGGCTGTCCAGGGGTGGTAGGAGAATTTCCCACAGAATAGATTTTGCAATGGGGTAACGCATCCCAGAAGTATTTCAGTAATTTTTACACCTTTAGGCTATGTTCACACGCGGTGAACATCCCCGGCCAGGTCACGGAACGGCCGGTCTCTGCCCGGATCATCTTAAGTACCGGCCGGACGGATCATCCGGCCGGTACTTAAGATGATCTGGGCAGAGACCGGCCGCTCGCTTCACTGTGTGAACTGACAGGTCTTTCTGCGGCCGGAATTCACTGATTTCCGGCCACAGAAAACTGACATGTCAGTTATTTGCGGCCCCGTATGGGATCCCGGCCGGAGCATATACGATGTGTATACGCTCCGGCCGGGATCCCATAAATAAACAGGCATTATTCCACTGCGCCAAAAGTGCGGCTGTTGTTGCCATCGGCAACAACGGCCGTACTTTTACGTAATGTGAACATAGCCTTAAAGGTTGAATACCCCTTTAAGAAACTTTTTGTTTCTATCTAGCTAACTAGTAAGGCAAAAATGCACATAATTAAAATGTTTTTACTGATTTCTGATTAAATGTCATATCAAAATTTAAATTATGAGAAATATAAAAAAAAAAAATAGTACCCGAGTATTACGCATTCAAATAGCCTAAATCGTTTCTGCAGACGTTTTACAGTAATTGAGTTCTTTAATTGTTTCTTTTACCATCTAGTCTAAGCAGATTTCTGTTGTTAAATTACACTGTTTCGCAACAACGTTCCCAGTTCTATCCAGTAACACGGCAGCTTTTCCCTACTGCTGTTTTATGTTTGCAGATATTAAAAATTGTGCCGTTGGGAGCATTTTTTGAGACTGGGCTCAGCAGACGTGCGGCATATTAGCTCTCCCCTAAACAACCCGTAATTAAGACAAGTATACCAGATAGATAGATAAAATGAGCAATCACACGGAAGCGGCATCCAAGGGAAAGCGAAGGAGGAAAAGAAATAATCCACAATAGGAATTATTTAGTTAGTTCTTAGCAAAGCATAATGGCTGCAATTTGTAGGAAATAGAAATATTCCATTTCCTTTGGCTGTTTGTGCTTGTTTTCGGCAGCGTTAACTAAAATGCACACGAGAGATGGCAAAATATGAAACATGGTTTTAAATCACAAAATATATATATTTTTGCTTCTCTGATACAGTTTCGTCTTTTTTTTTTTTTTTTACTGCAATCTTTTTAGTATTATGGGCAATAAGATACAAATTGTTACGCACAGCAGGACTGGTCTTGCCTTGTCATCTTGTCCTGTCTTTAAATATATATAGGTATTAGCTGGTACCAGGGTTCATTTTTGTATTGTTTTTTGTTTTGTTTTTGTTTTTTTGCCTTATTGTTTTTTTTTTTTTATTTCTTATTTTAGATGATGCCCTAGTCTATTTAAGAGACAAATTACTAGTTTTAGGTGCTGCCTATATTGATTTCTATAGTGTTCCGCTGCCGGTTGCTTTTTTTATGTTCAATCTATGTAGGTTTAGTCATATGTATTTCTGTCAGTCTTTTGATCAGTGTTTTTTCAAATAAAAAAGGAGTGGATTGAAAATTAGCAAATTTCCATTATAATTTTTGCCCTGTCAGTTCCACTCCTGATTTTGGTTAAAAAAAAAAAAGTCAAAAGTTTTGTTTGCTCCGGGTTTGAGTCTTCAGATCCTTCTCAATCATGAGGACAAGCAGAGAGAAGTCCACGCTCAGTGCAGTCTTCTCCTGGCTCTGTATCATGTGATGAGTGATACTGATAATGAAAGTCTATGAGCCTCTATGCACAGACACAGAGCAGGGAGTGGGGAGGTTCCCATGGTCTGATCCCGCCCAGGTTCTGATTCGGCGGACTGTGTTTCAAATCAATCTCATTCCAAGTCCTGTTTCCTGATCCTGTTTACCAAGTCCTTCTGGAGGACATGTCTGATTATTGTTGTCCAAGTGTTGTTTTTACAGTCCTGTCTTTACACACGCACCCTCTGTGTCTAAGGGCCCTATTACACCAACAGCTTATCTTTTTTAAGCCAAAGTCAGGAATGGATTTGAAAAGAGGAGAAATCTCCGTCTTTCCTCAGTCAGATAATCTGTTGGTGTAAAAGGGCCTTTAGTCTAGAATGCAAAATCCAGCCCTTTTCAGGCTTGTGTCCACACTAGAGATGAGCGAACCTGGAGCATGCTCGAGTCCATCCCAAACCGATCGTTCGGCATTTGATTAGCTGGGGCTGCTGAAGTTGGATAAAGCTCTAAGGTTGTCTGGAAAACATGGGTACAGCCAATGACTATATCCATGTTTTCCACATAGCCTTAGGGCTTTATCCAACTTCAGCAGCCACCGCTAATCAAATGCCGAAAGTTCGGGTTCGGATCGACTCGAGCATGCTCCAGGTTCGCTCATCTCTAGTCCACACGTGAAACCTATGTCCATGCCTACCAGCCTTGTGTCTACATTCCTGGTCTTATCTGTCCAGCTGTGCTCCACAGTCCTTGTTGCTGGTGTCCCTGCTTGTCCTTTCATCCTTGCTGCATCCGGCTGCCTACTGGTGACTATTTTGCAGATCACAACATGGGGTTAATTATACCTAGTCCCCAGTCTAGCCAGTGCAAAAGAGATAGGTGCTAAAAAGCCTTTTACACAGGCTGATTATCAGCTAGAAATGCTCCTGTGGATGATAATTGGCCTGTGTAGAAGTGAGAGTGATCAGCTGAAGACTGATCGGCTGATTGTTTGTTTAGAACCTGCTTTAGGGTATATTCACACGGGCGGGGTCGCAGCGAGATTCTCGCTGCGAGCCCGGCAGGTCCTGGCAGTTCCCATACACTACATACTTGCTGCGGTCTAAACGGCCGCAGTGAGTATGTAATTATACCGCCCTTAACCCCTTCTGCTCCCGCCCGGCTCCCCCGCTGTAAGAATACTTTACCTGTCCTTGCTGCACGGGTCCGGCATCCTGCTCTCCCGCCCGGCCAATCAGTGGCTGCGGCTGGGCAACACACTAATTGGCCGGACAGGAGAGCAGGACGCCGGACCCGTGCAGCAAGGACAGGTAAAGTATGCTTACAGCGGGGGAGCCGGGCGGGAGCAGAAGGGGTAAAGGGCGGTATAATTACATACTCGCTGCGGTCGTTTAGACCGCAGCAAGTATGTAGTGTATGGGAACTGCCAGGACCTGCCGGGCTCGCAGCGAGAATCTCGCTGCGAGCCCGTCCGTGTGAATATACCCTTAAAGTTTACCTTTTTAACTTTCGAAAACCCAAAGGGACCCAACAAACCCTTATGTAAGTAGATGTGGCTCTGTACAGGGAGGGTGGGTTTAATCGTATCTGTCATGAGATGGATACAACAAAGCATTGTGGCTTAGGCTGGCTTCACACTGCAAAAACGCCAGTGGCCAGATGGCCAGATGTTAGGTGGAAATCAATGGAATTTTAATATCGTCCCTACACGTGGTGTTTGTTTGTTTTTTGGGGTGGCGTTTTTTCTCCTTTCCGGTGTTTTTGAGGCTCTGTGGCCGTTTTGTCAAGACACAGCATGCTGAGGGGGTAGTGTTTTTTCGGCAAACGGTGGTGTTCTTTCCTTCCATAGATTTTAATTTTGTTTCTGACGTTTTTGTCAGCTTTTGTGGTCCAGCGGCTAGGTCATGTGATGGCAGAGAGAGAAAAAAGTTCAGCACACAAAAACGCCTAAACCACAAAAAACATCAGTCACACATAAAAACGAAAGAAAAAATGCCAGAAATAATGCAATTGCATGGGGGGAAAAACACCATGCGCCACACTGGAGTTTTTTATATAGCCATTTGTTTGCATTAAAAAACGCCAAACAAAAAGCATGTGTGAGGGCACCCTTACAGTATAAACAGAAGCCACAGTGTTTTTTTTACCTTATTTTGACAGCCTTCACATCGGCATGTCAACATTGTTTGCGGGGTTAATACGTAGGTGAAGATGAGTTTCAAAGTAAATGATCAGCATATTAATGTAATATTAGGAATCTAGTTATCTAGTCACATCGTTTCTATTAGAAAGCAATAATCAAGAGTGGTGCAGAATTAATGTGCAAGAAGTATATGGTCTATTTTTATGGGGTGTTCATCTTTAATTTTTATCATTAATGTCACAGTCTAGCCATAATTTCTGGCCTAATGGTAGCTTTATCCTTCAGTGATCAGATAAATGAGCATTGCAGAAATATCCAGACACTTCATCATTTAGTTCTGTGATAAATAATTTAGATATTGGATCTTTCATCTACAGCAATAGCAATGTGAAAACACTGGTCACTGATATCAGTAGAAACTGCAGGGTAAAGGCTGATCTCTTACAAGGTTCAATAATGTTGCAAAGGAAAGAAAGATAATTTATTTTTATTTTTTTAAACTTTAAAACTTATTTTTTTTAATTAATATTTTTTTCCAAATCCACTGATTTTAGAAAGTTATATAGATTTGTAATTTACTTCTATTTAAAAATTTCGAGTCTTCCAGTACTTATCAGCTGCTGTATGTCTGGCAGGAAGTGATGTATTCTTTCCAGTCTGACACAGTGCTCTCTGCTGCCACCTCTGTCCGAGACAGGAACTGTCCAGAACGGTAGCAAATCCCCATAGAAAACCTCTACTACATTGGACAGTTCCTGACATGAACAGAGGTGGCAGCAGAGAGCACTGTGTCAGACTGAAAAGAATACACCACTTCCTGCAAGACATACAGGAGGAAGCTGATAAGTTTGGGAAGACTTGAGATTTTTAAATTGACATAAATTACAAATCTACAGTATATAACTTTCTGAAACCAGTTGATTTGAAAGAAAAATATTTTTGCTGGACAACCCCTTTAAGGATTTCTCTTAGTATTTTTTCAACCAAAACCAGGAGTGTGTTGAAAATAGCGGCAGCAGAAAACTGACATGTCAGTTTTCTACGGCACTGTGAGAGATCCCGGCCAGAGAGTATACTATGTGTATACGCTCAGGCCAGGATCCCATAGAAGGCAAGGAAATGTATGTTTTCATACAAAGTACGGCCATTGTTGCCGATTGCAACAACGGCCGTACTGTTACGAAAATATACATTGTGTGAACATAGCCAAGTTTTAACAAAGCCAAGAAATCACAACGCTGACACATTATGTTATAAAGTAGCGAAAATGCTGTGGGTTTTTTGCTTGACTGGCCAAGGAGTGGTAAAAAAAAAGGGGGGGGGGTAGTTTCTTGTTTTGTTTTTGTATATAGAATACACTGCCTTCTGATTGGCTGGGAGAGCTTTTTGCAATAGTTTTTCTTTCTGCCGTGTGGCTGGTTTTTCCAAAACAACCCACCCAAGGTTTGTGCTAAATCTGAATTCGATAGGTTCTTTCATCTCACCTTTAGGCTTTGTTCCCACAACGGAAAAATCATCACAGTCTTTCTGAACGGGCATCATTTTAGCACCAAAAGACGCCTATTTATTGGTAATGGACATTACCAATAAATATTTATTATTTGCGGATGTCCTTTGGCCCTAAAATGATCATCATTTTCCCGTTGTGGGAACATAGCCTAAGTAAGGTGTCATTTCTTTTTCCCATTCATCCACACAGAAACATTTGAAGGTTCTACATAGTTTTGGTCACTGTCAGGAATGTGCAGTAGCCTGGTGTGAACTAAGCCTGGTTTGTTGTGACACACCCGATAGCTTTTCATCCAGCAATGCAGGAGTTAACATGAGCTCTGCAGGATTTTAATGCTTCAGCTGAACCTGGTGCTGGGATCAGGGCTGGTCCAATCAGCTGCTGGACCTAGCCTCTGATCCTGGATAAATAACAGCTAGCTGCTCACTTCTATGCTGGCTATTTCAGTTCATACCCGGATCCCAGCTTCCCTGTGTTTACTCCTGTTATTCCCTTCCTAATTCCCTCTGACTGCTCGACTTGTTATCCGACCTACCACCTGACCTTTGACTATCCAATTGTATTGCTGATTTTTTTACTGCGTTGTCCGTGTAGTTTTGACTTGGCTTGTTTACCCTTCTCTATTGTGTTTGTCTGTCTGTCCCGTTTTGTGTATCACTTATACTGCATAGGGAACACCTTTGTGGTTGTCCGCGGCAGCCTAGGGCCAAATAAGGCAAGTAGGTGGGACAGTGGGTGGGTTCAGACTCAGGGCCCACTGTCTTGTCGTGTCCGTAATGTCCTGCCCTGACACTCTCATTTCGCAAAACTTTTGGCAGGTCATAGAGACACCTGTACCGATCAGGAGAACGAGCAGGGAGAGGACCGCATTACAGCACCATGTGACACCCTGCTCTGTGTCACATGGTCAGTCAGGCTCCATAGAGCTCCATAATAAGCCCATTTGATCACGTGACACAGAATCGGGAGAGGACCATGCTTAGTGTGGTCCTCTCCCCACTGGTTCTCCCGATCGGTACAGGTCTGAACACTCGGACCGATTAAAACTTTTGACGTGTCTCTATGAAATGTTTTGCGAAACGACAGGTTCACTTTAAATGCAAGGCTTGAGCTTGGAGTATATCCAAATGGAAGAAAAGGTTTGTATTTTATATATCTCACCTAAATCTCACCTAAAATCTACTCATGGTTGTACTAAGAAAACTGTATCAAATATATGATTCTAACCTTGGGCCAGATAAGCATATGCAGTTATTTTCGCTTAAGACAGGAGTGACATAGAAAGTATACAGGGAAGAGTTATACCTATACGATTCCAAGTATAAGTCTTGGCTCCGTATTCAACTATTCTTGGCTCAAAAAGAAACCACATGTGGGATTCCTTTGTAATTCATTTCATTTTTAATACAATTTATGGCCATTACAAACAACCATTCACTGGCCAACAGTATTTTAGGAGATATACTAAGGGAAGACATTAAGAGCGCTAGCTACCCTGAAGAGTAACTAACAGAAGCTAAATGGGTTGACAGTAGAGATGAGCGAACCTCGAGCATGCTAAAGTTCATCCGAACCCGAACGTTTGGCATTTGATTAGCGGTGGCTGCTGAAGTTGGATAAAGCCCTAAGGCTATGTAGAAAGCATGGATATAGTCATTGGCTGTATCAATGTTTTCAGGACAACCTTAGAGCTTTTTCCAACTTCAGCAGCCACCGCTAACCAAATGCCGAACGTTTGGGTTTAGATGAACTCGAGCATGCTCGAGGTTCGCTCATCTCAAGTTGACAGTGATTCAGTAAGGTACTGGAAGGTTGTCACTGGAGATGAGTGGTGCTGTCTCTGGAAGAAATTGGCCATTGTTTTTCTAATGCTGGGTTTGGTTAGACAGACAAATCAAAAAAATGCTCACTTTGAAATACATTTGCATGGCCCTGGCCCTTTATACACCCTTCCAGAGTTCTAATGAAATTTTTTTTGTTCAAATTTTTGTATATTTCATTTAAACATCCCTTCAAGCGACAAAACACACAAAAATTAGAAAAAAAAACTTCCGGTCTGCTGAGCAAGGAGCACCTAGTTGAATGCTAGTCTCCTATTGATTTCATTGGGCATTGTTACTTGAAATGAGAACATGAGCTTTTAAAGAAGAAGTCCGGACATTTATAATCTCGCAGCAGGCAGGGACGGCTGGGATTTCATTGAGAACCAATTTACCTCTCCCCAAGCCCACGGTGAGTGACGAGACCCCCGCCAAGCTCTGGAATTCCCACCGCTCCACACGTCGTGACCCAGCTGATGGACTGTCCACTTAGCTAGTCAGTGGCTGGGGCTGCAGCTCCATTTACTTATTGTCTGAGCAGGCTGTCATCACAAATTGGGGGGGAAAATGCCTTCCGACAGGGGTCTCAAGGCCAGTCCTTATGCTCACTGCAGGCACAGAGAGAGGTAAGTTGGTACTCATTATCAAATTCCCCCCTGCCCCTGCAGACTGTCAGATTTTAAAAATGTCCGAACTTCTCCTTTAAATGTTTGCTCAACCCTACTGCTATGTAAAACTCAAGTGCTACTTTACTATCTCTAAATTCAAATGTAGATGGGTTCTTATTAACAACTTATCCAAAAGCTAGTTAGCATAAATGGGTCTTTGTTTTAACATAGATAACAGTTCACCGCTTTCTATTCTCGCAGAAGGGCCAGACCTTGTGGCTTATACTGCTTCACACTGTGCCGCTTAAAGAGAATCATTTTTTCTCATCATCTTGGAAGTTAACTTGTGCTACTTCTTGGTTTTTGATGAAATGATTACAGGTGAATCACGTTTGCCTCTGACACTCTAATAAAATGGCTGCTATAAAATGAATCATTACGTTTCCCTTTTATGCTCCTGTCTTAATTTACCGCTTCAGATCTGCCATCGAGAGCTTAAACATTCCCAATTGTACGGGGAAAAAAGTTGAGGCTTAATTTGAAGTTATGAGAAACAGCATTTGCAAAAGAAACACTGACAAAATAAATACCTGGCAATTAAAGTGAAGAACCCAAACTCAGCCTGTTCTTCTGCTACACGTTATTGCTTCTGAATAATGGATGTGTGGGCTTTTAAAAGAAACTTTAGAAGGTTTGTTCAGCTTTAACATATTGTATAGTTTCGCTAGGTTTCTGGTGAATGTGCCCACTGAAAGGAAAAATCACAATCCTTCCATATTACTTGACAGCTGGCTAGTTGTTCTCTTGACAACTGTGCTCGATAATCTATACTGTAAATGGAGATATGACTTAAACTTTTAGATCCAGGCTATTTTTAAAGTAACAGGTTCTTTTCAAATATTTTCTTTATCTAATTTGTTACATTAACCCCTTCAAGACCAAGCCTATTTGCACCTAAAAGACCAGGCTCATTTTTCAAAATCTGACCTGTCTCACTTTATGCTCTTATAGCTCAGTGATGCTTTAACGTATGCTAGCGATTCTGAGATTGTTTTATCGTCACATATGGCACTTTATATTAGTGGCAAAATTTGGTCACTACTTTGTGTGTTTTTTGTGAAAAACATCAAAATATGAAAAATTGAAAAAATTAGCATTTTATGAACTTTGAAATTCTCTGCTTCTAAAAAAGAAAGTCGTATCACATAAATTAGTTACTAAGTCACATTACCGATATGTCCTCTTTATTCTGGCTTCATTTCATAAACATATTTTACTTTTTTAGGGTGTTACGGGGCTTAGAAATTTATCAGCAAATTACCACATTTTCGTAAAAGTTTCCAAAACTGATTTTTTTAGGGACCAGTTCTTTTCTTAAGTTGATTTAGGAGGCTTGTATACTGGAAACCCCCATAAGTGACCCCTTTTTGGAAACTAGACACCTTAAAGAATTAATCTAGGGGTATAATGAGCATTTTAACCCTACAGGGGCTGGAGGAAAGTATTCACCATTAGGCCGTAAAAAAAATGAAAAATTACAATTTTCCAATAATATATACGTTTAGATTAAAGTTTCTCATTTTCAAAAGGAACATGAGAGAAAACGCACCCCAAAATTTGTAACGCAGGTTCTCTTGAGTACTACGGTACCCCATATGTGGGCGTAAACCACTGTATGGGCACACAGCGGGGCTCAGAAGGAAGGGAGCGCCATCTAGCTTTTCCATTGCAGATTTTGCTGAAGAAGTTTCCGAGCGCCAGGTGCATTTGCAGTGCCCCTGTAGTGTCAGCAGAGAGAAAACCCCCCCATAAGTCACCCCATTTTGGAAAGTACACCCCTCAAAGAATTCATCTTGGGGTAGGATGAGCATTTTGACCCCACAGGTGTTCGTGGAAAGTATTCAAAATTAGACAGTAAAAATGAAAAACTCGAATTTTTCCAATAATATGTTCCTTTAGTTTGAATTTTCTCCATTTCACGAGGAACAGGAGAGAAAATTCACCCCAAAATCTGTAACGCAGGTTCTCCTGAGTAAAAAGGTACCTCATATGTGGGCATAAACCACTGTATGGGCACACAGCAGGGCTCAGAACGGAAGGAGTGCCAATTAGCTTTTTCAATGCAGATTTTGCTGAAGAAGTTTCTGAGCTCCAGGTGCGTTTGCAGTGCCTCTGTAGTGCCAGCGGAGTAAAATCTCGCCCATAGTCACCCCATTTTGGAAAGTACACCCCTCAAATAATTCATTTTGGGGTGTGGTGAGCATTTTGACCCCACAGGTATTAGAGGAAAGTATTCAAAAGTAGACGGTAAAAATGAAAAACTCGAATTTATCCAATAATATGTTCCTTTAGTTTAAAATTTCTCAATTTTACGAGGGACAAGAGAAAAAAAGTACCCCAAAATTTGTAACCCAGGTTCTCCTGAGTAAAAAGGTACCTCATATGTCGGTATAAACCACTGTATGGGCACACAGCCGGGCTCAGAAGGGAAGGAGCGCCAATTAGCTTTTTCAATGCAGATTTTGCTGCAGAAGTTTCTGAGTGCCAGGTGCGTTTGCAGAGCCCCTGTAGTGCCAGCGGAGTAAAATCTCGCCATAAGTCACCCCATTTTGGAAAGTACACCCCTCAAAGAATTCATTTTGGGGTGTGGTGAGCATTTTGACCCCACAGGTATTAGAGGAAAGTATTAAAAAGTAGACAGTAAAAATGAAAAACTCGAATTTTTCCAATAATTTGTTCCTTTAGTTTGAAATTTCTCAATTTCACAAGGAACAGGAGAGAAAATTCACCCCAAAATCTGTAACGCAGGTTCTCCTGAGTAGAACGGTACCGCATATGTGGGTATAAACCATTGTATGGGCACACAGCCGGGCTCAGAAGGGAAGGAGCGCCAATTAGCATTTTCCGTGCAGATTTTTCTGAAGAAGTTTCTGAGCGCCAGGTGCATTTGCAGCGCCCCTGTAATGTCTACAGAATAGACCCCCCCCCCAAAAGTCACCCCATTTTGGAAAGTACACCCCTCAAAGAATTCATCTTGGGGTAGGATGAGCATTTTGGCCCCACAGGTATTAGAGGAAAGTATTCAAAATTGGCCAGTAAAAATGAAAAACTTGAATTTTTCCAATAATATGTTGGTTTAGTTTGAAATTACGTGGTTACGGGCAACGTGGGGTGGTTACAGACAGTCTGGGGTGGTTACAGACAATCTGGGGTGGTTACAGGCAACCTGCTGTGGTTACGGATAAACTGAAGTGCTAATAGGTAATCTGAGGTGGGTACCTCCAATCTGGCGTGGTTGCGGGCAATCTGGAGGGGGTCACTGGCAATTTGGGGTGGTTAGAGGCAAGGTGCGGTGGTCAGAGGCAAGGTGCGGTGGTCAGAGGCGACGTGCGGTGGTCAGTGGCGACGTGCAGTGGTCAGTGGCGACGTGCAGTGGTCAGTGGCGACGTGCGGTGGTCAGTGGCGACGTGCGGTGGTCAGAGGCGACGTGCGGTGGTCAGAGGCGACGTGCGGTGGTCAGAGGCGACGTGCGGTGGTCAGAGGCGACGTGCGGTGGTCAGAGGCAAGGTGCGGTGGTCAGATGCGACGTGCGGTGGTCAGACGCGACCTGCGGTGGTTGCGTGCAATCTGGGGGGTTACATGTAATCTGGCATGATTACGGGCAACCTGGGGTGGTTATGCGCAACCTGCGGTGGTTACAGTCAATCTAGAATTGTTACGGATAGACTGAAGTGCTTATAGGTAATCTGGGGTGGGTACATGTAATTTGGGGTGGTTACAGGCAATCTGGGGTGATTACGGACAATCTGGAGGGGTTCACTGGCAACGTGCGGTGGTTACGGGCAGTGTGCGGTGGTTATGCGGTGGTTACGGTCAACGTGCGGTGGTTGCGGTCAACGTGCGGTGGTTACGGGTAATCTGGGGGGTTACGTGCAATCTGACGTGATTACGGACAACCTGGGGTGGTTACGGGCTAGCTGCAGTAGTTACGGGTAATCTGGGGGGGTTAGGGGTAATTTGGGAGTAAACTGCAATTATTACTATAATAGAAAATGTGTGTTTTATTTTTTTGTATGTTTGTCACTTTTTGTACTTTTCACATTCTTTTTCACTGTATTACTATGATTACTGTGATATTTTCTATCACAGTAATTATAGTTTAGTGACAGAGACCAAATTGGTCTCTGTCACTTTAAATTTTCAGAGCTGGCTGGTTGTGGAGCGCATGCGCACTTCATAACCAGCCAGGACACCGAGGAGGAAGGAGCTCCAGGATCAGGTGAGTATATGGGGTAGGGGAGGGTGACTCGGGGACGGGGGTGACTGGGGGGGTGGGGGGACATCACTTTTTATCCCCTGTCACCAATCATTCATGGTGACAGGGGATAAAATGTTCCGGCGGCACATGGCACAAGCGATCAGCGGTATATAGTATATACCGCTGATCGCTTGTACCGGGACCCCACAGGGGGGGTCCCCGATGACTGCCCCATGCTCTCCGCTACCTCCGGTGGCAGAGAGCATGGGGTTTTCATTCATTTTTACAAA